>NC_057360.1:63562699-64192444 GCF_016509475.1 Prionailurus bengalensis | reverse complement strand
TTTGGCTTTAGGCGGGGCCAGTCTACAGAATTATCTGTAATTCCGGGGTCAGAAGCCCTGTTTCTGATTCTTCGGGCCCTTCTGAAGCTTGTGAAACAGGCTAACATCCTATGAACATACCTTGCGCTAACCTGCTGGATAGTCAGCTAGCAGGGCAGCTGCGGGAGCCCCGTCACTGGGTCAAGTTATACACTTGCCACCTAGCCCTGGAGGTGTGCTCTGGGCAGGCCTGGGGATGCCTAAGCCTGCTCTACCTCCCTTTCCCCTTCCTAGCTTTCCTGCCACTTGTCCCTCAAATACTGCCCATGACAGGCACCACGCTAAGGAGTACCCGGCCCCACTCAGGGACTTGGGTACCGGAAGTAATGATTCTGCGTATTTCATGTAGTCTCAGTACTGAGTCACTTGCTCACGCAGGATGTGGATGGGTGGGGGGGATGAGGAGAGGCAAGGGTTTGGGCAGAGGAGAAGGGAACTGCTGCTTGAGGTTTTCCATCTTTGAATGGTCCCAACGCGGATGAAGACGGCTCTTGTCCTCGTGGCTGGTTAGGTTAGAATGGACAATTGTAAGGGACGAGCTTAGGTCTCAGAGAAAACATTTCATCAGGGAGGAGCAAAACTCCCTAAATAAGTGAGGCACGGAGGCTGGGAATGTCCTTCCCTTTGGACTTCTGAATCACAGGGTTGGGCGAGAAGGTATCGGGCCTGAACACTGGAAGATGTTGAGATGGTGAGAAGGCCAGGACCTGCCCGTGGAGGTGTGACCGTGCTTTTGAAGTATTGTGACCCTAGGTAAGTGCTGGTTTGCACAGCAATATGATAATATAATAATACTTCAAGGTTTCGCTCGCTCCAAAGGGAAGGACTTCCCACGTTTATGATGGGGGAGACTCTTGGTGGGGTTCAGAGCAACTGCCCCACTTCATGAACCCTAACTGGTTCTGTGGAGTGCTCCGAAGCAGAAATGCCCCAATTATGTGGGGTATTTTGTGATACCCTAGAATCCCTGTAGAGTACCCCGACTCCGAGGTATCTGAAGCCAAGAGCCTGCCTGACTGGGGTTGGGGACCTGATAGGCCTTTGGAGTTTTCCTGGGAGAAGGGCCCCCTCTCCCCTTCCTCCAAGCTCCCAGGGCCTGGGCCTCCCCCGCCCTTGCTCCCCCAGGGCACGGTTCCCTTTGTAATTAATCCCAGCGCTCAAACCAGGAGGGGAGGGAAAAAGTGTTAATGAGGGAGCGTCCCATACTGACGGGGCGGTTGCCGCTCGCAGCTAGAACCCAGAGTAATTAAATTATTTTTGGTAGCGAGGGGGATGCGGTGGTGCGGGTGTCAGGGAAATCCCCGTATGCACGGGAAGCGGGGAGCGTCTCCTGCCACTAATTAACATCAGAAATGACTCTCCCTTCTCGCAGCCCTCGTGGAGGGGAGGGGGGTGCGGGGGGGGGGGGAGAGGAAATCGATCTTTCCATATCCCAGACCGGACTCCGCGTAGCCGGGTCCGTGGCCCGCAAGAATGCACACCTCCATCCCCGGAGGTCTGGGGACTCGGTCTCCGACCCGCGGGTCGGGGAGAGGCGCCCCAGGAGGGGGGGGCTGCGGGCTGGGCCCCGGCCGCGGATCGAGGCCTCCCGGGTCAGCGCTCGCGGCCGGGGTCGCAGGGCCGCGCGGCCTCCTCCCGGGGTCGGGAGGGCCCCGCGCGTCCCGGGCGGCCGGCCGGCCGGGGAGCGGCGGCTCCGGGAAGAGCCGGGCCGCAGACAATGGGCGCGGCGGCGGGAGGGGCGCGGCGGCGGGAACAGCCGGGAGGCGGCGCCCGGGAGCGCGCGCCCCCCGCCCCCGCCCCCCGCCCGCTCCCCTGCCCGTCCCCTCCCCGCTCCGCCGCCGGCTCCGGTGCGATCCCCGGCCCCCGGTTCCGTGCTCCTGGCCCCCGCCATGGGAGCCTGAGCGCCCCCATCCCCCGGCCCCTGCCCCCGGGGCCCCGAGGGGGACAGGCAGCGGTGTGGGACGCAGAGGGGGTGGCCGGCACCGGAGCCCCCTCCGCGCCGCCCTCTTCCGCGCTGCCCGTCCGCGAGCGCGGAGTTCGCCGCGACCCGGAGCGCTGCGGATACAAAGGCGCCGGGCCGAGCCCACCGGCACTTCGCGGCGGCGGTGAGTGCCGGGCCGCGGGGGCGCGGGCAAAGTTTGCCAGAAAAAGAAAGGAGGACGAGAGACGGGAGAGGAGGACAATCGTGCGGGGGGCCAGGGGGTGCCCGGCCCCCGGGCGGGCGGGATGGCTTGTGGGGGAAGGGGGGGCGCGGGGCACCCCCCTTCCGGTCCGTTTCCCCACTGCAAGGCGGAGTGCCCCCCCCCCCCAACTTTGCGGAGGGCCAGGGGCTCGTGGGGAGGGGGCGGAGCCCGGGCCTGGAGAGCCAGGGACTTTCCTGGGCCCGGGGCTCCGGCGGGGGCCTTAATGATCCCGGGGGGGGAGCCGGTTGAAGCCGGAGACCGGGAGCGTGTGCTGGAGGTGGGGGGGGGGGGGGGGGAGGCAGTGCGAGACACAGGAGCCCGGAGGTATCGGAAGGCGGGGGTGTTTAGGGGTGCAGACACACCTCAGGAGTGTGGGGAGGGACGGGGCAGGTATGCATTCCGGGTGTAATGTGGAGTCTGGGGACCGGCCGAGGAGAGTGGAGGGGGGTGTGTGTGCTGCTGAGGACGGGGCTGGCGGGCAGGGTACCCGGGCACCGTGGATGGGGGCCCAGGGACAGGCGCCGGCATCCCTCTCCCCACTCATACTTACCCATTTGGGGGGCTGGGGGCCCTGCATTAGTGAGTTTTAAAGCATTGGTGGAGGATCAGTGTGCGTGATTCTTTGTGTGTGTGTGTGTGTGTGTGTGCGTGTGCGTGTGTGTGTGCGCGCGCTCGCACGCCGTGATGTGCTACGTGTTCCTGCAGGTGGGCCCCTGGGTTTGGAGGTGTAGGGGTTTTTCAGCGGCTGTGTGTGCACCCAGGGAGCGGCTGACCACGTATCTGCCGTGTGTTTGGATATGCATTTATGTGTACACTCCGGGGAAGGGCTGTGTGTCTGTGTGTGTGAACTGCGGAGGGGTTTCTGGGAAAGAAGGGTGTAGGTACTGAGGAGGGTGGGTGTGTAAGAGCTGAATGGGGCATACCTGGCTGGGTAGGTGTGTGTGCACCTGTGTGCCAGAAAGGGGGTGAGGGAATCTGTTCTCTTGGGTGTAACCTGTGTTGATGGTTAAGTACCAGCGTGTGGACCCGCCTTAGGTGGTGTGTGTGCTCCTGAGTGTGTGTTGGGGGTACTACCTCTTGCCTCTGCAGGCACATTTTCCTGGCAGAAAGCCCAAAGGGATGGCTGTATGGACGATTCTGAAGCTTCTTGGTTGGCTCTCCCTGGATTCAAAGGTAGCGCCTTAAGTATCTGAGACCTACAAGTGGGAGAGAGTGGGCCACCTTACGAGGTGCCCGCTTGGGTGGGGGGGGGGTTTCTAGAAAAGGGTGTGTGTTGTGGGGAACAGAGAAGAGAGGTTCTGGTTGTAGTCCTACAGGAATCTGAGGCCCTGGAGGAGTCGGGGAGGAAAATAAGAGGGACTTTCTCCCCCACCATCCTAGCCTGGGTTCCAGTGTGTGGAGAGGCCACATTCTTGGCTTTCCCCGCCCAGGCTCAGCCCCCTCAGGCCACGGTTCTCCCGGGAAAGCTGCCTTGGGGTCTTTGACTTCGGAGTGCACTAACTGCCCAGCCTCCAGGATTCTCCAGCTCCTGAGGAGTCTCGATTTCGGTCTGGGGTGGAGGCAAGAGGATGCAGCCTGCTGGAGGGATGAGACTGGTGTGGAACAACAGCCCAGGTCCCCGTCCCTGGGGTTGAGACGGTGGCATGGGAGCTCTGGGGAGGCTGGTGGGCAGGGGAGGGGGGGGCATTTTCAGGAGTTTCTGCAGGTGTGTGCGCGCCCGCCGTGTATGTATCCAGTAGATTCCCTTTTCCCTGGTGAGGAGCATGGTTAGGGTGGAGCTGTGGGCTGGGGCTGGGGCTGGGGCTGAGGGTGAGGAATCGGGGCCCAGCCAGTGAGAGGTTGAATGTCCGCGTGTGGGGGAAAGGGTGGGAGCCCCTGGCAGGCTGTCCTAGTGTTTGGCCGGAGGTCACCACTGTCTGGGAAGGGGCTGTGTCCCTCCCCACAGAAGCAGCAGCTACCTCCTTTGCCCCTCCTCTGCCTTGTCCTTTCTCTTTCGGGGTGAAGGGAAGGGGCTGGCCTTCTTCTCCTCTTGAGGACGCACGCTTTTTCCTCCCATGTCCCTCCCAGACACGTTCCTCTTGCCGCCAGGGCTTAGGGCGAGACACCCGCTTTTAGGGGCTGAGGTTTCGACTGCACACGTTTCTCAGGGTCGCCGAGGAATTGGAATCGGAGTGCTTGAGTCCCTAGTGGGCATGTGCAACCGAGATGTTCCGTCTTTAGTCCCCAGGGCTCCCTCGCTTTCCTAGGACTCTGGGATGAGGGTGGTGGGAGTTAGGACACGTTGGGACTAGGGCTGGGGGCAGACTGTGAAAGGCCTGATGCGTGAGTGCTTCAAGCCCGACACCTGTCTGCCGGGCAGGGCTCCCAGGGGGAGTGAGGCACGTGAACCTAGGATGGGGGGGTGGGGGGGCTCTGGCTCTCGTGCACGCCTCCTGGCCCGCTCTTCCAAGGAGGGGGCACTGTGGTCAGAGAATGGACGTTGCCATCTCGGGCAGTACTTCCAGTCTGGAACCGGTGGCCACATCGGCTCCTCCTGCCCCATTGTGTCGCTTCTGTCCGATTCGTCCAGGACGGGCCTCTCTCCCGTGCCCCCTCTGCTCCTTCAGAGTCTAAGGAAGGGCCCCCTTGCCTGGACCTAGGGCAGGACAGACTTTTATCTGTTCATCTGGTTGCCAAGAGGCCCTTCCGGTTGGGGGGGGGGGCGTGTACTTGGCTAAGAGGAGCTTTGGGGGGGAAGAGAGAGGAGCTCCGGGACTCCCCTCGTGTCCTCGGGGTTGTAGGGACTCCAGTCCTTGCCTAGTCTGCCCCCAACGGCTCCCCACACCCGACAGCACTGGTTGGAATTAGTATTTCACAGTGGGGTGACGTGGGGCAAGTTCTTGAACCGCATTCTTTAGCCTCTTGGGTGTTAAGACGCTGTCCTCCAATCCCAGATGGGACCTTCCTCGAGGAACCCCAGGTTCGCCCAGGGGCCTCCTTCCTCGGGTTGCGGCCTACTCTTAACGTCCTGGTTACGCCACCTCCTAGTTCTGAGGCCTCAGACAGAAGAGAGAACTTTTTGAAGCCTCGCCCGTAAAGTGGAGTTAATAATACGCCCTGTCTCTTCGGTTTATGAGGACCGGGTGAAGTAATGCAGCGCGAGCCCTTCGCATGGTGCCCGGCCCATAGGGAGCACTCAGTACGTGTTGGCCGAGTGGTTCGGGTTCTGACGGAGGGGGGCGTGGGAGGCAGTGGTGGGTTGGGGAGGAGAGCGAGGCTTTGGTTCTCCTCTGGCAGACCCTGCTGGCTGCCAGGCGCTGTCTGAGCACAGGGGAGAGGGGATGAGGCGGCCTTTCGCAGGGGAGACGTGCCGGAACACGCCGGTTCACTGTAGCCCGGTGAGTGCTGTGTGGAGGTGTGTTTAGGAGGCCGACGGGGGCCTGGAGCAGGAGTGCTCGGCCCTGGGGTGGGTGTCAGGAAAGGCACCGGGAGGAGACGTGCCCTGGGCTGGCCGGGGGTTTTGAAACTGAGGTGAAATTCACATCCTGTAAAATTACCATTTTCAACGTGTTGGTTTTTTTTTTTTTTTTTAAGTGTATTTATTTACTTCAAGAGAGAGAAAGTGTGCGCACCCAAGCGGGGGAGGGGCAGAGAGCGAGAGGGAGAGCAAGAATTCCAAGCGGGCTCCATGCCGGCCGTGCAGAGCCCGAATTGGGGCTCGATCCCACAAACCTTGACATCATGACGTGAGCCGAGATCAAGAGTGGGACACTTCGCCGACCGAGCCACCCAGGCGCCCCTAGAATTACCCTTGAAAAGAATTTTTTTTTTTTTTTTTTTACCGTTTATTTATTTTTGAGACAGAGCACGAGCAGGGGAGGGGCAAAGAGAGAGGGAGACACAGAATCTGAAGCAGGTTCCAGCTCGGAAGCTGTCAGCACAGAGCCCGACGTGGAGTTCGAACCCACGAACCGTGAGATCATGACCTGAGCCGAGATCAAGAGTTGGACAGTTAACCCACTGAGCCACCCAGGCGCCCCTAAAATTACCATTTTAAAGTGAGCATTGGCGTTTAGTGCCTTCACAATGTTGTGCAACCGTGACCTGTGAGAACCTTTTCCCTACCCCATCCCCCGCCCCTGGCAGCCACCAGTCTCTATTCTGTTTCTGTGGGTTTACCCATTCTGGATATTTCACATAAATGAAATTTTACACAACGTAGGACCTTTTATGTCTGTCTTTCTGCACTCGGCACAAGCTTCTCAAGGTGCCTCCACGTCGTAGCGGGTGCCAGAATTTCACCCTCTTTTTCATGGCTGAACCCTATTCCACTGTATGGATGGACCTTCGCAGGATTCAGACTCTGAGCTAGGCAGACAGGGAGGGGACTGGGGAGCCTCTGCAGGTTCGGGCTGAGCGGGCCAGAAGGATCGGGGGTGTTGCTGAGCTGTATGCAGCGTGGGGCTGTTGGATCTTGAAGTATGGGTGGGGATTTGTCCTCAGTTTCCCTGCCTGTAAAAAGAGGTCCTGTGAGGTTGGTGGGGATGGAGGTGATGAGGAGGAGGGAGGCTGGGCTACTCTTGCGTCTTCTCGGTCTGGGTGGAGGATGGGACTTCATTTAACTCGCTCTTTCCTCCTCTCTCCTGGGCAGTTCCCTCCCGTAGCTGCCCTCATCCCTGTGGGTACCCCTTTCTGCTTTACTGGGGCATCAACTTCCCCTCTCTCCGAAGTGACCTGAAAATTCTTCTCTCCCCCTCTCCGGGTTGGTAAGCTTGTTTGTGGGGAGGTTTTAGTAGCCAGGCGAGGGAGAAGCCCGGGAGAGACTCCCAACTCAGACCCCACCCCCAGCAGCAGCCTTCCATTCTTTATTCTGCCTCCTGGACATCTCCCCGGGCAGCCCTCTTGTGATCTGGAGAGAAACGAGGTGGGTCAGGGAAAATCTTTCCATCCCTGCCTCCACACTGCTTGGTACAGAGTAGGAGGCAGAGGCCTCGTCTGGTGGGGCCCTTTGGAAATGAGGTGTTGCTGTGCTGGTCTGATGCCCCTGGCGAGGCTGGTAATTACAGACATGACAGCTGGGAACGGGTTTGGGAGAAGCAGGCTTGGAATCGGCAGAGCCCAGGATCCCCTGGTAATCGGGGTGGGGCGGTGAGTGGGGAGAAGCTGGGGGCTGGGGCGGGGCGGCAGGCTTGGGGTCCCCCCTGCCACTGCACACACGGCTGGGCTTAGCGCCCTGGCATTGGAGCCCAGGCCCTGCCTTAGTAGGTGTGGAAGGAGGGATGGGTAGGGAGGGATAGGGGGATCCGAGACCACACCCCACCCCACCCAGGAAAGAGGCAGAGAATGGGGAGAGGGGTTCTGGCTGCCCCAGGTTGTGGTGGAAATTAGGGCGGGGTCGCCATCTGGGGTCTGGGGCCAGCGCTGTAGCCAGAGGGGCTGGGTGGGGTCTTCTCACAATGAGGTCATGGGAACAGGAAGTAGGAAGACTGGAAGTGCAGCCTCTAAAGGACAAAGAGGGAGGAGGTAACGTTTTATTGAGCATCCTCTACGTCCCCGACTCCATGATACTCTGTATATGTTATTTTGTTGAAAACTCTTAACCAGAAGTAGGCACCGTTACTCCATCTTACAGGCACGAAAACTGAGGTTTAGAGAAGGGAAGCAGCTCACCTTGGATAGCATAGCTCCCCAGAGGCTGTGCCTGGCCCACCTGCCTGCATTGCGCTTCCATTTTCCAAAATGCTCCCTCCGCCTTCCCCTGCTTCCTTCCAGTTGAATTTGCTCATCACCTTTGGTCTTGAACTTGAATAATTCCCCTATCTCCTGAAGGGCGCACAGGGAGTCTCCAGGTCAGCCTGAGTAGAGAGGTCTACCTCGGAGGGTGGGGCTGGGTGGAGTCCCCTGGGGGAATGGGTCTCCTGGGAGGAGGACCTGCTTGTCCCCAGCCTGGGGCAGGGCCAGGGCCTGGGCCCAACCTCTCCAGGGGCTGGCCTCTTCCTCCGGGGGAGGGGGGGAGCGGGTGTTGGGGGTCCGGCCACTCCAGCCCATGGGGTCTTGTTTGTGATTGGGAGGGGCCTGGCCCTCATTGTCTGCAGAGTTTTCCAGCAACCCCCCACAACATCCCCGGACCCCCACTTTCACCAGAGAGAGTGCAGTGTTTGTGTGCGAGGCTGGGGAGGGGCCTCTGGCTTCTTAGGGGAGGTGGGGGTCGGAGGAGAACAGGTGCTGAGCCCCAGGTGTGAACGCAGGAGCTTAAAAAACAACCAAGTGTGAACAGGGACACTTGTTTTGTCCCTGGCTTTCCTCCAGGAGTGGGGGCGGGAGAGGTAGGGGCTGGAGGCTGCTGGGACCCCTTAGAAGAGTAAAAACCTCAGGTGCTGAGAGTGTCACGATGGTGGAGGTCGGTAGGTACGTGGGCCTTTCAGCTGGCCGGGTCTCCGGTCTCCGGTTCTCCTGCGTGAGAGCTGGGTCACGTGCCAGTTCCGGCCCCGCCCCCCCCAAGCACGAGAAGGTTTCCAGGCTGGGGAGACCCAAGCCTGCCGCAGGCACCCTTAGGCCCACCCTGCTGCCCGTGTCCCCACCTCCCAGCTCCCTCACCACACGTGAGCCCAAGGTCGCTCCCTCCCCAAGCGGCTGCTTTCCACCTCCTCCTCCTTGGCAGGGGCCGGTGTACAGGCTCAGAAGGTCTCCTGGAGGCAGGGTCACTTGGGGCCTGCCTAGGACAGTAGGCCGTGAAGGGGGAGGCATTTTTGTTTTCCTGGAGGGCGGGGGGGGGCACGGGGTAGGCAGGAACTGACCCGCGGGTCCACGCAGCCTGCTCGCCCCCCAGGGTCTCCCTTCTCCTGTCCCTGAGGACAACTCGAGGTGCCTGCTTTCCTCCTTGGCTCTCCCGCAGCTCACCTGGTGGGCAGGTAGGAGCCAGCCCTGTGCCCCAGCTGACAGAGGAAGGAGCTCAGAGCCCGGTGGGTGGTAATTGTGGGGCCTGCCCACTGGTGCAAATTAAACAGGACATCCAGGCATCTCGAAGCCGTGGTGACCCTCTCACCAGCCTAGCATCCTGTCTCCCCTCCGGCCCCCATCTGGGACAGATGCCAAAGAGATTACTCACCCCTTCTGCCGTATACCCTCCCCCCTGCCCGGTGTTCCCTTCTCGACTGGCTGCGAATGGGTCTGGGGGCGGCCGGGGACTGAGGAGCTGTGGTGTGGGTGCATGTGTGTGCACTGGGGTACGGTGTGTTGGGGGAGACACTTTGCGAGCTGCGGGGGGGGGGGGGTGTCAGAGAGAAAGCGAGCAGGTCTCTACAGAACCTGCCTGGCTGGGGCGGGTGGAGCTGGGTGGGGCAGGCGGGAGCCGGTCCAGGTTTCAGAGGGGGATAGGAGTGTGGGTGTCTGTGTGTGCGTGTGTGTCTCAGGGTGTCTGTGGCTATCAGAGGGTACCCGCATCGCCCCCTCTTAGATGGAGGCAGTTGAGGAGGTGGAAGAGAAGGGCTTGGCCCTGGCTCCCCCAGCTCCCTTCTAGCTAGAACGCAAGCTCAGGTATCCTGGCTGGGAGCCCGGCGTGGGGGCTCTTCTTGCTCTGGGGTCTGGGGGTGAGCAGCTGCTCTGGAAACATCCTCGCCTGGGTGACCCAAGCACAGCCGGCCCCCACTTTCCAGCCTAGTGAGGGGAAGGATCCTGCCCCTGCCCCTGCCCCTGCCCCTGCCTCTGCCCCGGGGCTCTCGGGATGGTGAGTTCATGTCTGGGGCTGTCCTGGGAGAGTGCCCGGTAAGCAGGGCGAGGGCTCCCGGGCTCCCCAATCCGGCCCTTTCCTCTCCCTCGGCCCCTTGAGATCCAGCCGGCTTTGGCCTCACCCAAGGACACCGGGGCCTTTTTCAGGGCGCAGGAGTGAGGGTGGGGGCGAATCTCCATCCCATTTTTGGTCTAGGGCCTGGGGCTGGTTCTGGCCTGCTCTGTGTGCCCTAGTTCTCTTTGTGGTGGGGAAACGCAGCGTGGCCTCTGGGATGGACGGCTTGTCCAGGGCCGAAGGCCGCATGGGAACGATGAGGGAAGGGAGGGAGCGAGCGAGGGAGCGTCAGAGCCTCAGTTGGTGGGGGCGGGGTGCGGCAGAAACCACCCCTTGGAGGGGAAGGGGCTCTGGTCTCCACTGTCTTGGCCCGGGCCTGTCTAGTCGTCCCCTGTCACTGGTGAGAAGAGAGGCCGGGGCAGGGATCTGTGCCACTTGTCCCCATCCTGGCCTTACAGTCCTGGCTACCCCAAGGACTGGGACTTTCCTAGAGGAACCCCGTCTCTCTCTGAGAGGCAAACGCCTCAAAGCTAAAGCATTAGTAAGTTCTTTTCTCTTTTTTTCTTTTCTCATTTTTCTTTTCCTTCTCTTCTTTCTTTCTCTCTCTCTTTTTCTTTCTTTCTTTCTTTCTTTCTTTCTTTCTTTCTTTCTTTCTTTCTTTCCTTCCTTCCTTCCTTCCTTCCTTCCTCCTTCCAATTTATTTATTTTGAGAGAGAATGAGGGTGGGAGGGAGGGAGAGAGAATGAGTAGGGGAGGGGCAGAGAGAGAGAGAGAATCCCAAGCAGGCCCTGCGCTGACACAGGGTTCGGGGCTCGATCTCACGAAACTGTGAGATCAGTGTGTGCTTTCCTCCTGGAGGGGGAGGGGGAAAGGGAGCTCAGGGATCGTGTGGGCACAGTCAGAGGTTCTGGCACCTTCCGGTCCTCCGCGGGTACCAGGTGAGGTGTCTGCATTTGCTCTCATGGACGCCTCCCGCCCCCACTGGTGACCATCAGGGCCTGGATGGAGACTATCGAGGCAGAAAGGAAAGGCCTCCAGTCTGAAGGATGGTTGTGACTTTGAGTGTCTGCCCTGCCTCCTAGCAGCCTGATGATGACGCGGCAGCCTGCTCTGTCTTTCCGGCTAGTTGTCTAGTTCTTTGGATACTGGGCTGGAGGGGGTGGGACACCTGGTGCCTCCCGGGAGGTGGCCAGCCGCACCTTGAGCGGAAGGAACGCACATTCATACCCTTGGACTGTGGTGGGGAAGCCGGGGACCCTCGGCCGGGGGCGCTCACGTGGCCACACCTGTCTGGGTTGATTGGGGAGGGGGAAGGCAGGTGCAGTGAGATCCAGGCTCTCAAGTAGGAATCAGACCATTAATGGGCCAGTGTCTCTAGACGTCTTGTCCTACAAGGGTCTGAAGACGAGATGGTGCCCGACCCCTTGCGTCCAGACAGGACCGGCCTTCCCTCGTCCTGGGCTGAGAAGAGGAAGGCCGTGTGTTCAACGAGTGGGCCGGTCACAGCTCTGTCGTGGCAGCCAGAGGCAAGCTCTCGGCGTCTTGTCTTCCCATCCACTTCCCCTGCCGCGGGATGATCCAGCCCAAGTGCCTTCTTTTGCACAGCTGGCCTGCAGCCCTGTCTTCCAGAGACCCGAGGAAGAACGGGTGGCCTTTCTAGGCACATGTTTGGGTCCTGTCCCCTCCCCACCTTTTCTGGCTGAGCCACCGCGGCTCCCAGAGTGCCTTCCTCCGGCCCCACCCTCACCTCTGCCCTGCCTCCTTTCCCCATCCCAGGCCCGAAGGAGCTGGGACGGGGGGGGGGGGGGGGGGGGGGGGGCGGGGGGCCCTGGTCCAGAAAGCCGGCGAAGGAGGCAGTGATCTTAACCACCTGCTGGCTGCCCGTGGGTCCTCAGCACCTGCCCACAGAGGCCCGTTCTCTGTCCGGTGCCTTGTCCGCCTGGGCTGCTCCTCCGAGTGGGGCAAAGGGAAGGGTCCAGTCTCAGTGTGCATTTTGGTCAACACCAGCCTCCCCCCCTGTAACCGCCCCCCTGCACCCGCAAGGCCTTGTTCCCTTGCCTGTTGCCAGGTTCTGACTGTATTTTTTCCAGAGGCCTCCGATTGTTTCCTGAAGAAACCTGATCCCAGAACTCAGACAAAAGCTGGGGCTGCCAGAGGAGAAACCCCATTCTCTCCCCCTCTGCCCCTAGCCCCCCCCCCCCCCCCCACCTTCACAACCTCCCTCGCTTTGGATGCTGGGTATGGGTTCCAGGACCCGGCTGCCATCACCTAGGCAACAGGGGGCTTTGGTTGCCATGGCGATCAATGTGGGAGAAGCTGGGCAGCTGGGACAAAAGCCCCCACATTCCCCCCCACCCCTCCCCCCAATCCCCTTGGGATGGTACTGAGACACATTCCATTAATTTTATTTCTGAAAGGCCTTTTGGGGGGAGAAGGGTCTTGTTTTTGTGACAGTCACTCTTCCCTCCCTCTCTCTCTCTGGCCTCCTTTTAACCCCAGATAATCCATGGTTGGTTTGAGCAGGGGACTGAGTGTGTGCGTGTGCGTGTGCGTGTGCGTGTGCGCGTGCGTGCTCGCGCCCCTTGGGGGTGGGGGCAAGGTGAACGCATCGGGACACATCCCCTTCCACGGCCTCCCACGTGCAAACCAGGGCCCTCCCTGTCCACACCAGGTCCTGCCGCCCTCACGGTCCACCTCTGCCATTTCCACTTGTTGGTCTGATCCAGGGCTCCCCTCCCCCCACCCTCTTCCCTGAGAACGCCGCCCACCCTGGAGACCCTCTAGACCCCTGATTCCTGAGCTGATTAAACAAGGGGGAACTTCTGCCCTTGTCTTCGCTTGCCTCCCATCCCCCTCACCCCCAGCCTCTCCAGATTCGGGTTAGCTTCCTGGCAACTGGAGGGGTCAGCAGGCAAGGGGCTCAGAAACGGGGTTCATTTTAGTCCCTCTGTTTGGTAGGGGAGGCACCTAACGTTTGGGGCACCTTGAGTTGGGTTGGAAGGGGTGGGTAAAGGAGGGTTTACGCTGGGTCTTGAATAAGCGGTGGGTGAAGCGGGGTTGACACTGGGAGGAAGGTAGGGGCTCCAGGCTGAGCAGCTCCGAACAAAGGGTTGGGAGGGGCTGGCACCCTTCTCTGGTTTGAAATTTATCTATAGGGGAAACACAATGGCATCAGCTTCCCTCCTGAGTGTGTTTGAAGTGGTTCTGGTCAGGACTGTGTGTGTGCGCGTGTGTGTGTGTGTGTGTGTGTGTGTGTGTGTGTGACTTCTTTATTTAGTAGTACAAACAGCAGGATTTATTTATACCACCTCTTCCCTAAATCGCAGAGGAAGTGTCTGGGGATTGGAGTATGGGCGACCCTGGAGCCACAGCATATTAATTCCTTAACTAATTACTAGCTGAGCAGTTTGTAAAAGCGCTTCTCTCACCCCCGGGGTCCTCACAGCAGCCTCATCGAGTACGTGTGGTTACTTTCCTATTTTACCGATGAGCCTTCCAGGCTGCAACGCACAGAGAAGTGAAGTAACTTGCCTGTGGTCACAGAGCTGGTTGGTGGGAGAGTCAGGTTTTGAATGCAGAGCCTTGATGCAAATTCCGGGCTCTTTTTGTGCTTGGCTCTTCCCGGCCACAGGAGGCTGAGGAGGTGGAGAGTCCTGGTTCCGGTGCCTCTGTCTAGACCCCATCAAGGGCAGTTCTGACCCCCTTTACATCTCCCCGCCGCCCTGCAGCCCACTTGCTCTCTCGAACCTCCTGGTGGGGACTAGATTAGGGCTGCGCCCGGCCAGAGAGATGCGTGTGAGGTGTTGGGAGACTGTGTCGAGAACTAAACCAGTAGAAAGGTTCTCAGGAGCCGGGGTGGAGGGGGCGGCGTGTGATTTGCAGACAGGGTGCTGAATGGGGGCCCTGTTCACGGCAAAGGTATTTAGAGCGGGTTAGGGTTGGGTTGACGTGTCATGGCTGTGTCCCCTCGGTGTATCTCCGTCCCACACCGGCCTTGACGTGGGGCTGTTGACAAACATCGCCAGGCCACAGGGGTGCCTCCCGAGAGCTGGTGGCGGCGGAAGGAATGGATGTGGCATTGATGTCACTGCCCTGCAGTCACGACAGGACCCCGAGAGTCAGAGGGGCAGGTCCATCCACGGGGTGGGCGTCAGTTCTTGGCCGTGTGCGCACCGGACGGTGGTGGGCAGAAATATGTCTCAGCCGTCTTTCCTATTCTCTAGTTGTTGATAGTTGAGTTTAGTTGGGGAAAAGTTAGCAACTACACAGAAGCAAACCCGTTTCAGTTCCCCTCATAATTGAGTTTTGGGTAGCAGGTGACCCAGTCGGTTTTATTTCTGCCTCCAAACACAAGAGCCAGCTCTTCTGGCCTCCCCCACCCCTGGCCTCCCTCCTCCTCTGGCCTCCCTCCTCCTCTGGCCTCCCTCCTCCTCTGGCTGTCCTCCCCCTCTGGCCTTGCCTTGTCTGCCCCTTTGCCTGCTCTTCCCTACTGGGCTTCCCAGGAACCCTCTTATTTATTCCTCTCCCTAGGTGACCCTATCCATTCCCGTGACCTTGCGCACCTCCAGCTCAGACTCTCCTGAGTCTGGCTCCTCTGAAACCCTGCTGCTCACCTGACCTGTCTCCTGGCCGTGACCTTAGCCCGCTGGAAATGGAGCTCACTGCCTCCCTCCCCAGACTTGCCTCCTCCCCTGCCTTCCTCTCGTGCTCAGGCCAGGGATCCCGGGCGCTCCCCTCCCCTCAGCCAGACCTCAGTGGGCCCTGTTGATCCTACCACCACCACCACGTCTCGCACCGGCTGTTTGTCACCTCCTCCAGGCCCGCTCGCTGCCTCCGGCCGCCTTAGTGGCTTCCTTCCTTGTGTTCCCAGGTCTGCTCGCCCCTCCCCCAGTCCCGCCGGCACAGCTAAAATCCTTCGCGGGCTTCCTGTGGTCATCGTCCTTGTGCTTGGGGGAAACACGAGCTCTGCACCTGGCCCCTGGCCGCCTCCAGCCATCATCTTCGTGGGCTCCCGCTGCCCTGGCCTTTTCTGGTTCCTGGAATCCACCAAGCTCCTTGCTGCCCTCGCTCTCCCCAGTGCGGTTTCCTGCCTTTGTCACCTCTCTGCCTGGCTAAGTGCCGTTCTCCCTCAGGCTCAGGTGTCGTTTTCTCAGAGAGACTTTCTAGAACCGCTCAGTGCGAAGTCGCAGCCCCCAGCGCCGCCTCTCCTGGTTTTCCGCCCTGTTCCTGCCATCACTCCTGCGGTTGGCCATTCATACTCCAGTTTACTTGTTCAGCGTGCCTGTGCCCCGCCAGCCTGGAGACGCGGGGTCGGGTCCCCCGCTGTCCCCCCCCCCCAGTCCCCCGCCACTCCCCGGGGCCTCGCAGGGCACATGGTGCACAGAGGTGCCTCAGAGCGAGCTGGTGGCCCGGCAAGGGAGGCTGGGAAACGCGCGCGTGCCTTGGTGGAGGTGGGCCCGAGGGCAAGATGCCAGGTTGGCTGTTAGTTGGTGGTGGGTGGGCTCTGAGGACCCAGCAGGATGCGGCTGAGGGTCGGGAAGCGGGGAGGAAGAAGAGCTCATTCTCTGCAGAGGTAGAAGGTGAACGGACCGAATACACACGCTGCCCCTGGGGACGCGCACAGCCAGGAAGGCTCCCCAGCGCATGGCCCATTTCAGCACTTCGGGCCTTCGGAGAACGATTTCCGCGGTCTTCTCCTCCCTGCCCCCCCCCCCCCCACATTATCATAGTTTCCATCCCTCACCCCGCTCCCCTGGTGTGCATGAACACACACACACACACACACACACACACACTCTCCGTGGAGCAGCCAGCCTGACCTGGCCTGTAACTCCGGGTAGGTTTGACGTAGGCTCTGGCTAGACTGGGACAAGAGAAACGGCTGTGAGCAGCCCCTCCCCCCGTGGGCCCTTTCAGAAGTCACGAGTGGGGGAAGGTGAGGGGGAAAGAGAGGCCTGGACAGAGGCCAGCTGCTTTGTGCTCTGTGCGGTCTCCGTCGGTCCAGCCCGTCCGCCTGGCCAGAACCTGCCGTCTCTGAGCCACGGCTTTCCTGGCCGAGAACGAGGAGAGCGTTGCCCTGGTTCTCTGCTCCGGGGGGTCCCGGGCTGGGTCATTCCTAGCGGCCTCTGCTGTCCGTCCGCCCTGCGCCCCGAGCCGCTGGCACAGCCTCGGGGTGCGCTTTCTAGGAGGCCGGGCAGGAGGAACCGGGCCCACTGGACGGAGCGGGAACCGGGGCGGACTGGTCTGGGGCAGCGGCTGGGCCAGTACAGCTTCCTGCGGCAGCCGCTCTTTGGGGCTGGTCACCTCTCTGCCCTGACCCCACGGGAGCTGCCGCTTCTCCTGACCGACGGCTTCCTCTTCTCAGGTGCGTCGCTTGATTTTCTCTGAGACAAGCCCACCCGTCCAGCAAAATAGAGTCCCTCAGGGTGACGGTTGATTTCCTGAAGGTGCCCCTTGGCCTGAAGAAGCCGGTGCTGAAGGAGGTGGCTGTGGGGCCCCCCAAAAGGCCCCAGCCTGTGGCCCTGGAGCGCTACAAGGCCCGGCGTTCGGACGCCATGGACACGGAGTCCCAGTACTCGGGCTATTCCTACAAGTCGGGCCACTCCCGCAGCTCCCGCAAGCACAGGTGGGCAGACGTGGGGGCGACACGGGTGGCGGAGGGTTAGGGGGGTGGGGGGAGAGGTGGGCGTGCACAGGGGTGGTGGGGGGGTAGTTGTTGCTGAGAAGACGACCCAGCTCCCCCCTCTGACCTGTGCCCCCGGCCGCCTGCTGCAGGGACCGCCGGGACCGACACCGCTCTAAGAGCCGAGATGGGAGCCGCGGCGACAAGTCGGTGACGATCCAGGCCCCAGGGGAGCCCTTGCTGGACAACGAGTCCACGCGAGGGGATGAGCGGGTGAGCATCGGGGGGCGTGGGGGCCAGGCCAGGTGTTTTCAGGCTGATCCATGAACCTGGAGGTCCGTCAGAGGGGAAAGGGCCTGGAACCCTGGTCTCTTCGGGCAGTGGCCCTATCAGGGAGGGCATCTTGTGTCACACGTCCTGTGCTTGGGGTCCCAAGGGAGGACCTGTTTCAGTAGAAGTGAGGGAATTTAGTAGAGATCCCTTTGGAAGCCGCAGCCCCTTCCTCCTTTTCTCAGAGAGCTAGGGTGACCTGGGCTGTGTAATGGGAATTGCCTGGTTCCTCTGAGCTGAGGCCCGCGGGTCAGATGGGCTGGGAACCTGGGGCAGGAGGGGGCGGTGGGTGCGGCCTGGGGGCGCGCGTAGGCAGCCTTGAGTTTTCCTGGAGCCTCAGGCAGGGGCTCTGCCGCGCCCTCTGGTGTCAGGCTGCAGAACTGCACCGTCTGGGTCTGGACCTGGAAGCAGGTGTGGGAGGAGTCGGTGGAGAAAGGGGAGGTGAGAAGGGCGGGCCGCGGGAATGACGCTGGTCACTCGGGGCGGCGGGGTGAGCAGGTTGCTCCTGCTCTAAGCTCTGTGGCCCTCTGTGCTCACCTAGTAGGAAGGCCAGCAGGCAGACCTCAGTGATGGATTAGGGCAGGGGCAGGATTTAGGGTGACTCTGAAGGCACCTCCCGCTCTTCCTTCCCGGGACCATCTCTGGCTGGAGACTCCCAGCCCCTCTTCCCTCACAAGAAAGCTCTGTGACCCACACGGGACTTCCTGGGTCTTGGGAGCAGATGAGTACTTGGGGGAAATAGCCCCCCTCCCTCTTTCCCAATCCCGTCTTCTCCCTGAGACCTGGCGCCCTGAGTTCTCGAAGGGACCCCGAGACACGGTCAGCTCAGCCGCGGTGGGGGAGAGGGCAGGCAGTGTGTCTGGAGGTCAGCCTAGGGTGAGGAGTAGACCTTGAGCTGAAAGTGGTCGGTACACCCACCTTGTACCATCAGATCAGACTCTTCTGTCCTTGGGAGAGGAGATTCGTCAACCCCCTGATCACTGACCCTGCCGGGCATCTCCTATACTCCCCGTCCCGTGTCTAAGCCCTGTGACTCCGTATCCCCGGGCCATCTAGGAGTGAAGAGTGTGGGCACTGATGGCCACTGGTGGTCTTGGGGCCCTTCTGTGGGAGGGTGGCCAGCGTCTGCAGAGGTAGCTCGAGTGGACCAGACTCAGGACACTTGGGGACCTTGGCCTGTCTACCCCCTTGCCTCCAGGAACAGGCGGCCACTGTGCGGTGGGCATTCAGATGGCAGGGCTAGCGGGGCAGACCAGAGACCCAGAGTGGCCCTGAGTCTGCCCATCTCCCATGCCATGCACCGATCATCTGCCTTCCTCCCCGCTCCCTGCGTCCTCCGCCCTTCACCACACTGCTTGTTTCGGGTCACTCCCTGAATCAGAAACCTTGAGTGGCTCTCGATGCCGGGAGGATAGGCTCTCAGTGGTCAGCCTGGCCTGTCCGGACCCCACGGGCTGCCCCTGGCTCTGCTCCTGCACGCGGACCCTGCTCACTCAGTCTGCTGGCTGCCTCAGTTCACACTAACATTTCATGTTCCAGTGGTTCATGGGGGGCTTGTCAAAATGCAGATTCTGGTTTAGTCCATGCGGGGTGGGGCCTGAGACTCTGCAGTTCTGAGAAGCTCCCGGGAGATGTCTACACTGCTGGTCCCCAGGCCCTGTTTTCAGTAAACAGGCCTTAGGGACTGTTTAGTTCAGTGATTCTCAATTTTGGATGAATGTTAAAATCATCTGTTTTTTAAAAAAGGGCTGACGTCCTCCTGGGTGGGATCTGGGCATTGGTGTTCTTTCCCAGGCTCCCTAATGTGTGCAAGGAGGGCCCAGCCTCAGATGGGCCAGCCTCGAGGAGGCCAAGCCTGGGCACACAGTGGAGCTCAGTAAATACTTGGGTGGTTGCATATGGGCTGACTGCCCTCTCTCCTTTCTCTTGCTCTGCTGTCCCCCTCTCCCCTCCCCCTTCCTTTCTCCCACCCCTCCCCCCCTCCCCTCCCTTCCCCCTACCCCTTCCCTCCCTTCTCCTTTCCTCCCCCCCTTCCCTTCCCCCTCCCCTTCTCCCTTCCTCCTCCCCCTCCCTTCCCCCCTCCCCCTCCCCCTCCCCTCTCCCTTCCTGCTTCTTCTCCCCCTCCTTCTCCCTTCCTCCTCCCCCTCCCCTCTTCCCCTCCCCTCCCCCTTCTCCTTTCCCCCTCCTCTCTCTCCCTTCCCCCACCTCTCCCCTCCCCTCCCCTTCTCCCTTCCTCCCCCTCCCCCTCCCTTCCCCTCCCTTCTCCCTTGCTCCTCCCCCTCCCTTCCCTTCCCCCGCCCCTCCTCCTCCCCTCTCCCCTCCCTTCCTGCTTCCCCTCCCCTCCCCCTTCTCCCTTCCTCCTCCCCCTCCCTTCCCCCACCTCTCCCCTCCCGCTTCTCTTCCCCTCCCCTCCCCCTTCCTTCCCCACCCCCCTCTCCTCTCCCCTCCCCCCTCCCTTCCTGCTTCTCCTCCTCCTCCCCCCCCTCCTCCCCCCTCGTCCTGCCGTAGGATGACAACTGGGGGGAGACGACCACTGTAGTGACGGGCACCTCAGAGCACAGCATCTCCCACGATGACCTCACGCGCATCGCCAAGGACATGGAGGACAGCGTCCCGCTGGACTGCTCCCGGCACCTGGGCGTGGCGGCGGGGGCCACGCTGGCGCTGCTCTCTTTCCTCACGCCGTTGGCTTTCCTGCTGCTGCCCCCGCTGCTGTGGCGGGAGGAGCTGGAGCCGTGCGGGACGGCCTGCGAGGGCCTCTTCATCTCCGTGGCCTTCAAGCTGCTCATCCTGCTGCTGGGCAGCTGGGCGCTCTTCCTCCGCCGGCCCAAGGCCTCGCTGCCGCGCGTGTTCGTGCTGCGCGCGCTGCTCATGGTGCTGGTCTTCCTGCTCGTCGTCTCCTACTGGCTCTTCTACGGGGTGCGCATCCTGGACGCCCGCGAGCGCAGCTACCAGGGCGTGGTGCAGTTCGCCGTGTCGCTGGTGGACGCCCTGCTCTTCGTGCACTACCTGGCGGTGGTCCTGCTGGAGCTGCGCCAGCTGCAGCCCCAGTTCACGCTCAAGGTCGTGCGCTCCACCGACGGCGCCAGCCGCTTCTACAACGTGGGCCACCTCAGGTGCGGCGACGGGCCGGGGCCGGGGGTGGGGGGAGGCCGAGGGGGGAGCAGGTGGGGAGGTGGGGCCGGCCGGAGGGAGGGCCGAGGGCTCTGCCTGCGCGCGGTAGGTTTCCAACAGGGTCCTGGGGCGGGACGGGCTGGGAGTCTGGAGTGGGGAGACAACGGACGTACGTTTGGTCATCAGGGACCTCACAGAGGGCTGGACCGAGGGGCAGAAAGGCGTGGGGCACGGATGGGGCTTGGGGGATCGCTTTTCGAGCCTTCCCTGGAGGCGCCGCCTCTGTGAAATCTTGAGTGGGTGGTCACCAAGATGAGCTGGCCAGAGGAGGGACCCCCCCCCCCACCGGAGGAAAGGTGCCGCCAGAGTTCCTCTGCCCGCCCCCACCCTGCCCCAGGCCTTACAGAATATCAGAGGCACTTCCTGGTCCCGTAGGGAATCTTGGGGACTTGGAGGGGGTGAGGTGACCCTTTGCTGGAGACCCAGGCCCAATGCCCTCTCTCCCCTGGGCTTCAGCACCGCAGGGGACTAGCGGGCCCAGCCCTGGGGAAGGCTTGGGAGCCTGGTAAGTAGACCTCAGGCCCTGAGCCAGGCTTCCTGGAAGCAGCCTGTCCCTGTCCTGTGTCCTTTCCCACCCCGCCAACCTGCCCTGATGTCTCCCTCCCCCCCGGCACCCCTTGTCTGTCCCTTCTCCCTCCCCCCCTCCCCCCGCCCTCTCCCCCACAGCATCCAGCGTGTGGCCGTGTGGATCCTGGAGAAGTATTACCATGACTTCCCCGTCTACAACCCTGCCCTCCTCAACCTGCCCAAGTCCGTCCTGGCCAAGAAAGTGTCTGGCTTCAAGGTGTATTCCCTCGGAGAGGGTGAGCGGCCCTGCTCCCCTGCCCTCCCATCTGCTCCCTGTTTCCTCTCAGACTCTTCCCCGCTTCCCCAGCCCCTTTGTTCTGTCATTTCCCTTGGCTCCAGGTGGCTGGTGTTAGCTGCTGATTCTACTTGCTGTCCCTTTATGCCGTGGTGTGTCCCCCCAATCTGACTTCTCTGCGTCTGCTCACCAGCCCTGGCCCCGAGCCCTCAGCTCTCTGACCTCCAGGTCCTCCGGCACCAGGAGGCACGTGTGCAGGACCCGTGCCCTCCAGGGCCCTCTCTGTCGCTTTCCGGGGGGCCTGTCCCAGTCGTGGCCAGGAGGGTCGGGAACGGGAGGCATCGCAGCGGGTGGGCACAGCCTCTGGACCGGTCAGGTTGGCTGCGCCCTGACTTCCCGGGCTGGGGAGCGAGCGTGCTGTGACGCGACCATCCCTGTCTCTCCTGCTCCCGTGCAGAAAACAGCACCAACAACTCCACAGGGCAGTCCCGGGCTGTGATCGCCGCGGCCGCCCGGCGGCGGGACAACAGTCACAATGAATACTACTACGAGGAGGCGGAGCACGAGCGGAGGGTGCGCAAGCGGAGGGCCAGGTGGGTCCCTGGGCCAGGACAGGCTGCCCCGGGGCCTGCCGGGTGTGAACAGGTCGGGCAGAGAAGGGCCAGGGCGTTCTGTGGCTGCGGGGAACGCGTGAGCAATCGCGACGGGGTGCGCTGGGTTCCTAACAAGTTCCCATAAGCTGGGCGCTGTCCAACAGCACATGCTTCTCAGCTCACGGTCGCGGGGGTCAGACACCGCCATCAGGCACGGCTTAGCTGGGCCCCGCGCTCAGTGTCACAGGCTGAAATCAAGACGACTCCCATCTCAGCCGGGGTCCTCTTCCAAGCTCCCCGGTCACGGTGGAATCAGTTCCTTGTCATCTGGCCTCAGCGGCAGCCGTGGTGCTGCGGTTTGCTTTTTCCAGCCACAGCAGGTCTCTCCGAGTTCTGTACCGCCCGGAGAACACTGTGCTTTGAAGGGTCTCATGCAGTGAGAGCGGGCTGGCCAGGGTCATCTCCTTGTTTATAACGACCAGGACAACCGACTCGACACTTTAATTACGTCTGCAGAATGTACGGAGACAGCAGAGAGAGTAGCCAGGACGATGGGAATCTGGTAGGGTGAACGAACGGGCCATCTGTGAATTCTCCCTGCCACAGGGGAGCAGGGGCCCAGTAAACGAGGTGAGCCTTGCCTGCAGCAGCAGGGACCGAGGCTGGATCGGACCTCCTCCCCGTGGATCTCGTAGGCCTGCTCGGCTGTTGGTGCCTTTTTACCTGCAACAGATGAGGTTCTAGTACAGATCTTGGTACATCTTTTTTAACTTTGTTTATTTTGAGAGAGAGAGAGAGGGAGAGAGATGAGAGCAAGCAGGGGAGGGGCAGAGAGAGGGAGAGGGAGAATCCCAAGCAGGCTCCTCACGGCTAGCACAGAGTCTGACTTGGGGCTCGAACCCGCGATCCACGAGATCATGACCTGAGCCAAAACCAAGAGTCAGACGCTTAACTGACTCAGCCACGCAGGGTCCCGTATCTTGGTACGTTCTTAAGTACTGTCCTCTCTTTTTCCTGTTCACGCTGTAATGTAAACTTGTCATACCTGAAGGGTCTTCGCTGCTGCCAGGTCCCACCGTGGTCTGGTGGGATTTCCAGGGGGCCTCAAATAGCAGAGGGCCCCAGGATTTGACCCTCGGCCCCTCCTCCCACACGGTCTCCAGGCTTCAAGGGAGGAACTTTTCCCTTACCTGTTCTGACATGAGGCTGGTGTCCCTGCCGTCGATGGGAGATCAGCAGCCCCATTTGTCTGCCATTCGGCATGTCTCCAGCCGTCTCAGAAAGGGTCCTGGTGGGAAGGAACCCAGAGATGGCACCCCCCCCTTCACCTTTTGCCCCAACCAGGGTTTTGGATCTCCTGTGTTGCCAATGCGGTCCTTGGCCCGTGGCCGATGTCTCCCTCCCCTGTTACCTTGGTTGTAACCAGTAAAAGACTTCTCCCTTGGTTTTCAAAAGGAGCTTTACTGAGAGACCCTCGAAGCAAGCGCGTGAATAACCAGAGAGGCCGAAGCGGGACATGTTCCACGTGTTTACTTAGTCCCGAGTACCCCCCTCCCCGCTCCTTGAAGTTCCTGGGGTCCTGGCTTTCCGGACGTTGTGTGCTTTTAACGAAAATTGACTTCTTTTTCGTGCTTCCCCCTCAACGCCCTCCTCGAGACTCACCCACGTTGTCTCTGTGTCCCTCGTGTCGCTGCCTAGTGGTTCACAGATGACTCCCCGCCCCTAACCGGCATCTGGGTTATAGGCCTTCCTTTTTTTTATCCTCTTTTGACGGCTGAGTAGTACTGTCTGAACATGTGAGTTGTCCGATGCCCAGCAGGTGTCCCGGTCTCTGGGGCCCTGTGTGTTCACCTCTGGCATTTGCTGTCATGTTGCTTGTGTGCCCGCCCCCCAGACAGATGTTGACGTTGCCCGTGCTTGAGTAGAAGGCTGTTCTCTGGATGTAGTTGCGTCTGCTGGTTTGGCCCCCCGGGGAAGGGTGACTTGGGGGTCTCGTGGAGGAAGGCATCAGGAAGGCACCTGCCGCTCTGTCCCAGAGTACGGTCCCTGGCTGTGTCTGGGTTGGACTCTGGGGTCCCCGCGCTGGGCTCACTGAGCTCTACAGCTGTTTCCTGCCCCCCCCCGCCCCGCATCTGTGCACATGCGCCCCCCCCCCCACGCACACACGCACACGGCCCCCCTGAGCCCAGCCCTTGGCTCCAGGTGGGTTTGTGGTGCTTCTGGTGGCGGGGAGGGGCACAGCCTCGCCCAGGCGGCTGGAGCAGGGGGTGGGGGCTGAGGGAGGGGGAGGGGCGGTTGGTCCAGGCTCCCCCTGTCCCCCAGGCTTGTGGTGGCGGTGGAGGAGGCCTTCACTCACATTAAGCGGCTGCAGGAGGAGGAGCAGAAGAACCCCAGGGAGGTGATGGACCCCCGGGAGGCCGCCCAGGCCATCTTCGCCTCCATGGCCCGTGCCATGCAGAAGTATCTACGGACCACCAAGCAGCAGCCGTACCACAGCATGGAGAGCATCCTCCAGCACCTGGAGTTCTGCATCACGCACGACATGACACCCAAGGTAGGCCCCCCCACCGTCCCCCTGCCCGCCCCCCCCCCCGCCCCCGGGTCTTCCCCCCACCCCCCGACTGCAGCCTGCCTCGCCCCGGTGCTCTCACCACATCCCTGCCACCCTCCCAGCCCCCACCCTCCCAGGTCTCTTCTCTTACCCCTGGCCCTGCCCCTCCCGCCTCGTTCCCAGCTGGTGAGAAGGGATGGTTTCTCCTGGGAGTGGCTGTGGCCTGATTCCCGTGTCCGAGGTGGCAGCACCCGACGTCCCCCCTTCACACCCCGCGACCTCCAGCTGTGCTCTTTTCGAGCCATGACCCTCCCTCGGCTTTATCGTCAGCCTCCTGGAGTGGCGTCCCCAGCCCCCCTTGGTGAACAGGGTGACCGCGTCCACGAGAGCTGGATGCAGGGGCAGGAAGAATGAGGAGGCCTCACGGTCCTAGCCCCGTGCAGGGAAAGCGCGGGGACGCCGGTCCTGGCCCTGCGGTGTCCCCGTCACCTCTGTGGGCTCCCGCTGCCCTGTGCTTAGAACCAGGGTCCAGAGCAGATGAGCTCGGCGCCTTTCCGCTCGAACGTTCTAGAGCGCGTGGAAGCAGAGCGAGCCGGGGAACGTAGAGGGTGGCCGGGGGGCGGGGGGGGAGAGGTGACCACGCAGCCCCCCGCCCCTCCTCAGGCCTTCCTGGAGCGGTACCTGGCGGCCGGACCCACCATCCAGTACCACAAGGAACGCTGGCTGGCCAAACAGTGGACACTGGTGAGCGAGGAGCCTGTGACCAGCGGGCTCAAGGACGGCATCGTCTTCCTCTTGAAGCGCCACGACTTCAGCCTGGTGGTGAGCACCAAGAAGGTCCCGTTCTTCAAACTCTCCGAGGAGTTTGTGGATCCCAAGTCGCACAAGTTTGTCATGAGGCTGCAGTCTGAGACGTCGGTGTGACTGAGCAGCGGCAGGGGTGACGCCAGGGCTCCCGCGGGTCGGGGAGAGCTTGGCTCTCGCCTCCCGCCGCCCTGCCTCCTCCCGCTCCCTTTTACTTGAATTGACTCCCCCCACTCTCCCGCCGCCCGACTGCTCCCCCCTCCTCCTTAGTCGCCCCCCACCCTCCCCTCCCCGCCGTGAGCCTGGAGAGGCCACCTGCGTCAGCAGTGCCTGGGATCCTCTCTCTCTCTCCCCTCCCCCGCCAGCCCTTACTTGGTGTCATCGTGCAGGAATCCGTGCCTGTCCCCCCTCTGCCTCCGGATGGCATTCTATTCTGAGAGGGCATGGGGTCCCCCGGAGCCCCACCCCCAAACCAGGCTCTTGTGCAGTTTTTTCCTGTGGCCCCGACAGGGGGTCGCCAGGGGACAGACAGGACAACACAGAGCCACCGTGCCAAACTCCTCCAGACGGTGGGTCATCCGCTGCTCCTGCCCGCCCAGCTGGCTTGTCACAGACGCCGAGTTTGCGGGTCAGGGTGCCCTCGCACCCCCCCCCCCAAGCTAGCCCGAGTCAGGGGTCTCCCTGCCAGGGTCGCTGGCTCCGGCTGTCAGAACCTCCCCCTCACATCCACACGTATTCAGAGCGAGGGACGGTCCCTAAAGTCTTTACCCTAAAGTCTCCGCCTTCTGCCTCCCGTGGCCACAGCCAGACTGAGGCCGAAACCCTCTGTGACCACTTTCCCTGGGCCATGGGGGACTGTACCCATCCTTTGGGTCTTTCCTAGGCAGCCTCCGAGGGAAGGACAGGAGGGACCCCGGGGAACATGGCTGACCCCTGCCCTCTGAACCTGCCTGCACCTTGGCTCCCGCCTGGCTGGGGCAGGTCCCCCTTCCCGGTGGAGGATGACGAGTCGAGTGCTGCACAGATTGAGTGGCTCGCAGACCATGACCCGACCCCCGTGGTCTTAGACCGCGACGTTTTTCTTTCCTTCCCCCGCCCCAGCGTGTCTCTTCTCGGCGCCAGGGGCCTGTTGTCTTGTCTCTCTTTGGGGGGGGGAGCCAGTAACTCCTCCTCGTCCCCTGCCTTAAGCCCACTTCTTTGCCTCAGGGGTCTCCTTTCCTTGGCTGGCCAGGGTCCCCTCCTCTCCCTGCCTGGTTCTCTGGGCTCTTGTCTCCCTCAGTACTGGGGTGAGGGCCCAGGATTGCTGCCTTCATGGGCATCGGCCCCCCTCACCCCGGTGAGCTTCCGTAGTCTTTCCACCCGATCTGATTTCTCGCGAGTTCAGGTCTCGTTTTGAGCCAAATCCGCTGGCTTTCTGAGACCTATTTTCAGTGTGAATCTGAGCCTTTAACTCAGACACCTTTAAATTACGTAGTTTTAGCCAAGAGGAGCGGAAGCGGGAACACCGGTATACCTCCAGCCTGGGTCCACGCGGAGGACCATTCTGGCGGCTGGGCTGGAGCCGCCCTGGGCCAGGCCTCGGAATAACTTTCAGGCCCGTCTTCTCCTGGCCAGCCTGCCACGCGGAGCACCCCCTCGGGCTAAGATCCCCACCGGTCTCTGACCAGGGAGGCTTCCAGTGTGGGCAGGGCGGCCCCGACGTGATGCAGCCTAGTGATCACGTGTCTCCCCTGTCCTCTCTGAAAAAGCACATCTGTCCGTCCGCCGCTTACTAGAGAAGGGCTCTTCAGTTCACGCTTAACCCGGTCCCCACAGATGTGGGTTGTGGGGCCGACTCAGGCACTGCCTGAGGGAAATACATCCTGTCCTGGGGGTCGTGGGAAGGTATCTTCTCTCCAAGGACCTGGGCTTAAGAGGAGTCCCTCTGGGTCACATTTCTAAATACCTCACTATCCTGGAAAACGGGGCCCGGATGGTGATTGGGGTCGCTGCCTTTGTGGGCAGGCGTGGGGTGTGTCGGGACGTAAGGACCGAGTTGGGGCGGGCCCAGGGAAAGGGTTTGGGATCTTTGTGGCTGCCCTAGGTTAGGGGCGGGGGAGTGTTTATTTTAAGAACCTGCCATGTGTTTAATCACTGTGATTTTTTTCATTCCTTTTTCCTAAAACAAGAAAAATCCCCCCCCCCCCCGCCCCGCCCCACCTCTCTAAGCACTAAGGGCTGTGGCTGAGAACGGTAGTCTTTGGGTCCTTTGCGGCAGAACTGTGGTATTTTGTCTTCTTCGATGATTGTTATAATAATTATTATTTTTTAAAGCGTCAGGATGAATTGTCCAGTGTGTGGCTGTGTGTGTCTTTTGCTTCCCCTACGTGGGGAGCTGTCTTCATGCTGTGAACTGATGTGGGGCGCCTCTGAGCCCTGTCCCCCGCTTTGCCTGTCCCATCACGTGCTGGGTTTTCTTACTTTCCTCCTGGGGGGGGGTGAACTTACCTGTGCCCCCCGCCACTGCTCCCCCAGAACACCGGAGCCCCAGGGCATCCTAGCTCATCCCAATGCCCCCACCTTGCCTGCCTCTTCATCACCTTGGAACTCCCTCCACACCAGGACGCTGTGCCTCCGGCCTTCACCTACCTCGCCACTCTGCCTCGGCCCCCCACTGCTCCCTGTCTCTCCAGCGACCCTTCACGCTCTGGTTATTTTTATTTCCTTTTGCTTTCTCGTGTTGTCTTCCCATCCCTCTCCACCTGAGCCTTTCATTCTTCACTGTTCCTGCTGCACACGCCGCTACGGTACCTGTGAAGAGGCATCGGGACCCCCCCCCCCCCCGCCCAGAACCTTCTCATCCGAAACATCCGTTCCCAGAGTCTGTGCTCCTCTCCTTCTCTGTTGGGCCCCTCCGTGCTGTCTGTCCGTCTGTCTGTCTGCTCTTTCCCCTGCCCTTCCCCCCAGGGCAGCATCTGCTGATGGATTCGGTCCTGGCGTGTGATTGTTGTGAGATCTGTTCTTCTGTGCGCGAACGGAAAGGGGCTTTTTTGGGTCCCTTCCGAGTGAGATTGTAAATGTAGAATTTGCCACTGTTGAATCTAGGTTTTGTTTTTTTTTTCCCTCCTCTTTCTTTTTCTTTTTCTTTTTCCTTTTTTTTTTTTTTTTTTGGGTTACAGAGACCTTGTGCATGCATGTAGAAAATTGTAAAATGTAAATTTTTTTTTAATATATAAAAAGCTTGTTTTTACAGTTTGCAGTGGATCTAAACATTATGGCAATTTTAGGGATTTTTTTTTTCTTAAACATAGGAACTAAAACTGTACAAATTTTTTTTATATAAAATAAAGACATTTGACTTTTGTGGGGGCATTGTGTTGTTTTTCTTTTTTTTACCGGGGTGGGAAGCAAAGCAGGCAAGGATCTGCTCCTTGTTAGGGGGAGAGCGGCCAGCAGGGGGCGGTGTGAGCCCATCGTTACTCTCCGGCCCCTCGGATGTGTGCGTGAGACTGGAAACTACCTATTCTGAACCCAGATTCTGAGAAGAGAGAAACCTAGGAAGTGAAGACCCGGCTGTTCCCTGGGGTGGTTGTCAGGATAAGGAGGAAGGAAAGCTTACTTTTTGGGCGGATCCATAGGAATTTCAGGCAGTAGTTGGTTTCAGTCAACAGTGATAACTCATCACTTTTCATTGAGGAAAATTCTGAAGTCTCTGTCTTTTTTTTTTTTTTTTTTTTTTAATGTTTACTTTTGACAGAGAGAGAAAGAGACAGAGCACGAGCCGGGGAGGGGCAGAGAGGGAGACACAGAATCCGAAGCAGGTTCCAGGCTCTGAGCTGGCAGCACTGAGCCGGATGCGGGGCTCGAACTCACGGACCGCGAGATCGTGACCTGAGCCGAAGTCGGACGCTCGTCCGACTGAACCACCCAGGCGCCCCAAGTCTCTCTCTTCTTTTTCAGTGTCTTCTTATTTCTACCATGCTCTCTCTAGTCTTTCAGGCACTGCGCAAAAAAAGAGCATTCTAGCAACAGTCCTTTATTTACGGTGAAAACGTTCCGTCGGCAGTGGGCTTGTAGTTAAGCCCAAAGTCATCGTCGGGTGATCTGGACCCTTCTCCCTGCTCTGCCCAGACCCACGCTCCTCTGGGACTCTGGGCACCAGGCTTAGCACACGAGCGGCCTTCTGAGGTCAAAAACAAACAAGCAAGGGAATGTCAACTTCTCCGTGTGGAGTTGGCTCATTTCCTGGATTTAGTCTTCCTCTCCCCGGCCCATATTTTGCCGCGCTGAGGACGCAAGGACAAGAAACCGTGTCCTGGAGGAAGAGCCAGGTCTCCAGGAGGCGCCAGACCAAATAACCCGATGCAAGGCTGTGTGCTGTGTCCACAGCAGAGCACACACAGGCCCTGCTGGCCTCCAAGAAGTTCGGGAGCCTCCCGCCAGGAAACGTAAGGAATTTAAGAATCAGGAGCCCGTAACACAATCTCCTTGAGCGGAGGGGCTTTATCTGGTTCGTTCACTGAAGTATTCCTGACATCTGCACCATTCCTCGCATACAGTTGGCGCTCAATAAAAAGAAAATTACTGAATGAGTGATGAGCTTAAGAAACTAACAGTACCATGGGGGCATATAAAGGGCGTCGTTCCCTTTTTCTCCCTTTAAGGTTGTACGCAAGTCTTTTTCATGAGAAAAATGAATAAACACGTTTCCCTTGAAGTGGCATATCCCCTGCTCTAATGACTGTCCTTCTGGTAACCTGACTTAAGAGTTTCACTTACTGGTTTCAATTCATCTTGAGGCCAACTTTGTGATTTCTTGTGACCAAACTTCTACCCTCGCGTGCTTCGGAAATTATCCTTTCTCTTCGCGGCCAAACACAATAAATGCCTTTTGGTTTAGCGAGTCTTTATTCGGTGGCGGGTGATGCCCCCAGCCTGGCCCTGAAGCACGTTGGTTGGTAGAGACTGTGGATGTGTGCCTGCCTTCGCTGACCCAACCTTTGTGAGCCCTCGAGGCGTCTGCGTTTAACCTCACGGGCCTCCTCCACCAACACCGGACCCAGGAACCGGTAGATTTAAGACCCGGTCTCAATACTTGATCTATGGGATCATATTTTCTCTTGAGGGTTGGTGAAAGCAGAAGCGATAACCCCGACCATTTGTCACGGAACAAAGGACATTTGGAGCTGTTGGCCGAGAGGATGTGTTTTCCATGGAAGTATTGCACGTATCACTGAGGACAGGGACTTGGCTCCTGTGCTGTCGGGATAACGCCCCACTTCTCCTGGCCGTTCCTGCCCAGACGTGATTTTCCAGCTTTTGCCTCTGAAATGAGACTAAAGGGGAAACCCGGGGCTGGGGCACTGGGAGCGGAGACGGGCACCGTTAGATCTAGTTCCTTAGCAAATCCTTACTCCTTTTTCTGTTCAGGCCAGCTTGATGGCTTCTCCATGAGAAAGAGAGGGTTAAAACGGTGGCTGGCTTTTTATGTGCTAGTTTAAGCACGGGATGGAAAATACTCTTCCAAGTGTCGGAAAGGACGGGGCGGGAGGAGGTCCGCCTTCAGAAAACCATTACGGCGTTAGTGGACAAGCGGTCGCGGAAGGTTCTAGGGAGGTATTAGAAGACGGTGTCCATCGTAGAAAGATCTTGGGGAACAGTTATCACTGCACCAGCTTTCCAGTTTCTCTGTAGGCTGCGAATGGCGTGTATCCCTCATTACCAAGGGCAGGGTAGACATTAAATCCTAAGAACTCCTAACAATAATTGCCAAACTGAAGGATGTGCGGAAAAGTCGGAGAGATAAATAAAACATTGTCCCTTCCTCCAGTGCCAAGGACTTTGCCCAGCAAAACTGCAGACATTTTAGTACTTTGCTGTTGGCAACCCAGGGAAGCAAGCTCTACCTACAGGCGGCAAGTACCCCTGGGCAAGGGACACGCTGAAGCCAACACTTGGGGACAGCGGTGAGCGTGATCGGTGAGCTGTTTGATGTGTGTTTTTCAGTGGTGACTGGAAAAGAGCCGTCCGCGCCCTCTGGTAATCCTGTCACGAGGACGACTTTGGTTGAACAAAAGAGAATTAGATCTTCAGCTGTGTCCTGTCCTCTCTGCTTGCCTTGTGGGCACAGTTAGCCCCATCTGCTGGCTTCGCCCAGGACAGATAATGTGATTCAAAGGGAAAGTGCAGACTTTCAGGAATTACAGGCAGTGAAATCGCTCTGTGTGACGCGGTGGCTGTGGGTACATGTCATTCTGAACGTGACCAGACCCATAGCATGTACAACATCAAGAGTAAAACCTGATGTCAACTGTGGACTTTGGGTAATGACGATGTGCCCGTGTGGGTTCATCACTTGTAACGAATGTGGCACTCGGGTGGGGGGTGTGGATGTGCGGGGAGGCTCTACACGTGTTAGGGGTGGCGTGCATTTGGGAACTCTCTGTGCCTTCTGCTCAATGTTGTTGTTAACTTTAATAATAAAACAGCCAAGGGGCGCCTGGGTGGCTCAGTCGGTTAAGCGCATGGCTCTTGATTTCGGCTCAGGTTATGTTCTCACAGTTTGTGAGTTCGAGCCCCCCGCACCGGGCTCTGCGCTGACCTTGCAGAGCCTGCTTCCGATGCCCTATCTCCCTCTTTCTCTGCCCCTCCCCCAATCGCTCTCTCTCAAAAACAAATAAACGTTAAAAAAAACCCTGCCAGGCATTTTATCAGCAAAAGATGAGACTATTTGAAAATAGCAGAGAATTGCAGTCCAGGACAAGCAAGCTACGGCAAAAACCACACGCAAGTCCAGAGAAGCAAAGAATAGGAACATTATTTTATGGAGAAGGAGGAGGAAGTTGGGAGGGGTTGTTTTGAACAAAAGTCCCCTCTGGAGAAACAAGGGTTTAGGATAATGACAGTTTCTCATCGGCTGAGTTGCAAGGGCTGTGGATTTCTTGTAGGAGATGAAAGGCCAGTTGGGGCCTGTAATTGATGATTCTTTCCTGTAAGATTCTTCTGTTAGGGTCTGTGATTGATCATTCTTCCTGTAATTGACATGGAATGGTGAGACTCCCCCTACCAGAACTTCCTTCTAGCCGCCCCCCCCGGAGTCTGCTGTGAGATTTCGCTTCATTAAATTTCACACTGTGAACCTTTCAACTGCTCTAAAAAAATAAAGTCTGGTCAAAAGGTAAAACTTCCAGTTACAAGTTACATAAGTCCCGAGGATATAATCACAACATGGTGACCATAATTAACGCTGCCGTATGATGTATTTGAAAGTTGTTAAGGGAGGAGATTCTAAAAGTTTTCACCACAAGGGGAAAAAAAACCCCATTTTTCTTCCTCTTTTCTTCTTTTTCTTGTATCTGTATGAGATGATGATGGATGTCAACCAGACTCACTGTGGTCATCATTTCACAGCATATCGGAGGCCTAGTAATTCTGCTGTGCACGTTAAACTTTTCCATAGGCCATTTGTCAACTAGAGCTCAGTAAAACTGAAACAAAAACAATGAAGCCTGCTAAAAAAACAAACCCAAACCAAGCATGACCTTACTTGGTTGTAGACAGAGATCCAGTAATGAAAGTTAACAGTATAGGCACTTGTGAAAGTGTATGCTGTTTCCTCCGGACCCCCAAAAGGGAGTCATAGAACTTGGAACTGATAAAACCCCCAGAAAAGGAGAGTCTGGTGGTCCATCGGTGCCGTTACATCTAGAAATTTGCATGAACGGGCTTGAACGTGTCAAGAGAGAGGCGGTTTCACTTAGGTGCTGTTTTCACTTCTTTCAAGTTCCTGTTGGTGTTTGTTCTGTTTGACATAGGGATGTGTGATTTTAGGGTGACGTTGGCTGAGATAGTTTTTACTGCAGTAAGAAAGGATTGCTGGAGGTACAAGCTTTCTGTTGCAAGATGAGTGAGCCGCGGGGGTCTGCCGGGGAGCGTGGGGACCATAGTGAATGACGCTGTGTTGTGTACCATTGAATTTGCCAGGAGAGTAGACCTTCCGTGTTCTCACCGCGCACACACACACACACACACACACGCGCGCGTGCGTGCGCACCACACACAAGGTGACTATGTGAGGTGACAGATGTGTTAATTACCCTGACCGTGGTAACATAGTCTCACAAAGCGTACGTGTGCCAAACGCGGTACACTTAAACTGTGTAAAATGTTGTTTGACCGTTACACTTCGAGAAAGTGCAAAACAGCCCAGCGGTCGAAGGTCTTGTTGTCTGCCTGTGGACCCTCATCCTAACGTGCAGCCTCAGACCCCAAAGATGAAGCCCTGTTGCCCAGGAAGCTGACCCCGACGATTTCATTTTCAAGGACCGGTCGGCAGTTCCGCACTTCGGGGAGCCTCTTGAAGAGTTTGACACCGGGGAACCGGTCTCCTGGGATTGGAAGGATCAGGTGGTTTTTATTCTGTCTTGAGGCAGGTTCTGATTCTGATGCAACAGGCTTGGGATACGGCCTGAGAGTCAGCATTCCTCACAAGCTCCCCGGTGTCTGAGACGCTCAGGTTACCGTCAAAATAAAAAAGACCATAGACCGGGTGGCTTAAACAACATAAATGTATCTTCTGGGAGTTCTCAAGGCTGGAAGCCCCAGATGGAGGTTCTGGCACTGTTGGGTTCTGGTAAGGACTCTCTTCCTGGCTGGCAGACAGCTGCCCCCTCACTATAGCCTCACTTGGCAGCGAGAGAGAGCTCTGGTCTCCTGGTCTTCTTAGGAGGACACTAATCTCATGGCCTCATCTAAACCCGATCACCTCCCGAAGGTCCCACCTCCAAAACCATCACAGAGGCTTCAACGTAGGTGTTTGGGGCAGGACACAATTCAGTCCACAGCACAGTTGTCGCCGTCACTGTTCTGTAGAATTTACTCGGAGCGGCAAGACCCTAAAGGAAGCTTTTGTATTCCTGTGACATTTCGAGGGGCCCAAACTTGCCTTACTTACCACTAAGATACATTATTTGTCAGATTCTTCTAGGTTGGCCTGATGTGTAGAATTTATGCAAAAGCTTACTGATTCAATGAGACATTCGTAATGACCTAAAAAAGAGCCAAGCAGGGGTGCCTGGGTGGCTCAGTCGGTTAAGCGTCTGACCCTTGGTTTCGGCTCAGGTCATGATCGCACAGCTTGTGAGTTCAAGCCCCGCATCGGGCTCTGTGCTGACAGTGTGGGGCCTGCGTGGGATTCTCTCGTTCCCTCTCTCTCTGCCCCTCCCCTGCTCACTGTGTCTCTCTCTCAAAAATAAATAAGTAAACTTAAAAAATTAAAAAAAAAAAGAGCCAAGCTGGTGAGATTTTATTATTAAAGGCCTTAGAAATTAAAGGACCAGCTTCCAATATAAATTATCGCTGACCACAAATATCTTGCCAACATGATCAATAAAACAGAAGAAATTCAGTTTTACCAAGTGTGGAATTTCAGATAAGATGCCTTAATGTGTTTCAGTATTTATCTTAATTGCAACAGGTACAGAATGAAATATGTATCCATAATTTAGAAATACCTTTTTAAAATTATTACTCTTACGGTTATTTATTTTTTGTTTTACTTTATTTTTTTAATTAAAAAAAATCTTGAATGTGTATTTATTTTTGACAAAGAGAGAGAGAGAGAGAGAGAGACAGAGCATGAGCGGGGGAAGGGCAGAGAGAGAGGGAGACACAGAATCCAAAGCAGGCTCCAGGCTCTGACCTGTCAGCACAGAGCCCGATGCGGGGCTCGAACTCACAGACCGCGAGATCGTGACCTGAGCCGAAGTCGGATGCTTAAACGACTGAGCCACCCAGGCTCCCCAATTAAAAAAATTTTTTTAATGTTTATTCATTTTTGAGAGTCAGAGAGACACATAGCATGAGCAGGGGAGGGGCAGAGAGAGAAGGAGACACAGAATCCGAAGCAGGCTCCAAGCTCTGAGCTGTTAGCACAAAGCCCGACGCGGGGCTCAAACCCACAAACCATGAGATCGTGACCTGAGCTGAAGTCGGATGCTTAACTGACTGAGCCACCCAGGCGCCCCTATGGTTATTTATTTTTAAAGTTAATTTGTTTATTTTGAGAGAGAAAGAGAGAGAGAGAGAGAGAGAGAGCGAGCAGGGGAGGGGCAGAGAGAGAAAGAGAAACCCAGGCAGACTCTGAGGTATTAGCTTGGAGCCTGATGTGGGGCTCAAACTCACGAACCGTGAGACCATGACTTGAGTGGAAATCAAGAGTCAGACACTTAACCCACTGAGCCACCCAGGTGCCCCTAGAGATACCTTCTCAAGTTTCTTTGTCAAAATCGTTGTGATCGCTACACAGGCTTCAAGATCATTATGATCTATGGCTGATGTTGCTGGGAGCTGCCTCATCTGTGTCCCGTGCTTTCCTCGTTTAGTCATTCAACAAACACTTGTTGAGCCCTTCTCTGTGCCCAGAGCTGTGCTAGGTATATGGCAGGGAAGAGTACAGATGTGGTCTTTGTTCACAAACAGATACGGCAACCGAAATAAAAGTTACAAATGAATCCTTCGTTCTAAGAGTAAACTAAAGGGGCGCCTGGGGGGCTCGGTGGGTTAAGCGTCCGACTGCGGCTCAGGTCACCATCTCACGGTTCATGAGTTCGAGCCCCGTGTGAGGATCTGTGCTGACAGCTCAGAGCCTGGAGCCTGCTTTGGATTCTGTGTCTCCCTCTGTCTCTGCCCCTCCCCCCCTCAAAAATAAATAAACATTAACAACATTTTTTTTTTAAAGAATAAAATAAAAGGAGAGAGAGAGGAAGAGTTGGAGCATCTAACATGCCCTGCTGATACACACACCCATTATTCAGTACTAAAGAAAGGAGGAACTTTGTGGAAATCCCTGATGGTTAGACCACACAGCCCATGCCTGGTGCTTGCTCAAGGGCCATGGTTCTTCCCGAGGGGAGTCTCTGAGTTGCCAAAGCTTGTGCATAGTTGCTGAAACAGTATATATCGTTTGAGGAAAATTCTGAGTTAAGCATTTTCAGTTCAGAATTTTATTTCCCCTTGAATTCTTCAGTAAGCCACATAGAAACTCTGCTTTCCAGAATTCCTGGCATGGCACATATTGGAGGTAAAGAGAGGCCCAGGAAAGCCTGCTGGGTGCTTCTGGTAGGCTCCCACAGAGTGTTGGCATCCCGGAAGGTCGTGGCGGGTCCAGATGTTACATTTTTATCAATTAACTAAAGGGAAATAATGTTTGGGGGATAGAATCGAACCAGCCTTATATACGAGAGAGTAATTACAGGTAAGAATGATACTCTGTTCATTTATAACAGCCAGTGGATCTGGTTTGGGAAGTGGGGTTCGTCATCTGTATGGGCACATTTTTGAGCAGACGGATCAAATGGAAACTTATCAGCGACTTGTCTGATAAGTACAAAAGCAAACAGGGAATTGGGAGCTCCAAAGAGACATTACTGGATGTGGCTGTTCTCTGTGTCCTTTTCTTGTTATCTACACGCCGTCCTTGGGGAAACTCATCTGGTCCCCTGGCCTTATTTATTTTTTTTGGAAATTTATTTACTTATTTAGATTTTAGAGAGAGAGCAAGCAGGGGGAAGAGCAGAGGGAGAGAGAGAGAATCTTAAACAGGCTCCACACTGAGCACAGAACCCAACCTGGGACTCAATCCCCATGACCCCGGGATCGTGACCTGAACCGAAATTAAGAGTCGGATGCTCAACTGACAGAGCCACCCAGGTGCCTCTGGTCCCGTGGCTTTAAATGCCATTGTGCCCCAGGTAGCACAGCCAAACGGTAATGAACTTGGGCTCTGGTGTCAGCCTGCCTGGGATTTTCTTCTGGCTTTACCACTGCTGGTTGAACAACCATGGGGAAATTTTCTGCTCCCTCATCATTGAAATGAAGATAATAGTACAGGGCCAACCCCACAGGGATTGTGAGAGTATAACTAAGGAAATATTCATAAATTGCTCAGCGAGTGCTTGGGACATTGGAAGCACCTGATGAATGTTAATCGTATGCCAAGTACTCCCAAGTCTCTCTTCCTTGTCCTGATTTCTACCCAGAACCTGGATCCAAGAAGAAATCCAATTGCTTTCTTCACAAAGACATCTAGGAGTCATGTCAAACTCAATACGGCCCAACAGAACCGATTCCCTGTTTACATTGGCTTCTTCCCTGGTGATCATGTTTCATTAAACGCATCACTCTCCACCTCCTGGCTCAAACTAAAAACATGGGAATTATCCTTCATTCCTGCCCTGCCTTCTTTCCCCACATTCAGTGCTTCTCTCTGTTCCGGAACATGCCATGCTCATTTTCGGCCAAGGACCTTTGCATCAGGCATTCTCTGCCTGGAATGCTTACCATTTGATCTTCACTTACCAGGCTCTCGTCATTCAGATGTCAGCTTAATGTCACCTCACAGAGAGGCTTTCTATAAACAACTGTCATAGCCTTGGAAGATAAAGATCGTGTTTCTCTCTGGGGCAGATGGCAGTGACTTAACCAGATCCTTGAGTGCGGCTCTGTGTCGGGAAGCAAGGCTTTGCACTCTCTTTTCAGTGTCAAGTGACCGCTGGTGGCCCAGGCTCAACTAGACAGACTTCTGGTTTTGTCTAGCCCCAACTCTATTTCTCAGCCCCTGATGCTGCGGAAAATGTTGGGCTTCGGAGCCGATGGCCGAGAAAGAATTCTTGAGACACCGTCGGTACGAAAAGGTGGCTTGTTAAAGCACGGGGACAGGACTGGGGCCAGAAAGACCTGCACTGGGGTCGTGAGGAGTGACCTTCAAGCTGGGACGGGGTTAGCGGTAGCAGAAGTCTCTAAGGTATTTTGGAAACAAGGTTTCCAGGACCTTGAGGGGGCTAGCTGTTGCCGCGAACAGGTCATTTACTACTGTTCAGTAAAAATTGTCGTGAGACCCTTCAGATGTGTATCAGGAGGGCGTAAGCTTGGACTCTGATTATCAGCATGTGTCTGGGGCGGCGGGGGTGGAGGGTTTCCAAAGGAATTCCAAAAATTCCAAAGGAACTTTTCTTTCTATGTTCGAGCTGACTTACAGGAACCTGGGGGGGCTGGGCTGAGATTGCCTTTTGCCCTTAGCGACGTGTCAACAGCGAGGCAGCTGACACCTCTCAGACGAAGGTCCCTCAGCCTGTCTCAAGGACTTGTCGATGGGCTGTAGGCAGTAGGGACATTTCACTTTTCGTTTGCCTGTGGTTCCCACATCGCCGACACCACGCGTGTTAGCTCTGGGGGTATCTTGACTAATTGGCCGCTGCCGTGGGGCTCCCTGGTACACCTGTCGGCCTGACACCCCTTCCCCCTCCCACTCCAGAAGATGAAGAGCAGCCGAACACCACCGGGCAGCTCGCTTCAATCTTAACTCTCACCCCTCGGCCTCACTGACAGGTGGAACAGTGGGGACCCTTGCTCCCCACCTCTTGCCCGTTACTTGGATGAGAGCATTTGCTACCAGATCCCAGGCAGCCTCTCCTGTCTCCCAACCCAGCCCACAAAGGGCCCTTGTACTTCCTCTTCCAGAAAGCCGTGTTTCTGTCAGCATCTCATTCTCAGTGTCCACACTGTTAACAACTGTCAAGGATCTGAGATTCGTGTCCCACTTGCAGGCTAACAAGCTTGCCTGCCGCCGTTTCCTGGACGCTGGCAGAAGACACGAGAGCCCTGGGTCAGAGACAAAGGACTTTATCGCTCGTGGCCCAGCAAGCGGCCAGAATTCATGTTTGCCTTGGCTCGCCTTGCCTCCAGCTCCCACTGGCTGATGCTGAGAAGCCCGGTGAATGTTCTGCATGTAGCAGTTTTGTGTCACAGCTGAGGAACCCCGGTACTTTAAAGAACACTTACATGGGGCACAAATACCTTCACACTCTGGCCATTTCACATAGTTCTTCCCTAGACTTTCCTTTTACCGGTCTTCATGTTTTGTTTTTTCTTTTAAGTCTCCGGTCAGTCGGCCAGCCTGTTAGATGTGGCTCACGGGCCGCGCAGATATGTACCTCAGGCAATCTCCTTCCAACCAAAGTGGATGATTCGGTGTGTTCCTTGGGGTGCTTCCTACTGGAGAGATTTTTGCTCATCCGTGACTTGGAAGCCACCACTGAGTGGGCTGTAGGAGAGAGGCCATTCTCTTCCCTTTAGAGCTGGGCCGGAGCACAGACCCAAGACCGTACATTTTCTTCCTCCGTTGATGGTTCAGAGGGAACCCACCGGGAGGCTGTAGGCGTGGGGGTGAGGGGAAGAGATGGGAAAGTGTGGAGCCGTCTCTGAGCCACCCCACCCGCTTCTGCAGGTGTATCCTTGGTGGTTCAGACAACACCCCGTTCATGCTGGGCCATTTGTGCGACACTCAGGTGTCCCATGGTAACTAACACTCAGGGTCCACCAGCTTCCAGAAGCAAACCAGGAACTGCTCTTCAAATGGAGAAAGGATAGCAGCACAAGGGGCATGAGGTTACAGCGAATCTCTAGGGATCTCAGACTCCTAAGGGGGAAAACATCAATCTAAACTTGATTACGGATTCATCAAGAGACTTTGGGCCCAACTGTTTATTTTGTAAAACAGGTAAAAATGACAAAAAGGCTTATTTGTCCTTTAAGAGGTTCGGAGAAGTTCTTTTCTACCAAGCTCTACCAAATTTTGGTATTACTTGGTAAAATAAACACAAGACAGCTGAACTTAAATTCACTTTTACTTACGCTTCTAATTAAAACGACCCTTGCGACACATAAAATTATTTTGTGGCTGTGGGCTTAAATGATGGCTACTTTTTTTCTCGTGTGTTCGCCACAGCATGAAACTCACATACAAACGCAGCAGTTAGCCAGCTCAAATCTTTTGTTTCTATTTTCACAAAAAATTAGATTGTGGGGCGCCTGGGTGGCGCAGTCGGTTAAGCGTCCGACTTCAGCCAGGTCACGATCTCGCGGTCCGGGCCGCGTCGGGCTCTGGGCTGATGGCTCGGAGCCTGGAGCCTGTTTCCGATTCTGTGTCTCCCTCTCTCTCTGCCCCTCCCCCGTTCATGCTCTGTCTCTCTCTGTCCCAAAAATAAATAAACGTTGAAAAAAAAAATTAAAAAAAAAAATTAGATTGTATGCAACTATCTAAATTTCTTATACTTGTCTTATAGGTCAAATCCTTATTCTATTGTTTAAAAGTATGTAAATATAAGCATAGTTATATGCCACCACATTGAATTATAATTTAGATATGTAGTATCCGTCTATATTCGTTCTTTTAAAAAAACTTTTTTTAAGGGAGCCTGGACAGCTCAGTCGGTTGAGTCTCCGACTCTTGGTTTCAGCTCATGTCATGATCTCATGGCTACATGGGTTTGAGCCCCGCATCTGGCTCTGGGCTGGCAGTGCAGGGCCTGCTTGGGAATTTCTCTCTCCCTCTCTCTCTCTGCCCCTCCCCCACTAGCGCTGTCTCTGTCTCTCTCAAAATAATCAATAAACAAGAATTTAAAAATGTTTTATTTTTTTGAGAGGAAGAGAGAGAGAGACAGAGAGAGACAGAGTATGAGCAGGGGAGGGGCAGAGAGAGAGGGAGACACAGAATCGGAAGCAGGCTCCAGGCTCCGAGCTGTCAGCACAGAGCCCGACGTAGGGTTCAAACTCACCAACTGTGAGATCATGACCTGAACTGAAGTCGGACACTTAACCAACTGAGCCACCCAGGCGCCCTTAGGTCGGTCCTTTTTTTTAACTTTAGGCAATGTTGCACATTGCGCGGCCCTATGGAGTTAACCCAGGTTTATCGTCTGTGTAAAGCTTTAAGAAATGACTGTATTTCTGGTAATTTCTTAATATTAAGTTATTGTATCGCATCCGAATATTAATTATCTTTTCTCAGGTTCTTAATTGACTTCGCGCTGTAATACTGAATTTGTTAGTTAATATATCTTTGTGGGTTATAGAGGGAGAGAGCCCGCAAGCATGCTCGTGAGTCGGGGAGGGGAAGAGAGAGAGGGAGAGAGAGAATCCCAAAGCTGGCTCTGCACTGTCAGGGTGCACAAGATCCGAGGCTTGAATTCACACTGCGAGGTCGTGATCTGAGCTGAAGTCGGACGCTTAACCGACTGCGCCACCCAGGCGCCCCAATCAGTGTAGTTTCTTATAAAATACTTGATGAGATTGTGTTTCGGAAGGGACAGTTTGAAAGGCTTAAATAACTACTGTCATTAAAAATATTGTTTTGACTGTCAAATAATGTGAATGTCATACCAAGGCTGTGAAATAATAGAAAAAAAATGTGTATATATTCATTGGTCTCTGCCCCTCCCATCCCTGTTCTTGGCACAGAGTTCCTGAAATTCCTTGTAATTTCTTAAGTAGTAAGAACACCAGGGGCCTGCCTTCTTCTGATATTTGCTCTTTGACTCTGGTTCCTGGCACCAGGCTCCCAAGTCCCCTGGAGTGTCCTGGGTGACAGCAGTGCCTTTTGTTCTAATGAGGTGACTCTGGGTGGGCTCCTGGATGGGGGCTGGTCACCAGAAAGACAGAGCCCTGATTAGAAGCTTGGAATTTCAGCACCATCCCCATTCTCTAGAAAGGGAGGAGGGGCTGGAAATGGAGTTAATGACTGATCATGCCTACGTGATGAAGCCTCTATAAAAATTCCCAAAGAGGGGCGCCTGGGTGGCGCAGTCGGTTAAGCGTCCGACTTCAGCCAGGTCACGATCTCGCGGTCCGTGAGTTCGAGCCCCGCGTCAGGCTCTGGGCTGATGGCTCGGAGCCTGGAGCCTGTTTCCGATTCTGTGTCTCCCTCTCTCTGTGCCCCTCCCCCGTTCATGCTCTGTCTCTCTCTGTCCCAAAATAAATAAAAAAACGTTGAAAAAAAAATTAAAAAAAAAATCCCCAAGTACAGGGTTCACAGAGCTTCTGGGTTCGGGAACCCATTCATGGTGCACGCCGACTCTGCGGGGACAAGAGCTCTTGTGCTCAGGACCCTCCCAGACCTCGCCCCCATGTATCTCTTCATCGGGCTGCTCATCTGTATCCTTTATGGTATCCTATATTACATAATAACGTGGTAAACGTAATCAAGTGTTGCTCTGAGTCCTGTGTCTCTTTCTATAGAGCAAATTACTAAACCCAAAGAAGGAGTCATGGGGACCCTGATTTCTAGGTGATTGGCCAGAAGCACAGGTGCAAACGTGGGCTTGTGATTGGTGCCTGATGTGAGGACAATCTTGGGGACGCAGCCCCTAACATGCAGAATCCACTGCTAACCCAGGTTCGTGTCGGTCCTGAACTGGTGGGTTGTTTTGAACCACTGATGTCTCAGAGGATTGCTCGACGGGTGGAAAACCCACACAACTGGTGTCAGAAGGGAAGTCTCGTGGAATGTGGTGGTCATGTGAGTAACACAGACGGTAGGAGTCGGTTTTTCCTTTACAAAGTACATTGAATTTTTTTTAAGTTTATTTATTTTGAGAGAGAGAGCAAGGGAGGGGCAGAGAGAGAGGGAGAAAAAGAGGGAGAGAGAGAGAGTCCCAAGTGGGCTCAGCGCTGTCAGCACAGAGCCCCGCACAGGGCTTGAACCCATGAACCGTGAGATCACGACCCAAGTGGAAATCAAGAGCTAGAAGCTTAACCAACAGCCACCCAGGCACGCCAACCCCCACTTGTTTAATCTTAATGTTAATTAAAAAATGTTTTCACTTCTTTTTGAGAGAGAGAGAATGAGAATGAGTCGGGGAGGGGCAGAGAGCGGATCCAAAGCAGGCCCTGAGCCGTCAGCACAGAGCCCCACACGGGGCTCGAACTCGCAGACCATGAGATCGTGACCTGAGCTGAAGTCAGACGCTTAACTCACTGAGCCGCCCAGGCCCCCACCCTTTTTTTAATGTGTAGACTTGATTGGAGAGAACTAGAGGACGAGGAAGTGAAAATTCGCCTCTGGCTGGCAGTCTCTGCTCACCGTGCGGCGGTTAAGAGTCTTTTTGTTGGTTTGTTTCTGCGTATTCTGCCCGGGGAGCGAAAACACCGCCCCATCAGAGCCGGGGCTCTTGAGACCGACTCCAGCTATGGTTTGGGGTACCTCCTGAATTCTAAAAACAAGCGTTTCTCACTTCTGAACCAATGAGCATTTCCCAGGTTCTTTTCTTACTTTCTGTTTTGGTTGTTATAAAACGGTTAGCTTGGTCCATGACACCTCCGGGGCTGTGGACATTTCTGTAAACAGTTCTCTTCACTCTTACATTAACATCTCACTCTATTCCCCTGGCCATTCTATCACCGCTCTTCTCCAAAATCAAATCCCGCGTTCAGAGTTCTTGGAGGCTGACGTGCTGTTTTGTTTTGTTTGTTTGTTTCGCACCCATATCACCTTTGAGGCACCTTGGCGGCTGCTGGGTGACACCAAGCTTGGGTAGCTTATCGCATCCCTGAACAAACAAAGGGTTCCACGAATTATTAGGGCTGGCTGGTTTGCTCCGTGTGTCCAGAGTTGTTTGATGCGATGGTATGCACTTCTCTGCTATCAGGAGAGGGTTAAGAAGGCACAGCCTTTCCTCGTGGGGGCTTTGCTAAATACTTGGGTTGATTTTATACAAGCAAAGTGTTGTTTACCTGCTTGCGCTTTAGTGACTGTGTAAACGCTTACATCTTTCTGGCGAGTTCATAAGTAACTGCTTGTGACCGGTGACGGTCGGCAAATGGCTTCTGAAAGACGTTATCTCTTCGTTTGCAATATCTTTGTCTATGAGCAGTAATCAAGGCACATATTTTATGGGAGAGGTTATAAAATTTGAAAACCTCGCTGTGCCTTCACTGCCTCGGGATTCAATGCTTTCCCTGTCCATTTCTTAAAGGGAGGCAATAAAACACCCACATAGACTTTGAAGAAACCAAGTTGGCCGAGGGTTATGCCAGTCTATTTATCCAAACTACAGTGGCCAGATGGGCTGTCCTTCATTGTAATGAACACGAGCGTTAGAGCAGACAGAACGCAAGGACTCTTCCCACATGAAATATGAATCAGTAGGCTCTTGAGCGGTCTGGTCACTAACGCCCAGGTACTGGTGAAGCATCCACGGGGTGGATAACGTTTGTGGTAACTTATTATAAGTGCTAAAGGCAATTCATCCACAGGTTCAGGAGACTGTGATTCCGTGCGTTCACATCAAGGTGGGTTCTCAGACGACATTGAACCTTGCGGAGAGGGGTCTAACCAAGTCAAGCTGTTCACCAGGCCTCTGTGTCAGATCCGTGCGTGTCATGGTAAGGCAATATCATCCCTACTCGTCTGAGCGACCACTTGTTATTAATCTCCATTTTTCCTTAGACATTGATTGAGACTTAACAACCAGCCCACCCCTTCCCTGGGGTTCAGGCTCATGGGCAACTTACACAAAGCTGGAATGGTCTCCTGAGGCCTAAGGACGGCTGGGAGACCCTCTACGTAATCCTGACTATAGAATCCAAACACTTCCCAGACCCGCTGCAGGGAAGTTCCGTGCTGTGACCCCTGGCGAAGGCAATTTCCGGGGGGACGGTAGTCACCCCGCCCATTTGTTTACAAGAAAGTCTTGCTTCTGTCTTCATCTCCTTGGACCTAAGTTTGTAATCCGGAGTTCAAGAATCAGTTTTGTACTAGGAGGTTGGGGTTAGGAGGAGCACGGTTGAATTCCTTGTGCAGAAACACAAGTGTTGTGATCACGTCGGACGTGTGTGAAAGACAGTGCTGATTCTTTCCTAACTCCCGGTGGTCGCGGTGATGGTGCTACCTTTGTGATAAATGAGAACAGACTAAAGTTCTCGGACGTTAGTCTGAGAACAGACTCCTGGAGGATCAAAAATAGCCGCGGGGCTTTGCACAGAATCGTGTGCATTTCCAGAACGTGCTCGCATAAGTTTTTCTTTGGTACCTTTCTGAAACTCGTGAAGGAATGTGAGGGAAGAGAACGAGACCAAATGAAGGGACTACCATTGATCAGTTATTTACAAGGCATTGCACTGGGGCGCCTGGGTGGCTCAGTCGGTGAGGCGTCCGTCGTGAGTTTGAGCCCCCCACCTCGGGCTCTGTGCCGACAGCTTGGAGCCTGGAGCCTGCTTCGGATTCTGTGTCTTCCTCTCTCTCTCTGCCCTCCCTTGCTCACACTCTGTCTCTCTCTCTCAATAACAAAAAACAAAACACAAGGCATTGTTCTAAGCTAGCTACACACGGTTACAGCTGCTTCATTTAAATTTACACATGCACTTGACAATAACTCTATAGGTACAACTACCACAGCGGCTTTACAGATGAGGTCGATGGCTCGGTAAATTAATCGAGTCACTGAGATGCAGCTTCTAAGTGGTAAGGCTAGGATTCAAACCCAGAGCTGCCTGTCCCCAGGGCCCTCGCACATAATCACTGCCCTACACTGCTTCTTTGTAGAAACAGAGGTAAAGAGGGGCGTCTGGGTGGCTCAGTCGGTTAAGCGTCTGACTTTGGCTCAGGTCATGATCTCACGGCTCGTGAGTTCGAGCCCCGCATCGGGCTCTGTGCTGACAGCTCAGAGCCTGGAGCCTGTTTCAGATTCTGTGTCTCCCTCTCTCTCTCTGACCCTCCCCCGTTCATTCTCTGTCTCAAAAGTAAATAAACGTTAAAAAAAAAATTAAAAAAAAAAAAAAAGAAACAGAGGTAAAGAGCTCTGTGTGGTCTTAGAACGCAGTTTGGAACCCAGTTAGTCACCTTAGAAACCTAGGTTTCCTGATTCCTATTCAATACTTCTTTCTTTCCTTCTTCTTTTCATTTTTTTTTTTAATTGGGAAGTGTAGCATGCACAGATCATACTGTGTAAACACACACATATATTTTATATCAAACCATTTGAAGTTGTCAGTATTTGCTCAGATTTGACACATAGAAACGACGATTTCCTGATTTCCCATGCTACGTGCTGTTCAATGAACTGGTGAAGTTAAGGCAAACGCTAGTGTGAACACCCGCCAGGTCAAAGAATAGAGTATGGCCTCCGCACGCCCCTTCCGTGACATGTCCCTCCTGCCCCCCTGGGTAACACCACCCTGAGTTTTGTGGTGCTCATTCCTTTTCCTTATGTTGGCATCCCTAAAGGATAGAGCTTATTTTTGCTCGTTTGTGTCTTTATATAAATGGGTCACACTGCACCTGTTCTTTTGTGAGTTGCTTCTCTTATTCATTACTCTGTTGGTGCGATTGAGCTAGATTGATCTCCCGGTTACAGTTTCGGGGGGTTGTTGTATAATAGTACACGATTTGAAGAAATCACTGTTTATTTATCCATTCTACTATTGAAGAGCATTCGGGCTGTTCCTGGGTTTGAGCTAACAAGCACGGGGTTTCTGTGAACGTTCTTGCCTGTCTCACGGCGCACTTGACTGGAACCCCTTCAAGTGTAGGGTATGCACCTATGGGTGGAATTGCTGAGGGCAAGAAAAGACCAACTTGCCAAACGACTCTGCACTCGGCAAGCATAACTCATATTGAATTTCCTTTGCTCCACGTTCTCTCTTACATTTTTGTTATCTCTTTTATTTTTGTTATCTGAGGGTGTGCAATGGTACGTCCTTGTGGTTTTAATGCACATTTCTCTGGTTATTAAAGAGGTTGAGCAATTTCGTGTGTCTTTATTGACTATGTGGATTTCCCCTTTGCCCTTTGGGAAATGCCTGTTCGTGTCTTTGCCACTATTTTATTTTATTTTATTTTTTCCATCTCTCTTTATGTGCATATGTGTTGACAGGAATTCACGAAATGTTTCTGGATATTATTCTTTTGTCAGTTATGCATCACATATATATGGGTTTTAGTTCGTGGCTTGGCCTTTCACTTTCTTTATAATGTCTTTAGGTGAACAGACTTAAAAATGTTTAACACATGAGTACTGTTCATGCTTTTCGTGTCCTTTCCTACACCGAGATCATGAAGGTTTTCTACTACATTGTCTTATAAGATCTTTATATTTTTGCCTCTTGCATCCGGGTCTTTAATAATCAAGGAACTGAGTTTTGTTTACAGGGTCAGGTAGTGGGGGTGTGGTTGCTCCATTGTGATTTATTTCATTTTATTGTTGGTTGTTTTTATTATTTATTTTTTATGTTTATTTTTACTTTTGAGAGAGAGAGAGAGAGAGAAAACAAGTGGAGGAGGGGCAGAGAGAGATGGAGACAGAGAACCGGCACAAAAAACCAACATGGGGCTCGAACTCACGAGCTGTGAGATCGTGACCTGAGCCGAAGTCGGATGCTCAACCGACTGAGCCACCGGGGTGCCCCTGAGAACAATGGAATTGTTGACTCCGGATAGCCATTCTTTCCTCTTCCCATTGATGGTTTCCATGTGGTTATTTTACCTTGTGGTATTATGAAAATACTAAAGTACAATCAGTATTGAGTATTCCTTGAGTCAGTCCTAAGCAGACTGCCACATTCGTGCCTTGTAAGTTCCTTGGGATGCCGTGGCCCCAGCTGCTGCCTTGCTCAAGTCACACAGTTCAGGGCCACCTGTGGGTGACCGCCCCCAATACTTGCCTCTCAAGGTTTTGATACTTTGAGGGAACAGAAGGATAATTCAAGTCATGGAGAATGAACCATAGCAGCTCTACCCAGAAGCAAGAAGGCCCAAGTCTTTTCTGTAACTGCGTCCTGCGGGACCCCAGGCTGACTTGTGTTCTGATTTGTTGGACTATGGGCATCCTCTGCTAGAATTCAGTGGGATTCCACCACCATCTTTCTATGTGACCATCCGTATCACACATATGTGGATTTTAGTCTCTTTTCCTCTGGGTCCAGGGTTTCTTTCAGTGCCCATTTGGACGGGTGCAGTGCTTAATAGACAACTGATTTCTTACCCTGGAGGAGGAACCGGAAAGAAGGTCTCCCGTGTGGGGAGAGCTGGTGAAAAGGTGATGAGGAGGGGTGAAGGCCCATCCAGTCTGCACACGCCCCTCCCTGTCCTCGTCACTCTATAGCTCTGTAAGGATACCCGTGCCCCTTCGAAATGGTTTCCTTCACTTGCGAACGAGGATACAATACCTACCTCATTTACTTTCTAGACGTGTTGGGAAGGTCAAATGAAATAGAAATAATAAAGTATTTTAAAAGCGGAAGCAGTTAGATGTGCATTCACTGGGTACCTACTCTGAGCCTGCGAACAAGGAGCACGTAATCAGCGCCCGTCCTCACAGAGCTCACGGTCCAGAACTTCCAGAGACAACGGCGCGAAGCCCGCTTCCCGGTAAATCCACTTGTGTGACTTTGGACAAGTCCTGTAACTCCTCTGAGCCCGAGCTTTTTATTTGTGGAAGGAGGTGCGGAAAGATAAATTACATAGCAGATAAGATCTCTTCTAAAAGTCCCCGGTTCTGTGCCCTTGGACAGACTACAACTAATGACCTCATCTTTTTTGCCTCCTTGAAAGAGTCATTGTCAAGGTCAAGTGGGATGTGCAAGAGGCCGTGGAAATACTAAGGGGCCGCGTGACTGTGACGTGTGCCTCTTATGTCTCCCCTGACCTCACTCCTGGGGTGAGTGGGTTTCAGGACAAGCTGTGTAGTTTATGTGGCCCGTCGCAAGATGAAACCTGGGCCCCCTGTTAAAAAATTATTAAGAATTGCGAGAGGGGAGGCGACTGGGTGGCTCAGTCGGTTGAGCGTCCGACTTTGGCTCAAGTCATGATCTCGCAGTCTGTGAGTTCGAGCCCCACGTCGGCTCTGTGCTGACAGCTCAGAGCCTGGAGCCTGCTTCGGATCCTCTGTCCCCCTCTCTCTGTCCCTCCACCACTCATCCTCTCTCTCTCTCTCCCCAAAATAAGTAAACATTAAAAAAAAATTTGAAGAGGGCAACATCAGAGCATGGAACCAAGTGCAGGGACCATCTGGGTGTGTGGCTTTGTGTGATGGCACAGATTCCCAGCCCACGGAGCCAAGCCCTGGTGGTGTTGTGATTTCCCAGGCTGCCAGCACACCTGCTCTCCTGGCATTCCATGGAGGTCTGTAGGATTGTGACCTCCCCATTGTTCTTTTTACTCGTCCAGCGCAATCCACGGGGACCAGTCACGCAGGCTTTACCCACTCAGGAAGCAGGGAGCTCGTGGAATGGGGCAACATACCAAAATATAAATGATCTTTGTTTTAGTTTCATTTTTAATTGGATAGTCATGTTTTTGGTCTACTTTACTGATGGGTCCTCTTGACTTGACCGACTTCAAATTTCTGCCTCGAGCGGTTCTGAACAGTCCCTGGGGCCCTCCATGGGTGTGAGCTGACTTCTCGCTCTGCGGGCCACATCCTGTGTGCCCATCCCTTCTCCCTGCCCACCACAGTTTGGACCTTGAGTGCTTAAGAACCATTCCTTTAGACTCTTCCTGGTACCTTCCTTGGATACTAGTTTATTTCTCAGTCCCTAAGATTCCCAGCTTGTCCCTAGAACAGAGATACTTTCCTAAGATGGCTGGAATTGGGGTTTCCCAACATTCAGCCGCAGGTTAGGGCACACGGCAAGCGGTGGCAGGGGGAGGCGTGTGAGGCTTCAAGGCTTTGAAGGAAGGACTGACTGCAATAAATAGGCCTGGCTGAAGGATGAAATGGGCCAAGGATGAAATGGATTGTAAAATTAGTCACTGCATGCTGTCTAACCGGGCTCACTAATCATCCATCAGACGTGTGAGAGAGGCATTTGAATGTGGGTGCAGGTTTGAGCTAGTCTGTCTTAAGAGCTTTACGACTCTGAGATCCGGTGATTCTATGTTTGCAAATTATTATCAGATTGGTTCCTCCTTTACCACTGTTTGAAAATCTCTTAAACTGTGAATGGGTGTAAAGGGACGTTTGGGGGTGATGGAATGTTCTAGAATTGGATATTGGTGATGGTTGCACGGTTTTGCAAGTTTACCCCAAATCATTGAACTGTATGCCTAAAATAGATGAATTTATGGTGTATATATTATACCTCAATAAATCTGTTTCTTCAAAGTCTCTTATTCAAAGTTTCTTATTCAAAGTGTCATATTTTAAAAATAACGTATTTATTTTACATTATACGTTAAATGGTTTAAAGTATAAGCTATGCATTGGGATGTTTTGAAGAGACTTTAAGAGATTTTAGGATTCAAATATGAAGTTAAATGTAATTGCTTAGAAAATCATTTAGTATCTATTAAAACGATGCAAACTTTTTTAAAATTTATTTTTAATTTATTTATTTTTTAACATTTATTCATTTTTGAGAGAGAGAAAGAGACAGAGCATGAATGAGGGAAGGTCAGAGAGAGAGGGAGACACAGAATCTGAAACAGGCTCCAGGCTCTGAGCTGTCAGCACAGAGCCCGACGTGAGGCTCGAACTCACGGACCGAGAGATCATGACCTGAGCCGAAGTCGGACGCCCAACCGACTGAGCCACCCAGGCGCCCCTAAAATGATGTAAACTTTAAACAACATGAATCAACTTGGGACTAATAGCTTATTCTTTTAGAAATCACTTAATTTAAAGTTTATTTATTTATTTAGAGAGAGAGAGCACGAGAGGAGCGGAGCGAGAGGGAGAGAAAGAGAATCCCAAGCACAAGCACACCCCGCACTGTCAGCACGGAGCCTGATGCGGGGCTCAAACCCACGAACCGTAAGATCATGACCTGCGCCCAAATCAAGAGTGGGATGCCCAACTGACTGAACCACCCAGGCCCCAGAAATCACTTAGTTTTAAATGAACAAACAGCAAAATTCATTTTGAGGGTGTATCATTCTGTGGGTTTTCACACATGAATACAATCATGGAAACACCACTGTGGTCAAGATAGGAACATTTCCGTCGTTCCTGAAGCTCCCCCTGTGCTGCTCAAGTACAGTCAACTCCTCTCGCCACCTGCGGACCTTGGCAATCATTGACTTGGTCTCCGTGCCTTTGCAAGGACATTATATGATATATAAATTTTGGAAAGATTTTCCAACGTAACCATTATCCACTTTATTTTGTAAAGTTGAGATATGATTGACAGATCACATCATATTAGTTTCAGGTGTACAACATAATGGTCTGATATTTGCATGTATTGTGAAATGATCACCTCAGTATGTTGATAACATCCATCACTTCACAGTCATACCTATATCTATCTAATAGATGATAGATAGATACAAAGTTTTTCCCCCTCAGGATGAACACTTTTAAGATCCACTCTCTTAGCAACTTTCAAAAATACAATTAACCGTTGTCACCGTGCTGCACAGCACACCCCCGTAACTTATTTATTTGATAGCAGCGTTTTGACCTTTGGGCCCCTTCACCCATTTTGCCCACCCTCGTCTCTGGCAACCACCGATCTGCTCTCTCTATCCATCGGCTTGTCTGTTTTGTTTCATTTTGTTTAGATTTCACATTAAGTGAAATCAGACGGTATTTGTCTTTCTCTGTCCCACTTATTGTACTGAGCATATTCCCTCAAGGTCCATCCGTGTTGTGGGGTTTACATTTTTGAATTATAAAAATAATGCCCACTTCGGGGTGGCAGGAATTTCCCTGCTGATAACGAGTCAGATTGAGAAGGGCCAGGCAGTCACAGACAGGATGAGACTTGTCTGAGTTCAGCCACACGTATCGGCTCCCAGGCAGTTAGAACCGGGAGGAACTTCTGGGTCATTTAACCAAAATCTTAATTGTAGATAGGAAGAAACTGAGGTCGCGAAGGGAAGAGTGGGTCTCAAGTCTGTGTAACCACCTGCTCTATGGACCTAGCACTCAGTTTCTTAGGAGTCAGCCTCAGTGTGTTTGCAGTTCCTCTGTACTGTGCCTGCTTTTGTTGGCTTTGTCTGACTGTCAGTTCTAGCACAGACCTTGCCTCTTTGCCACACCCCTGATGGCTGATGATCAAAATAATACCGGTATATATCACTAATATCAGAAGAAAGGATGTTTTTTGGGTAATCACCTCATTAAGTTCATTTCTGACTCTTTGCAACACAAAACTATGACACACTCACTAACATTTATCTGATGGCTGTTCCTTCTGCTATTAGGGAAAGTACCCAGGAGGACACACAATCCAGAATCAAGTCATTTTAAAAGGTGAGAACTGGAAGGGCTCTTAGAAATCATTGGAGGTGGTTCTGAGTCATCTCCAGAGTCCCCAGCTGGGGCATCTCAGTAGAGCGATAAGGGGTAAAGTCTATCATTATCATTCTACTTGAAGGGCTTTCTTTAACGTTTCTTACAGTGATGGTCTGCTCAGCTTTTGCATGTCTGATAAATTCTTCATGTCAGCTTTGTTTTTGAAGGCTATTTTCACTAGGTATAGAATTCCAGGTTGACGGTTTTTGTTCCTCACTCTCAAGATGTTGTGGCATTGTCTGCTGGCTGGCACTGTCTCCACTGAGAAGCCTGTTACCATTTCATCTTTATTCCTCTGTATATAATGTGTCTTTTACCTCTGGCTACTTAAAAAAAATGTTTATTTATTTTGAGAGAGAGAGAAAGAGAGAGCGAGAGGGAGCACAAGTGAGGGAGGGGCACGGAAAGGGGGAGAGAGAGAGAATCCCAAGTAGGCTCTTACTTGGGGCTCGAACCCACAAACCGTGAGATCACGGCCTGAGCCGAAATCAAGAGTCAGCTGCTTAACTGACTGAGGCACTCGGGCACCCTCTCTGACTGCCTTTAAGTTCTTCTCTTTATCACTGGTTTTAAGCAACTTGGTTATGATGGATCTCGGCATCATTTTCTCAAGTTTCTTGTGGCTGGGATTTATGGAGCTTCTTGGATCTGTCTTTTATAATTTCATTAAACTTGGAAAATTTGACCATTAGTGTTTCAAACCTTTTGCCCCTCTCCTCCCTTTTTCTGGACTCCAGTTACATGCATATTGGTCCATGTGAACTTGCCCTGAAAGTAAGTGATTCCTAGTTATTTTTTTCCCAGTTTTTCTTTATGTGTCATTTTGGACGGTTTTTAGTGCTGTGTCTTCCAGTTCATGTCTTTTTTTTTAAACTTTTTTTTTTTTAAACACTACAGTGTTTAATCAGTTCTTAATTCTACCAAGTGTATTTTTTGATGCCAGACATTATATTTTTTATCTCTAGAAGTTCAGTTTGGGCTGTTTTATATTTTCCATGCTTCTCCTTAATATACTTGTGTTTTCTTCTGGCTTCTTGAACATACAGAATGTGTTTATAATCACTGGTTAAGTAGGCTCTATATCCAACATGGAGCTTGAACTCACTACCCAGGAATCAAGAGTTGGATGTTCTACCGACTGAGCCAGCCAGGCATCCTCCTACCCCCAATCACTGTTTAAATGTCTTTTTCTACCAGTTCTGTCATCTGGATCATTTAAAAATTCTATTTATATTTAATTTGCTTTTGTCTTCATTATGGGTCACATTTTCTACCCTCTTTGCAGTATCTGGTAATTTTTTATTGGGTTCCAGATACAGTGAATTTTAGGTTATTGGAATTCTTTGAATTCTTTTAAATAATTTTGAGTTGTGTGTGAGGTTAATTTACTTGGGAATTGCTTGATGTTTTGAGGCATGCTTTCAAGTTTCGTTAGGTGAGGTGAGAGCCATTCTTCTTTATTCCTTTGTGTGTATCCAGGTCTCCATCTGGAATCTTTGTATTTAGCCTTAAGAACGTCTTTTTAAATTTGTTATTTATTTTATTTTAGAGAGAGAGCGAGAGGGAGCAGGAGCAGGGGAGAGGGGCAGAGGGAGAGAGAATCTCAAGCAGGCTCCATGCACAGAGCCCAAAACGGGGCTCAACCCCCATGTGACCCTAGGATCATGACTTGATCTGAAATGAAGAGTTGGACACTCAACTGACTGAGCCATCCAGGTGCTCCAAGAACTTCTTTTAATATTTCTTGTTGTTGGGGTACCTGGGTGGCTCACTCAGTTAAGCATCTGACTTCAGCTCAGGTCATGATCTCGTGGTTCATGGGTTCAGGCCCTGTGTCGGGCTCTGTGCTGACAGCTCAGAGCCTGGAGCCTGCTTTCGATTCTGTGTCTCCCTCTCTCTCTGCCCCTCCCCTGCTCATGCTCTGTCTCTGTCTCTCTCTCAAAAATAAATAAACATTTAAAGTAAAAAAAAGACATTTCTTGTTGTTTAGTTCTTCCAGCCATGAATTCTTCTAACCTTTTTATTCTTCCTAAAAAGTCTATATTTTGCTTTCTTTTCTGAACTGTATTTTTCTCAGGATAGAGGTCTAGATTTAGTGTTTTTGTTTTGTTTTGTTTTGAGACACTTTAAAGATGTTGTTTGCTGGCTTGCACTTCAAAAAAAAATTTTTTTTTACTGGAAGACTGCGATAATTCTTATCTTTTTTTCCTTGTTTGTAATGTTCCTTTTTCTTTGTGTACATTTTGTATTTTCTTTTTATCACTGGCTTCCAACAATTTGGTTATGAAATTACTTGGGTGGTTTTTATGTTTCTCTTGCTTGTGGTTCATTGAGCTTCTTGGATTCTGTGAGTTGATCGTTGTAGCAAATGTGAAGTATTTTAGATCATTTTCCTTGGAATATTTCTCAGCCATCCCCTTCTCTGGTCTCTGATTACATTCGTGCTGTGCTGCTTAACAGCCACACTTCACTGAGGGGCTTCCTTCTCCCCCCCCGCCCCTCTCTTTTTTTAAAAGAGTATTTTCTCTCTCCTCTTTGGTTTGCATGGTTTCTCCTACTAGGCCACCAAGTTTGCTGATCGTTTCTTTTACACCTGTCAGGCCCAGCTAGTGAATTGTCCAATCGGATATTGTATTTTTCAACTCCATAGCTTCCCATCTGGTTCTTTCCTGTATCTCCCATTTATTTCCACGTAAATACAATAAGGAGAGAAGTGGAAGATAGAGAAAAGAACCAAATGCAACTTCTGTTTAAATTTTTTTTTTCCTTTGGAGGGAGCCATGGAAGCACACACTCAGATCTTTTGTTGTAGAAAGCCTAATTGATAAATGACTCCAGCAGCGTGCTCTGAACACAACATTGTGTTTGTCCTAAAGCCCCCCTTTTCATGGGCTGATGGGCTGCCCCTAGCCATGGACTGAATGTGATATGAATGCTAATGGAGGTGCAGATACCTCTGATGGGTGACTTTGGCCTGAGGACTCATCAGCCCGGATGGAACTTTCATAGAACTGTATAGAAGTCTGAGACTCTACTCAGTCCTTCTTCCTTTCTTCTCTTTTTCCCAAGGGTCAGATCTGCATCATGGCCTGGAGAGTATATATCTTTGGCACCTTGATTCTCGAAGCATTTGAACTAATGTATTGATTATGATTATGATTATATTTTGCTTTTATTTGCAATCAGTATATGATTTCATTTAAAGAAGAAGTTCCAGATTGAAAAGTGTTTGAGAACTGGTGGTCTGTCTTACGTCGTTTATAGTTGAGGGACCGTAGCTGGGAGGTGCCTTCTGAACACCGAATGTGCAAACCTAAACCAGCCTATGTTATGACCCTTGTCAAAATCATAAGGGCTTGTTCTTTTGCCTGGTGACCTGGGGCCCTGGACAATGAATCAGGAGCCCTGATAACACTACTAACTCCTTTTTGGTACTGGATGAGTTACTTAACTTCTCTAAGTTTATTAAAGGGGTTAGGATAGCTCAACTGTACGGCCTCTTTAGCTCTGACATGTAATTTTGTAGATGAGAAGACTTAAGTAATTTACCTGGCCAATCGTCCAAAAAGTTGTTACGGAATATCTGATTTGGATTTTTTTCCTAATAGCCAACAAATGGCCCAAGTCTCTATGCGTGTGTGTGTGTGTGTGTGTGTTGAACTGTATTTAGGAAAATGCCTTGATAAACCACTTAGGGTAAAGGATATGATCTGAGGTTATGGATTTCAGGACCGAATGAAATGAAATGAAAAAAGTGGTCGAACTGTTTGGCCTACAAAAAGGAAGGAATTTACTTTTGGTTCTAGGAGGCAACAGAAATGAGAAGGCAGAAGGGGAAGAGCAAAGGAAGGGAGTGGAGCGATAAGAAATGTACAAAACTGAGACCTGCATGGCGTGAACATTCTGGGGCGGAGTAGGAAAAGGGCTTTTTAAGGCCAGAGATACCCAGCGTTTAATTGGAAGGTTTTTGCTGTATTCATTAGGCTTCTTATGTTTGAAGGTGACACAAATCCAATTCAAAGAAGCTTAAATTTAAAAAGGATCTTAGGGGCACCTGGGTGGCTCAGTCGGTTAAGCGTCCGACTTCGGCTCAGGTCATGATCTCTCCGTCTGTGAGTTCCAGCCCCGCGTCGGGCTCTGTGCTGACCGCTCAGAGCCTGGAGCCTGTTTCAGATTCTGTGTCTCCCTCTCTCTGACCCTCCCCCGTTCATGCTCTGTTCTCTCTGTCTCAAAAATAAATAAACGTTAAAAAAAAATTGTTTTTTAAGGGATCTTAGTGGGTTACAGAGTTTGGAAAGATACTAGGTGGGTTTGTAGCAACTAAGGAACAATGGCGGAAACCAGTGCTGCAGAGAATTAAGCAGAGTCTTGGGTTAACAGTACCTGATCTTTCTCTCTCTTTCTCTCTCTCTCTTTTTCTCCTTCTTCCCTTCCTTCTTTTCCGGCCTTGCTCCTCTCTTTGACTCTTTTCCTCTTTGAATTCCTTCTTTCCTACCGCAGACAGGACTTGACCATGTGGCAAGAAGCCTGGTTGCTGCCAGACCCAACTCAGCAACCATAAAGAGAGAGCTTTTTGTGGGAGGGGGTCCCAGCATGCATGTAACAATTCCAGAGACATGTTCTAATTAGCCTTGTTTGGATTCTATGTCCATTCCTTGTGCCAATCATCAGTACTGATGGAATAGGGTGCCGATCATCCAACGCAGGTCATGTGACTGCATTTTTGCCTGGGGTAGGGGAAGGGTCTATTACCAGAAGAATGGGGATAGAAATGCTTTCTGGGAAGATAAAAATAACAGCTGAGTCTGTTGCTTCAGTGTAAACCAACCTTTCTTCCAAAATCCTTTCTTTTTTAAAAGATTTTATCTATCTATCTATTTGTTTATTTATTTAATGTGTCTTTATTTTTGAGAGAGAGAGAGAGACAGAGCACGAGTGGGGAAGAGGCAAAGACAGAGGACGACAGAGGATCTGAAGCAGGTTCTAGGCTCTGAGCTGTCAGCACAGAGCCCGACGCGGGGCTTAAACTCATTAGCCATGAGCTCATGACCTGAACTGAAGTCTGGTGCTTAACTGACTGAGCCAACCAGATGCCCCAAAGATTTATTTTTTTTTATTTTTTTTCAACGTTTATTTATTTTTGGGACAGAGAGAGACAAAGCATGAACGGGGGAGGGACAGAGAGGGAGACACAGAATCGGAAACAGGCTCCAGGCTCTGAGCCATCAGCCCAGAGCCTGACGCGGGGCTCGAACTCACGGACCGTGAGATCGTGACCTGGCTGAAGTCGGCCGCTTAACCGACTGCGCCACCCAGGCGCCCCAAGATTTATTTTTTTAAAGTGATCTCTACACCCCACGTGGGGCTCAAACTTACAACCCCGAGATCAAGAGTTGCACGCTCCACCAAATGAGTCAGCCAGGCCCCTCACCCTCTAAAACCTTCCTTACAGTGAAAATGTTCTATCCATGCAACAGCTTTGTGTGAGTGGGGCTCTGTAGGCAGACATTCTGGAAATGATCCAGATCTTTTCTGGGTTTAAGGTGGTAGGGAATAGGGAAATACACACGGCTGCTCCAACGATTCATAAAGTGCACTAAGTTAGCAGAAGCAAGAGTTTAGAGCCAAAGGTGACCATAAGGACAATGCAGCGAAAGAGGGCATTGTATTGACAAAGGGTGTAGGATAGAGGTTGGAGCCCATCTTTCTATCCCTGTGACCCGGATTGGGGAAGATTGACATTACTGACTATTCTGTAAAGCCTTCCAAGATTCCCCTGCTGGGAATCTTTTACCTGTAATTCCCGGGATGCTGTGGGTGATGCCTCTTATCTGATTGGCTGGTTTGAACTTCAACTCTCAGGGCTGAGCCTCCCAAAGTTGGTCATGGGGGACCTCTACGGAGGGATGAGCTTTCTTTCTTATTTTCTTAATGTTTATTTATTTTTGGCACACACACACACACACACACACACACACAGAGCGTGAGCAAGGGAGGGGCAGAGAGAGAGGGAGTCACAGAATCCGAAGCAGGCTCCAGGCTCTGAGCTGTCAGCCCAGAGCCCGATGCAGGGCTCGAACCCATGAACCGTGAAGTCGGGTGCTTAACAGAGCCACCTAGGTGCCCCAATGTGATGAGCTTTCAAGCTGGCTCCAGGTCAACACCACCTCTAGGAGCTGATGTCTTGTCTGAGGGAACGCTCCTACATTTGTGCCACCGTCTGCGGGTGGTCAGTCCTGTGCTCTGTGGCCTTAGGCTCACCTAACCTCAACCTCTCTTCACAGTCCTTACACACTCCAAACTCTCGAGGACACGTGTCACTCTAAGGGATCTGCCACGTATGGTTCCGTGGAGGCCATCCAACCGGCTTGAGGTGAGGGCACGTCGTCTGTCCCATGCTGTGAAGAACGTGGGCTCTTTGCAGAAGTTCTTTTCTTTTCTTCCTCTTTGGTGTCGGCTCCCGATAGGAGGGAGGTGCTAAGGGCCACAAAGCCAGCCTCTGCGCGTCGTCTTTGTAGGTTCCCGAAAAAGTGGGCCAGCTCTGTAACGCGTGCCGAGTTTAGCAACTATTGTTTTATTTACGCTTCTTGGAGACTTAGCCCACACTGAAAAAGAAAGAATCCCCATTTTAAGTTCTTTTCACACATACATGATCCCACTGAAACATTGAGGCACATTGGTCCCATTGCCCAGGTGGGGAAACAGGCTTAGTGAGGTTATGTGACTTGTTCACGGCCATACAGATAGGAAGTGACAGGGATAGAGTCTGAACGCAGATTTTTCCGACTCCCAAGTCTGTGCTCTTTCCACTTTAAAACTGTTAATTGACTACCAGGGAGGCCTCGAGTCTTGCCATCAATGGTCTGAGTTGGGTGTGAGGAGCCGTGGTCAGGTGTCGGCGTGTCTGAGTCACCATTGGTGCTCTTAACCCACTCACCTCTGGGTCTCTGCTTTCCGTTACGGAAGCTGCGGAACATCATGGTAATATATTACGTGTATTTTTTACTGCTTCCTAACAGAACTGTGTTGGTGAAAATGTTTGGGGGTGGCTGGGTAGGAAAAGAATCGACAGAGCTAAAATTTATTGAACGTCCACACTCGGCTCCAGTCGGTCCTTTACGCGCACTGTCAAATCGGGATCGACTAGACTCATTCAGCAAGGGACGCCACACAGTCAGCCACCAATCAGGACCACGCCGGCCACTGACAGCCTGAATGCGGGGGCCTTGAGGACACCGGCTTGGCAGCCCACGCGGGTCACACCGCCACACGGGTCACACAGCCTGCGAGGGGGCCGGCCCCCCCCCCCCCCCCCAAGTGCGGTCCCACAACAAAGCCCAAGCTCTTTCCAGCTACTGCAAAGAACACTTCAAAAGAAAGCAGCCACACAGCGGCAGAACTATTATTCTTCTCAGATGCCAGTACTCATGTTATTTTGGAAAAAGGTAAACAGGGCTGTAAGTTTCGTTTTTACATTTCCTCTTTCAAAGGAACAGTGTTTTTCTCCTTTGTCTTATCTGTGTCTTTCCCACGCCTCCCAGGACGAGCGGTAGTTCAGTTAGGAGCCTCAAAATCGCATGTTCAGACTCCTTTTTTCTCTCCTCGTGATAGAACCCCCCCCCCCCCCATCGAGGTGCATCTGAAGTACTGAGAGCAACGGCCAAGCAAAAAGGAAGAAAGGAGGCAGTGGGGGGAGGGGCACAGGTCAGGAAGAGAGAGGGAGAGGCAGGGAAAGGAAGAGGGGAAGACAGAGAGAAGGAAGGAAGAAAGGAGAGAAAGGGAGATGGAGACAGAGAGAGAGAGAGAGAGAGAGACAGACAGACAGAAGGTGTCCAGGCTGGGGCTGATCTGGAGCCCGTATCTCCACGTTCGATCAAATAGAGGCTCACAGCCACCGGAAAGTTTGCAAATTGAGAAGTCATTTCTGCACTCCCCCCCACCCCCCCAGTAGCTCTGAACATCAAAGTGCCTCAGAGTCCCCAGCCCTTTGCTGATCACCAGGACTGTGTTGGTCGTGCCCTGGGAGGCGAGGTGATGGTGCAAGGTCAAGCCTCAACGGTTACTTGCGGAAAAACCAAGGACAAACAGGAAGAATTCAAACAGGAAATGACTCATAGACCATAGACTGGGGCGCTTCCCTCCCTCTTACTCTCCCCCTCACAGAGAGCCGTGTTTCCATTCGCTTTGCTTTTAGGATTCCCCCCCCCCCCCCAGCAACAACAACAACACAGTCCCTTCCCGACTCCCTCCTGTGAGGGAGATTCAGTTTTTCCAAAGTCCTGACACGCTTCCTGGGGGTCTTCTCTCATGCGTTTCTCGCGAGCCGTCTTGAAACCGAATGCTTGTGTTCTGTGTTTGCTGAGAGGAGACAGGACTCATCAAAGATTCGTAAACGCACCGTGTAGACAACCCTCAATGGCAGGTGCAAACGTTACGGACGGAAAAATCCATCTGAGAGGTGGAAGGTCCTCCAGCTCCTCGGGAGGCCGCCTGTGTTCAGCTCTGGGCCCTGGTGGCTGCTCTGAAAAGGGAACTTGGGTCAAGAGGAGCTTAAATTGGGCTGCAGTTGGAATCACAGGTGTGTTCCAGGGAGCAGGGAAGGGGGAGGAGGGGAGGGGGTGCCAGGAAGTTTAACAACCACCTGTCCAATAACAACAACAACAACAACAACCCCCCCCCTCCCAGCCCTGGCCCCTGGTAGCCTTTGCGTAGACACGCGCACCTTTCTACGCTATTTCCACCCTACGGGTACCATAGACGTAAGTCAGCGCCGGGCCATAGAGTGGCAACGTGTAGCCAAATAATTAGGAAGCGATGCCCTTTGGGTACTTACGACCTTTTCAAAAACGAATGTATTTAAATGCCAGCTGGTACCTTTCGGTCGCTCACAGCGGTTGTGTTGAGCAATGGGTTTGCAAAATTCCCGAAATTTTACCGGTTGACTTATGTGAACCTGTACGAGCAGCCTCTGGCTTGTGGGCTCTGGGACTTTGCGAGAGGAGCAGGGAGAGACTGAGTCAGAGCTCCCAAGAAGGCCACTTTCCAAGAAGTCAGAGCTCCCAAGAAGGCACTAGAGCCTAAGGAGAACGTCACCAGGGAGAAAGTCTCCACGGATGGCCGAGGGATTCCGAGGGCAGTGATTTGAAGGACTCAATGTTATTTTATTTTATTTTGTTTTGTTTTATTTTATTTTATTTTATTTTATTTTTTTATTTTATTATTTATTATTTTTAAAAATATAATTTATTGTCAAGTTGGCTGACATAGAGTGTATACAGGGTGCTCTTGGTTTCGGGAGTAGATTCCCGTGATTTGTCGCTTACCTACGACACCCAGTGCTCATCCCGACAAGTGCCCTCTTCAGTGCCCATCACCCATTTCCCCTCCCCCACCCCCCATCAACCCTCAGTTTGTTCTCTGTATTAAGAGTCTCTTATGGTTTGCTTCCCTCCCTCTCTGTTTGAGACTATTTTTTCCCCCTTCCCTTCCCCCATGGTCTTCTATTAAGTTTCTCAAATTCCCCGTATGAGTGAAAACATATGATATCTGTCCTTCTCTGACTGATTTATTTCACTTAGCAGAATACCGTCCAGTTCCATCCACATTGTTGCAAATAGCAGGATTTCATTCTTTCTCTCCGCCGAGTAGTATTCCATTGTATGTATAAACCACATCTTCTTTATCCATTCATGTTGATGGGCATTTAGGCTCTTTCCATAATTTGGCTATTGTTGAAAGCGCTGCTATAAACACGGGGGTGCATGTGCCCCTATGCATCAGCACTCCTGGACCCCTTGGGTGAATTCTTAGCAGTGCTATTGCGGGGTCGTAGGGTAGTTCTATTTTTCATTTTTTGAGGAACCTCCACACTGTTTTCCAGAGCGGCTGCACCAGTTTGCGTTCCCACCAACAGTCCAAGAGGGTTCCCGTTTCTCCATATCCTCGTCAGCATCTATAGTCTCCTGACTTGTTCATTTTGGCCACTCTGACTGGCGTGAGGTGATATCTGAGTGTGGTTTTGATTTGTATTTCCCTGATGAGGAGTGAGGTTGAGCATCTTTTCATGTATCTGTTGGCCATCTGGATGTCGTCTTGGGGAAAGTATCTATTCATGTCTTCTGCCCATTTCTTCCCTGGATTATTTGTTTCTCAGGTGTTGAGTTTGAGAAGTTCTTTATAGATTTTGGATACCAACCCTTTATCCGATATGTCACTTGCAAATATCTTTTCCCGCTCTGTCGGTTGCCTTTTAGTTTTGTCGATTGTTTCCTTGGCTGTGCAGCAGCTTTTTATCTTGGTGAGGTCCCAACAGTTCATTTTTGCTTTTAATTCCCTTGCCTTTGAGACACGTCGAGCAAGAAATTGCTGTGGCTGAGGTCAAAGAGGTTGTTGCTTGCTTTCTCCTCGAGGGTTTTGATGGTTTCCTGTCTCACATTTAGGTCTTCCACCCAGTTTGAGTTTATTTTTGTGTCTGGTGTAAAAAAGTGGCCCAGTTTCATTTTTCTGCATGTTGCTGTCCAGTTCTCCCAGCACCATTTGCTAAAGAGACTGTCTTTTTTCCATTGGACACTCTTTCCTGCTTTGTTGGCCATAGCTTTTAGTTGGCCATAGATTTGTGGGTCCGATTCCGGGTTCTCTGTTCTATTCCTTTGGTCTACGTGTCTACGTGTCTGTTACTGTCTTGATGATCACAGCTCTGTAGTACAAGCTAAGGTTGAAGGACTCAGTTTTAATTTGTTTCTTATTCTGTGCTGTTCTGTGGACTCCGGCCCTTTCCCTCAAATCTTTAAGTGTTTTTTTTTAAAATTTTTAATTTCTTTAAGGCTTATTTATTTTGACAGAGAGAGCAAGAGAGCACTAGTGGTGGAGGGGCAGAGAGACAGGGAGAGAGAATCCTACGCAGGCTCTGTGCTTTCAGGGCAGAGCCAGATGCGGGGCTCAATCCCACGAACTGTGAGATCATGACCTGAGATGAAACCAAGAGTCAGGCTGCTTAACCCAATGAGCCACCCAGGAGCCCCAAATCATTAAGTGTTTTAAAAAACGGTTAAAAAGACCATTTCGATGAGACAAACAAACGTTATCTAACACTTCATGAAGCGGGCAGTCTCCGTTGGGAGCCCTGCAAAATGGGGTGGGAGGCAGGATGCCTTTATAGGATAAAGAATGAGGAGCAAGAAAACTGGCCCAGAGCCCAGGGGTGGCCTGGGGATGGGGCTCGGGTGACTGGACATGCTGTGGAGCATTTCCAGGGACGTGAGCCTCGTCCCCTTCGGCTGGCTGATGTGGTGCGGGGGTGGGGGTGCGGGGGGCGGCAGGGCGGCTGCCTCAGGCCTCGACGGTTATTCCAACATGCGAGGGAGTGATAGTCACACAGACTCGTGTTTGGTGGCGCTTCGAGGGTCAGGGGCCACGCTGGTGACCAAGTGGCGGGGAGAGGGACACAGCAATTGGAGGGGAGGTGACACGAGGGGTGGGGACTCCAAAGCCCCAGCTCCAAGCCCCTCCCAGCCCATCAGGGGCTCCCTGCCTCCCCGCCCTCCTCACAAAGAGGGGTAGTCTGCAGAGGGTAGGATGGGCTTGTCCTATTGCGATAGTAAATAAAAGGGTGACCCTAGAAAGCTACAGGGCTTAGAGACATTTGGTTAAGGCATTTAAAAAAACACTTCATTGTAAAAATAGTTTAAATGAATCAGCATGACACAAAGAGATGAATGAAGCTTGATGATTTTCTTTGGAGACTGGATACATGAAGAGCTATTCCAATTTAGAGGGGCCACTCTGATCCTCATTTCTCTCTTGACAACAGGGATGCCCGACAATGTGTACTGATGAAGTTGGTTTGTGTGGCGGGACCCACAAAATGAGTGCCCCCGCCGCCCTTCCCAGTGGCCTGGCCCACGTCACAAATCTAAACCCAAGTCAGCCTGTGCCTTAGGGAAACACCTGTCAAGGAAACCTCGCATACACCAATCGAGATCCTCTAATTCAGCTTTGGGTAGCTTACCTGACTCTAGAAAAGAGGACCATTAGCCTCATTGGGAAGTCTCAGACCTCCTAGCCAATCATGCCTGTTTCCACGTTGCCTTTTCTAACGCTCTATAAAACTCGCTCTGGCCAAAATCCCTCAGGAAGAGTCTCCAACTGCTCCCCCATCCCTGGACCACTTGCCTTTGAACAAAGGACATCCAACCCGTTTTTAGTTTTAGTTTAGTCATGTGACTGTACTAAAAGCAAGTTCCCAAAGTTATGCCAGCAAAAAGTATTATGGAAGATCGTCAGCTTACCAGAAACTTTCAACAACCGATTACCAGGCCAGGAGAAACTGGACGCAGAGAGGAGCTAACCCATCAAAATGGCAGCCACCATGTCTTTGTCCCAAAGCCCGGGGTGGGAGGCCAACCATCAGAGCCACCAACTCTTAATTCATATGGAACTGATGGTAATTGTATTTCTCAGACCACAGCAAAAATGCAACAACAGATTAGAAGGGACCGGTTGATAAGAGACAGGCTCTACGACACAAGAAGTAACTACTGTTCCTCCCGGAGGTTAGGAGATTGTAGAAGAACCGAAGAGACTACTGTAATTCATAGCTATAATGACAAACATGATTAATCAAGAGGCGGTGAATTGATAGTTACTATCATCTATTTAAGAGGAAGGGTGCTAATGAAATATTCTAGACATTTCTGTAAAAAATGTTTATAACAAAAAAGTTACTTGACGATGTAAACTTCAGTTATCTGGAAAAAAAATGCGTGGATGCAAATCACTTTGTTCCTTAAGTTAAGATTTACTATCTCATTTTTAGTTAATAAAAACCCATCTGTAACCACTCTCCTCATTTGTCAGAGTTGTGTGTTTGAATATTAACAAGTTAATTATGCCTCTGGCTACATTACGCCTCTGACTACTCTTTTTCACTGAATGTTCTGCTTTCATCTAATGCTCAACTTGTCTACAACCAAACTCATAGATTCTCCTGTGAAATGGCAGAAAATATATACATATATGTGTCTCTTCCCTCAGTTCCTGACACAGAGTTCCTAAATCCGTGTGGTTTCCTAAGTGTGGAGAGCACTGGGAACATCTTTTGTTGTCATATTTGGTCTTTGATCCCAGTTCTTGACAGAGGGCTCCTGAGTCCTGGAATTTCCTGGGTGATAGGGTTGGTTTTTGGTCCTAATTACTCTGGGTGGGCTTCTGGATAGCTTCAGGATGGGGGTTGGTCACCAGAAAGACCAAGCCTTGATTAGAAACTTGGAATTTTCAGCCCCACCACCAACCTCCAAGAGTGGGGCAGGGGCTGGAGAGTGAATTAATGACCTAACATTCCTATGTAGTGAAGTTTCCATAAAAACCTCCCAAGTATGGGGTTTGGAGAGCTTTCGTGCCGCTGAACACATGGAGTGCTGGGAAGACAGCACACAAGGCGAGGGCATGGAACCTTCACGTCTTTTCCGCCACATCTCCTTGCCTTCATGTATCTCCCCTGTCTGGAAGTCCATCTGTATTCCTATAATAAGTAATATATTTTTATAATAACCCAGCAAATGTAACTAAGTTTCTTTGAGTTCTGTGAGCCATTTTAGCAAATTATGAAACTCAGTGAGGGCGGCGTGGGCACCTCAACTGATAGTCAATTGGTCAGAAGTACGGGTGACAAGCTGGGGCTTTCAATTGGTATCTGGAGCTGGGGTGGGGACAGTTCTGTGGGACTGAGCCCTTACCCTGTGGGATGTGACACGAACTTCGGGTCGTGCCAGGACTGAATCGCATTGTGGGGATCCCAGCTGGTGTCCCAGAATTGCTTGGTGTGTGGAAAGCGCCCCTACGAAGCTCGTGTCAAGGGTGTGGCCAATGTGGTAGTGGAGGGAGTAAAGGAGAAACACCGTTAGTCTCTCAAGCTGACTTCTCCAACCTACCAAGTTTCTACCTCAATGTCACAATCACCAAGCATGAGATGAGGCCTTGGATTCCTCTCTGAAGAACCCTTATTTCCCATGTGTCATCAGTTTTAAAGTTCTGCCCAGTGTTTCCTTGGTAAGGCTCTGTGCCCCCATTTTTACCCCCCTGGTTAGCCCTGGTCCTCTGACACCTAAGTTATTCCTTAGCTCTCTCACCGTAACGATTTCTGGCGTCCCGACCCTTTCTCCAGACTATCCCATACACTGACTGTCGTCACCTGAGGCTTTTGAAACCCACTGCTTTCTGCTACGTACTGATGGAAAGCGTGGGATTTGCTTTCGTCTCGGATTTTAGGCCTAACGCTACCTCTCTCTTTTGTGGGACCTTGAGCAGGAAATTTAGTCCCTAAGCTTCCGTTTCTTCATCCGTAAAGGGGAAACAACAATAGTGCCTAAACCACCGAGCTGTTGTAAGGATTAAGTGAGACAATTTGTGTATAATAGGAGTCCGATGCCTGGCACGTAAATGGTTTCTCTCCCACCTGACGGCTCCTTGTCAGACTCCTTTATTATGTCTTCTTCTTCCAGAGGCAACAGTCCGCTTTGCGTCTCCTCTGTTCAATCTATACTAACTCTCCACGGGACCACATTTTGTCTCGTGCCTTAAAGTATTACCCACGTGTTGGTGATTTCCAGGTATAAGTTGCCTATACCCACTGGTATGTTTAGGTCACTGACTTCTTCAGGTCCAAGTTTGGGATATATGAAACGAAAATTAAAACCCAGGAAACTCACCTCTGAGTTGTTCCTTGGGTCCTGGGTTCCCTAGCCTGTCTGCCTTCTCTCCACCTTCAGCATCTTAGGTTTGTTTTATATATGACGTCTCAGGTTTTACGTTGTACTCGGTGGGAAGAATAAAAAAGTAGGCCAACTTCATCTTGGTGGACATGTCTATTGAATTTTTATTTTTTAAAAATGTTTGCCATTAAAAAAATTAAAAAAAATAAATAAAATATATTCAAATCAGGAAAAAAATGCTCTTTTTTTTTTTTAATTTTGAGAGAGAGAGAGAGAGAGAGAGAGAGAGAGAGAAAGAGCATGCCTGAGTAGGGGAGGGAGAGAGAGAGGGAGAAAAGAATCCAAAGCAGACTCCACACGGTCAGAACAGAGCTTGACAGGGGCCTGGATCCCGTGAACTGAGAGATCATGACCTGAGCTGATATCAAGACTCGGATGCTCAGGGGCGCCTGGGTGTCTCAGTCAGTTAAATGTCTGACTTCAGCTCAGGTCATGATCTTGCAGCCCATGAGTTCGAGCCCCACGTCGGGCTCTGTGCTGACAGCTCAGAGCCTGGAGCCTGCTTCGGATTCTGTGTCTCCCTCTCTCTCTGCCCCTCCCCACTCAGTCTCTCTCTGTCTCTCAAAAAATGAATAAACGTTTAAAAGAAATTAAAAAAAAAAGTCACTTTCAACCAACTGAGCCACCCAGGAGCACCTGAGGGTTTTTTTTAAATTTTTTTAAGTTTACTCATTTTTGAGAGAGAGAGAGACAGAGCATGAGCGGGGGAGGAGCAGAGAGAGAGGGAGACACAGAATCCAAAGCAGGTTCCAGGCTCCGAGCTGTCAGCACAGAGCCTGATGCAGGGCTCAAACTCATGAACCATGAGATCATGACCTGAGCCAAAGTCAGATGCTTAACCAACTGAGCCACCCAGGCGTTCCATGGCTAGTTTTTTTTTTTAAATAAAATTTTAAATTGTAATAAAAATACATAATATAAAATGTACCCTCTTAACCCTTTTAAAGTATACACCTCAGTGGTGTTCACTATATTCACATTGTTGTATAACAGATCTCTAGACCTATTTCATCTTGCAAAATTGAAACTATACTCATTGACAAACAACTTCCCATTTTTCCTTTGATGGGAAATTCAAAGCACACAAGGGAGCAATTCATTACGAGTAAAATTCAGCATACTTAAAACGGGAAAATTTGAACCCTCAAGCACTTAAAATAATAGGTTGACATCCTATAACAGATCGTAAAATATTTATACGTCAATCATTAAAAACAAAAAGTAAAACAAAAGGCAAGATTTCATAAAATTTAATTTCCAGACACGAGGCATACGATCACCGAAATGAAAAACTCAGTGGATACGCAGCCTTAACAAGGTAGGAAATTCTGTCATAAGCTACAACGGGGTTGAGCCCAGGGGGAACCTGTTACATAAGAATATGTAATGAACACAGGTACCGTAAATATTTTACTAGTTTAAGGCCTTAAGATATAAATCTATCCTTGATAATCTTGATTCTTGATCTACGACCTTAATGTCGTCGACTCAGATCTTTTTTTTTGTTTTGTTTTTCCGACTCAGATCTTCATTTCTATCACTATCTTCTACTACTTTCTACTACGCACACCTTGCCAATTATCATCTAGGACTGTTCTACCTGTCTGAAATACTGAACGTCTGTATCTTACTGTGTGACCACAAGTTTTTATCGTTCCAACTCTTGTGTCATTTCTCCATACAAATTAGAAGCCTGGTCAATCGCTCTAGTCCAATAACCCACTCATTTTTTTCCCCCCAGTTTATTCGTCTCCTTCCCGGCCTCACTTTGTTTTCCCGCCATAGTTGGCCCATTGCTTCTTAGTATGCTGAACACCTGTATCTTTTGGGAACCCTTCTTCCATTTCACATGGTACTGGTGGGGCTGGTGGTCATGTAGCCTAACCACCTCCACCATATAGACGTGGGCCCCTGACCCAGGCCGTCCAAGCAATGCTTGTTGGGGATTGATACGGACACTGTCAGAGAAAGGGTCGGGGTCAGCTTATGGGGTCATGAGCTCTAAGGAATGTGTAAAAACAGAGCTGCTGGAAGTTGTGCATACTTGGAGAGATTTGGGAACGAATCGAGTCAAACAGAGGCAAGCAGAGCTGAGAGATGAAGGGAGATAATTTTTCTCAGGATATTATTTGAGCTATGGATCCTCCTGGACCTGAAGCCAATTCTATCTCTTGCCTGTTGCAGCCATAGGACTCATTAAATCCTCTCCCACTTCTTTCCCCTTATATTATTTTATAATATCCCTCCCTACCCCCACCCCCATCCCGAGTTTGGCTTCATTTTGCAGTACGGAAATCATTTGGAGCCATCTTGAGACAGACGTCATTGACGTAGCGGCTCTCTCCGGTCAATACTGAATTGCAGCTTGGTCTGTTTTGTATCCCACGCCTGGGATACAAAAGAAGCTTCCACATTTACCTAATGTTTTTTTACAACCAAAAGCATCGTGACTAACACACTTACCTAGCCTGGTACTTACCTAGCCTGGTACTTACCTAACCTTCAGTTACGAACCCGTTGGGTTGCAAACGACCAGAAAACATACCACCCATGTCCTACATAAATAAGGGTTTATTTGTTCCGCATAGGCAACGGAGCTAACAGCAGCCCTGAACGCCATCGGGAACCCATGTTCCTTCCCCCTCTCTGCCCTGACGTCCTTACTATGCTGGATTTATGCGCCTTCTTGTGGCCTCAAGGTCACCAAATGGCTGCTGCCTCTCTAGGCCTCATGACTGTGCTGGTGACACTAGAAAGGAAAACAGAAGGGCATCGTGTGTAGACTTCTGCCATGTCTCATCGACGCATGGCTTCCCCTAGCTGTAGGGGAGCTGGGGCATTAAGTGTTTGGCATTTATTGTCTCTTTATTAGAGGCAGATGGGTTGGAAATACACAACTCAGCTGGCTGTTTCCGGGATCTTAGCACTACACCTGACCTCTTTCCCTGCCCCGGAAGCCACCAACCACCTGCTGGTTCTACAAGCCATTCTGTACTTGAGTGCTGAGGGTTAATGGATAAAAATGACACGGTTGGAGAGCATGGATCCTCTACGAGTTAATGGCAGTCAGTTTCATGTAGGCATTCGGAGCTGCTTGATCTTTCTTTTCCTCCTGGTTTCATTAGCTTCCTCTCCTATTCCCTTTATTATCGTGGATCTTTGACCCAAAATACCTTCTTTACGCCCCGTTCTCACCTTCCCCTCCCTGACAACAGACTGCAGTCTCTTGCATGCTGAGAAAAGAGAGGCTGTAAAAATAATAGAAGAAGTTTCTCAACTTCCTATAAGCAATCCTTTCCTCCTTTCTTTGTTCCTTTCAGCTTTAAGACCAGAATCTACAGTTGTGGTTTTAACCTTGCTCACATCCATTTGTGCCGCTTGATGTTGATTTCATGCGTCATCATATCTTAACACAGCATCATTTAGTAGTATTTGTTGGATGCTATCGAATCTTCTTTGCAGGACTGGGCTGGATCGATGATCCTCTACCGCATCTTTCACTTCTCCCTCTACTACCTCCTTTTAGCCTATAAACAAATTCAAGCTCCCCACCCCCCACCTACCAACACAGAAATCCCAGAAGAACAAAAATCTTCCTTCTCATGTCCCCGCATCTACGCCCTAGCTACCGTCTGATTTCTCTCTTTCTCTACTGAGTCGAGCTTCTTGAAATAGTAGCCACCAATCTCAGTCTCTATTTCCACGTTTTCCAAACATTTCTCAACTACCTTCTCACTCGTTTCACCCATCGTGTCAAGGAAACTGCCCCTGCTAAGGTCCCTGATGATGTCTTACTCACCACACTCATTCTAGGGAGTGGAAATAGCCAAGTGTAAAGGCCCCACGTAGGAGCGTTTGGTATGTTTTCAGAATGGCCGGGACGCCAGTGTGGCTGGAGCTGAGAGTGAGGGGAAAGATGAGCAGGAGTTGAGGTCAGAGAAGTAATGGAGAGGAGGAGGGTCAAGTCACGTCAAGCCTTTTAGACCATCTTAATGGCCCCAACTTCTGTGAGTAAACTGGAAAACTGTTGGAGGGGTTTGAGCAGAGGAGTGATACGTTCTGTCTGAAATTTTAAAAGGATCACTCTGGGGGCCCCTGGGTGGCTCAGTCAGTTAAGCCTCCAACTTCGGTTCAGGTCACGATCTCAGGGTTTGTCGGTTTGATCCCCGTGTCAGGCTCTGTGCTGACAGCTCAGCGCCTGGAACCTGCTTCAGATTCTGTCTCTGTCTCTGTCCAAAATAAATGAAATGGGTTCAAAAACAAGATAAAAAGGATCCCCCTGTGTCGAGAATAGATTGAAAAGAGCAAGAAAGGAAGCAGGGCCTGCCTAGTTAGGAAGCTGTTGCAATAATTCAGATGATAGATGATGGTGACCTAGATCAGGGAGGTGGCAGTGAAGTACCTGTTATGGATCTATTTTGAAGGAAGAACCGATAACCCATGATAAGAGGTGGGATGTGGGGTCTGAGAAATAAGGACGCAGAGATTTTTGTCCTGAGGAACCGAAGGACGGAGCTGCAGTTTCCCAAGCTGGGGAGTACCGTGGGAAAAGTAGGTTGGGGGGAGAGATTAAGAGAGAGGGTTTGGCGCACTTCTCTCCAACCCGGGCCTGGCTCCTGCAAAGAAGGGTGGCAAGAAGAAGAAGGGCCGTTCTGCCATCCACGAGGTAGTGACCCGAGAACACACCATCAGGATTCACAAGCGCATCCATGGAGTGGGTTTCAAGAAGCGTGCCCCTCGGGCACTCGAGGAGATCTGGAAATTTGCTATGAAGGAGATGGGAACTCCAAATGTGCACCTCGACCCCAGGCTCAACAACGCTGTCTGGGCCCTTGGGGTGCCTGGGTGGCTCAGTGGGCTGAGCATCTGACTTCGGCTCAGGTCACGATCTCATGGTTCGTGGGTTCGAGCCCCACATCAGGCTCCGTGCTGATGGCTCAGAGCCTGGATCCTGCTTCAGATTCTGTGTCTCCTTCTTTCTCTGCCTTTTCACGCTCTGTCTCTCTCTCTCTCTCCAAAATAAATAAACATCAAAAAAAAAAAAAAAACCTGTCTGGGCCAAAGGAATAAGAAATGTTCCATACCATATCCGTGTGTGATTGTTCAGAAAATGTAATGAGGATGGAGATTCATCAAATAAACTCTATACCTTGGTTATCTACGTACCTGTCACCACTTTCAAAATCTACAGACTGTTAATGTGGACGAGAACTAATTGCTGACTGTCAAACAAAAGTATAAAGCTGCAAAAAAAAAAAAAAAAAACCAAAACAACACAAAGAAAGATAGGTAGGGTTTGTACCAATGAAATATAAGATGGTGATTAGAAGACATTCAGTTGTAGATGAAGTCTTGAGGGAACTGGATAAAGAATGGAGTTTAGCTGTCGAGGGACTGGAGATAGGCATTTGGGAGTCAACATCCTGCGGGTGGATGTAAACTTATGAGGATGGATGAGATCATCATTGGGATGAGATTAAATAGAAAAGATAAGTGTTCTAAGAGCTGAGCCTTGGAGTAATTTAATGTTAATGGGCCGGGAAGATGAGCATGAACCAGTGAGGGAGCTGGGAGAGCGGGAAGGAAGTGGGAAGAAAATCAGGAGAGTGTGGTGTCCCGGGGGATGACTTCAGAAATATGTCAAGAAGGAGAGAGGGATGGACCAAATCGAATGATGCTGATAGGTCATGTACTTTGAGGACGGAATATTTCAATGGGTCAAGAGAGTGGGAGGAGAAAAGTATGAATTTTGCTGTAAATGAAGAGAGAAATAGAACAGTAGCTAGGGAGAGAAGTAGGATCAGAAGAATTTTGTTTTGTTTATTAGTCGGGAGAAATAATGTGTTTGTAATCTGATGGGGATGATCTAGCAGAGAGGGAATTTGTGAGAGCAGATTTAAAAGGGAAGAACTGCATTGCCTCTTGGCCTTTTGGCTGAGGTCAAGTGTAAACGGGAAGAATTACCGGGGCAATGTCCTCGAGCAGGTGAGAGGAGCTAGGTTCTAGTGCATAAGTAGAGAAGCTGTCCCTTACTTGACACAGTTCAATTCGTCCAGAGTAACAGGAGAATGGAGAAAGATGCAGAGAGGAAGAGAAGACAGAGCAGGACACAAAGGAAGGGGGGGTGGATAGATGTTACAATGGAAGCATGAGGAAATACTTTTCAGATGGCATCTGTCTTTTCAGTGAGGAAACTGAGAGTGAGGACAGTGGAAGAAGTATTGAAAGGCAATGCCCTCTACAGCTTGTCTGCTCTCACCTCCTGATCGTTCAGGAGAGTAAGAGAATGAACGAGAGAAATAAAGTTATAATTGCCTGGCAGCATTGGAGTTAAGGATCATACATTTAAGTGAGACTGGTCATAGCATGGTTGCATGCTTTTTTTCCAGCTAGTGGTGCCAATTCAGGTACAAATGAGCCCCAGTTGGAATTAAGCAGTATTGATTTTTTAAATTGGCTTTTGGCCGGGCAGTACAATTCAAAATGGAACAAGGGAGGTGAGGGCGTATCGGAGGGAGTGGTGGTAATGAGTCACCATGGACATTAAACTGGGTAAGGAGAAGAGTGTTGCCACAAGGGTCAGGAGAGATAGCGAGAGGTAGTTGGATCAATGGACTATTGGTTGGGGCACGGAGGTGAAGGGATTGTCGGAGTTGGGGTAAAAGCGGAGGGAAATGGAAAGATAGAAGATGGCGATTAGAGAGAGTGGGATGCTTAAAACTAAGATTACAGAAAGATTGTAGATTTTGGCATTAGAGCATGACTATAGGAGATGTCTAATCAGCTATGTCTAGAGAAACAAATCAGCCTAAGGGGCAGGAATCGCACACAAGAGGAACCAAGCCAAGGAGCGGTAAAAGGGAGCCAGGAAGACAGAGGAGAAAACCCAGATGGAGGAACCGAAAGGCTAATGGACTGAAAGGAGTGGAAGACAAGCTCATTGGAGGTGAAGAGGTCAGAGACCTGAAGAGTGAGGCTAATGGAAGGACCATGCACATGGATGTAAGTTCAAGGGGAGTAGGGTCGGAGAGCGTACAAGTCAGCCAGGAGCTGAACTCTTCAAGAAGTTGGGGGGCAGTGACCCGAGGATAGCAGGTGACTCTAATAGGAAGGATGACAGCGTTCCAGTCTTACAACATTAGATTCGAAGCTAAAATTACTCATTGTCCGGTCATGCATGATCTCCTGTTTACCCAACTTTTATCTTAAGTTTTCTGCAGAATTTGTCATCGCTTCCACTTTTTTGAACTTCTTTTATCTTGAACTGTTGTGACTCTGAGATCTCTTGGTTCTGCCGTCTCTCTCTGTCAATTCCTTCTGCTGTCATCTCTTGGATTTTCCGTCTCAGTTACCCAGGGGTCCCAATGTGTCCTCCTCTGTTCTCTTTGTACATACATTTCCTGGGTGGCCCCCCACCCCCCCAATCCCATGGCTTTGGCCGCCACCCAAAGGCTTCTGGATCTGTAGCTCCAGCCCTGACTGTGCTCTCTTGTTCTAGTCCTTGATTTCTGACTGTTCACTGAAGAGACTTCGGATGTCCTTCGGACAGCTTAAATTCATCCAAGACTAAATTAATCATCTTCTCCAAACTTCCTTCTCTTTGTTTTTGAATTTCAATCAATCACTGATGTATTTGACTCATCACGGTCATGTTTCTCTTCCTCGTCTCCCATATATAGGCAAGTCGCCAATTCCGTGAATTCTATTTCTGAACTCTGAGTTCTAAATCTGATTTGTCAACCCTGATTGAGTCTGGCCCTTTGCCTCCTTCAAACCTATATCTGTGCAATGAAAAGTTGGTGAAGAAAAACAGAAAGGCACTTCCCAGCTTCATGGAAGTCTAGAACATCTAGTTGGTTAGAGGTTCCCTTTCTATAGCACAGGTAGGAAAATCAGAGAAAAGCTCCTTGTAATGAATAGTGAGAAAGGGCTGGCCACGCCAGGACCTGGGGATAAAGACGTGCATGGAGAGAGTAGCAGGTGTAAAGGCCCTGAGGTGGTAGAGCCTGGTGGGCTCAACGATACCGCCAGTACCTCTGAAGGACTCGTTTATAGCACTTACCTTGGAGGTAATCGTGTATTTGTGTTTATCTACCTGGATCTACTATACATTTGTTTAGCGCCTGTTATCCCCGCGATTCCCGAGGACCGAGGCCCCGTCTTGTTAAAGGTTAGCACCTAGTACCTGGCCCACAGGGAAGAGGGAAGTTTACTGAATGAATAAATAACTAGGTAACAACTGCTTAGTAAATATGATCATCTATAGGATTAGCTGTTGAAGAGGTGCATTTTGTTTTCGGAATGTAAACCCTGAATGTAATACTGACTACACCTTTGCAAACTAGCATATTCTGCCCTCTGTCAGAAGCAGACTCCTTTCCTGCACGCTTCTTCTCTCAACAATCTCTGTTGTGAGAGCTTCAACATTTAAGGTACCTTCCCCTTTGTTTTAGATCGCCATGAACTCATCCTATGATTGGGATTGTTATCAGATCCCGAGAGGGGCTTTGATAGGGATTTTCTCCTTTCTTGGAGTTACCAGGAATATTTATGATATATAGTCTATGGAAATAAAGGGCGGGAGAGAAGCAGAATTTAAGGTGATTATTGGACATCCAGGAAGTATCCTGTCAGCAGGATCTAGGGAAACAAATTTATTTATGAGACAAGAATTGTAAGGGAAGCCAAGCCAAGGAGAGGTGAGAAGGAGCCAGAAAGACAGAGGAGAGGGCTAGCATGGCAAGATATACTGAGAGCCAAAGAGAGAAACTTTAGGGGTGGAGGGGACTCTGTAATGTCAAATGCCACAGGGGGCACCAGCATGTACCTGGACATTGGTGCTTTTAAGAGGGAAACTTCAGAAGAGTGTTGGACCAAGTAGGAGGAAGTGAAAGCTTTGGGCATAGTCACTTATGGTATGGTCTGGTGGTCAGAGGTCAGTAACAATGTCCCCCTCCTTCTTCCCCACAGGAAGTGTCTTTAGGTAATCTCTGGGAAGAGGGGGATCAGGGGTTCAGACTTCCTCTCTCTCTCTCTAGTTGAGAAGTCACTTCTCAGCTCATTCTCATCACTGTGAAATTTAAAATTTTTTGAAGTATTTATTTATTTTGAAGGAGAGAGAGACAGAGTGTGAGCAGGGGAGGGGCAGAGAGAGAGGGAGACACAGAATCCGAAGCAGGCTCCAGGCTCTGAGCTGTCAGCACAGAGCCCGACGCGGGGCTCGAACCCGTGAGCTATGAGTTCAGGACCTGAGCCTAAGTTGGACGCTTAACTGACAGAGCCACCCAGGTGCCCCTCATCACTGTGAAGTTTAGAATGAGATGTCTGCCTTGAGACTCTGGAGCAAAGTTGCCTTCTCTCTGTTCTGCGTCCATCTGTGACGATCTTCCTCCTATCGACAGATACACTAGACCCTGGTGGACGTTCAGTGGTTCTTTACTAAGAGCTTTAGAAAAACGTTTAGAAAAGCCGCACAGGGTCCAACTGTTGGTTTGGGGGGGGATGGGAGTGGGCAAGGGAGATCAGGCATTATGACTTTGCCTGACTTGCTGATTTGCTTCTTTGACCAATATGGAATGGGGCAAAGCTTCATGGCTTAGGCCGGTGTTTGACAGCTTAGATGTTTCTAGATATCAGGCAGATCAAATAAACGACTGAGGTAGGCAGGCCAGGCCAAGGATGAAGTGTAGAGTGTGGGCCCCGTTTAGAACAGGACAAATGTCCCTCAGCACCAGACATTGTTGCCCTGTAGGCATGTGGTCCCAATGTAGTCAGGTATCTGGAAAACATTTTTAAGGAAGAGTGAGAAATGAGGATCTCCAGGTAAATTGCCTCAATTTCTCATGTTACTAATTTTAAAATTAAGGTGGAGGGGAGTGGGAGATACAGGCCTCCAGCTGTGGAATGACTACGTCATGGGGATGAAGGGGGTGGCATAGAGCATATGGTCAATTGTGCTGTAATGGTGCTCTACGGCGACAAATGGTGGCTACCCTTGTGGTGAGCACAGCACGGCAATAACAACGACAACAAAATTAGAGCATTGTGGGGCCAAATATCTGTGGATAGGATCCTGGTCTCCAGCAGCCAGTTTGTGATTTCTGGTGTAGGACTTAAGAAAATATGCCGAGGTCTACTTTCCTCCTTCCTTGCTCCATTACCGACTCCTCCCCAGCCCCCAACACCCCCGTCATGGTTCCCATGCTCCTTTCCTCAACCCTTCACCGACTGAGATTGTTTTCTCCTCCTGTATGTTGTGCTGGCTCTGAGGGACAGAGCAAGTGGGCAGTGGTCTATGGACCTCTAGCTCAGTCTCTCAAGTCCGCAAGCATGCCTTTGGCGTTCTCTTAGAATACCTGAAGATCAACACGTTACCTCCCCAGGAGGATCACTCTCCTCTCAAAGACAGCCCCATGTAGTCTCCATGCACAGGAAAATGTTTCTGCTATTAAGTAGACTGGAGTCACCCAGAGAGTTAAAAAACAAACAAACAAACAAACAAACAAACAAACAAACTGCTTACCTGCATCCCAGTCTAGAATAATTAGATCAGTATCTCTGGATGTTCCTGCACTGGTGGTTTTCAAAGCTCCTCGTGAGGTTCTAGTGAGCAGTCAAGGGTTAAGAAGCACCAGATGGGTGAATACTGAAAATATTCACCTAAGCACCTAACCACTGGATAGGTGAATACTGAAGGTTGGGGGAGTTTGGATTCGCTGGGGGAGTAAAAGCGTCACTGAGTAGAGCCAAGGTCCAAAGAGGAATTGTGTGGATTTGTGATGTGCTGCATGGTTCATGGGCTTTCTCCTCTGGACTTTGCGGGTTGCACTGGGGAATCAAGATGGAGGACAGGCAATCCTTTGGATTGGATGCTGGCCCAGCAATATGGAAAGCTAAGGAAGAGAGCACATAGAGTGTTGATAATGACTTTATTGATCTGTGGACAGGGAATGAAGGATATTCAGATAGGGACCAAGGGTCTTGGTGACTCACAATGAGTGAAGCGGGGAGGAAACACCAGTGAGTGTAGGGGAAATATAAGGACAAGGAAGAGTGGTGATTTCAAATTTCAGATGTCAGAGGCAGATCAGGGCATTGTGACGAGAGACATTGGGGTTTGTCATCCGGGCATGACTTGACTGGAGAGCTGTCCCTCTGTATACAAGGAACCCCCTCTGGTGTTTCCAGCATTCACCTAAATTCATTGTATTCTAACAATTTTTTTGAAGTTTATTTATTTATTTTGAGAAAGAATGCAAGCTGGGGAGGGGTAGAAAGAGACAGAGAATCTAAAGCGGGCTCCACACTGCCAGCATGGAACCGATGTGGGGCTCGAACCCACGAACAGTGAGATCATGATCTGAGCTGAAATCAAGAGGCTTACAGTTAACTGACTGATTTACCCAATATCAGAATTGCCCTGTATTCTAACAATCTTACTGTCATTCATTCTGTACCCCGGTCCTTCCTCTAGTCTTTTTTTTTTTTTAATGTTTATTTATTTATTTTGAGAGAGAGAGAGAGGGAGAGAGAGAATGAATAAGTGAGGGACAGGCAGAGAGAGAGGGAGAGAGAATCCCAAGCAGGCTTCACATTGCCAACACAGAGCCTGATGCGGGACTCGAACCCATGAACCGTGAGATCATGACCTGAGCTGAAATCAAGAGTCAGACACTCAACTGACTGAGTCACCCAGGTGCCCCTCCTTCCTCTAGCCTTTAAATTCCCTCCTCCACCTCCAGCCACCAAATTACTTCTGATCTATTGTTTGCTTGTTTATTCAACAACTATTTAGTGAATGTCTACTTCGATAGATTTGGGACCACGTGAGGTTCCTGGGACACAGTCACTATTCTCTTGGAACTTTGAACGCAATGAGATATATTAGATGCATCAAACACAAAATTACGTAAATGCTCATAAAATTTGAATTTGTACCAATGGTTGGAGAAACACACGGGGCTCTGAGACCACATCACGGGAATAGCGACGGAGAATATGTCAGAGAAGGCTTCTCTGGAGACATGATGTAGAAGCGGAGTCCCGAAGGATGCCTAGGAGCTGGCTTGTGTGTGTGCGTGCGCATGCGTGCGTTCGCAGACTAGTAGAGGGAACTGAATGTGCAAAGGCACAGAGGCAAGAAAGAGGGTTGGCGTTAGTCCAGGAGCGGATGAAAACAAGTGTGGCTGAGATGCTGCGAAAGGGTGGAGAGGCTCTCGCAGGTCACGCCAAAGGTGTGGGACCGCCGGTGGGTGTGACTGGGGGGGGCTGCTCAAAAGGGGGGAGTGTTTCTCTTCCCTTCCATTATCTTCCCGGGACAGCCAATCACAGACTTCTTCCCTCAGCGAAAGCAGTTGAACTGCGGTGCCCTTTTCTTTTCTTCATTCTACAATGAAAACATTGAGGAACAAGCTTACTTTCTGGCCAAAGAAAGATGTCTGTTTTCCTTTTGTAGGAATCATGCAGGCATTGCCTGGTTCCCCCACCCCGCTGCAAAATGCGTTTTCTATCCCTTGGGAATGGGGCATCCAGGTCTTAATGTGTTTACCTTCATAACAATGGATTACTTACAGTTGGCTAATTCTTTTTGTTTCCCCCCAGAAAGGGAAAAAAAAATGATTAATTATATGGTGAGCGTTGGGTGGTCTCCGGGCCTGTAGAGGAGACCTGACCGTGTCCCATAACAATGGTGCCATTGACTGATATGGGAAAGAGTGGTGGCAGAAAAGACTTGGAGAAGGAAATCTGATGCTTTTCTCTTTCTTTGCTTTTTGGCATCCTGAACTTGACACGTGTGGTGGACATCTAAGGGGAGGTGCCAAGTAGGCAGTTAGTGACACAAGCCCGCAGGCCAGGGCTAGAGATAGAAATCTGGGAACCGCTGGCATATAAATAGTATTAGGACAATGGGCTTGGTTGACATTGTACAAGACCGTGTCGACGGAAGAGTTGAAAGGGGCCCAGGTCTGAGCCTCAGCTCCGGTGTTTACTGGTCCCACAGAGGAGAAGGAGGTTCAGAAGGAAACTGAGAAGCAGCTGGCAAAGAAGGAGGAAAACTAGGTGGAACGTGGTGTCACAGAAGCCAAGAGAAGAGAGGGTGGCACCGATAATAAATATGAGGATGTTTAAAAGGTTTAAGGAAACATAAGACTCAAGAAGTCTATATTTTATTACCTGGTCTATAGTGAAATGTAAGCTTAATTTTTCTCAAAATGTTTTTAAATTTTTGCTTTTGAGAGAGAGGAGACAGTGCAAGTAGGGGAGGGGCAGAGAGAGAGGGAGACACAGAATCCCAAGCGGGCTCCAGGCTCCGAGCTGTCAGCACCGAGCCCGACGTGGGGCTCGAACCCACGAACTGTGAGATCATGACCTGCGCTGAAGTCAGACGCTTAACCAACCGAGCCACCCGGGTGCCCCAGCTTAATTTTTCTTATAAGCTCTTTTCTCACTCACCTGTCAGATATTCGTGGACACATTTCTAATTCTTGTTTTGGTAGGTGACCCTCCTCAGTGCTGTCCCGACTCAAGGTAGATTCTCGTAGATTTTCTGCTCTGGATGGATTAGCATCCCTGCCATGACACGATCTCTAATTTTCTGACGGGGCTTTGGCATCCTAGATGTTGAAAAACATTTCTCTACCTGCCCTGACGTCACAGATTATTCCTGCTTCCCCTCTGAAGGCCCTTAGAAGTCTTACTTTTTTTGATTGATGCCCTTTGGTGCCCAAAGAGATTTCCTCTGAGCTTGAGGCCATCTTGCATGGGCACGGTAGTAACCCTCTTCTCTTTGCTTTCATGTCTCCACAACTCTGTTCCTAGAAGTTCTTCCTTTTCCTGATCAAATTTTTTCTCCAGTCCTGTCCTATTCCACTGTTAATGTAATTGATAGCCACTATGTGAGATTAGTTTAACTTTGATGAATTCTGCTTGGCTCATCTGTTGTTTGCAGCCATCATCTCTGTTATTCCCCCTTTGGACTCCCCCACCCATCCCCACTGAATCTTGAGGTCTTAAAAGCTGGTCTCCATTACATAGTTTCTAGCACATGGGCTCTCTCCAACAGTCCTGGTCTGTTTAAAATTTTGCATATAACTTTAAAATTAATCAACTTTTTAAATGTTTGCTTATTGTTGAGAGAGAGAGAGAGAAAGAGAGAAACAGAGTGAGGGAGCTGAGGGGCAGAGAGAGAGGGAGACACAGAATCTGAAGCAGGCTCCAGGCTCTGAGCTGTCAGCCCAGAGCCCGACGCGGGGCTCGAACTCATGAACCGTGCAATCATGACCTGAGCCAAAGTCGGATGCTCAACCGACTGAGCCACCCAGGTGCCCCCAAATTTTGCATGTAACTTTAAAAATGGATTGAGGGGCGCCTGGGTGGCTCAGTCGGTTAAGCCGCCGACTTCAGCTCAGGCCATGATCTCACGGTCTGTGAGTTCGAGCCCCGCGTCGGGCTCTGGGCTGACAGCTCAGAGCCTGGAGCCTGTTTCAGATTCTGTGTCTCCCTCTCTCTGACCCCCCCCCCCCATTCATGCTCTGTCTCTCTCTGTCTCAAAAATAAATAAACGTTAAAAAAAATTAAAAAAAATAAAAATGGATTGAAAATTTTAGAAGAATTGAATTGGTTTAAAATTACAAAACAATACACTATTCCTGTTGCTACTTAAATAATTCAGAAATGCATAAAGGAAATCATAGGGTACAAAAGCTGGACCATCTCACAGAGGAGACAGGTAAAGCGTTGTCAAAGGTGACAGTGAGGGAGTCCCAGGACAATAGCTCTGTGTCAGGCATAGAAAATAACCAGCTCAGGGTGGAATATGGGGTCAGATGCTCCAACAGGCATGCCTCTAGAAGAACGTAAAGCGGATAAATTATTTAACAGATTTAACTAAGTGGAAAATTATATTGAGAATCACATTGACAGAGATAATGGAGGGCATGGGAATATAGATGTTTAATGAAAACAAAGCAAAGAGGAAAATGAGGAAATTAACTCTAAGAAAAACTAAATATTGTGCAAGAAGGGAAATGCAATCATAGTCGCTTCTTGGCTCAGTAATCAGCAGTATTTTACAGGCATAATGATGAAAGCATCTGAATATGTGTCTAGCCAAAATTGAGATGCCTTCATATTAGGAGGATGGATTAAGGAAAGAATGAATCTAAACAGATAAGATGTCAGTAGATAATGTGGGGCGTGTGTGTGTGTGTGTAGAAAGGACAGTATGGGAGAGGCAGATATAAAGCAAGAGACTGTAGTTAGTTGTCACATGCATGTAAAAAAATTTTTACGTGTAGTTATTTATTTTGAGAGAGAGTGCGTGGGTGAGAGAGCGAGCGCACAAGCAGGGGAGGGGCAGAGAGAAGGAGAGACAAGATCCCAAGCCGACTCTATGCCATCAGCACAGAGTCCGATGTTGGGCTCGAACTCACCGCCTGTGAGATCATGATCTGAGCTGAGGTCAAGAGTCGGATGCTTAACGGACTGCACCACCCAGCCACCCCAGTTGTTATATGCATTTTAAAGCACTATTTGAACTATTTGTAGATAAAACTAATGAAAATTAATCCAAAGCAAAAAAAAAATGTAGCACAACTACATGTTCTGACATTGGAGACTTGTTTAAGAGATACTCTTTCTTTAAAAACTGTTTGTTTATTTTCATTTTTTAAGTAATCTCTACACCCAGTGTGGGGCTCGAACCCACAACCCCAAGATCAAGAGCTGCACGCTAGGAGTGCCTGGGTGGCTCAGTCGGGTAAGCGTCTGACTTTTGATTTTGGCTCAGGTTATGATCTCAGAGTTTGTGAGATCGAGCTCCACCTGGGGCTTTGTCTCTGTCACTGTCAGCGTAGAGCCTGCTTAGGATTCTTTCACTCCTCTCTCTCTCTTTCTCTCTCTCTCTCTAAATAAATAAATAAATACACAAATAAATAAATACAAAGACTTTCATGCTCTAACACCTGAGCCAGCCAGGGACCCCTGAAGAGATATTCTGAAGCAGAAAAATTGTAAAAAACATTTCATTTTGGTAAAAAGCTTATACCTTTGATAGGGAACGATTTGTGGTAGTTATGTTGGGGATTGTATGGAATTTCTGTTTATGGAATGTTTGAATCATTTATAAGGAGCATGTATTTATTATTTTTGTGATCAGAAGGAGACACGTTGAAAAATGGTGTATTCGAGTGACATCAGCTAGATGGTGGATACGAGGGCCTTAGCCCTGGTCCTCCCAGGGGAACCCTGATTTAACAGCCATTCCTGGACAAATACACTTTTACGAGAGCTCCGGGGTCCCGTTGAGAGGTCCTAGCGCCTGAGTGGAGCACAGAATCCGAGAACGGACACATTGCAAAGGGTGAGAACAATTTCACTTTACTCACATCACCCCAAGCTGGCACAGCTCAGTGCTTAGAGAGACTCCCTCAGTCTGGTTCTTCCCACAGGAGACCCCATGAAATGAGCATCCTCCTTCCCCGGTCTTTCGCAATGGGCCCGGGAGGCTTGCTTCTGTCCCCCGGAATGCATAGGGACGTTGCATTTCTGTCTCATTGGGGGGCAGCTAAGAACAAAGCAAGGGGGCTGGGGCCCAGGGCAACTGACGTGTGGGTCTCAGAAACCAGCCTAGGGGCCCTGCCAGTGAGCTGGTCCACCAGTGGACCCCCACAGCAGGCCCGCATCCACCCCTGCAGGCGGTCCCCCAGAGTGGGGAGCCACACGACTCGCATGCACAGCTCGGCAGCCAGCCTGGATCCCAGCAGTTGGCGTTGGCTCTACAGGAGGGGGAGAAAGCACCTTACCCCCGACTGCTCCTTCACCAGGGAAGGAGAGGTAGGAGTTGGCACCCATTATCCTGGCACACCTGTGTGCTGCCCTGGGGAAGATAGACCCGGTGCCTCGGCACTTGGCGTGGCTCCGCAGAGTTGGGAGAAAGGGGATAAAATTTCAGTTATGAGCGAGGAACGAGTCCTAGAGAGATTCACCGTACATCCGAGGGCCTATAATTAACAATATCGTACTTAACATTTTTCTAATCGGGTAGGTCTTATGTTAAGTGTTCGCGTCCCACCAAAAACTAAAAATTGAAAGTAAAAGAAGCTAGAGGACACCTCTCATGGTGCCAGTTATGTTTATAGTCCCGACTGTGGTCAGTTTCACGAATGCATACTTCTCTCCAGACTCATCGAGTTGTGTGCCATGAAGGACGTCCAGCTTCTTGTATGTCGATCACACCTCCATAGAGTGTTGTAAAAAAAAATTCTTATCTTGAAGATCTCAAACGCACAAAAACGTCAGAGAATTCTGCTCTGGGGATAAAAGAATGAAGTTTTAAAATCTGAGCCGAATAGACTGGTAAGGAATGATGTAAACTGGCAAACCGGCAGGGAAGTGGGTCCCAGACAATGTATCCCTTCTCCTTTCTTGTGGTGAGGGTTTGTGAGAAGACTGTAAGAATTCAGGAGGACGCAATTTAACAACAGGAATGGTAACAACGCAACACTGACGCTCACGTTTATCGGGCTCTGTGAATACACCAAGGGCTGCAGGCACATTGTCTTTAATTCTTCCAGGACTCCACTAGATGCTCGTTTATCTATTTAAAAAGTATCATTGAACACTGTTTTCAACGGTTGTTTATTTTTGAGAGACACAGAGAGAGCATGAGCAGGGGGTGGGGGGTGCAGAGAGAGGGGGAGACACAGACTCCGAAGCAGGCTCCAGGCTCCGAGCTGTCCGCGCAGAGCCCGCCGCGGGGCTCAAACTCACGGACCGCGAGATCATGACCTGAACCGAAGTCAGTCGCTTAGCCGACCGAGCCACCCAGGAGCTCGGCTGAACATTTTCTAGGTGCTAGATCCTGTGCTAGGTGGTCAGGATACTGAGATGAAATCATTGTGGTCCCTGCTCCCCGAGAGCGTATGGAGTAGTCGGAGAAAGAGACGTTAAATATAATAAATAGTCGATGGCATGTGATAGACGACATGGAAAGTGTGACAGAATACCAGGGGATGCACTTCAGATAGAATGGTCTGAAGGTCTCTCTTGGAGAGTGACATATATGCACCGACACCTATAGAATGAGGAGGAAGGAGGCAGGCAGAGAAGGGTCTGGAGGCAGATGTGAGCAAACTCCTCCGAGGAGCTGAAAGAGAATCAGAGAGGCCAAATCAGAGAGAGAGGGGTGAGTGGTGACGGCCGAGGTTGTAGAGGCGCCAGGCCATCCAGAGCCACGGAGACTCAGTTTCTTTCTGAGTGACCGGGAAGTCCCGCAGGGTTCATCTTAAGCAGACAAGTGAAGGGTCTGATTTATATTAAAGATATTACTCCAGCTGTCTTGTGGAGAATGGACTGGAGGGAGATAAAGCAAACCTGGGGGACATTTGTTTGGAGTTTACTGTTGTAGCCCAGGTTGGAGATGATGGTGGGTTAATTAATACAGGATGGAGGTTGAAGGTTTGGAGACAAGCGGGTTGATCTGACATACATGTGTGGAGGTAGAGTCCAAAGGGCCTGGTGACGAAACAGCTGAAGTCAAGGATAACTCCGGTTCCTGGTTTGAGTTAACAGGCTGATCCCCATTTTTCAGTCTAGCAGACCAGAGCTCAAGAGGTTCCGTCACGGGTCCCGGGAGGTATGTCTAGTAAACGATGCGTGAGGGTTTGGGGATGGGTCCGTCCGATTCCGGAGACAACATACGTAACACACGGTACTCTCTCCCAGCGAATCGCAGTCCTGCTGCTCTCTACAAGGAGAGAAGTCGTTGTCTTCTGAATTACCAGTCCCTGTCAACCGCAACCCCATCCGTTGCCAAAGAGAAAGTCAATATCCAGGCTTGTTCGCCGAGGTGTGTTTTGACCCGGAGCACATTAGAAAATGTTATTTGGGTCCCATGTTGGAAACGATGTCATTCCTTCGATATTTGACGTAGGCGAACAGGTTCCGGTCCTCTGAACTGGAAGTGAGGATCCTAGATATTCAAGTTCTCCAGGCAGAAACCACGCTGTGTTTGTTCTCTCCCAAGGGATCAGGAGAAGCCATGTGCTTCCTGCATTCCTGCTGAGACCCCTCAGCCACTTGGATGACGTTGCCGAGGGCAGTCGTCCGGGGAGAAATGGGCTTACTCTAATGGCAAAAAGGAAAATCAAGCAGGTTAATGGGGACCAGTGTCTCGGGCTATCTCTCGTGGCTATAGAGGAGGTCTGGAAAGCACTAAGTGACAGATAGGAATACGGAGCTAAGGCAAAACTGACTTAAAATTTTAATTTAAACAATTTAACTGAATTCAGGTAGGTTGGAAACTCAGTGATGGGTGACGGGCCTCCTACAAGATAACTTCTACGTTTTGGTGATGCCCTGAGACCTTCTACATTCCGCTGGTGTCTGTGCCATCTATCCCGTGGCCCCCTTTACTTTTACTTCCCTTATAAAGTTCTAAGTCTAAGGAGAGAGGTAAGCTGTGAGAACAGGGCACACTCACTGGCTCACCTCTTTGGACTGATGAACCGTGGAGTAAATTGTGGAGGAATCAGTGGTTTTCATAGGCGTTGGGTTACTTGTTTGCTGTAAAAAAAATAATCATAGACATTCGGCTCACAGACAAAGAGATATTTGTGCAGAGAAAGACAACGCAACACAGAGGGGCGATGTCAACATCCTCCAGGAGGAAAGGGTAAGAGAGTATGTAGCAAGAGGGGCTGGCGACCAAACACCACGAGCTCTCAAGCCAGAGAAAGTTGAGTGACATTTCCCGAGGCCCACACAAGAAGCACAACACCCCGGCAAACCAGTGGGCTCGAGAGCCAGAGAGGGACAGGAGGGCAACCTTGTTGGCGGGTGTGTGAAGAAAGGGAAGCGTTCTTTCCTGCATCGGACTCTGCTGTCCTTCGTCCACCTTATGCCAGAGTGTATAGGAGTATTGTATCTTTTGTCTTAGCTCCTTCGGCAGAAGTCCCCCGTGCTCATGGGTTTTGACATTTAAAACGAACTAAGGAATATTTAGGGCATGGAGAAAACCTCTGAAACTCTCCAGAGTGCGATTTTTTTTTTTTTTTCTGAAGAAGTGAGCAAGTTGGCTGGAGAGCCGTTTATTGGGTTGTTGAGGGTGATGCATCTTGTCCCCAAGAGAGAATTAGAAAGGCAGCAGAGATATTTGGACCAGGGGGAGTACCCTTCTTGTCACCTCCCTTCGAGGAGCCTACCTTGGAAATACCACGAGGAGCTGTGTGAAGGGACATTTGCTTGGGGAACCTAAGATTTCTAGCGGGATCATCGCTTCCATCAGTGGGTGAGTGCTGAGTTATCTTGGCTTACTTTTCAGAAGGTGGATGGTGTTATTTAGAAGGGTCGACCTGCGGATGCTTTACTTTGGGGGTGGTGGGAAATTGCTGATGTGTGGCAAAGGAGTTCCTGGTGGCTGCCCAAGGCCATCTGCTATGTTGCAGAGGGGAGGGGAGCGTTGAAGGCTGCTCATGCCTTTACCGTCTTCTACTGTTGCGAATCCTTGCCCCACCTCCCCCCCTTGAGAGAGTGTTTCTCAGTTCCTCTATTTCTACTCCATCCAGGGCAAGAAACCCCCCTGCCACACAGTTGTGCTCTCTGGAAACTCTCAAATTTCATTGAATTCCGATCTATTCAGCAAGTGTTTACTGGGAACCGTGCTCAGGGAACAGAGAGGAAAACATCATTTTCACTTCCAGGCAGCTCGTAATTAAGCTGCCAAGGGACAAGACTTACTGATGCGTCACGCAGTTAGAGGACCATGTAAAGTAGGGCGTGAGCAAACACATCATGGGCCGAGAGCCCTGAGGGCTGGCAAGGTCCCCCATGCAACGTCGTCGCTGCTGCCACTGCCTCTCCTCTCCTCCACAGTGGGGGGTCATTGGATTAAAGAGATGACTATGGTGACAAGTTTGCGTACGAAGACTCTAAAAACCGTGCCAATGATGGAATATAAAGCTGAAGGGACTCACCCTCTTTGGATGAGTGACATGAGCATACACGGTGTTCCCCGAAGAGATGGAGACATACTCTAAGTTATTCATGTTCTCTGCTGTTAACACAGGAAGGCACAGTCAGTGTCCCACTCTCTCAGTGTCCCACTCCACGGCACTTTGTGGCCCCAAAGAGGCAGTTGGTCGAGGCAATGCCCTTCCTTAGGGTTCATTCATTTTTGACACTCTTTGAAGTTCTGGGTTGAACTAGAGCCTTCTCAGCTGTGTGCTCTATTTCTGACCTCATCTCTTGGGGGGACGTGGTCTTGAGGTGTCCTAAAGCTTCAGCATCTCCCTCTGGATTCACATGTGGACCAGTGAGCTCCCGGGACCAAAGAGCACTGCCTCCACAGGGGCCAGGGAACGCCACTGGCAAGTTTAATGGAGCCGGGTTATGTCACATATAAAGTATTAGGAAACTTCTCAGACTCTATTACAGATGGTTGTACTATGGATAGTTATATTATATTATATTTATTATTACTGATGAGAAACCGGAGGCTCAGGAAGCTCAATTAACTTGGCACAAAGTCAAAGAGGAAGTGATGGAACAGGAACTCGGATGCCTGGCTTCTGACTCTGAACCTCACGTTCGTCCTCTACACACGATGTCGTGTATCTCTGACCCCTGAAATGAGACTCACAGCCAGTCTGAGTCCAGAGCCTGTGTTCTTTTTGGACTGGGTCTACTCAGTGTTCAAATCCCCTGGCTGAAAGAGTGACAGGGTCAGGCAGTTTGTCTTTGGACCTTTGATGCTCTAACCCTGTCCCTGCCCTGGACTTGCTGGTTGATAATGGACAGTGAGCCTTTCACCGGTACCTGGTTTCTCATCAACGGGGTGGGGAGCCACCCTCTTCCCAACGCCTGAGATCCTTCAGGGACAGACATGCATAGTTATGGGTCACCTCTCTTTCACCATCTGGTCCCCCTGAGTAATGGTATTCTGACTCCCTCCTCTCTCATTACCCAGCCTTCTGACTGGCCCCTTTCCTCCTTCACTAGGACTCCGCCTCTGTCTTAGGATTGGGAGCTAAGAGTCTACAAGCTCACCAGAAGTCTGGGTTTGCTGAGCAGAGAAATGAAAGATGCCTGAAAAATAAAATCAGGGAAATGGAAACTTGTGAGTGCAGTGTGAGAGGCCCCCACGCCCTACCCCTCGCCCACAGGTGTCTCTCTAGAGGATGTGGTGCAGGGGGACCCGAAGGGGAAGGGCAGCCAGGCCTTGAGGCTTGGTCATGCATTTTCTGGAGAAAATTAGCACGTGTGCGGTCACATCCCAGGGGCCGTCCCAGTGGACCTTCCTCCCTCCCTTTACCTCTCTTGCACAAACAGTATTTCTTCCTCCAAACAACAAGTAACACGATGACTGGACATATCAAAATAATAGTCACAAGTGCAATCCATAGGGTACCAATGGACCCATCATTCAAAAAATCTGAAAAAAGGAAAAGAGAAGAGCGTCTTTCTTCTGAAAAGACCCCTCCTGAGGGTCTCTGCTGAGCCTCTTCTAGGCCACCTTTGGGGGCTGGGTGGGTTCCGGCTCTGGGCAGCCTTTCTGGGAGTGGGAGTCCCCGTGGTGGACGGGGCAGGAGCCTGGTAGAGCCGGTGTGGGGAGCAGTTCCGACTTCTCAAGGACTTGGCCCCGGGGCCCTGAGTGGGCTGGAGGACTAGGGGGAGGGAGGGAGGAGAGGCCTCTGGAGGCAATGAGAGGTACAGAGCTGCGGGGGGCGGGGGGGGGCGGTGTTAGTCCTACCCCAGCAGTGTTGGGTGGCCTCCCCCTGAGCCCCTGTTTTGGGAAGTCACCTTGGACAGGAGGGACATACCACATCCCACAGCTGCTCAAGGCTCTCGGGGAGACCTGAGACCGACTGTTACCTTTGCAGAGACTCTGGGTGGAAACAGAGAAGGACAGTTGGCTGACAGGATTCTCAGCTATGCAGGTGTACTTCTCTTCGCTGGAGTGCTTGGGGTCCCAGGACAGAGTGAGGTTGGCTTCTCTTATAGATATGCTTCCTGCGACCTCCCACCTTACTAGGTTGTCGTCATTCATATTCTCCACAGAGCAGGTCAGGTGGATCTCACAGGTCCCATTCTCGGATCGCCAAGTGTGGTTGGCCACTTCTAAGTTCCTCAGTGGTCCTGCACGTGGGGAAAAGGCCCGGCCTGAGACCAAATGGCTTGGTCTTCAGGCCATTGTGAAAAATACCCTTCCCACCGCAAAATGCTTCTGTATTCCTCCCAACACTCTACTGTATGCTATGGCCTGTCTACTCTGTAAGTAACTTGGCTTGTATTGCCAAGTGATGAGGGACATCAGCACGAGACAGAGCAGCCAGGGGGAGAAGTGAGTGGGGACACACGACGGCCATCACCAACTAGTTGCGTGATACTGGGCTGCTCAATTTACTTTCTGGGCCCCAGTGTATTCCTGGCATCCTTTCCAGCCTTGTACACTGGCCTTGTGTGAAGACGTTGGGGAATTCAGCTGAGGGCCAACTGGCCCTTAGTCAGGGCAGAAGCCAGTAAACCAGACTCAAGAGCCCTATTCTCTCCACCATCAGAGTTCCCTAGCTGGGGTGGAAGATAAAAGCTCGGTGTCCTTGGGGACTTGTACTTCTCACGAATCTGCAGGAATGCCGGTCCTCATTGTATCAGATGCTGGCTCCAGCGAGGACAAAGAGATCCTGATGCGGAATGTCAGCAAGACGGAAAGGGAAATGTCGAGAGCCAAAAAACTAGAGAAAGAAGTGAGGGAACTGAACGAGCAAGTAATTCTGGAGAACCAAGAAGTACAATATATCCAGGCATTTGAGAAATTTCTAAGAGCAAAGATTAGAAAATATTGGCTATTGAGACGTCAGTAGCGCGGTGCCTGGGTGGTTCAATCGGACTTCGGCTCAGGTCACGATCTTGTGATTCATGAGTTCGAGCCCCGCATCAGGCTCTGTGCTGACAGCTCAGAGCCTGGAGCCTGCTTCACATTCCGTGTCTCCCTCTCTCTCTCTCTGCCCCCGCTCCCCGATTTGGGCTCTGTCTCTTTTTCTCAAAAATAAATACACATTAAAAGATATTTTTTTTTTAATTTTTTTTTTCAACATTTATTTATTTTTGGGACAGAGAGAGACAGAGCATGAACGGGGGAGGGGCAGAGAGAGAGGGAGACACAGAATCGGAAACAGGCTCCAGGCTCCGAGCCATCAGCCCAGAGCCCGACGCGGGGCTCGAACTCACGGACCGCGAGATCGTGACCTGGCTGAAGTCGGACGCTTAACCGACTGCGCCACCCAGGCGCCCCAAAAGATATTTTTAACAAATGTCTGGAGCTGCGAATCAGTAGGGATGTGGGAGTGGTACAGAAAAAGGCCACTGAGCGGGGCTTGGCCTGAGGTAACGATGACCCAGTAAAGAACGGAATGACCCCGACTGTCTGGTGGGAAGATATTGAGCAATGCTCTAAGCTTAGTTAGTGGAGTAGAGGTGGGACATATTCTGACAGAAAGGAATTTCATGGAATGGAGAGTGTTGGATTTGGAGTTAGGAAGACCTTGGCCAGACTTATGGCTTTGTCATTTCCTGGTTATGTGACCGTGGAGACATTTTTAAATCTCTCCACGCCTTATACAAACTTACATCTTCGTCTCACACCACCACATCAGGATACCCTGGTGGCTTCACCTCCAAAGTATATCCAGAATCCAAGCACTTCACAAAACCCTCTGATGGTTCTCAGTCTCACCAAGAGTAGAGACCAAAGCCCCTGTGAAGGCTCTCAGAGCCATACGTGATGTGGCCTCTATTTCCATACTGACCTTGTTTCTTGTTCCTCTCCCCTCACTCTGCTCCTTGGCCTTTGACCTCTTTGGCGTTCCTTGAGCCTGCCAGGCACAGGGGAGGCCTCTCCATTCAACTATCTGCATGGCTCACTCCCTCACCTCCAACAGTTCTTGGCTCAAATGCTATCTTCTCAGCCTATTATGACCACTCCATTTATTAAAAAAATTTTTTTAATATTTATTTATTTTTGAGACAGAGAGAGAGAGAGAGACAGAGAGGCAGACTGCAAATGGGGGAGGGGCAGAGAGAGGGAGGCAAAGAATCTGAAGCAGGCTCCAGGCTCTGAGCTGTTAGCACAGAGCCCGACGCGGGGCTCCAACTCATGAACCGCGAGATCGTGACCTGAGTCAAAGTCGGAGTCTCAACTGACCGAGGCACTCAGGCACCCCATGACCACTCCATTTAACAATGACTTCTGTTCCTTGTCACTCCTGATGCCAAAAGGTCCTGAGAAGGGTTTGGCGTTGAACCTCATGAGTATGGTTATTGCAGAAGTCATGCTTTGTCTTCTGACCAGTGGCTAAAGAACATTATCTCAACAGTGTGATGGAGACTGATACGGGGTCTGTTCTCAGACTTTCCACCGGATGTCTCTCTTCTCTCCAGGGTCCTAGCACTGACTTGATGACCTCTGGTCACCCAGAGTGATTCTGCCTGTAGTGGGTTGAATGATGACACCCTCCCAAAAGATATCTCCACGTCCTAATTCCCAGAATCTTATTCAGAAAAGGGTCTTTGTAGATGTAATTAAGTGAGATGAAGAGATGATTCTGGATTATCTGGGTGGGCTCTAAATCCAGTGATAAGTGTCCTTGCAAGAGGAGAGCAGAGAGATATTTGAGACAGAAGAGGAGATAACATAGGGAAAGGAGGAGGCGATGTGACAGGGAGGCAGAGACTCGTGTGACACAGACACAGGCCAACAAACATTAAGGAGTGCCAGCAGCATTCCAGCAGAAGCTGGAAGAGGCCAAGAACAGATTGCCCTCTAGGGTCTCCAGAGGGACGGTGGCCCTGCCCACGCCTTGATTTTGGACTTTGGGCCTCCAGAATTGTGAGAGAATAAAATTTCTGATGTTAGCCACCGACTTTGTGGTGATTTGTTTAACAGCTTCAAGATATCAATAGACTGTCCCAGGGTGATTTTGCCCGTTTGGTTGGAATTCCTGTGGCAGACTTTTCTAGACAACCTCTCTTTCCTATCATATTTACCTGTTCTGTGTCCTGTTCTTTTAGGGACATGACTTTGACCAATCTAACACGGTACATCTGCCAAATATTTAGGGGATTATAAAGGTTCACAAGTAACCTATTTGTGGTGACATCTTACTTTAACTGAAGTGCTTTTTTGGATTCCACGTCTTAACCCAAAGGGCTCTGGGTGAGTTTTAGACACTGTAGGCTCTCGGGTAGATGAGACGTACGGAATCTCGGTGACCTTCAAAGTTGCCAGTTCAAGCTTGAATCTCCTATACAACATTCCTGCTAAGAGATGGTCTTAAAGGCATTCAAGGCATCTCGAACACCACTGATTGCCAGAAGGATCTTTTTTTTTTTTTTTTCTGATACTGATTGGCAAGCTGTCTCATGGTTTCCATAATTTTATGTTGAGGACGTGAACCGTCTGGGGAAAATGTTCTTGGAAATTAAATAACCTTGTAGAAAAGATCTTTCTCGTTATCAACTCATCCTTACAGAGCACTTTCTAGGTACACCACTGTTCTGTATACTGATCATTCTCCACTGAGCCAGACGAGCCTTTGTGTAAAGGGACGTGTCATGCCAGCTAGTCATGTGGGAAACTCTCCCACTTACTGCTTCCTCTGTGACTGTAGGCAGGTTGCTGTGACTGACGCTGTGCCTCAGGGTTAAGGGTTCGTATCTACCTCGTGGAGTTTGGTGAAGATTACCCAACAGATACAGGTAATGCACGTGGTAACAGAGTCACAGCTATTTCAATTCTGTTACTTCCATTACATTTCTTTTTTTTTTTAAGTTTTATTTATTTAAGTAATCTCTACACCCAATGTGGGGCTTGAACTCGTGACCCCGAGATCAAGAGTGATGCCCCTCTGACTGAGCCAGCCAGGTGCCCCACTTCCATTACATTTCTGGTCAAGAGGGACTATTTTTTTTTAAGTTTATTTATTTACTTTGAGAGAGAGAGAGTGAGTGAGCGAGAGCAGGGGAGGGGCAGAGAGAGAGAGAGAGAGAGCGCGAATCCCGATCAGGCTCCGTGATGTCTACGTGGAGTTGGACGTGGAACTCGATCTCACAACTCTGAGATCATGACCTGAGCCGAAATGAGAAGTCAGATGCTTCACTGACTGAGCCACTCAGGTGCCCCAAGAGGGACTATTTTATTGGGTGAGGGAGAGTGATGTGATTGGGGGCCAGGAGTCACAAGACTTAGGTTCTATTCTCCACTCTGTCACTCACTGGCCGAGCAATGCCATTGAGATTGTTTACTGCTGGACCTCAGTCTGACTCGAATTACTACGGCTGTTTACCACTGGGCTATGGTGGATACTGGCTGTCACATAGGATTGACATACGTCCTACCTTTCAGTCCATACACAATTAACCCCCATGCTTTCACTCACTGAAGATCCTCAGCTTGTAACTGGAAAACACTGTAGAGGTTTGTGTGGTTATCTGGGCATGGTAAGATCCTGCGTCAGCCATTGTCAGGTTGCTGAGCTGTAAGGAGTAGTTCCTGGTGAATTGCAGTCGGTCTTTCCATTTTGGATTCGTCGGTATGATCCGGGGATCTGAAGGATCGCTTAGTTGTATGAAGGTTATAGATGTTCCGTTGTAAAGCCAGGTGATGGAATGTGTATCCTCAGATATAGGAAGCTTCAAGGGGAAAGTTACCGACTCCCCCAGAGTCCCATTCACCATCAGGGGGGTTGAGCTGGCTTGTGAAGCTGTGCTCCCTGTAAACACAGAAGAGAAATTGCTTTCACCGCGCCCCTCCCTCCCCCCCCCGCCGGCTCACCCCTTGCTCCCCACACCCTTTCCCTACCTCTGCCCATCTGTTAGAGCCTTCTGATACTGATGCCCGGACATATGATGAAGAGACACAGGGTTAGGAGAAGTGTGGAAATGGACAATCACAGGGCCCCCACCCCCAACAAAATGTCTGGTGTTCTTGGATAATGGGAAGTTGGCCCAGATGGTTCTGGCCCAGTCCACCCTCCTATCCTGGCTGGTCACTCTTGGGTCATGACCACAATATCTGACTCCAGCCTCTGAGTTCTCTGGGCCCGAGGTGGAGGGAGAGAGGGAACTGCGTCAGCTCCTTAGCATAGACTCCAGCAATCACAAGTCTTTGCTGATGAAGTTTAATGAAAGCTCAACACTCACTGATTATCTGCTGTGCCCAACATAGTAGGTTTGTGGGTGGGTGGGGTGGTGGTTAGAGGACTGATACTAGGAATTTATAGCTCTTTACATTCATTATTTCCTTCGATGCTGGTGCAATTCTGGGAGGCAGATCGGATGGATATTATCATCTCCATTTATACATAAAAGAGCGGGGGCACAGATTGTTTAACTCATTTTTTTTTCCCAGGGCCACACAGCTACAGAATAAGGGTCAGGATTCAGACCCAACGATTTTGACCTCACTTGCTTTTTGCTCTTTTGGTGATACCAGAAAATATCTTTTCTATTCTCAAAGTGGAGGAGCTAAAACTGATAAATACAGAAGCAATAAATATAACTTCAAAGGAATAGACGGTAGTCCTGTTCTCGTGAGCCTATCTCAGAGCCATTCATGTTTGAGCAAAAAAAGTGAAATGGTCGCAATGATTCTTTTTTTTTTTTAATTTTTAAAAATGTTTATTTACTTTTTTGACAGAGAGAGAGAGAGAAAGAGAGCATAGGCAGGGGAGGGGCAGAGAGAGAGACACACACACACAGAATCTGAAGCAGGATCCAGGCTCTGAGCTGTCAGCACAGAGCCAGAGTGGGGCTCAAACTCACAAACCATGAGATCGTGACCTGAGCCGAAGTCTGGCGCTTAACCGACTGAGCCACCCAGGCGCCCCTGGTCACAACGATTTTTAAAGAGGATGCTTCCCGAGCATCCTCTGCAAATACGTAGCATGCATCACACCATTTTGTGGTCCTGTGTTTGCTTGTTTGTCTAACTGGCCGTGCCCTGATTATCTTTCTATTTCGGCACTGTGTCTAACATGAAGGAGGATCTGGAAATGTTTGAGTGAGTCGGTGAATATGTAACTGTAACCGGGACCCCCAACCTTCTCCAGATCTCTTACTTCTCAGGAGAAGATCTAAGCAGGGAGGAACTACCTCTCGGGATCCTGACGCTCAGCTCTTGGGCGAGCTCACACTGCCTCTCTCCTTCCTTGATGGTCGTGCAGAAGCCAGGCACTGAACGCCGCCGGCCATTCCCACCCCCCCCCCCCCGCCCCGCACCCCATCTTTCCCATCAGGGGTTTAACGTGATGGGGAAGATTTCTCATCTTAACCTCTTTTCCCTCTAGGAACGCCATGGGGGACGATCCCAAGCAAAGTCTTGAGCAAAAGATGTATTTTGCCTTTTCCTGTTGTTGATCCCACTTACTGAAAGTTTAAAAACAGGCAAAACAGATCTGTTGCTTGACGTCAGGACAGTGGTTACCTTTGAGGAGGAGCGAGAGAGAGCAGGTAGGAGGGAGCAAAAAGGGGGACTCTGGGGTGCTGCAAATGTCCTAGTTCTTGACCTGGGTCTGGATACTCGGATTTATTCATTTTGTGATAATTCATTGAGTTCACACTTAGGATTTGTACAGCTTTCTCATCATGTGTATATTTCAGTTAAAAAAATGTTAGAATGACGACAAAACCCAAACCAAACGAAAACAGTTACAATGACCTATGAAGACCAAAAGGTGGGGCGCCTGGGTGGCTCAGTCGGTTGAGCGTCCGACTTCGGCTCAGGTCATGACCTCGCAGCTCGTGAGTTTGAGCCCCGCGTCGGGCTCTGTGCTGATGGCTCGGAGCCTGGAGCCTGCTTTGGTTTCTGTGTCTCCCTCTCTGCCCCTCCCCTGCTCTCCTCTGTTTCTCTCTCTCTCTCTCTCTCTGTCTCTCAAAAATAAACATTAAGAAAACTTTTTTTTTTAAAGACCAAAATGATCTGCTCATGTTTGTGTCTTTGACCTATTTTTTCTATAACTCTCCCCAGACCAGTTGACTTTGCTCAAACTACGCTGGCCTGGCCATTCCTGGAGCAAGCCAGGGCTGGTTCACCTGCCGTTCCCTCTGCCTGGAAGGGTGTTGTCTCTCAGGTGTGCATGTGGCTCACTCTCTCACCTCTAGAAGGTCTTTAATGCACACATTCCCTCTCAGAGAGGACCGCTCTTCCCTTATCACCACCCCTCACCCCTGTACATTCAGCTGCTTTTGGACTTCTTTTTCTCCGTAATACTTACCACCTAGCCTACTTTATAATTTGCCTTAAAGAAAAAAATTCTCTCTCCCTTCTGCTAGAACGTAAGCTCCCTGAGAGCAAAGGTTTCCGTCTGTCTTTTTCATTGTTGTGATCACTCTTGAACACTGCTTGGCACAGCATAGGCCCATAGGATTCATCCAGTGAGTATCTGTTGAGTGACTGGACACTCCGTTCTTTCTCTTGGAGGTTTTCTGTCCAAGATATTAAGGAGCAGTTTCTCTTTTGTAAGGAGCCTGGGTATACCCTGGGGCCCAAGGACTCCCCAGGAGCTCTTGCCTCCTGCCTAGCACATTCCTTGACGCCTCCTTTTTTTTTTTTTTTATAGATGGCAACTATTCATTGAACAAGTCATTCTTTCTACCGTTTGCTCAGTTCTATGCCAGTTCAGTGAGTAGAGCTTTAGAACTCACGGCATTCAGACCATATGGACCAGATCCCTTTTATGGACCAGTTTCTGGGTTGAAGATTGGGAACATGAATAAGAAATGTTGGTCCTCTGGGCTCACCATGTCGAAGAGGAGCCTACCAGGCAAGTGAGTAGTTTCAGTGCAATGAGCTGGGTCTGGAGCTAGGAAGGGGCTGACTTCTGCATTGACCTTGTACGGACCATCAATTGTACCCGGTACACTCAACACCAAGTACTTCTTTCTTTTTGTTGTAATTATGAGACTGTTTTCCTCTCTTTTCCAGCATCTTGGGGATAGAGACTGTGCTTATTATCTCTGTGTTCCTAGCACTGAACACAATTTCTAGCTCAATAAATGTTGACCCAACAGAGGTACGCGCTGTAGAGGAGCCCAAATAAATGAGCATCCGGGGCTGGGGGAGCTGGGGGTTGTCAGGGAACCCTTCACAGGGGCGATAACATCACAGCAGGGTTCTGAATAAAAACAAGGGGTTCCTATGGCCCAACTATTTGTGATTCTTCCAAGAGTGCCCCGCTCTTTCTTTGCCCCGTTGTTCCCTTTGCCCGGAATGCCCTTTGTCGCTTTTTCCACCTGCTGAGTCCCTATTTATCCTTCAAGGAGGGGCTCAAATATCTGTTTGCCTCTGCTTATATTTGTGGGGAGTTTGTTTTGGTTCGGGGGAAGGAGAAAAGAGTCTGGCTGAAAAAGAGACCAAGGGGAAGAAGGTAGAGAAGGGGAAGGAGAATTAGTCCCCTGAAGGTCTAAGAAGAAGAAAAAGGCTTAGGGCGCTTTGCTCAGGGAAGGGGAAGGTCAGAAGTTACAGGAAATGTTCAAAAGCCCTTCTGTGAGAATTTTGGCACAAGGAGAGCTGCTTTGGGGTCCAGGCGATGTGATTCTGTCAGCAGGGAGAACCCCTCCGCTCCGGAAACTCCTCAAAGCCTCTGCCCAGCTATCGGTTTTATCTTTTAGAAACCAACTAATGCATTGATGGAACAGGAAAAGAAACATTTTGAGTAGGACCCCCCAGGACATGCCTGGGCAGCTGAGTCATAAAGTGCCAGACAGGTACCTCAGCTCTAGGACAATATTAAAATCCCTGCCCTGGGACGGGCATAAACTTCATTAGCATACCGTATAATATATGTACAGGCACGTTTTCTGGGTGTGCATGTGAAGGTCTATGCCTGCCCATGACACGTGATGATCAGGCCTCCCCCTCTCCGTATCCATCCCAGACCCCAGTAAGAGGAACCTGCTTATCTACCATTTTTTTTCCATTACCCAGATTTTTATAAAGGTCCCAATGCTTGATGCGGATATATTGGTAGCTTGTTGTGGTTTTAATTTACCTTTCTCTTACGATCAGTTACATTCAATACCTTTTAATATATTTATTGGCCATTTCCATTTGAATATTTACTTTAGTCACTTGTCTGTTGAAATCTTTGATCCACTTTTGAACGGATTCTCAGTTTTTTTCCTTATTATTTAGGAGCTCTTGGTGTATTCTAGATACAAAATATATTTCGAAAATCTGTTTCTCCCACTTTGTGGATTGCCTTTTTACTCCCTTTTTAAAAATGTATTTATTGTTTAATTTACAACTGACTTGGTGCAACAATGATTTCAGGAGTAGGTTCCTTAATGACCTTTACCCATTTAGACCATCCCCCCCTCCCACAACCCATCCAGCAACCCTGTTCGTTGTCTATATTTAAGAGTCTTTTATGTTTTGTCCCCCTCCCCGTTTTTATATTATTTGTATTTCCCTTCCCTGATGTTCATCTGTGTTGTGTCTTAAATTCCTCATGTGAGTGAAGTCATGTGATAGCGTCTTTCTCTGACTGATTGCTTATCTACAAATGTAATGCAATCTCTGTCAAAATACCAACAGCATTTTTCACAGAACAGAACAAACAATCCTAAAATTTGGATGGAACCACAAAAGACCCTGAATGACCAAAGCAATCTTGAAAAAGTAGAACAAAGCCGGAGGTATCACAATTTTAGATTTTGAGTTATACCACAAAGCTGTAGTAATCAAAACGCCACGTTACTGGCACACAGTAGGCACACAGGTCAAAGGAACAGAGCTCAGAGCCCAGAAACAAACCCACAATTATATGGTCAATTAATCTCTGACAAAGGAGGCGAGAACATGCCATGGGAAATAAAAAGGTCTCTTCAACAAATGGTGTTGGGAACACTGGACAGCTACATGCGAAAGAAGCTGGACCACTCTCTGGATTAAAGACCTAAATACGAGACCTGAAACCATAACATTCCTAGAAGAAAACACGTCAACCATGGAAACATTGTTCTAGATACGTCTCCTTTGGCAAGGCAAACAAAAGCAGAATTGAACCGTTGGGGCTATGCCAAAATAAAAACTGTTTCCCAGTGGAGGAAACCATCGACAAAATAAAAAGACAGCCTATTGAATGGGAGAAGATACTTGCAGATGACCTATCAGGTGAAGGGTTAGTAGCCAAAATATATAAAGAACTTCTACAACGCAACACCCCGAAACCAAATAATTCAGTGAAAAAATGGGCAGAAGAAATGAACAGTGTCCAAAGAAGACATCCAGATGGCCAACAGACACAAGATGCTCAACACCACTCGTCATCAGGGAAATGCAAATCAAAACCACAAGGAGATGTCACCCCACACCCGTCAGAATGGCTAAAATAAAAAAAACACAAGAAGTAGCAGGTGTTGGCAAGGTTGTGGAGGAAAAGGAACCCTGTGCACAGCTGGTGGGAATGCAAACTGGTGCAGCCACTGTGGAAAACAGGAGGGAGGTTCCTCAAAAAATGAAAAATAGAACCACCCTACGACCCAGCAGTTGCACTACGGGGTCTTTACCAAAAAGATACAAAAACGTGTGTATTCAAAGGGATACACACACCCCTGTGTTTACAGCAGCATTGCTAACAATAGCCAAGATATGGAAGCAGCCCAAGCATCCATCGACGGACGAATGGACCAAGAGTATGCGGCATGTACGTTCAATGGAATATTATTCAGCCATAAAAAAGAACGAAATCTTGCCATCTGCAACAACATGGGTGGACCTGAAGGCTATAATGCTAAGTGAAATCAATAAGGCAGGCAGAGAAAGACAAATACATATGGTCTCACTCCTGTGTGGAATTTAAGGGATAAAACAAAGAAAAAAAGAGGCAGGCCACGAAACAGATTCTTAACTACAGAGAACAAACTGCTGGGCACTAAAGGGGAGCTGGGGCTGGGTAGGGCGATAGGGAAAAGAGGTGAAAGGAGTGAACAGCACACTTATCGTGATGAGCACTGAGTGATGTATTGAATTGTTGAATCACTACGTCGTACAGCTGAAACGAATGTAACACTGGTAACTACACTCGAAAAAAAGTTAGAGAGGGAGGGAGCCAAATCAGAAGAGGCTCTTAAAAACTGAGAACAAACTGCGGGTTGATGGGGGGTAGGAGGGAGGGAAGGGTGGGTGAGGGGCATGGAGGAGGGCACCTGTGGGGATGAGCACTGGGTGTTGTGTGGAGTCCAACTGGACGATAAATTTCACGAAGAAAATAATTAAACAAAAATAAAATAAAATAATTACACTTGAATTTTAAAAAATTGGTTTGAAAAAGGAAAAAAGGAGTCCGCTCACTCCTGTTTGGGCAGTCACCGCCTTGGGAATTATTCTCCGTGTTCTCCGTATTTGCTGCAAATAGAGGACTTGGTAAGGCAGCTCCGGCCGGCGTAGCTTCTCTCTGTAACTCACCGAGGGGCCCACCCACATTGGCTGGGTAACACATGTTGGTGACCCAGGTGGGACTCTTGTCCTTCTGCGACTCTGCCCTCCGATTCCCTGGTGTCTGGTGAATGGAGTAGAGGGCAGTGTCCCCTCGTCCTGGGCTAACCCATTCAAGCTCCCGGGGCCGGGCTGGAAGTGGATTCCTTGCGGGGTTCCCCCTCCTTGGTGCCTGTAACGACCACCGGTGTTGGGACCTCCCCCGAGATCCAGCGGCTGCACCGAGTGTTTTTATTCGGAAGGCTCTCTGCTGGCATAGGCCGGGTCTACGGCACAGATTTTAGAGAGTGTCTCACAAAGTCTGGGTGAGCTGGGAAAGACCATTAGGAAGACTGCACAACCTGGCTATCCGGGAGGCTTGGATGCTCCAGCCTGGCGGAACGGGAGCGATCGTCTTGAGACTAGTTAGAGGGTAAACTTGACCTCTTCGCTGGGGACACTGGACCCTGTTGTGCTGGTGTCTCGTGCTTAGAGTCCGGGAGATTTGCCGGACGTCTCCGTCCCGGCTGGTCTAGTATCTGTGAGTATGTTTTTACTCAATTGAGTGTTGTCGACTGTCTGAATCTCCACCCTGAGTGCCTGGCCGTTGTATACCTTGTCCTTCCCTTCTTTTCGGTACTGGCGATCTGTAAGTAAGGCCCCCAGTTCTCCGGTGTAACTTCGCTTACTAACAGTTAAGATAGATGCCCAGAGTCCTCGGCAGTCCCCAAGACCTTTCTTTCTCTAGCCTTTTTCTTTACAATTAAAAAAAATTTTTTTTTAATGTTTATTTTTTGAGAGAGAGAGAGACAGAGAGAGAGAGAGGGGAAGGGCCAGAGAGAGGGGGAGACACAGAATCCAAAGCAGGCTCCAGGCTCTGAGCTGTCGGCACAGAGCCTGAGGCGGGGCTCGAACTCACGAACCGCGAGATCATGATCTGAGCCGCAGTAGGACACTTAACCGACGGAGCCACCCATGGCCTTTTTCTTAAGGACAAGCCACTCGAGGCTTAAATATTCTGTGAGCAAGATCGTGTGGCATTTGTGTCACCCCTAATCACTGTATGTGACCTTTGGGAGTTCAGAGGCTCTAAGGAAGGTTCCCAGAACATGGGACAAGTTCCATTCTGAACAACAGCCTGTAGCCTGTAGCCTCCAGCACTGGAAGGCTTTTGAATTTTTTTTTTCAACGTTTATTTATTTTTGGGACAGAGAGAGACGGAGCATGAATGGGGGAGGGGCAGAGAGAGAGGGAGACACAGAATCGGACACAGGCTCCAGGCTCCGAGCCATCAGCCCAGAGCCTGACGTGGGGCTCGAACTCACGGACCGCGAGATCGTGACCTGGCTGAAGTCGGACGCTTAACCGACTGCGCCACCCAGGCGCCCCTGGAAGGCTTTTGGATACTCCCCTTTGATGTGAAAGCGAGTGATGTTGTTTTGCAGCAGCCTGGCCACAATAGACTTTAGAGGATGGAAGAAAATGGTCAGAAAATGGAACTTTATTTATTAAAAAAATTTTTTTTAATGTTTATTTATTTTTGACAGAGAGAGAGACAGACAGAGCAAGACTGGGGGAGGGGGAGAGAGAGAGGGAGACACAGAATCTGAAACGGGCTCCAGGCTCCGGGCTGTCAGCACAGAGCCTGATGCGGGGCTCGAACTTAGGGACAACGAGATCGTGACCTGCGCCGAAGTCGGACGCTCAGCCGACTGAGCCACCCAGGCGCCCCCCGAAAATGGAACTTTAAAACTCAACAGCACATTGCAATGGAAACTATTTTGTAGAAAGGTAAGAGATCCCCTGTGTTCAGAAGCCCCAACCTTAGCGTTACCAGACCTTGAAAAGCATTTGATTTATATGGACGTGAAAGATAAGGCGTGGCTGTCGGGGTGTTAACACAGATGCTGGGGCCCTTAAATAAGAGCGTGGTGGCTGATTTCTTTGAACATCCGGACATGGTGGCCAGGAGTTGGTGTCCCTGCCTGAGAGCTGGGGCAGCCACGTGCCTTTTGATAAAAGAGGTAAAGAGAAAGTATGGGTCCACCTAGGACAGTCTGGACCCTGCACCTGGTCTCCGGTTTATCAGAAACCAAAGGACATCTGTGGCTGTCCCAACACAGAACACGACAATATCAAGCCGCCTGCCAGATCCCCCTCAGCTACGGCTGAAGCCACATCACACTTTAAACCCAGCTACCCTGCTTCCTGACCTCGCTCCTCCACCCCCCACAGTTGCCCAGAAGGAACCGGTCAAGTCTCAAGTCGCAGAGATCTCCCAAGTGGATCCCCGGCCAGGGCGGAGGAAGGCCAATCTGTAGATGGGCGAGAAAGGCAGGGACGGGGTGTCCCTGAATGCTCTTGTAGAGGCCAAGAGGCCGACCCCAGGCCCCTCGGCCCGAAAGGCAGACATAAAGTGCTACCAATTGGCACTTTATTCTACATAAAAGATTCTAAATACACCTTCTCTGTCTTCCATGCCCATGGAGCCAAATGGAAGGAAAGGCTTACGAAACCTGGATATAAAGAAACCAGCTTCGGCAGAGAGCCCCGCGGGGTGTTGGAAACCGCGCACAAGTCGAGCAAGGTGCCCATGGTGCATTGCGAGTGCCACCAGAAAGGAAATTCAGAAGTCGTACAGGCAGGCAGCTTGGCGGCCGCAGCCACAGGAAGGGCTGCTAGGTCACGGGAGATTTTGCAGCACAGCGATAACCTCCTTGCCTCCTTATCAGTCCGCCCCAACCTACCCCCATGTGGAGACAGAGGAGGCAGCAAAACCGGGCTGAGGATGGGCCCTGATAATCAGATGACAAAGAGCAGTGGGAAAGTCCAGGGGCCCAAGCAGACTTCTTGGGGGCTTCTTAAGAGTGCACGTGATCTAGGGGCGCCCGGGGGGCTCCGTCGCTTAAGCATCCGACTTCAGCTCAGGTCACGCTCTCACGGTTCCCGGGTTCCAGCCCCGCGTCGGACTCTGGGCTGACAGCCTGGAGCCTGGAGCCTGCTTCGGATTCTGGGTCTCCTCTCTCTGCCCCGCCCCTTCTCTCTCTGTCCCTACCTCTCTCTCCTTCAAAAAATAAATAAACATTACAAAAAAGCGTTTAAAGAGTGCACAAGATCCAACTGACGGTGGCAGAGAAGCTTCATGCCTGTGGTCAGCAGAGACAATATACGGTCCAGGGATGAAAGAGATTATTATTATTAGCCGAGGCAAGTCAGGCTAGGGGGACACTGCCTGCGGAAGACTGGCAAACGGGTTTTACCGTCATGCCAGCAGCCCCTGGGGGTTTCAAATACTGGATATTTGTAGTTACGTTCACTAGATGGATTGAGGCCTCTCCCTGTGGGGCAGGAATGGCAAATGAGGTAACAAAGGCCCTTATCAGAATGGATATTCCCCTGATTTGGGCTACTGAGGTCGCTGCAAAGTGATAATGCATTGACTTTCCCATCAAAGGTCACGTCTGGGATAGACAGAGCTGGGGACATCACGTGGAGGCCATGCCCTGTACCTGGAGGCCTCTAGAAAGACGGGACAGGACGGACACGTTATCTCCCACGGCTCTGTTCTCCTTGAACTTCCTCTTAGCTTCGGTGATGATCTCTCTGCCGTGATGTCCGCGCCTCCAGCCTCTAGTCCTCAATTTCCAGCCGCTCCCCGGAAATCTCACGGATATCACCCTGATGTCTTCAAATCAGTAGATCCGACCTTGAACTCCCCGCCTCCCTTCCCTTCGTCCCCCAACTTTATCACCTCTGGCGACTCTGTCTGAAATCTCCCTGCCCCTTCCTTCCACCATCCTTCACATCCCCATTCCCCGCTTGATTTTTTTTTCCTCCTTATCATTTGTCACTGTCCACTATGCCATTTCACTTAGGTAACTTGTTTCCTCTGCTCAGATGTGAGCTTCACGGGGAACAGTTTTCACCCGCTCTGTTCACGATGTGTCCCCAGAAGCTAGACAAGCAGAGCCTCCCCCACCCTCCTTGTTAATTCTGCATCCACGGTGACTGTCACCGCGGCCCTTTCTCTTGCACTGCGGCTGTGTCTGGGCACTGGTCACTGTTTCTCAGAACTGTTACAAGAGCTTGCCACCTGCTGGCTAACGAAATCTGGGCCAGTTATTTAAATTCTCGTTGTAAAATGCGGTCAATATAGCACAAGCTCCCGAGACCTGTACTGAGGCTTATGTATATAATGCGTGCACAGTACTTGGCCCAGGGCCCTGAACAGAAGGCGTCAGGAAGTATTCGCTATTTTCATCCGCTACCCTGGCCTAGCTTTTCTTTTCTTTTTTTTAACTTTTTTTTTTTTTTTTTAACATTTATTCATTTTTGAGAGTGAGAGAAACAGAGCGTGAGCGGGGGAGCGGCAGAGAGAGAGGGAGACCCAGAATCCGAAGCAGGCTCCAGGCTCTGAGCTGTCAGCACAGGGCCAGATGCGGGCCTTGAACTCACGGACTGAGACCGTGACCTGAGCTGAAGTCGGACGCTTAACCGACTGAGCCACCCGGGTGCCCCATCTGGCCTAGCTTTTCTGTCTCGTCTCCTGCCCCGTCTGTCCCTGAAGCCTGTACTTTGGTTCCAATTACCACCGGCGATTCCCCAAACATGACGCGAACCTTCCCGTTTTCCACGTACTGGTCAGTGGGGAACGGGGAGGCAGGACGGGCCAGGACTTTCTGTGGCCATATAAAGTTCTGGCAGCCTAGCTAGCCTCTGATATGAATCACAGGAAGGGAGAGCCAGCGATCACAGTAATAAAATAGGGCTATTTCCAGCGTTTGCCCTGTGCCTAGAAATTTTGGCCACACTGGACCATAGGGTTGTCAATATTTTCGACGCGGACACTGAAACTCAAGAGGCATAAGGAACCCACCTGAGGTCACCCAGCAAGAGAGTAGCTCATTTGGGGAGAGAACTCACTTTCCTAACGGCAGAACTCTGTATTTCACAGCATGCTGGTTGTAAACTCCAAACCGTCTGCTCTTAGAACAAGCTCACCTCCCATGCCCCGCAGATAAATGCAGACACAGGGGAAGCTGTCAGCTCCAAGGCAGCGCCTCGTGTGCCAAGTGGAGAGGCGGTGACACCCACCCGGCCCCGCGGGGGACAGACAGACACCTATGCATGAGTGGTGTAGACTGAGCGAGCTGCACAAAACCAGAGAGTCGCTCCGGGGGCTGCGCGACCACCCACCCCCGCATTTACCTGGGCCGAGGCAGGAGACCAACGTGAGAGGCAGGAGCAGACAGAGCATGACGGCGGGGCAGACGGGAGCCGGTGGCCTCCTGCGGCCGGTGTCCACCCTTGGCACTTTTCTGTCATCAACTGAAAGTGATTCTCACCCGGACTTCTCCTTCCTCTCGGAGGTGTGGTAAGCCTTCCTGCGCACTGACAGTCCTCATTTGCCTACTATTCTGTTTACTCTTTTCTGAGTGGAGTGCAACGCTCTTAAGAGTGCGACGTGAGTTGCAATTTTCATTTTCTGTCTAGTTCCTTTTTTCCTTTTTTGACTTTTTTTTGCCGGCGGGTTTGGGGGGGGGGGCGCGCGGAATGGCCCAAATGACAGGTTGTGGTGTGGTGACCCAAGAGTCACTGTTGTAACCGTCCCATTCGGTGGCATGAATGGCATTCGAGGCCAATATTACAGGCTTACCTCGTTCTGTTGCGCTCCGCCTTGTTGAGCCTCGCAGACATCGTGTTTCTCTACAAACTGAGGTTTTGTGGCCACCCTGGGTCGAGCCAGACTGTTGGTGTCATTTTCCAACCTTTCTTTACTCCGTGACACGTTTTGGCAATTCTCCCAGTCCTTCAAACTTCGTCACGGTTTTTATTTTTATTTTATTTTATTTTTGTTCAGGTTTCTTTATTTTTGAGACAGAGAGAGACAGAGAGCGAGCCGGGGAGGGGCGGAGAGAGAGGGAGACACGGAATCCGAAGCAGGCTCCAGGCTCCGAGCTGTCGGCACAGAGCCCGACGCGGGGCTCGAACCCACGGACCGTGAGATCGTGACCTGAGCCGAAGTCGGACGCTCAACCGACGGAGCCACCCAGGCGCCCCATATTTTTATATTTTTACGGTGATCTGTGATCAGTGATTTTTGATGTCAGCATTGTGATGACTTGGGGGCACCACAAGCTGTGCCCCTATAAGACGGCGAACTTGCTAGATGTTGTGTGTGTGCCGATGCTTCACCGACAGCTGTTCCCGGTCTCTCTCCCTCTCCTCGGGCCTCCCTGTTCCCTGAGACAGGGCAGCAGTGACATTAGGCAGATCACGGACCCTGCAACGGCCGGTAAGTGTGCAAGTGAGAGGCAGAGTCTCGTGCCCGTCACTTTACATCAGAAGCTGGCGGTGATTCAGCTCAGGGGGGAGGGTGCATCCAAAACTGAGATACACTGAACGCTTAAGTCTCTTGCGCCAGACGGTTGGCCAGGTTGTGAACTCAAAGGGACAGTTCTTGAAGGAAAGGAAAAGTGCCATTCCAGGGAACACGCAGATGATGAGAAAGCTAAATGGCCTTACTGCTGACGTGGAGAACGTCCGAGTGGTCTGGACGGAACATCACACGCGCCACGTCCCCGTAAGCCAGAGTCTGGTCCGGGGCAAGGCCTGGACTGTCTTCATTCTGCGAAGGCCCAGCGAGGGGAGGAGGCTGTGCAGGCACAGCGAGAAGCTGGCAGAGGCCGGTCTGTGAGGTTTCGAGAAAGAAACTGCCTCCAGAACAGCGAAGCCCAGGGAGTAGCAGCCAGTGCTGATGTAGAAGTTGTGGCAAGTTCTCCGGAAGATCCGGCAAAGAGAAGGTGGCCGCGCTCACCAGCAGATTCTCAGTGTAGACAAAACAGTCTCATATTGGAAGGGGAGGCCATCTACGACTCTCGTGGCTAGACAGAAGCCAATGCCTTGTTCCCCAGCTTCAAAGGATGGGCCACCTCTCTCGTTAGAGGCTAACGCAGCTGGTGACTCATTGACCTTTTCCCAAATCCCGGGGCTCTTAAGAATTACGCTAAATATACCATGTCTGTGCTCTAGAAACGGAACAACAAAGCCTGGATGACAGCACATCTGTTTGCAACACGGGTTACCAAATATCAAGCCCACTGTCGAGACCTGCTGTGCAGAAAAAAAATTTCTTTCAAGATATCACTGCTCCTTGACCATGATCCAGGCACCCAAGAGCTCTGATGGACAACGAGACGAGTGCTGTTGTCGTGCCTGCTGACACAACACCCGTTCTGCAGCTCACGCGTCAAGGAATCATTTCGACTTTCGAGTCTCATTATTTGACAAACGCATTTTGTGAGGCCGTGGCTGCCCTAGATAATGATTCTGCTGATGGAGCTGGACAAAGCAAACCTGAAAACAAAACTGAAAACCTTCTGGGAAGGAGTCATCATTCTAGATGCATCCAGAACGTTCATGGTTCTTGAGAAGAGGTCAAAACATCAACACTCACAGGAACTGGAGCGAGCGGATCACAGCCCTTCACGGATAACTCTGAGGGTTCAAGACTTCCGTGGAGGCTGTAACCGCGGATGGGGTGGAAACAGGAAGAGAACTAAAATCAGAAGCAGAGTCTCTAGACGGGATGGATTGCTTCAATCTCAGGATAAAACTTTCAGGGATGAAGCTTTGCTTCTCATGGAGGAGCAGAGAAAAAGAAAACAAAAATTTTTTTTTTTTTTGAGATGGAATCTACTCCTGGGGAGGATGCTATGAAGATCCTTGAAATGACAACAAAGGATTGAGACTATCCCATCAACGTAGTTGAAAAAACAGTGGCAGGGATGAAGAGAATTGACTCCAGTTTTGAAAGAAGTTCTGCTGCGGGTAAAATGCTATCAAACAGCAGGGGCGCCTGGGTGGCTCCGTCGATTAAGCATCCGACTTCAGCTCAGGTCATTATCTCCTGGTTCGTGGGTTCGAGCCCCGCGTCGGGCTCCGTGCTGACAGCTCGGAGCCTGGAGCCTGCTTCCGATTCTGTGTCTCCCTCTCTCTCTGCCCCTCGCCTGCTCTCACTCTGTCTCTCAAAAATAAACAAATGTTAAAAAAAAAAAAAAAACTAAAAAAAAAAGATGCTATCAAACAGCATGGCTGTGGCAGAGAAATCTGATATATGCATGTTAAGAGATAAAGAGATATGATTTTGTATCTGCATGGCTGGCTGAGGTGTAAAGATGCTGACTTAGGGGTGTTTGCTGGAGAAAAGAATTAGGTCACCACAGACGAGCAGAGATAATGAGAGTCAAGGAACAGAGAGAGAGCACCTTGAACGATGTCTTTTGTCTCTGGGTATACACGTATCTGATACTCGGAAGAGACTCTCGAAGTCCCCATATAAGTAAGCCGTGGTAGCCCTGTTCCTCCCTTACCCAGAACTTGGTAAGTGACGCTGTTGGCCCTCTGCAGCTCTGGAAATTTTGAATTAAAAAATCTTTTCTTTCGGAAAGGCTTCCCCTTGTCCTTCGAATGCTAGTGGATATTTTTACTTTTTATCCAACACCTCATTGACCTGCCTTTTATCTTCTGTTCGAAACCATGATCGATCACCTTTTTATTTATTTATTATTTATTTATTAAAAAAATTTTTTTTTCAACATTTATTTATTTTTGGGACAGAGAGAGACAGAGCATGAACGGGGGAGGGGCAGAGAGAGAGGGGGACACAGAATTGGAAACAGGCTCCAGGCTCCGAGCCATCAGCCCAGAGCCTGACTCGGGGCTCGAACTCACGGACCGCGAGATCGTGACCTGGCTGAAGTCGGACGCTTAACCGACTGCGCCCCCCAGGCGCCCCCCATGATCACCTTTTAAAAAAAAAAAAATTTTTTTTTAATGTTTATTTATTTTTGGAGAGAGACAGAGTGTGAGTGGGGCAGGGGCAGAGAGAGGGAGGCCCAGAATCCGAAGCAGGCTCCGGGCTCCGAGCTGTCAGCACACAGCCTTTTGCGAGGCTCGAACTCACAAACTTCGAGATCATGACCTGAGCCGAAGTCGGATGCTTAACCGGCTGAGCCACCCACGCACCCCAACCACGATCACCTTGAAACTGAGGTATGTTTGGTTGTGTCTACAATCCTCTTGCAGCACATGAAGCACAATTTTACAGAGAAGATATCATCTACCTTGAAAAGCTTCCCCCAGCATCCTGAAAACCAGGTGAAGTGACTTCTTACTATTCACATCCTGGCATTTCTCGCATGGTTCAGCATGTTTCCACTGGCCTGTCTCCTTTATTTCTTTATAATCTAATTGAGGACACGGAATGTGTTGATGACCATCCTTACCCACAGCCTAACACAGCACCTAGGAACACAACAGGCACTTAGTAAATATTTATGAAGTTAATGAATACATGCAATGCAATGTAACCCGACATAAGGACTACAAGATATTTTTTCTTTTTTTCCCCCTTTTTTAAAAAAAATTGAAGCATAGTTGGGGATATCGACTACAGTCGACTATAAAGCTAGTATCATTAGTTTCAGGTGTACTATAAGTATAGTTATTGCCTGCCAACATACAAGGTTATCGCAATTTCTTGACTGTATTCCTTATGCTGTACTTTTCATGCCCGTGACTTGTTTATTTTATAACTGGAAGTTTGTACTTCCTGATCCCCTTTACCTACTTCACTCAGGCCCCTAGCCCCTTCCCAAACTGACCGTCACCAGTTTTTTCCCTGTATTTATAAGTCTGTTTTTGTTGGTGGTGTTTTTTTGGATTCCACATAGGGTGGAATCGCTTATATTCACATGTAAGTGAAAGCATATGGTATTGATCTTCCTCTGCCTGACTTATTTCACTGAGCCTCATACCCCCTTGGCCCACCCCTGTTGTCGCGAAGGGCGAGATTTCATTCGTTTTTATGGCTGAGTAATATTTCCTTGTGTATATACGCCACATCTTCGTTATCCATTTGTCTATCAGTGGGCATTCAATTCTTTATCTTGGCTGTTGTAAATAATTCTTAATAAGCATGGAAATACATATATTTTTTTTCAAATTAGTGTTTATACTTCCTTTGGGTAAATATCCAGAAGTGAAATAGTTGGCTCATAGGGTAGTTCTGTTCTTAATTTTTTGAGGAACCCCCATACTGTTTTCCAGAGTGGCTGCACCAGTTTGCATTCCCACCAACAGTGCATGAAGGTTCCCTTTTCCGCGCATCCTCGCCAACGCTTGTTATTTCTTATCTTTTTGACACTAGCCACTCGGGCCAGTGTGAGGTGGCATCTTACTGTGGTTTCGATTTGCTTTTCTCTGTTGATTAGTGACGTTGAGCATCTTTCCATGTGTCTATTGCCCATCTGTCGGTCTTCTTTGGAAAAGTGTCTATTTGGGTTCTCTGCCCATTTTTTAATCGCATTGATTGGGGGTTTTTGGTATCAAGTTGGAGGTGTCCTTTATTTTGTTATATTTTATTTATTTATTTATTTATTTTAAGTAGGCTCCATGCCCAATGTGGGGCTTGAACTCATGACCCTGAGTTTAAGAGTCAAGTGCTCTACTGACTGAGCCAGGCTGGCTCCCCTGCTGTAAAGTATTTTTATTTAATTTTTTTTTAATGTTTATTGATTTTTGAGAGAGAGACAGAGCTCAAGAAGGGGAAGGGGCAGAAGAGAGGGAGACACAGAATCTGAAGCAGGGTCCAGGCCCTGAGCTGTCAGCACAGAGCCCGACGCGGGGCGCGAACCCACAAGCCATGACTTCCGAGCTGAAGTCAGACGCTTAACCGGCTGAGCCACCCAGGCACCCACCACCCCCTGCTATAAAGTATTATTAAATGAAGGTATGTATTGTTTCTAGATGTAAATGCCATTGCACACCTAATAGACTACCATGTAGCGTAAACATAACTTTTATATGCACAGGGAAACCAAAAAATTCACTTGGTTTGCTTTATTGTGAGATTCACTTCACTGCGGTGTTCTGGAGATGTTCCTGCAATATCTCTGAGGTCTGAGGTGTGCTTGTATTGAGGTCCAAAATGTTTTCATGACCTGTGATACTGTGATTTGTGAGAAATACGTATTGGGTCATTCATTTCTTGTATATATTTGGTCTTTGTTCATGGTTCCTGGCTCACAGCTCCCAACACCCTCGGAATTTTCTGAGTGAGTAGAGCAATGGAGGTATCTTTTGTTATAATATTTGGTCTCTAAAGATCAAGATCTCAAGATCTGAAGATCTCTAAGCTTCAGTTCCTAAAGTCTCTTCAGAGCCTTAAAAGTGAAACGGGTGTCATGTGGATAACAAATCTTTCTTACCACAACTGGATTTATGTTAATGAGGTGGCTTTTGGACTGCACCTTAAGATGAGGGCTGGTTGCCAGGGGAACCGGCCACATCGTTAGAGGGTTGAAAATTTTAGTTCCACTTCCTGACCTCCTGGGAGGGGAGGGGGCTGGAGGTTGAATCAGTTACCAGTGGTCAATGAGTTCATCAATCATGCCTTGGTAACAAAATCTCCATGAAAACCCAGACGGAGGGGGTGGGTTGGGAGAGCTTCTGGGTTGGTGGACACTTGGAGATCTGGGAGAATGGTGACCTCACAGAGCGCATGGAAGCTCCTCACCCTTTCTCCAGCCCGTGCCCTGTGGGTGCTTGGGCTATTCCTGGGTTATACCCTTTCATAATAAACGGGTAATCTGGTAAGTGAAGAGTTTCCTTGAATTCTGGGGGATGCTCTAGCAGATTAATTGAACCTGAGGAGATGGTTGCTGGAACCTTCCATCTATAGCCTGGGGGTCAGTGGCCCTGATGACAACCTGCATTTGTGACTGGTATCTGAAAAAGTGGTGGTGGGCAGGGGGAAAGCAGCCTGTGAGACTAAACATTTAACCTGTAGAAACGGATGCTACCTCCAGGTAAATGGTGTCAGGATGGAGTTGAATTATAGGACACCAAGCTGGTGTTGGAAAACCCCTTCTTTGTTCAGACACCCTCCCCCTACCAAAGACACACAATGAAATTACAGAACCTTTTACTACCCAGAACAGAAGCTCTATAACCATTAGACAATTACTCCCCATCTCTCCTTTCCTTCAGCCCCCGCTAACCTAACCTACTCTATACCTCATATAAGTGGAAATACCCTTGCTCTTTTGTGTCTGGCTTATATCAAATAGCATAACGGCTTCAAGGCGTATCCACGTTAGAGGATGTATCAGAATTTCATCCTGGTTTTTTATGGCTGAATAAGACAATTTCAAAGATTCGCTTGTTTGCATATACTACATTTTCTTTATTCATTCATCTGTTTGCGGACACTGGAGTGTTTCCACCTTTTGCATATTGTGAATAATTTTGTGATGAACGCTGGGGTACCTGTATCTGTTTGAGTCCTTGCCTTCAATTCCTTGGATATATACCTAGGATTGGAACTGCTGGGTCATTTGATAATTCTATAGTCATCTTTTTGAGGAACCACGAAACTGTTCTCCATAGTGGCTATACCATTTTACGTTTGCACCAGCAATGCATAAAAGTTCCAGTGTATCTACCTCTTTGCCAACATCTGTGTTGCGCGTGTGTTTTTTATATATAATAGTCATCCTCATGGATGTTAGGCAGTATCTCATTGTGGTTTGCTTTACATTTCTTTTTTTTCCCCTTTTTAAAAATTTTTAAAAAATATTTATTCATTTATGAGAGACGGAGAGTGTGAGCAGGGTAGGGGCAGAGAGAGGAGACACATAATTGAAGCAGACTCCAGGCTCTGAGCTGTCAGCACAGAGCCTGACACGGGGCTTGAACTCACAAGCCGTGAGATCATGACCTGAGCCCAAGTTGGACGCTTAACCGACTGAGCCATCCAGGCATCCCTTGCTTTACGTGTCTTTAATGATTAGAGATATGAAGCTTCTTTTCATGTGCTCACTGGCTATTTGTGTATCTTCTTTGGAGAAATAGCTACTCAAGTCCCTTGCCCCTTTTAAAATTTGTTCGTTTGGGTTTTATTGTTGTTGTTACTGCGTTATAGGAGTTCTTTATATATTCTAGATATTAGTCTCCTATAAGATACGTGATTTGCAAATATTTTCTTCCATTCTGTGACTGTGTCTTCCATTCACTTGATAGTGTCTTCTGAGGTACAAAAGTTTTAAATTTCGATGAAGGCCAATTTATCTGTTTTTTACTCTTGTTGCTTATGCTTTTGGTGTTATATTCAAAAATATAATGTTATAAAGATTCCTTCCATGTTTTCTTCGAAGAGTGCTTTTAGTCTTAGCTCTTGTATTTAGGACTTTGATCTATATGAATTAATTTTTGTTCATGGAATAAGATAAGGGCCCAACTTCGTTCATTTGTATGTGGATGTCCAGCTTTCCCAGCATAATTTGTTGAAAAGAATGTCCTGTCCCTATTGACTGTTTTTGATATCCTTGTCAAAAATCAAGGGTTTATAACTAGGCTGTCTATTTTATTCCATTGGTCTGTCTTATGCCTGTGTGGTACCATTTTTTATTACTATAGTTTTCTTGTAAGTGTTGAAACCAGGAAGTGTGAATCAAACAACTTCGTTTTTCTTTTTCAAGATTGTTTGTCCATTCAGGGTCCCTTGAGATTCCTATGAATATTAGGATGAGTTTTTTTTTATTTCTGCAAAAAAACACTGTTGGGGCTTGGTAGGGGTTGCATTGAATCTGTAGATCACTTTGGATACTATTTTCATTTTATAGTATGAAGTCTTTCAATTCATGGACACAGAATGTTTTCCATTATTTTTGCCTTCTTTAATTCCATTGAGTAATGTATTATAATTTTCTGTGTTTAAGACTTTTGCCTCCTTGGTTAATTTTATTCCTAAGTATTTTGTTCTTTTTAATGCTATTGTAGATGGAATTGTTTTCACAATTTCCTGTTTGTATGGTTCATTGTTAGTGTGTGAAAACAACTGGGTTTTGTGTGTTCATTTTGTATACTGCAACTTTGCTTAACTCGTTTATTACCTCTAATAGGTTTTGTGTGCATGGAATCTTTAGGGTTTTCTATATACAGGATCGTGTCATCTATGAACAGAGACAATTTTACTTCTTCCTTTCCAGTTTGGATGCTTTTATTTCTTTTTTCTTGCTTAATTGCTCTGGCTAGAATTTCTAATACTGTTTTGAATAGAAATGGTAAAAATAGGCATCCTTGTCTTCTCCCTTATCTTAGGGGGAAAGTGTTTAGTCTTTCATTATTGAGTATGATATTAGCTGTGGGTTTTTCATATATGGCCTATTGTGGGCTGAATCACAGGTCTATGACTTATGATACAATCAGTCATTTTACTCGTTTCAGCAGAAGCCAGGGATAGAGATGGGGTTATCCAGGAAAGATCTGGGGACGACCCTCTTGTCTGATGCCATGGGCCTCTGTGAATTTCAGGGGAGACCAAGAAGGCTTTTGGGAATTTTATACCAGCAGAAATGCTGTCAACTTGACTGAAGGAGACAGAGACAGGACTAGATGAAGGAAGGCCATGGGATTTCTGGAATTCTACAGGACAGACCAGGAAAGTTATCCAGTTGCAAACATGTGTTATCCTTCCAGAAGAGGGAAAAATGACCTTCCAGAAGAGGAAAAAATGAGCCACTCAAAAGTGGCTCAGGGGTTGGCAGGGCTGATCTTGCCTCTATGGGCCATAGGGCACAGTTCAGGGGTCAGGGCTACTTTATCCTTAGTTCCAGAGGTGTGGGGCCACTGCTGAAGGTGGACAGGATGAACCTAGCGGTCCCAGAAGGCAGGGCCACCCAGGTGGATCCAAAGGACAGAGCATGGAGCCAAAGAGGATTACTCCCATGTCTTAAAATCCACTCGAATCTTCCCTGCTAGGTTTTAGACTTGCTTGGGACCTGTGACTCCGTTTCTTTCTTTTTTTTAAATTGAGGTTTAATTGACATATAATTTTATTAGCTTCAGGTGTACAACATAATGATTCCATATTTGTATACAATGGAAAATAATCACCAGGATAAGTCTAGTTATCATTGGTCAACATACATAGCTACACATTTCTTTTTTCTTATGTCGAGAACTTTTAAGATTTACTCTTAGCAACTTTCAAATATGGAATACAGTATTATAGCTGTCGTTTCCATTATATACATTACCTCCCATGACTTATTTATTTTATGCCTGGATGTTTTTGTCTTTTCAACCCCTTCACCCACTTCAACCTCCCCTCATGCCACTCTCCCTTCTGGCAACCACTAATTTGTTATCTGTGTCCACGAGCTTGGGTTTTTTGTTGTTATTGTCATAATTTGATTTTTTTTTATTTTTAAAAATGTTTGTTTATTTATTTTTGAAGAGAGAGAGCGCAAGTGGGAGAGGGACAGAGAAAGAGAGGGAGACACAAAGTCTGAAGCAGGCTCCAGGTTCTGAGCTGCCAGTGCAGAGCCCGACATGGGACTCGAACTCACACACTGCGAGGTAATGACCTGAGCTGAAGTTGGACGCTTAGCCTACCGAGCCACCCAGATGCCCCTGTTTTCTTTTGTTTTTTGTTTTTTTTTGTTTTTTAGATTCCACATATAAGGGAAATCATAACTACATGTTTGGTCCCTGATGGCATTATCCTAAATGAAATAAGTTAGATAAAGACAAATTCCATATGATTTCACTTGTATATGGAGCCTAAAAAAAACCAAATATGACTCCTTTCCTTTTTTTCTATTCCTCCCTTTGAAGTGAGCATGTCTATTCTTTGTTTGTCTCACCATTATATTAGGGAAGGATATAACTTGTTTGGTTTTATAGATTCACAGCTGGAGTTGACTTTTCCCCTCAGGATAAATCATACCTTGAGATTCCTTCACCTGATTTAGATGAGATTTAGATGAGATTTTGGACTGAGAGTTGATATTGGAATGGGTTAAGACTTTGGGGTTGTTGGGATGGAGTGAGCACATTTTACCTGTTAAAAGGACATGGATTTGGGGGATGCAGAAGGCAGAATGTCATAGGTTGAAATGTGTCCCCCCACCCCCAATTTGGAGATAATGTATTTATAATAAGGTCATATGGGTGGGCTCATTCAGTATGGCCTATGTCTTTGTAAGAAGGGGAGATTAGAGCACAGCCATGCACAGAGAGAGGACCATATAAAGACACGGGAGAAGACAACCATCTACAAGCCAGAGAGAGGCCTCACAATAAACTGCCCTTGCTGACATCTTCACTGCAGACCTCTAGCCTCCAGGATTATGAGGAAATACCTTTCCATTGTTTAAACCACCCAGTCTTTGGTACTTTGTTATGGCGGCCTTAGCAAACCAATACATGGCTTTTATTATGTTGACATAATTTCCTTGTAGTCCTAATTTGTTGATTGCTTTCAATCATGAAAAGGGTGTTGAATTTGGTCCTTTTTTTTTTCTGCATAAGTTCTGATGATTGTGTGGTTTTCCCCTTCTTCGTTCTATCATGTGTTCTGTTACATTCATTGGTTTTTGTAGGTTGAACCATCCTTGCCTTGCAGGAATAAATCCGACTTGGTTGGATACCTAATAATTATATATTCTTTCTGTACATTCTGTACTTTTATCAATGGGTGGTCCTGGTGAAAGACTGGAAGGTGGGAAGAAGGGAAACATGTTTTTTTCATCTTGGCTTCTGATAATGTCCCCAGCAGTGGCAGTAATAATGGAAAATGAATATGGCTCCAAGGTTCCTGGTCTAGCACTGCAGTTCCTGCAGTCATTCCAGAAGTCCTGGCAGTGTGGTATTTGTGGGCTCTGACTCCAATGTTGGGAGCTACAGTAGTAGGGCAATTTAGGCTCCTAGATTCATATGGTTTGGGTTGGAGTGTGGACTTTTGGCATCCTGTAATGGGCAGCACTGGTTCTGAATGAAAATTCCCCCAAGAGTGGTAATGGCTTCCCGGACTTGCTAAGTAACCTCATCTTCCCTGTTTTAGTCCTCAAACCCTTCTATCACTTTTGTATTCCGTTTCTTATGTTTCAGTTTCTAGGTTTTCAATATTTAACATGGTTTCAGTTTTTCTGATTGGATATTGACTGAAACACCTTCTATTTTTAGCTTGCTATTTTTTTCTCTAATCAGTTGTGGTTGTTGAATTTTATCAGAACTATTTTGTCGAATCTGTCAAGACTATTATAGTTTTTTCCTTCCCTTTAATGTTTCTAAACAGTAAATTACAATAGAAGATTTCTTAAATCACTCTTGCATTCTGGGGATAAACTCTGCTTGGTTGCATTTTTTGTTCTTTTAGAGCACTGCTTGGTTCAATTTACTAAAATTTAAATTAAGATTTTTTATTCTTAATTTCTGAATTGAGATTTCTAAGATTCATATTTATAAGTGAGATTATCAGGAGCTGACAATTTTTTCCTTTGAAAGTCAAGATAGTGAATATTTTACATTGTGCAACCAGACAGTCTCCACTGCAGCTATTCAACTTGGCTGTTGTAACAGCCACAGTCAACACCTAAACAGATGATCGCTGTGTGTGTGCCAATAAAACTGTATTTATAAACACTGGAATTTGAATTTCATACGATTTTTGCATGTTACCAATATTATTCTTTCGAGTTTTTTCAATCTTTGAAAATGGTAGACTATTCTTAGGCCACAGGTCATGTAAAAACACTTGGCAGGCTGGATTGGTCCACAGGCTGATCCCTGCCCTATTTTTTTCTTTTTGGAGAATCATCCTCATCTAGTTTGGAATCAGTGTTACGTTAATGGTGTTCAATGAACTTTGAAGTTTCTATGCTTCAGAGCAGTTAAAATTACATGGAAAGTATCCTTTCACCGAAGGTGGTAGAACTAGTGGCCTTTCATAAGGCCACGTGGGCTTGGCACATTTTGGGGAATTAGATTATTGAATGTCTTTTCCGATTTTTCTCTACTTACAGACTTTCTTCTTTTTAATTTTTTTATTTCAAAAGATTTTTCAGTTTATTTATTTATTTTGAGAGAGAGACAGAGAGAACGAGCAAAGAAGGAGAGAGAATCCCAAGCAGGCTCCAAGCTGTCAGCGCGGAGCCTGAGGCAGGGCTCGAACCCATGAATTGTGAGATCGTGACCTGAGTCGAAACCGAGAGTCGGATGTTTAACCGACTGAGCCACCCAGGCGCCCTCTACTTATAAACTTTCAACTTATGAACTCCTACAGATATAAAGCTACACACCAGCAATCTACTGGTTCCTCCTGCCACCGGTATCATATTTGTGTTTGGAAAGACCACTCTGTCTATGGTGTAGAGAATGGGTCGGCCTGGGACAAGTGTGAATGTTGGAAGGAAAGCGCTGTTGTCCAGGAAGAGATGATGGGGACCAAGATGGCGGCAGCGCCTGGTAGATGAAAGGGGTTAGACAGACTGCAGAAACACTTAGGAGGTGTGTTAGGGGCTTTCAAGACCACTTCCATGTTCACTGATTCACTAAGAGGAGGACTTACAGGGCCTTTGTCAGGCCACGGAGTCTTGCCTGTATCTTTCCTACATGCTTGGTGTCTTCTCTTGAGAAACAAAACCAAGGAAGACACAGAAGGAGTCCGTGCATTATCGGATAGTTTGTGTTCACCTGCTGGCACGGAGGAGGTAGTCTCCTTTCGTAGGCACTGGCAAAGTCAAATTTATGCACAACAAATCGTTTATTAATGGAAATTTACAAGGGGGCTATATGTTTAGCTTTGAGTGGGAGGTTTTAGAAGCCTGCACAAAGAGGGGTCCTCAGACTGATCCTTGAAGCATGAAATAGCTAGGGATGGAAAGGGGCGAAGGCATACCCCAGGCAGATAACACAGCGTCGGCAAAGGTGTGGAGCAGGAAAGGGTCTGGTGGGTTCATGGACTCGCATACTTCCGTGTGACTGGAGCCGAGGGAGAAAGCAAGAGGAAGGCCTGGAAGTTCTGATGGGTCAGATTGCTCAGGAGTCTGGTCCCACAAGAAAAATTTTTCAGCAGAAAAACAAAGGACAAGGCCAGTGGTTTGGAGATTGCTCATTATGTGGTGAGAGCCCAGGTAATATCGATAAAGGACTGAGTGATAGGGAATGATCTGGAAGAGTGGGCACCGGGAGGGAGGGTGTGTTGAGAGCTGGGCAGTGTGAGGGGACATGGTTGAGTTGCCCTTGACAAGACCTAGTGACTTTTGGATGTAGGGGCTCTGGAGTCAAGAATGTACGTTTTCTTCCTTGGGAAGCTGCGGGCTGGGGAGGCAGCGAGCACAGCGGTTCCGCAAACAGCCCCGGGACGTGGCGGGCCACGAGTGGCATCCTGGTTTCAATATTAACTTGGACGAGCTTAGCCTTTCTGTGACTCCGTTTCTTCCTTTGTGAAATGGAGGAGGGTTGCATCCACTTCAGGGAGTCGATGAGTTTCAGCGTTTCTTGTGGGCTTTAAATGAGTTAGTACACATAAAACAGCAGGGTGGGAAATGGCATACAGTAGGTACTAATCCATGTTAGCCATTATGATTATGGCGGGTCATGAAAGTTTAAAGGTACACAGCTCGGTTTTTTAAATAATTAAAAAAAATTTTTTTTATGTTTTTGTTTATTTGGAGAGAGAGGGAGAGAGAGAGCGAGCGAGCAGAGGAGGGGCAGAGAGAGAGAGAATCCCAAGCAGGCCCTGGGCATCAGGGCAGAGCCCGACGCCGGGCTCAATCTCACAAACCGTGAGACCATGACCTGAGCAGAAATCAAGGGCCAGTCACTTAACTGACTGAGCCACCCAGACTCCCTGGTACACAGCTGATTTTAAACTATTAAATAGTGTCGCACAATTCTGCCTTCCTCCTCTGTTTCTGTTATTCTTCTGATATTAATAGTGGAAATTCGTACTCTATTTCTCTCGGTTTGCGAAACTCAGCAGAAGTGCTTATGACCTGGATCCCTTGTTTGCTGTGAAACCAGCCCTACCCAAAATGCAGACGGAGAGCTCCATGTAAGATTCTTTAATGGGTGTTCCCAATAGAGGGGTTGAGTGGTTATCCACACAATGGAGTTAATACATGAATACATTTACTTGGAGCTGCTCTTGGTGACTTTAAAATACGATTATATGTACGCAGTCATTCAACAAATATTTTGTCGTCCCCCTATGAAGGGTCAAGCAAAGTGCTGGGTGTTGGGAGTCACCCTTGGTGACAGGGTCTTGACTTCAAGTCCTGTCTTCCCAAGCTGACTGATTTTGCTAAGTATTTATTCCCTCTGTCTTAACGGAGACTAGAAGAACTAATTTCTAATGTTTATCATTTTTGAGAGAGAGAGAGAGAGAGAGAGTGGGGGGGGGCAGAGAGAGAAGAAGACACAGAATCCGAAGCAGGCTCCAGGCTCTGAGCTGTCAGCATAGAGCCTGACACGGGGCTCGAACTCACGAACCGCGAGATCATGACCTGAACCAAAGTCGGACGCTCAATCGACTGAGCCACCCAGGCGCCCCTAGAAGAACTAACTTCTACTCTACAGGGTTGTTGTGAATTTTGAATGAGGTATAAAGCATCTAGTGTAGCAGCTGATACACAAACTAAACCCTTAATGAACTGTCCCAGTCTCTGGCCCTCAGGAGTTCTCTGTTTGCATTATTATTATTATTATTCGGACCAGCCCCGTTCTGTCGTCTGGCTGGGGAGCTGGGGGCAGAGGAGGGCAGCGTGGTAAGCGAAATGATGGAAGGAACAAGCATTGATGTGGGAGGGCTGAGAGTTAAGAGTGCGGCACACAACACTAATTTAGCACAATATCGGCTACATTTGTGCTACAAGAACCCTGTTGTACAGAGTTAGCATCCGATGGAGGTGTTGGGCCTATAAGAACAATTTGCAGGCACGTTCTTACAGGGCAGCCTCATTTAGTCCCTACATCAACCCTATGTGGTAGGAGCTATTATTACCTCCATTTTACAAGCAGGGAAACTGAGGCCCAGAGAGGTGAGCCTAAATTGCCCGACGTCTCAGAACCAAGAAACCAGGATGCCGACGCAGGCGCTCCAGCATCGAGGCCTGCATTTTGGGACCAGTCAATACCCTTCTTCCTTCTGTCTCCTTCTTCAAACTCCATTTTACAGCCAGTAGAGACTTTCACTAATGATTCTGCAAAAAATTACTCAAATCAAGGAAAACTCAGGGAAAAGTCAAGCAGAAGAAAAGTAATGCATCTGGAAGAAAATATGGCCCGGCCATGTCTTTTCTCCGGGCTGAATCTGACAAATGCCAGACAGGTCGGTCGCCTTTCCTTTGCCCGTTTTCCAAAGTGGCCCAGTCAAGTTCTTCTCGTGTGGGCTGTGTAGTTTAGAGCATTCTATAGCTTTTTTGAAAACATCCCGTTTTAAATCGGCTTCACTTTCTTTTTCTGAAAGGCATTCCCTGCATTCTTTCTCAAGTTCTCTACCGAAAAGGCCCACGTGGACCCACAAGCCCCTGGGGAGGTGCTGCCTTACCTGCTCTGGCCACTAGGGGGCCCTGCCCCTGAGATTTCAATTTCTTTTTGAGAGAGAGAGAGAGCGCGAGCAGGGGAGGGGCAGAGAGAGAAGGAGACAGAGGATCCGAAGTGGGCTCTGTGTTGATGGCAGAGAGCTCAATGTGGGGCTCGAATTCAAGAGCTGGGAGATCATGGCTTGAGTCGACCTCAGATGTCCATCCGACTGGGCTACCTAGGGGCCCCGAGATTTCAATTTCAACACCCATTTGGGAAAGCTGGCCCATCTGGGCGTGATATGAGATTCCGTTCCATCGAAGGAATAGTTGCATAGACCCGTCGGTCACAATCTAGTTCGTCTTAAATCTGTGGAAATGAAGATCACCCCCATTTTACAGAAGGGGAATCTGAACACCGAGCCCTGAAGGGATGGGGTGAGTAGCTTCCATCTTCATAAATCGGAAGATCCACGGGAAGGGAAGAGTGAGAGACAGGAGCTCGGTGGTCCTCAGTCCCAAAGGCCACGTGAAGAATTCCCGGCGTGTTCTCACGGGAGACCCAAGGGACTCTGGCCTCTGGCTCTTTTCCTTTTGCCCCACTCGCCAGGGGGGCTCTAGGACACTAGCAATTTGACTGGCTGAGCGCACCAGGGAGAGGCGGGGCGGGTTAGAGAAGGGCGATGTTCAGGAGGGGTCCCTCAACTCAGGTGAGGGTGAGACATGCTTCTATTTTAGGGTCTGTTGAATGTCACTTTGGGGCTTCTCCATCCTTAGGACAAGTCTCTTTATTTCTTCCTTCACGTGTCTCCCTAGGGTGACTGCCTCTCACCTCACACCTGGTTCACTGCTTCAGTTCATGTGTACGTTGGTCTAACTCTGAAAGTCTCCCCCCCACCCCCATGGCCGTACACTGACGTCTGCCTTCTGACATTTGACGCTTGCCACGATCGGATGCCGCCACGCGTATTGGCTTCTGTCTATCCACACTTGCAACGTGTACCTTCCATTTGAGCTGGCTGGTCATTTTCAATTCTATTCGGTCACATTTATTCACATCAGGGCCCAAGGCATGGTGTCTGGGGCGGTGGATGCACGAGTGACTGACACTCTCATCTCTCGTGGTCACTCTTTAATGTCATGACGTCATGGATCCTGCCCCTAAGCGTATACAGTGTGGAGGGAAACAAATAATGACGTATGCTGTGGGGCAGAAAGAACTGAGGACCAAGGGGGGAAAGGAGTTTTAAAAAGCCATGATTAATTTGACTGGAGATTGTTTCGATGGTTGGGTTGTACTCAGTTCTCCTAAAGTGCCAGAAATATAGCCAGTCAATTCCTTTTGGCCAGTAGGATACTGGGTATGGTCTCTTCTTGCTGAGGCTGCTTGGAATAGGTGTTAGTCTGGCTCGGCAGAGAAACGGGACCAACAGGAAAGCGATATATACAACAAGGAGCTGGCTTGAGTGGTGACGAAGACTGAGAAATCCCCAGGTCTGCAGTCAGCCAGCTGGAGAGCTGATGGTGAAAGCGCCAGTCCAAATCCAAATCCAAATCCTAGGGCAGGAGCACTGATGTCCCAGCTCCAAGACGGTCAGGCAGAGAGAACGAATTCTCCTTTACTCTGCCTTCTTCTTCTACCCAGGCTCTTGATGGATTTGGTGATGGGCGCCCGTACTGGAGGGGGGATTAACCTACTTTACTCGGTCTACTAGTCCAAATGTTAATCTCATCCCGGAACACCCTCGAATAATGTTAATATCTGGGCACTCAAGCGCCCAGTCACGTGGAAAGCTTGGCTAGAAAGAAAAGCTGAAGAGGCTTCTGAAGTACAGCCTGAAGAAATATGCCCCGACCACCTCGTCCCTACAGAAAGACCACTTTCCAACACTCCATTTGGAGGGTGCGTCTGCGCAGTGGAGAGCTACCCCTCCCATGGCTTCCCAGGCGACACCGTCACATGTGGTTGGTTGGGCTGGTCCAGCCAGCTGTCCCCTGCACAAAAGTTCCCGGGCAGAGGGGCAAGAGGAGGCTGAAATGCAGCCCACCCTCTGCTTGTCAAGACACACACTTGGGAGGGGGTGTATCCGCCTCCGGAAAAGGGGGTTTTTGCCTAATTTGCCCAAGGTGCTGTGTGGACCGTGGAGGCCGTGCACCGGGGCCCCTCCCGGACACGGAGCGTGGTCAGGGCGTCCCAGGCGGTGCGCGAAACATCAATCCTTTCTACATATGGGGTTGCTGGGAAGGGTCATCACCTCCAGTCACGAAAAGTCCCGTATTGGGGTGATGGTTTGCTATCTCCAGGTAAGATCCGAACAGAGGGAGTCTGGGTCTGGAGCATCTGCTGGAACACATGATGTGGGAAGCTCAGTGTCTGTAGAGTGAATGGCGTCCAGGAGCCTAGATCACATTTTCATAGGTTGAAGTCCCAGGAGGTTTGCCGTCCTGAGTGCTGGTCTTCCCCATCTGAGTACGAGGAGATGGAGCGACAGGTTAACCGTGAGCTGCCGCTGGGGAACCCCAGCCCCGGGCGGCACCCAGGACGGTTCTGTAGAGGGCACAGGGAGGTGCCTCCGTTTCCCTGGTGCTGGCGGAATCTGGGCCAGCAGGGCTCTACCCTTTGCTGGGTCCCTTGCCTCTGCTCCAGTCTCCCTCTCGGAAGCCCTTGTGCAATCAAGTGCGTGGCCCACACAAAAGCAGCAGGCGGGAATGGGGGTATTCCCTCTGATTTTGATCATAGGCTCAAACTACCAGTATTCCTGGTTCGCAGCGAAGCGCCAGCTCCTTCTGAACCCCCATAATTGCACCTCACACAGCGGAGGGTCACTGCCACTAGTGTCCTGTGGTCTGATGGCAGGGAGCTCTGAAGGCAACCTTCCCACCGGCTGGCGGAGTCTTAGCCTTGGGGGTAGGGCTTGGGCTTGGGGCTGGCGGCTTCGCCACCGGGGGTTCCCAGGACTCCCCACTCCCCCACTGGCACCCCCCCCCCAGATCCCCCAAGAGAACATGGCACGGGCCCTTAGTCCTGACGTTCTGACCACCGACCTCCCCTACTGCCTGGTCCGTGAAGGGTCCCGTGTTCTCAAGGGAAGTGAGCCGCGCGTGGGACTAAGGCCACGGTGAGAGTGCTCCAGTGTGGAACTGGCAGGTGTGAGCTCTGCTTTGGGCCCGGCAGACCCGCAGCCCTCCCCAGCCCGCTCCCAAATAAAGCGGGCCCAGGAGGAAAAAAGAATTTTCAAAGGACGTAGGGACCAATCCCTAACCTCCGTCCACCTGGTCCAGAGGACACGCTTCAAGATGCCGCGAGCCGGGAAGCCCTGATCGATTCCTCTGACCAGTCCTGGCCCATATCATCGCCCGTGTCCTCCCGCTGTCCTTCCGATCCCGGCTCAAACAGGCGGCCACCCTGCCCCTCACTGCCCGCTTCTCCTTCCCCCTCCCTCCTTCCTGCTCCTGAGCACTGAGGAAGAAGAGGTCCTTCTGTCTCATTCTCCAGGACACCGGCTTATCTTTACACCCCAACTGACCCGTGCACGGAGTTCTCTTGCAAACTCCCAGACGCCCTACCGGTTCAGCGCTTAATTCTTACTCCCGATCCCGATTAGCCAATTTCCTAATATTTCCTCCCGCTCTTGATTTGTTCTCATTGCCTCCCTCTTCTCCCTTGCCCCTAGACTCCCCGGGTTCATACGGATCTCTTACGATGATTTTGCCCAGCTGCTCAACAGGCACACTAACAAAACATTTGATTCGCCAAGAGACCTCTAATCTGTCCTTCTGACTATAGCGAAAAAGGATCCTCAGACAGTGACATCCCCCAGACTGGAAGTCCTGTCACAGCACAGGACCTACCTCTCCTCTTTGTGTGTTCCAGAGCAGGACACTGAGGCCCGGGGCCCTGTGAGTGTCACTGCTCCGTCGCAGATTGTTGTACAGGTTGCATACTGTAAAAGTCCACCGAATGTAGGGAATGTGGAACTGAAATTCAGCCTGTGTTCTACTTGCCGGTCTGGGTGACTGGTGTGGGTCTGTGTCTGTCCAGAGGGGGGCACCTGGTTTCTCTGATTTTTACCCTGTGAGCTGGTATGGCCCCAGGTGCTCTAGAGGCTGACGTTTCCACACCAGAGTTCAGAGGCTCCTGCATTTACATGCAGGCCTTCTGTCGGATGGCCGTGGACCTGGGGAGCAGGACTCATGCGTGAGATACCTGCAGACCAAGGCCCTGGGCACTTAGTCTCGGGAAGTACACAGAAGGGGACCGAGGGAACCCGCTGGCCCCTGGTGGGGTGGGCAGGGTACAGCAGAGTGGCCGGAGCACTTGCCGGAGTACGGGACCACAGAAATAAAAACACAACAAGGATTCACCTTCTCAGACTGCAGTGTGGAATAAATCCCGTTCACGGGCTCCTCCTTGGCGGGGCGCTCCTGTAAAACACCCATCTTCCCCTCAGTGAGGGGCCCAGGCGAAAGCCTCTGGAGTTCCCCTTCCTGCTTCTGCCCCGCCTCCTGCCCCCTGCTCCCATGTCACTAGTCAGCCACCCCCAACCCCCAACCCCCTCACGGCCCCCAACCCCCGCCTCAGCTCTGGTTCGAGGGTCAGGGCCGGGTATGGGGAGGTGAGGGAGGGGCAGGCGGGTGAATGGCCAATGGGAGGAGGGGCTGTGCTGCAGCCAGAACAGGAAGTCGAGTTCAAGGGGACCTTTCAGTTCTGTGCCCTTGGAGGCCCCTTAGCCCCCTGTTCCTGTGCCAGTGGCCACCTAGTAGCCCTCATCTCACACCAGGTCCCCCATGGAAGGTGCTCCATCCCTAAGGAAGCCTCTCGCCTCATCCACAGCCAGGCCCCCATGTGGAAACTGATGGCCTCCAGCCCTGGAGGCCGCCATGGGGTGACAGTTGACCATGTTCCTGTCCTCGTGGAGGGGCTCCTGGCATCATTTTCCTGACATGACGATTCTTGGTTGGAGACTCCAGATCCTTGGCCTGTTGTTCCCCGACTCCTGGGGGTGTGTGGGGGGGGGAGTGGCCCATGAGTAGTATCAGCTCACCTTGGACTGGGGGATTTCATCATAGATTCTGCCCTCTGCTGGTGGGGCATCTCTCGTGACCATGACGTAAGCGTATATCGTTTTCCTAGAGATGGCATCTGTGTCACAAATAAACAGAGGAGCGCAGGGTGTGACAGGTGGCTGGAGTCTAGAGATGAGCTATTGTAACGTTCTCTTTTTCGGATAAAGAAATAAAGCCCTAAAGGGTCAAATGGCTCCCACTGTCTTGAGACAGATGCTCGGGTCCTTGGACTGCCTCTCTGTCTTCTGGGGATTTCATGTGTTGTGGGAGGCACTGGCCCGGGGCCTCGCTCACCCAGGGCTCTGTGGGGACCCTGCCTGCTCTAGGGTCCACATTAGGCTGATGACATTCTCCCCAGCCCCGAGTGGGCCGGCAGAGGACCTCCTCCTCCCAGGGCGTCTCTGGCACTTCGTGCTGACCGCCTGGCTGGCCAATTGCCTCTTCCCGTGAGGTCTTGGTTCTTCAACCAGATTGATTCTCTCTAGTTAGACACTGTTTTGGGCTCCTTCACTGTTACCACCTCAATGTTAAGCACATAGAAGACACTCTATAAACATGCGCTGTTGTAGGGCCCCTGGGGTGGCTCAGTGGGTTAAGCGTCCAACTCTGGCCCAGGTCATGATCCCGCGCTTCCTAAGTTCCAGCCCCGCATGAGGCTCTCCGTTCTCAGCCCAGAGCCCACCGCAGATCCTCTGTTCCCTCCCTCTCTCTGCTCCTCCCCTGCCCCCCCCCCCCAAATAAATAAACAACAAAAATCCACACATGGTTGCTTGATAGATCTACACGGTCAAACACTTCCTAAGCTCCCTCTGTGCTCCGGGCTGTGTGTGAGGCCACGGAGAGGCAAAGACGGAAGAGACCAGTCCCTACTCTTAAGAATTCCTGAGCTGTTAAAGGCATTCACCCCAGTGTGTTCCTCTCCTTGGAACACTTCACGGTGAAGTTAAAAAGAGATGGCCAGAATCTAGGGCCTCAGCATCTAGGGCCTTCATACTCCAGAGCACCTGGGACCTTCCGCCCAGACTGTCTGCAAAGCAGAAGCTGAGTCTTAAGCAATCTGCCGTGAACTCATCTCTCCCAGTTGTCATCCAGGGGGAACTGCGTGGCTGAGAACTTACCAGAGTTCTTCCTGGAGGTCTTCAGGTAGGAACCTAAGGAATCAGACCCAAAGGAGAGTCAAGGAACATGGAGGCAGAGGTGGGGCCTCTCTACATCCAGGCTTGTTATTAGGATTGGTGGGGAAGGAAGGTTTCGGGAGATGGTGGGGTTGGGAGGCACAGGAGGGTATAATGATCCTCTGGGACCCCAAGATCAGGGTTTCTGAGTTGCGAATGGCACACTCACAGAAGGATCCAGAAGGATCCAGAGGTACCTAGCGATGACCATGGAATGCAAAGTTAGTACATGTCCCTCAACGACTCTCCAAAGGTCATAGACAAAATGGAATTGGAAGTGACCCTGGAAACCCTCTAGTTCAGATCTCATTTCACGTGTTGACAGCACTGAGCCAGAGAGGTAAAGACACCTATCCCGTGAAGCACAGCCTCTTAACTGCAGTACTCAACTCAAACCCAAATTCCGAGCCCACCAGATACTGGCGACCTCAGGAAGAGATTCTGAAGCGCACTCAGGGCACTGGCATCCAGGACGAGGGGTCATCACTGGAGGTGGTGGGGTGGGGCTCAGAGGAAGGCAGGTTCCCTGGAACAGAGGACCTCTCCACACCACCTTGGATAAATGACTCCAGCCCCAGGAAGAAGGAAGGTGCGTTTCCACACTTTACCTTCTGGAAAAATCTTACCTTGTCCTCTTTTGCAGAGAAGGCACAGAAGCACTGAAGGCACAATGACAACAAACAGAAAGAGCACGGCCAGCCCGCTCAGCAGCCCAGTGTGGCGGGGACGGAGGCCCGCTGCTGTGTCTGGAAACAGAAGACACAAGGAGACTTGGCTCTCAGGAAATAAGCCCACGGGCTTGCCCCCACTCAGGGGCACTATCAAAAATGGGGTCCCCTCCAGGGTGGGGTGCCAAAGCTCCAAGGGAAACTCTCCTTTCTGCTATCAAAGGTCAGGATTAGACACGGAATCAGAGGGCCAAGCGGGGGCGGCCTCCGGAACACCCCAAGTGCCTGGCCTATCTCGGACAGCTTTGGGCTCTTTGCCAGGTCCTCCTGGGGGGAGATGTCCCTGGAGACCGGGCCTGGCGTGAGGGAGGGACACTCCGCTGGGGAACGAGGCCCAGTTCAGGCCTCGCCGCTCGGAGGCTGAAGAGAGACGGACAGAGCTGTTCACCTGCACAGAGCTGTCGGGCCAAGATGGAGTCGGAGCTGTTGCTGACAGGGTTCCAGGCTGTACACGTGTAAGTCAGCTCTTGGTTGTCAGGGGTCTGGAAGATTCGAACGACATTACCCTCTTCCCCCAAGGGGCTCCAACTATATGTGACATTCTTTTCTTCCTCTTCCACAGAACATGTCAGTGTGACATTACAGGTGCTGTTGACAGATGCCATTGAACTCTGAGTAATCTTTGGCTTCCCAAGCCGACCTGGGAGGGGAAAACGCATGTGTCTGTAGTAAGCTGGAGCCGGCCTATACCAGCCTGTGAGAGCCAACTGTTAAATCTTCAGAAATGTTTTTTAAATGTTTTTAATGTTTATTTATTTTTGAGAGAGAGAGAGTGGGAGCGGGGGAGGGACACGGAGAGAGGGAGACACAGAATCCGAAGCAGGCTCCAGGCTCCGAGATGTCAGCACAGAGCCCAGTGGGGGGCTCGAACTCACGAACCATGAGATCGTGACCTGAGTCGAAGTTGGACGCTTAACTGACTTAAGCCACCGAGGCGCCCCCAGAAATTTTTTCAAGAGGGCGGTTAAACACAGCCATCGTGAAAAATTAAATTATAAAAACTCACAAAGAACTACATTGCATTTTTTAAAAAAGCGAATACATACTCAAAACTCACCGCTTTCTACTTTTTTGGACAATTACAATTATCTGTGCTCTAAAAGTTACTCACATCTGTCGTTATCTGTCTTTTGTCACGCTTTACAAAGTCTTCCCAATTCTGCCTGTCTTAACATGAGCCACGCGCAATGGGGATATTTACACCGCAGAAATTGGCCAAGGTTACAAACTTGGGCTGGACCGACTGTGTTGCTGATGGTCGCTCTGGACTGAAGAAAACAGCAGGAGAAGGATTACTAAAGCAGATTCGGCTGAAAAATGCCTCCAGTCTGCAGCCATTACATTGTGAACAGCACCAAAAAACGAGGAAATCTTCTTTCGGCGTCTGAAAACTGTTATCCAATTCAGAAGGTGCTCACATCGATGTGCAAGTGAAGCTCTGTAATGAGTTTGTTGAATCACTTTTTCCTTATCGGTTAATGTAACGAAAATACCAACCAATATTCCTGTTGGCTTCTTCATCGATTGCAACGTAGGTTGAGTGGCATAAATGTCCAGCAAAAATCTGTGGAAGCATCTGCAAATATAATTGGCTCTATGGGATTTACAATAAAGACTGCTGTATATTTTATTATCATTTATGAAATTGTGTGTCGCACATCCTCTGTGTCAATAAAATCTCTGCGTGTGAGCACGCACATACGGGTCATCGAGAACCCGCTGAACATTTATCAGCACCCCACTGCACGAAACAGTCTTTGAAAACATTTGGGGGGGCACCTGGGTGGCTCAGTCTGTTAAGCAACCGACTCTTGATTTCGGCTCAGGTTACGATCTCACAGTCTGTGGGATTGAGCCCCGAGTTGGGTTCTGTGCTGACAGCGAGTAGCCTGCTTGGGATTCTCTCTCTCTCTCTCTCTCTCTCTGTCCCTCCCCCACTCACACTTCCTCTCTCTCAAAAGAAATAAGTAAGCATTTAAAGAGGTTTTTTTACTCTGTTTCATGGTGTATTTTCATTAAGTTGTTTTGTTTTGTTTTGAAGTGCCCATGGTGAAAAGTTACAGTCTCTCTCTCTCTCTCTCTTTTGGGGGGAGTTGACTGTATGCCTCTTTTATTTTTATTTATTTTTAATATACTTTATTGACAAATTGGTTTCCATACAACACCCAGTGCTCATCCCAACAAGTGCCTTCCAGTTACAATCTCTTTAAAAAGTTCACTAAAAAAAAAAAATAAATAAAATAAAAATGTTTTTACCAAAGCACTCAAAAGGTAAACTGTACAAGTTGTAGGCTAGGAAAGGGTTAACTGAAGAACAATTTATATTTAGTTTGAAGTAAGAGCTATCTGGGGCCAGCAGAAGGAAGGGGGAAGATCTTCTCTCTTTTACCAGCAGATAAGAAAACGCCTACATTCAGAGTTGGTAATTTTAGTTCATGCTTGGCCAAGCTGCGGTGCTGGGTTTTTTCCTTCCACCATAGTCACGTGGGAAGGGCTCAGAAGGAACCGGCATGTAGCTTTCTAATTCATGTGGTGTTTCTAAAGTTGTCTGTGCATGTGAGGGAGAATATGGGAAGTAAGAAGCTGTCAAGGCTTCTTACTCCAACCTCACCAGAAACCCTGGTCCTAAGCAGAGGGGTCCTCTCAGAGGGGTCTATTCCAGAGCAGAATTAGTGGTGACTTACGAAAAAACTCCCAACAAGTTTGAAGTAACCTTGATGAGCTATGAAGGTGACAGGTACAGATGTATACAGCAAAAAAATAAGCGTGTGTGTGTGTGTGTGTGTGTGTGTGTGTGTGTCTTTAGAAACTTGATTTACAAGAATGTTGAAGTCTCTGTTTGGTATTTACTTATTTTTAGAAAGACCATTTTTTAAATTTTTTTGCTGGGTGTTGAAGTGGGGAGGACTGGTAATGAATAAGAGCCTATCTCGTTTTTTTCAGCAGGAACAGAGAGGGTACCAGAACCAAGCTGCTGGGCAGAGGTCAGAGCTGTGGTCACGAGTGGGAAAGCCACTGGAGACCCGTGTCTAACCAGGCTCTACTGCTTTCTAGAGTGAGGACACATACAGCTTCACTGAACCTTCACTCTGTCATTTACAACACGAGGATGCTTTGTTCCTGCCAGTGTTGTTTGTCATGAGGACTGAATGAGCTGTTGTATATAAAGAACACTCTACTTTTGGGATGAGCACTGGGTGTTGTATGGAAACCAATTTGACGATAAATTTCATATATTGAGAAAAAATTTAAAAATTAAAAAATAAAGAAAGAAAGAACACTCTAACACCCAAATGTCTGTCTATCTACCATCTATCTATCTATCTATCTATCTATCTATCTATCTATCTATCATATCTATCTACCTATCTACTTATTATCTATCTATCCATCATATCTATCCATCATATCATCTATCTATCTATATATCTACCATACCTGTCTATCTATCTATCTATCTATCATCTATCTATCCATCTACATTAATTATCTATGGGAAAATCAAAATCAACTAGCAACAATAACTGCCTTGGAGAAGGAAGAATTGCAATGCACTGTATTGTCTTTCTCTCTGTGCATCTATTGCCTAAATATGTGTGATTTCTCTATATTTTTAAAAATTAGGTGGTAGAATGCCAGACACAGAGAGTTCAATAAATGTCAGTTCCCTTCTCTTCATCTGCTCAGCTACCTCCCTAAAAGGTACAGATTTTGGTATGTGGGCAATCTGACTTTCTCCGAGACTTTCCCGTGGTCTGTCCTAACCGCAGGTGGCATAATACCTTCCAAAGATCGAGTGGGTAAAACTAAACATAAAAAGATGAAAACAAACGTCTTGAAATTGAACACCCTCTTTAGTTTCCCAACCAAAGTTTTTGAATGAACCAGATATTTTCTAAAGTGTCCACGGCAGGGTGCGGTTCTTTGTGTTACGCGTGCCCAATCCAGAGCCTCCTCCATCTAGGAAGCCCTTCATAATTAGAATTTAAAATAAGGACTAAGGGTTAAAAAGTTAGTAATGACTAGTCATTAGGCATCAACTGTAAGGCATGGGCTATACTAGGAGCTCTCTCATTTAATCACACCTGTTATAAGCTACATTCTACAGATGAGCACATGGAAGCCCAGAGAGGGTAAACAACTTGGCTGAAGTCACACAACTGGCAAGAGATCCAATGTCAGCATTGATGCCCTTTCCACTATGCCTTCCATCCGGATACAACCTGAGTCAATCATGCTGTATGAATTGAGCACTTACAATTGTCCGCCACCGTGTTGGGATCTGGGATTTATTATGCGTCATTCATTCTTTCATTGAACACATATTTCTGAAGCACCCACCATGTGCCTGACAGGGTAGGTGCTAGGGATACAGGGATGGACTTCATATACAAAGTCCCCGCCTTTATGGAACTTGAATTCGGTGGCTTAACTATATACCTGAATGGTATCTATCTATCACAGTGTGGCTTAGCCACATGTCTGTGTTCTTCTGCCGTGAGCAGGTGGATGGTGAAATCCTTGAGACATGGCTCAAGGATGATGCATGCTAGAAATTACGGCTGCTCAATAGAAACAAAACTATTGTAATTCACTGTAAAAGGGAATCACTTTTGTAATTAAAATGTTTCTAACAGTCACATTAATAGTGAAAATGAATTATATTAATTTTAGTAACATATTTTCCTTAACCTAATATAGCCGAAATGTTATCTTAACTGCTAACCAACATAAAAATTATTAAAAAAAATTTTTTTTCAACGTTTATTTATTTTTGGGACAGAGAGAGACAGAGCATGAACGGGGGAGGGGCAGAGAGAGAGGGAGACACAGAATCGGAAACAGGCTCCAGGCTCTGAGCCATCAGCCCAGAGCCCGACGCGGGGCTCAAACTCACGGGCTGCGAGATCGTGACCTGGCTGAAGTCGGACACTTAACCGACTGCGCCACCCAGGCGCCCCCAACATAAAATTATTAATGAGGTATCTTAGCTTCTTTTTTTGGTGCTGAGACTTTGAAATCTGGTGTGCCTTTTACACTTATAGTACATCTCACTTTGGGCTCACCACATTTCAAATACTCAAGAGTCACATGTACCACACCAAGAGTGAACCCTGATGTAAACTCTGGACTTTGGGTGGTGATGGTGACTTTATGTACATTTTCACTGTAACAAATGCACCGCTGGCGGGGATGCTGATCATGGGGGAGGTAATGTGTGTGTGCCAGGGGTGGGGGGTGGGGAAGTGTGTGCCGGGAGGGCAAGGTGCGTATGGGAGCTCCCTGTACTTCCTACTCAGCTCTTCTCTGAACCTTAAACTTCTCTAAAAATAGAGCTATTTAAAAGAGAGAAGAAAGTTCTGGAGACGCTAATGGCGGTGGTTGTACAGCACTGTGAATGTAGGTAATGTTACTGAACAGTACACTTAAAAATGGTTAAAATATTAAATGTTACGTATATTTTATCAAAATAAATTTTTTTAATGTTTATTTATTTTTGAGAGCGAGTGAGAGCCAGAGCCAGCGGGGGAAGGGCAGAGAGAGAGGGAGACAGAATCCGAAGCAGGGAGACAGAATCCGAAACGTGAACTTGGGAGCCCTGAGATCACGACCTGAGCCGAAGTTGGACGCTTAACCGACTGAGCCACCCAGGCGCCCCATGTCACAATAAACATTTTTTAAAGAAAAATGGATTTACCATATGCTTTCATTCTTGGGCATTTATCCTGGAGAAACACAAACTTGTTTCATGCAGAAACTTGTACGTGAATGTGCATGGCCGCTGTGTTCGTAATCGCTCCAAAGTGGAATCAACTAAAATGTCCCTTGATCGATGGAATGGTGAACCAACCTAGTACATCCATACAAGGGAATACTATCCAGCAATAAACAGATATAAACTATTGAGGCCTGTAATAATTAGGATGACTCAGAAGTACATTATGCTGAGCGAAAAAACAACCAATCTCAAAAGCACACATGCCACACGAGGTCCATCTCTGTAATATTCGTGAAATAACAGAAGGATAGATAGGAGGAAGGGACGGGCATCTCCCAGGAGTTGGGGAGGGATGACCAGGAAGGACTGAGGGAGTCTTGTCGCCATGGTACAGTTAAGTACCTTCACTGTGATAGCGGTTGCCCGGTGCAGGCTACGCGTATACTCACACGTGAACAGGCTCCATAGACGTACATTGTCAGCTTCCTGGTTTTGATATCGTATCACAATTGCGTCAGATGTTACCACTGGAAGAGGCTGGGTGAAGGGCACACAGAACCTTCCGGTACAGTTCCTTACACCTCGCAATGCATCTACACTTATTTTAAAATAAAAAGTGTGTGTTTTGTTTTTTTTTTTAAAGTACTTTCCAGCATTTGACTTCGGTTCAGGTCACGATCTCACGGCTCATGAGTTTGAGCCTCACATTGGGCTTGCTGCCGTCAGCACAGAGCCTGCTTAGGATCCTCTGTCCCCGTCTCTCTCTGCCCCTCCCCCACGTCAAAAATAAGCATTAAAAAGAAGTTACAATGACCTATGAAGACCAAAAGGTGGGGCTCCTGGGGGGCTCAGTCGGTTGAGCGTCCGACTTTGGCTGAGGTCATGATCTCACGGTCTGTGAGTTTGAGCCCCGCGTCGGGGTCTGTGCTGATGGCTCGGAGCCTGGAGACTCCTTTGGATTCTGTGTCTCCTTCTCTCTCTGCACCCACCCCTCCACTCTCTGTCTCTGTCTTTCTCTCTCTCAAAAATAAATAAACACTTTTAAAAAAGAAAAAAAAGAGTACTTTCCATGCCCTATCTCCCTTGATCCTCTCAGTGACTGTGGGAAGTGAATAGTATGATTAGTCACATTTTATAGGAAAGAAAAATCAGGCCCATGGGACACACCGCTGATTGAAGATTCCGTGGCTAGAAACAAGAAAAGGCACCTCCTCTTTGTTAGCATTGATGTGTTTATACAAGCATGTACAAGGGCAAAAAGATTTAGGGAAGCCAATTGTCAGAAATGAAGGCCTTTTATAGACAGCAAATTTGCAAAACAAAACAAGCCCCCTGGGCTCCCGCAACTTACGATAGACTTGCAGGTTGTAGCGCCTGGTGGTTGTGACTGTCGTTTCAGCCATCTTCAGATTTATGTCAGCCCTGTAGATGCCCGAATCTTCCACCCCCAGATTACTGATCTCCAGGTTGTAGTTCTGGCGGGAGACATTTATTCGGTCATTGTAATGTTGGTGGGTCACAGTGACTTTGGGTGCTGTTCCTGGGTCTCCTGGCGTGACGAAAGCAACAGACGTCTCAGAATTCCAAGCGATGTTGATAACTTGCTGCGGTTGTTGGATGTTTAGGGGGAAAGTGACCGACTCCCCCAGGATCCCAGTCACCGGCAGGATGTCTGTGTCACTCCCAGCTGCTTCCAGACCTGGGGACATACAAAGAAAACCATAGCCATCTGACTGTACCTTTGGGAATTCCCTATCTCCCCAGACTTGAGCCTCCCTGAGGATCCGCCCCAGATACAGCTCATCCAGCTTCTGGAAGTTTTTCTTCCTTTTTTTTTTTTTTTTTTTTTTTTTAGATATTCTACTCTGCATATAATGTTATGATGGCTAAATTGGCTAAAGGGTTCTCATTCAAAAACTAAGTTTCCAGTGAGTTTCAAGGGATCTAGTTCATCAGAAACGTTTGTCTAGACTTACAGACCCACATCTCTAAGAGATTTGAGGGATGACGACCATAAACCTCCAGAAGGTTCGAGAATTAAACGTCTTTCTTTCCCCAGATCATATTGCCAAGGACGGAAGAGGCGACACAGAGCCTGGCTGCTGTGGTCTCTGCAAAAAGAAAGTTACATTTATGCCTTTATTCTGGGAAGATACTGGCAGAGAGCGCTTTAGAGGCTCTGGAGTAAATATTCCCCAGGCTGGTGATAGGGGGAGGTCTTTTTTGTTCACTTCTAAATCTCCAGTCTCTGGAAGAGTCCATGACATGTAGTGGGTGCTTAGAAAATATTCGTGGAATGAATTAATAAATGGAATTCACCTCTGTGTTGCCTGGAATCTCTGGGAACCACTTCTGAAGTAAGCAAAATTCATTTATTCATTCATACATTTGTGAACGAATGCATGTATTTATTCAAAGTCAGCTTTATTCTAGATACTACAGCAGGTATTCATTAATTACATTTACTATACCCATGTTTGCTGACCATAATGTAAGGAGCTGGGGGATACAGTGGCGAGTAAAAATTGATAAAGTTCCTGTTCTTTTTTACAGTTAAAGGAAGAGATCAGTGTTGATCAGAGACCCACAGATGCTCAGATACAAAATATTTAGTGGGCTCTCGAACAATACAGATTTGAGCTGTGAGGCTCCGCTTATACATCCATTCTTTCCATAAATGCAGTCCAGTCTTGTTGATGTATTTTCTCTTCGTTATGATTTTCCTTGTTGTCTTTTTATTTTAGAGAAAGAGATCATGAGCTGGGGAGAGAGGCAGAGGGAGAGACAGAGAGAGAGAATTGGGACTCGATCCCACGACCCTGGGATCATGACTTGAGCCGGAATCAAGAGTTGGACGCTCAACCAGTGGGGCTGCCCAGGCGCCCCAACCTTGAAATTCTTAATATGATTTGAACAAGGGAAGGGCGTGGATGTCTCCAGGTTGCACTGGGTTCTGCACTTGGGGCCAGATATCCCATGGCCTTTTTAAAGTCAAGCCCTCGCACCCAAGTGCTCGTCTGGTCTGTAGATTCCAGTTACATGTGAGAACAGGATGTGGTTTCTCTCTTCCAACCCCAGGAGTGTGGAGGCAGTTTGTGAAGACGAGCCAGGGCTAGAGTTCATGGTAATTGTGCCACCACAGAGCGGAGGGTGTGTGATGCTGTTTTTCAAACACGATTTCGCCCCCAGAGCAAGTTGCTCCGGAAGTGATGCCGGTGTATCATATGGTGATGAGGCAGGCGCACGGGTAGGTAGGTGGAGCTGGTGAGGACCCCAGGCTCGCTAAGGAAAGGCCCAGGGCTCACACACGCACCCGACGCGGCCTCTGCCACCTTCAGACCCTCCAGCTGTGGTCTCAGAGAGGTGGCCACCGCGCACCGCATGGAGTGGAAAGATAAGGAGGCTGAAGATGTAGGCGCTGGCCCTGCAGCTTATCAGCCGGACAACCTTCACAAAGTCACAAAACCTTTCTGGGTCTCGGTTGCTTCCTCCATAGAATGGAAATAATAACCCTAGAACCTGTGCTACCTAATTAGCGATCAGCAAACCAGATCACAGACACACAGATATACATAACTCTCCTTTGAAAAATGAGGTAGTAAGTGGTAAATTCAAGTGAATGGTAGAGACAGTAATTACAGTAGGAATCTAAAGAAGGGAGAGATCACTGAGCTACAGAGGTTAGGGAAAACCTTTTAGAGAAAGCAGAATTTGAGGAGGACCTTGAAAGAGGGAATAGAATTTTACTGCATAAAAAGGGGAAGGGTGGGTGTCTCAGGTCTTTGGGCCCTGAATAAAAGTTCTGAAGCAGAAAAACATGCGTGTGGGTTGCATGAATATGGATTTGCATAACGGAGTAGAAAGAGATAAGGTGGAGATATATATCTGGTTTAGATATGAGGCAGCTTATACCACAGAGGGGAACTATTAAAGTTTTTGAGAATGAAGATTAAAATGATATTTTTGCGTCCTGGTACTACAGTAATGATGTGTAGGAAGAATAAGAGGAAAGAGAAGCTGGGCTTGAGAGACCCTCCTGGAGGCCATTGTAGCCATCTGCACATGAACCTGAGAGTGAAAATGCGAATGGAAAGGAAGTGCGGAATTTGAGAGATAACGCAAAGAAAGGCAAGGAATAAGGAGGAATCTGAGAGAATTCAACCGCTCAACAATATGTTTGTGGGCATCTACTTTGTGTCAGTGAAAACTGATAGATACTGGAACGCTAAGTTTGTGCTGGAAAAAAGTCCAAAGGAGAAAACAGATTTAGTGTCAGAAGTATTGAATTTGAGATGATGGTGGACCATCTCAGTAAGTAGTTGGAAGGATGGAAGGTAAGGAAGGAGAATGGGCTCAAAGTATTGCCTGGGGACTATGGCAGAATCTGCCCATCATTTCCAATATGTGTTCTCTCCCTCATTCTTAGCAAGAGAATGCCTAATTTTTAGCAGGGGATATGGTCACTCAGGATAAAGATTACATTGCCCGGTGCTCTGCTAGCTAACTTTGGTCATATGACTAAGTTCAGGTCGAGGGGATGAGAGTGGAAGTGTCGTATACGACTTCTGTGTCTTTAAGAAGAGGGCGTTTTGCTCTCTCCATCTCTTCCTTGCTTCTTGCAGGCTGGGATGTTATGACAGCCAGATCTTAGACACACATTTTGTATCAAGAAGAGGAAGCCAAGTGCTGAGGACAGTGGATCAGGAAGGCTGAAAAAGTATCCCTCACAACTTTGTCAACTATTCAGTCAATGGAACTGCCAGCTCCAGACTTTTTCATATGAGCAAGAAATAAACTTCTTTCTTTAAGCCGCCCTTCTTTTTGAGAACTGTCACTTGCCATTAAACTGAAATCTATGTGGTTTGGGAATCATCCGCAAAGAGGAAGGGATGGAAGGAGAGGTGAGCCACTCAGGAAGAGTAAGGCTGAAGTCCAAGGTTGCTTTGTGAACAGTGCTCACAGCCATAGAGGAGGCACTACCAAAAAAACCTAAATAGACCAAGTGGCAAGAGAGGCACCAATACTGGACAGTATCATGGAACCCGAGAGGAGAAAGAGTCTCAAGAACAGATGTTTAGTGATTCAGAGTGTTCAAGTGGAATAAAGACTGAAAATAGACCTTGGGTTTGTCCATTAGCAGGTTGTTGATGGCCTTTAAGAATGTAGTGCAAGTAAGATGATTCAACTGGAGGCCAGAGTCTAGAGGACTGAGAATAGAATAAGTGGTAAAAAGTGGAAAATCCTGATCATGAAAGAAAGGGGATAAAATAGAATGGTAGCTACAGAATTAGGTAAAACTAATTTATTTGATTTTGTCTTAAAATAGAAGAGGTGTCTACATGTATATGGTCAATTAATTTCGGACAAAGAAACCAAGGACATATAATAGAGACAGGACAATCTCCTCAATAAATGATGCTGGGAAAACTGAACAGCCACACACAAAAGAATGAAACTGGACCACTATTTTATACCATAAAGATGAACTCAAAATGGATCGAAGTCTTGGATGTAAGACCTGAAACCATAAAACCTAGAAGGCAACATACGTGGCAAGTTCCTTGAAATCAGCCTGAGTGATGTATTTGTGAATGAGACACCAAAGGCAAAGGAAACAAAAGGAAAAATAAACAAATGGAACTACCTAGAATTAAAAAGCTGCTGCACAGTGAAGGAAACCATCATCAAAACACAAGGGAAACCCACTAATGCAAGAAGATATTTACAAATCATATATCTCATAGGGGGTTAATGTCTAGTATATATAAAGAACTCATACAACTCAACAATGAAAAAAACAAACAACCTGACTAGAAAATGGTCAGAGAATCTGAATAGACACTTTTCCAAAGAAGACATAGATGGCCATAGGTACGTGAAAAGATGTTCAACATCACCAATCATCAGGGAAGAGCAAATCAAAACCACAGCTATTAGAATGGCTATTATCAAAAAGACAAGAAATAACACGTGCTGAAGAGGAAGAGGAGAGAAGGGAACCCTCATCCACTGTTGGTGGGAATGTAGACTGGTGCAGCCTCTATGGAAAACAGTATGGGGATTCCTCAAGAAATTAAGAATGGGAACTACCATACGGTCCAGCTATTCCACTTCTGGGTATTTAGCTGAAGAATACGAAAACGCTAATTCAAACAAGATATATGCACCCCTCTGTTCATTGCAGCATTATTTACAATAGCCAACATAGGGAAATAATCTAATTGTCCATCAATGGATATGAATGGTGATGGATTACTACCCAGCCATAAACAAGAATGAAATCTTGCCGTCTGCAATGGATGGACCTTGAGGGTATTATGCTAAGTGAAGTAAGTCAGAGAAAGACCAATACCGTATGGCTGCACTCGTATATTAAATCTAAAAAAAAAACAAAAACCAACAACAACTAAACAAATACTACAAAAACAAACTCATTGATATAGAGAACAGATTGATGGTTCCCATAAAGGGTTGGAGGGTGGGCAAAATGGGTGAAGGTCAACGACACGGTGATGGACAGTAACTAGAGTTCCGGTGGTGATACTTTGTAGTGTATACAGATGTCAAATCATAGTGTTGTACCCTGGGAACTTATATAATGCTATATACCAATTTTATCTAAAAAAAAAAAAGACAGAAGAGAAGAGATTAGTTGGGGTAGGTGGTAGAGAAGAAGATGACAAAGAGTCTTCACATAAAGAAGAAGATTTCCCCGATCGGCCCCACTCTAGGTTGGGTGTTCCTTCCTACTCATGGGCTCTCTGAAGCTCTGTGTTTTCCCTTCACGGTATGTGTGCCCTGTTATGTGGCAGTCGTGAACCTGTGTGTGTTTCTGGATGCTGTGAATGACCTGAGTGCAGGGACTTTACCCTCAAATCCCCAGACCCGGGACAGTGCAGAGACACAGACCACTAACACTTGCCGTTGAACAAAAGATAGAATGGAAATGGTGGGCAGTGGAAACGCAGAGGTTTTCAATCAGAGGAGGGTCATGTCTTAGTGTGGAAAAAGGAGATGATACCTGAAAGGGCGGGGCATTTCGTACATTGTTGTAGGTGTGGGGGTAGAAGAGAGGCCGCTTGGGGGGGGGGGTGGAGGGAATGCAGGTTTGAGCCAGGTGGGGCTGTATTCAAGTTCAATCCCTGACATTTACTGAGACCCTTATCGTTTGCTACAAGATGGGATGTAAAAACACCCACCTCACAGAATTGTTTGGGGGGCACCCACAGGTGCTTAATACATAGCAGACATTTTGGAGTAGAGAGGATAAAAGAGAAGATAGCCACGCTCCATAGCCTGCATCTCTTTAGAAATGTAGAAGGTATGGCCACCTGCTAAGAGGAAAGAGGGGAGGGCGGGTCTAGCTAAATGTAAAGATTGGGAGCACGGGTGTTGAATCCAGTCTATCTGAACCTAGCTGTGCTATGTTGAGAAAATTATTGAAATTCTCTTAGTTTCCTTACCTCTAAAATGTGGATAATTATTTTAAAAAATCTTTTAATGTTTATTTATTTTTGAGAGAGAGAGAGACAGAGTGCGAGCAGGGGAGGGGCAGAGAGAGTGGGGGACACAGAATCCAAAGCAGGCTCCAGGCTCCGGGCTGTCAGCACAGAGTCCGGCGCAGGGCTTGAACTCACGAACCATGAGGGCATGAACTGAGTTGAAGTCGGACCACCCGGGCACCCCTAAAATGTGGATAATTATTAAATGCAATTGCGAAGATGTGTACTCTGCTTAATGCCTGGGACACATAAATGGTAGTTGCCGTTATTATTTCGATGAATGTAAAAATGTTGAGGAAGTGTTACTATAAGGAACATCCTAGAGAGTCGGTAACACATTGATTAAAAGGATAAAGGGGGGGTGCCTGGGTGGCGCAGTCGGTTGAGCGTCCGACTTCAGCCAGGTCACGATCTCGCGGTCCGTGAGTTGGAGCCCCGCGTCGGGCTCTGGGCTGATGGCTCAGAGCCTGGAGCCTGTTTCCGATTCTGTGTCTCCCTCTCTCTCGGCCCCTCCCCCGTTCATGCTCTGTCTCTCTCTGTCCCAAAAATAAATAAACGTTGAAAAAAAAAATTAAAAAAAAAAAAAAAAGGATAAAGGGGTTGCTGACCAGCCTTGGGAGGCCAGTGAAGAAGAGGTGACCCGTATTTACAACATCTCTCGATGAGGGTGACTTCCTGACTTCCTACACCAGACCACAGAAGGGAGGGGAGAGCATAGCAATACTACAGGAGAAGCAAAGGCAAGAAAAGGCTGGAACCCTGGGGTGTGGGCTTGGGGGTCCCCTTAGTGAAGAAAAACCAGACTGCCTGAGCCTGGACAGCCATGAGACCCTGGGAAAGTTAGCAACCTCTCTGTGCCCCAGTTTTATCAGCTTTAAAATGAAGCGGCTAGTGGCACTTACCCCGTAGATGTGTTACAAGGGTTAAATGAGTTAATGTTTGGAAATTTCTTAGAACAATGCCTGGCATATAGTAGGCGCTCGTATGCGTTTGTTATATCAAGCAAAGAGCTGTGGTTACAGGGATGAAAATAACACCCCAGGCAACTCCAAAGGGACAAGGAGACACGTTGGAGAAGGCCAGAACAGAGCTGCCACCGAGAGCAGCAACGAGGAAGAGTGTGCTGTTGCCTAACGCCCATCTGCGTGCCCTGGCATCTCCAGGATCCTTCAAATAAGCATTTCTTGGGCTTTTTTAGGCTCTAACTAACCATCCCCTCCTCTCCTCCCACCCACTGCCTCTCCTAGATCACTAAGTCGGGGGAGAACCTCCCCCCCCCCCGATTTTGCAGCCCCGGAAGGGGGGCTGGAGGTGCCTGCGCCCTACAGCCCCCGGAAGAGAGTGCGCTCCAGCAGATTACACTGAGTGAAGGGAAGCAGAGACCAGAGAGGAAGCAAAGGGTTGAGCAGCCAGTTTTGTGTCATTCTCCATGAGGGTGGCAGGTCCTCGGTCACGAGGCTTTAAGAAAAGGAACCGACACCCCCACACGATACTCTACTATTGTCGGCTGGATTCTTTTTACTTTCTTTCATCTTCTTTGAGGTCTGGGTTGACTTGATCCATTTCTTCAAAACAAACAAGCGACAACAGACACGCACACAAATTCTCAAACCCGGGTTGGGATCCTGGCCAACCACTGTTCTATCACCACTTGCCTCTGTGGCGTACAATCAAAAGTTGAGTATAATGAAGAAAACATGGGTGCCTCGTGCCACCAACATCTGTCCCCCAACTGATTGCTCATACCTCTTTCTTTTCCAGCTTCCGCATAGGTAAGCCTAGTAACCCCAGATTTGCAGGTTCATTTGTCTCTAAGGTTCAGGACAGGAAAGATTTGATTTAGGAAACACCTGAATAGCCTGGGTGGCCTAGCACTGAACTTGGAGCTCCTATTGCGAAGACACGTTGGCTGCTTGGTCAGTCACCATGCTGATCTCCAGGCCTGCCTCAGTGCATCGGGCCGCCTCCTCTTAGTTTCATGTTGGCACACAGACGCAGCTTCCCAGCCTCTATTTGGAGACTGGATTTTTGAGCTGATATCTTGATATCCAGTGTTCCCCATACATATTTTTTTCTTTTCTATAACTGGGCTTCTGCTCTGGAAGCCTTTCTGATTGTGGCAACAACCTGCCCAAACCTCTGTCTAGAACAGAGGCTTTATCTTTATCTCAAAAGTCGCTCTCTACAAGGACTCTGGACTAGTGACCAGTGGGATCTCACAGGACTCTCCAGCCACGAAGTCTTGTGTCTAACCCCCAGGATGATGGTTGGGACTTATCTGTGGACAGATAGATACCCAGTGGGTCCACTCACCTCTTAGACTTCTATCGACTTCGGAAATGCTCCCACTCACTGTGTTATACGTTCGACAGGACATCAAGACCTTGTTGATATGGGACAGCCATGAGACCTTGGGAAAGTTAGCAGCCTCTCTCTTTATTTACTTTGAAGAAGCTAATTTGAGTCAACTCACATCATATGGATATGACTGGTACTTGAACCATGTCTGGATATGGTCATTTCCTTGGATATTCTGCCTCAGTGGCCTGCCTACACTTCTGTTGGTTGTCAAAGACTTGCCCACCAGCCCCATTCTCTGCCTGAATATTCCTGTCTTTGCGGGAATAAATCACCACTCTCCACTGACAAGTCCCAAAATGCAATCACGATCAACAGTGGGGGCAGTATTTTCTTCCGTGTCAGCGTCAAAGTGGGCAAAGGCAGTCTTGTTCAGTGGTTCAGTCTAAAGACTTTGGCGTTCAAATCCTACTTCCTCCACGCTTTGGCTAAACGATCTCTAGTTTTCTGGGTTTCATCTGCAAAGTTGGGGTATGGATAATACTCGTCTCGTATGCTATTGTGGGGATTAAGCTAAATAATACCTATAGACAATGTAGAGCAATGATCCATAAGTGATTCGTTATTACTATTATCGCTGGAGGGCAGGAAAGGCAAGGTGGGCGAGGGGTTGAAGAAACAGAAGCAAGTGTAGAGAAAAGGAAGAATTAAAAGAGCACGAGAAAGAACACAGAGAAGGAAACGGGCACGGAGCAGAAGTGGGGGACTTTTCCGCCTTCTACGCAAGAGGGTGAGCGGCTAGACACGTGCAGAGTCAGTCAGGATCATAGTCACAAGTCATGATGAGAGAGTGGCATTCGAAGCATAAGACTGTGAGTCTTGGTTCTTTGAGAAAAGTTTTCCAACATGGAAGAGTCATGAGTTTGCCCGCCCAGACTTCTTTTATTTCAGTGATTTCAGAGGAATCTTTTGCATATGTCATTTGCGAGCACCTTCTTCCATTCAGTAGGTTGTGTTTTAGTTTCCTCGACGGTTTCCTTCGCTGTGCAAAAGGCTTTTCTTTTCACGCAGTCCACATAGTTTGTGTTTGGTTTTTGTTGCCTGTGCCTCGGAAGAGGTATCTAGAAAAATGTTGCTACGGCCCATGTTTTAGAATTACAGCCTGTGCTCTCTTCTAGGATTTTTATGGTTTCTTATCACACAGTTAGGACTTTAATCCATTTTGAGTTTATTTTTGTACATGACGCTAGAAAGTGGTCCAGTTTTGTTCTTTTGCATGTGGCTGTCCGGTTTCCCCAGTACCATTCGTTGAAGAGCATTCTTTTTTTTTAATTGCATATTCTTGCCTTCTTTGTTGAACATTAATTGACCATATAATCATTGGTTTATTTCTGGGCTCTCTGTCCTGTGCCATTGATCTATGCGTCTATTTTTGTGCCAGTATCATACTGTCTTGATTACTACAGCTTTGTAGGATAACTCAGGGATTGTGATGCCTCCAGTTCTCTTTCTTTTTCAAGATTGCTCTGTCTATTGGGGGTCTTTTGTGGTTCCGTCTGAATTTTCGGATCGTTTACCCTAGTTCTGTGAAACATGCGCTTGGTATTTTGATAGGGATCACAGTAAATCTGCGAGCGCTTCAAAGAGCATCAAGAAATTGAAAACTTGAGGCTCCTGGGCAGCTCGGTCGGTTAAGTGTCCGACTTTGGCTCAGGTCGTGATCTCGCAGTTTGTGGGTTCAAACCCCACGTCAGGCTCTGGGCTGCCAGCTTGGAGCCTGGAGCCCTGCTGACGAGGCTGTGTCTCCCTCTCTCTCTGCCCTTCCCCAGCTTGCACTCTGTGTCTCTCAAAAATAAATAAACATTAAAAAAAAATTTTTTTTTAAGACGTTGAAAACTTAATGAGAGGAGGCCAGAAAGAGGGTAGCAGAAAGATCTCTGGCTCTGGGATTGGAGGAACCAATGTCCCTTTCAAGCCTTATAAATTTCAGGCTGTGAAACTTCAGGTGCATTGTTTAATCTGATCTTAGCTTATACTTTTTTTGTATGCAACGGGATTAACAATATCTATTCCTGGTAGTGGCGATCTCCATGGAGCTCAGATGAAAGGAGCCACAGTTTTAAATGGTCAAAGGAACCAGAGAGAGCAAAGTGTATTGATTTCTACCTTTTTAGGAAATCCCAACCCACCAGATTCTCTGTGTTCTAACACATGCCAGGAATTTGCTCGTCCATTTTCCCAAGGGGGTAGGAGAGACTATATGTAGATTTAGAAATGTCATCAGGGGTACCTGGATAGTTCAGTCGGTTAAGTGTCTGACTCTTGATTTTGGCTCAGGTCGTGATCTCAGGGTCGTGACATCGAGTCCCGCATTGGGCTCTGCCTTGGATTTCTCTCTCCCCCTACGCCTGCCCTTCCCCTGCTCACACAGGTACACATGTGCACATGAGCTCTCTTTCTCTCTCTCTCTCTCAAAAAAAAAAAAAATAGAATAATAGAAATGTCGAGCATAGTCAATTTTTATATACAGAAGGCTATTGTTTGAATTTACTGAGAAAATACAGGCAATGACAAGACACTCCCAGAGCTGCGTTAATGTTGCATAGTTTTCTTTGTACTAACAACAACAAATATTCATGTGTCCTTGTAGGTTACTGTTAAGCCGGAGGTAAGAAAAACAGTATTTCGAGTTCTCCATTTCTTTTTTGAGATCTAACTTACTTGCAAAATGGAAATACCAGTCTCTTCCTCATTATTTTAGAGGGTTTTGGAAGACAGAAGCAGAGTAATAATAGCTCTGAATGTGCTTTGAAAACAAAGGGAGCTAAGAGAGATAAAGTGTCCACGATGATAATTACGAGCATGCATTACTCTAACCTGGGGGAGCAAGGACACATCCCCGGGAAGGGCACACCTCTGTCAAAAACCATGCACCAGAATCTAAGGCCAAAAAGAAATGCTTTTAAGTTATTCCAGGTTTTAGATGGCTTTCTGGGTGGGCTTACCAAGTGCTGTCGCTCTGGAGCAGAGGGGTTTGTCTCAAACTGTTGGACACCGGGCACAGATGAAATTCAGAAATATAAACTCTAAAGCTGAAGGACAGTTACGTTTGGATCCTAGGTCTCTCCCCAGCCAGTTGGATACCTTTTGAGACCCAGGGTGTGCGCACTAACATAGACCAAGAGGGCAAGTCAAAGTCTTCCTCAAGGGCGATTTCTCAAACTTAATGGAAGTCTAGGAAGGGCATCAACAAAGGTCAGAACTCACAGGTTTGCAGGCAAAGGAGCAAGGTCCACAGGTAGTGCTGACCCATCTTCTTCCAGCGTGTAATCATATGTGGACAGGAAGGCGTTCCTCCGGCAAAGAGACAGTTTCACATGAAGTTCCCTTGCTCGGTTTATAGCCCCGACTAAGAAAGGAAGTGTGAGCTAGCGGATTGGGCAAACACTGGCCCATGTATTACGATGATAATTTTTTTCCCATCGTATAACACAAAATGCCTAGCATTAATTAACTATTTGTTCAACAAATGCTTATTGGATGCTTGCTGCGTGCCAGGCACTCTTCTGGGCGTGGGCAATATAAAGAGCGACAAAGCAGCGGATGTCTCTCCCTTCGTGGAGCTCGAGGTTCTTGCTGGGGAGATCAACCATTAAACACACAATTCCCACAGAGGATGGTAAGTGTCGCAATAGAGAAAATCCGGGGGACTGGGAGAGCAGCAGGGGTCTCTAACCCAGGCAAGGTGAGTGTGGGGAAGGCTTTCTAGAGGAGCTGAGAGTCCAGCTGGGGCAGACCTGGAAAGCAAGTTCGCATTATTGGGCGAGAGGCGGTAGGGGAAGACGGAATAGGAAGAATGTGTTGACACGATAGGAGTCTAAAAATGGTAACAACTCACATTATGTAATTATAGTTATATGTAATCATATATAATAGGATTATATATAATTCTACTATATATAATTGTTTTGTGTATAGTTATGTTGATTATATACATTATATATTATGTACACAATGCATCTACTATATAATATAATGAATATAATTACATTATGATCGAGCCAGATGTAACACAGGACTGACTGTTCTCTGGTAGAGACCTCCCACTCCCTGTTAGAAGAATATCAGGGACCTCGTAGGGGTGTGGGGTGTCAGGGAGCGGTGGTGGGAATAAATATTGGGGCCCAGAAGCCAAGCAGTTTAAACCCGAACGCAGCAGTTCTGGAGAGTGCTGGGGAAACAGAGGACATGGCCCCTGAGACCTAAGTAAAGATTTTCCCATGGAGAGGAGTCCTTAGCCCCTTCCTGGGCCTTCAGGGTCATTCATCGACCTATCCTCCTCCTCATTCTTCATACATACTTGGCCAAAATCGAGTAGTTGGTTTCCTTTATCTACATAAAGGTAGCACGTGCGGAGCTAGGCAGCTGTCTGGCAGTGAAGAAACATTGACAATAAAAATGAAACTTCCCAAATTGAGTATTTCACTCACAAGATTGAACCATATTACTTTCATATTTTTCGCAAGAGGTCTTCCTGAAATATGTAATTGCTGCACGTGCAAAAACACACATCAATCACGTATTCGTGGCACAGAGAAGGAAGAAAGAAGAAAGGGTATGAAGTTGCCAAGAGCTGCTGAAAAGCCGACTTTGTAGTCTCTTTCTTCCGTCTTCATTCTCTGTAAGATGCTCAATCTTCCCTTACAGTGCACAGCCCTTGCTTGGTCTCATGTCTATGTCTTCAAAAATCCTAGAGTGGTACATTACTCAGGGATTTATCTCCTGTTGGGCATGGACCGGTGTCTTATCTCTGTGTTTCAGCCTTATTGCCTGACAACTAGGCTATTTTTATCAAGAAGATACTAACTTCTGAGACTTCGTCTCTTGATATGATGCAGAAAGATACACAAGTCCTTCCATCCCATAACAACAACAACAACAACAACAAAATAAAAATCAAGATTTTCTACGGGACGTACAAGGTATGCAAAAAAACCTTGATGGACTGAATTCCGGTGAAAAAATATGCCCTTCGTAGTTGAGCAGAGAGCCAAACAGCTCAAGACTTGGGGCAGGATCTGGTCTGGGGTACAGACCAGCAGAAGAGAGAGTCTGCCGAAAACAGAGACTTTGAGGAGAAGGACAAATGAGATGAAATTTATGTGATGGTGTGGGCTGGCAAGACAGGCTGGAATTTGGAAGCCCCCAGTGCAAGACCAAATTGTCTTGCCCAACGAGTCCCATCCCCTCCGGAATTTTGCTGAGAAAGTGGCACTGAGGAGGGGCTGGAAATCAGAGGCAAGTAGTATGGTATCGCGTATTTCATAATAGTTGGATTCCAGAGTTTTAGTACAAAAGAAAACAAAAAAGTATGGAAACTGCAACCCAACATTGTCCCACCTCAAATATCAGCAAGATCTAAAAGGCACGGGTGGTGAAGGAGGTGAGGGGTTAGGTTAATTACAGATGAATCCTATTCCAGCTTAATTTTTTTTAATGTTTATTTATTTTTGAGAGAGAGAGAGAGAGCACGAGTGGGGAAGGGTCAGAGAGAGAGAGGCAGACGCAGAATCTGAAGCAGGCTCCAGCTTCTCCCTCACACTGCCATGCAGAGGGAAGGGGCTACATTCCCAGGAAAATAAATAAAGCAAAGCAGAATAGAGTAAAAAATATTACACCTGCATATACACTATCTTTTGTTTTTAGAGTCCGTTTTGTCCGGGGTGCCTGGGTGGCTCAGTTGGTTGAGCGTCTGATCATTGATTGACTCAGGTCATGATCTCGCGGTCCATGGGTTCGAGCGTTGGACTGTTTGCTGTTAGCGCTGAACCCACATTGGATCCTTCACCGCCCTCTCTCTCTGCACCTCCCCCACTCGTGCTCTCTCTCTCTCTCAAAAATGAATAAACATTAAAAAAATAAAAACTATTTTGTCTGATATAGGTATAGCTACTTCCGCTTTCTTTTGGTTTCCACCTGCATGGAATATCTTTTTCCATCCCTTCACCTTCCATCTGTGTATGCCTTTACATCTTAAGTTATAGACATCAAATTACATAATGATAAAGAAGACAATCCAGCAAGAGGATATAACATTTATAAAAATGTATGCGTCCAACATAGGAGCACCTAAATACATAAAGTAAATACGAAAAAAAAACCTAAAAGAAAAAATTGTCAACGAAACAATAACAGTAGGAGACTTTAATACCCCATTTACATCAATGCATAGATCATCCAGACAGAAAATGATGGGGGGGGGGGGGCGCGTCTGGGTGGCTCAGTCGGTTAAACGTCCGACTTCACCTCAGGTCATGATGTCATGGTTCTTGAGTTCGAGCCCCGCATTGGGCTCTGTGCTGACAGCCCAGAGCCTGGAATCTGCTTCGGATTCTGTGTCTCCCTCTCTCTCTGCCCCTCCCACTCTGCCACTCACACTCTGTCTCTCAAAAAAATGAATAAACGTTAAAAAAAATTTTAAAGAAAATGGGCAGAAGATCTGAATAGACATTTTTCTAAAGAAGACACACAGATGGCCAACAGGCACGTGAAAAGATGCTCAACGTCATTAGCCATCAGGGAAATCAAGTCAAACCACAGTAAGGTACTTCTATACATCCTTTAAAATGGGTAAAATGAAAAAAATAAATAAAACAACAACTCACTGTGCTGGTTAATTTCATGTGTCAACCTGACCGGGCCACAGGATACCCGGAGGGCTGGTAAGACACAATTTCTGAGTGTGTTGGGAGGGTGTTCCTGGGGGAGGTTAGCATGGGCGGGAATCGGTGCACGGAGTAAGGCAGAGTCATCGGCCTCCTGCCCTCTGCCTGGGGATTGCACATCGGTGCTCCTGGACTCTGGAAGGTACAGCACCAACTTTCCCGCCTCTTTGACTGGCAGACAGCAGGCTGTAAGACTTTTCAGGCTCCATCATCACATGAGCCAAATCCTTAGGATAAACCCCATTCTGGCTATATGTGTATATATCCAATTGGTTCTGTTTCTCTGGAGAAACCTGACTCGCCACATCACGTGTTGGCAGGGATACGGAAGCACCGAAACTCTTGCAATGCTGCTGGTGTATGTGGACCGAAAATGGCGGCTGTGGATGAATGTTCATGTCCCCCTACCATCCATATGTTGAAATCTAACCGCCAATGTGATGCTATCAGGTGGGAAGTTGTGGGGGGGGGTGGTTTGGAAAGTGATTTGAATGGAGCCCTCATGAGTGGGATTGTGCCCTTATAAAAATGGACCCAGAGAGCATCCTCCCCCTTCCGCCATGTGAGGACATGGTGCGAAGACAGCCATTCACACCAGGAATCTGGTCCTCCCCGCACCAATCTGCTGGCACCGTGATCTGGCACTTTCTTCCCTCCAGAACCACGAGAGAGCAATCTCTGTTGTTTATAAGCCACCTAGTTTACAGTATTTTGTCACAGCAGCCCGAATGGGCTAAGACGATATTAGAAAACAGTGGTGGGGCACCTGGGTGGCTCAGTCGGTTCAGCCTCCGACTTCCGCTCAGGTCATGAGCTCACGGTTCATGGGTTTGAGCCCCGGGTCGGGCTCTGTGCTGACAGCTGGGAGTCTGGAGCCTGCTTCGGATTCGGTGTCTCGCTCTCTCTCTCTGCGGCTCCCCCTCTCTCTCTGTCCCTCCCCATCTTGTGCTCTGTCTCTCTCTTTCTCCAAAAAGGAAAAAAAAAAAAAAGCACACTGTAGCGTGTGGTCTGATAAAAGGCACACACAATCTGCTTAAAAGTGATCAAAAACTTTTAGGCACGTAACAACACAGCACTTGCATTCATGAAACAAAGATCGCTTGAAATACAATTGGAATTTGCCGGAAGGATGGCCAGTGTTTCTTTTTATTCAAATTAACCTGGCCGCTTAACACGGTCATGAGGGTGCATCTGGGCCAGCTCACTGCACTGTTTCCTTCTAGTTTCTTCTTGGAGGAGCTACCTGCTTTACATCCCACAAACCGGTCAGCCAGACGTCACTGCTTCTACTGCAAAATTCTTTCTCTTGCCAATACGTTGTATTGCCTTAACAGCGTGGCCTAAATCCTGAAACAAATCGGTTCTGTTAGTGACTACACGTTGCATTTGAAGAAACGTATCCAAAGCTGTATTTTTCTATCAGTAATAAGAATTAATTAGTGTTGGGGCAACTGGGTGGCTTGGTGGGTTAAGCAGCTGACTCCAGCTCAGGTCATGATGTGGTGGTTTGTGAGTTCGAGACCCCCGTCGGGCTCTGTGCTGACAGCTCAGAGCCTGGAGCCTGCTTCAAATTCTGCGTCTGCCTCTCTCTTTCTGCCCCTCCCATGCTCACACTGTCTCTCTCTATCTCTCAATAATAAATAAAAGTTAAAAAAATTAAAAAAAAAGAATTAATTAGTATTGATATCCCTACTGCCTAACAAAATGAAATAGTAGCATTTATTTCTCTCAGTAAGCTGGAATGATCTCCACACTGTGAACTCTACTGGACAATCCTTGACTCTCCTATTTCTGGAATAATCATATAACTTATCATCTAAGCCAAGGAATGTTTGAGATTTAAAAGGGCACTTAACTGGGGCACGTGGGTGGCTCAGGCAGTTAAGTGTCTGCCTTCAGTTCAGGTCATGATCACGGTTGGTGAGTTCCAGGCCCGCATTGGGCTCTGTGCTGACAGCTCGGAGCCTGGAGCCTGCTTCGGATTCTGTGTCTCCCTCTCTCCCTGCCCCTCCTCCACTCACTCTGTGTCTCTCTCTCAAAAATAAACATTAAAAAAAATTTTAAAGGGCACTTAACTAATTAATACCTTGTGATTTTTTGAAATATTAATACGTTGGATGACAAATTGATTTTTATTATAATGGTGAACTGGAAAAATAGTTTAAAAATATTTTCAAAGAGGTTATAATCTACAAAGAGACATAAATTCATGTCTAAAAATTAGACATAATTTTAATGAACATTAAAACAATGGTGTTATGGGGCACCTAGATGGCTCAGTTGGTTAAATGTCTGACTTTTTTTTTTTATTTTTTATAAAGTTTTTTTTTAAGTTCACTTATTTTGAGAGAGAGAGAGAGAGAGAATGAGTGGCAGAGAGAGAAAGAGAGAGAATCCCAAGCAGACTCCTCACCATCAGCACAGAGCCCGACAAGGAGCTTGAACTCACAAACTGTGAGACCATGACCTGAGCCGAGATCAAGAGCCAGAAAACATTTGACTCTTGATTTTGGCTCAGTTCATGATCCCACAGTCATGAGATTGAGTCTCGTGACCTGCTTGGGATTCTCTCTGTCCTCTCTCTCTCTCTCTGCCCCTCCCCAACTGTCTTATGCGTACGCACTTTCTCAATATAAATAAACATTGAAAAAAACCCACACCCAACTGTGTTGTATCACATATGTGATTGGCCAAGAAAATTGGCTAATATCAATTGCTATTGAGGAAAGGGAAAGAAGGAACTTTAATGTACTGTCAGCAAGAGTATAAATTTTGCAGAACAGCGGGGCGCCTGGGTGGCGCAGTCGGTTAAGCGTCCGACTTCAGCCAGGTCACGATCTCGCGGTCCGGGAGTTCGAGCCCCGCGTCGGGCTCTGGGCTGATGGCTCGGAGCCTGGAGCCTGTTTCCGATTCTGTGTCTCCCTCTCTCTCTGCCCCTGCCCCGTTCATGCTCTGTCTCTCTCTGCCCCAAAAATAAATAAACGTTGAAAAAAAAAAATTAAAAAAAAAAAAAAAAGAAAAAAAATTTTGCAGAACAATTGCACACATTTAGTGTTGACTATTTGCATAAATATTTGCATAAATTATGCTTTTTTCCCCCCTCTCATCTAATTCTCAACTCCAAAGTGTGACTGCAGTAAAGGTAACTCTGATATCTTGATTCTTTTTTTTTTTTAATTCTGAGCTGCAGTGTTTCATCTTTGGCTGGAAATTTTCTACATTTTCATTGTTCCTTCAAACTTTTTATCTAAAATAAGCCTATCTCCTCACTCCTCCCTCTGAGTCTGGCTCACCTCCTATGAGCTTCCTGAGCATCCCTTTCATTAAGGTGACTAACACATTCTGGTTTGCCCAACCATTGCCCCGTTGTAATTACTAACAGTATCTCCTTTATCGTCCCATGGATCCCAGAGCATCATGTGCTCCTCTACCTATCATGATGCTGCGATTGTCTGTGTCCTTTGTATCTCCCCCTAGATGACAAGTTCTAACACTTAGTAGGAACTTAATAACTCTATTGAATGAGGGAAGCGTTGAATAAAATTAGGAGTCTTCTGTGACAGAAACTAATTGCGGCGAACCTTGACTAGCGCTGGCCGTCAGTTCACAATGGGCTTCCTTATCTCTAACGTAAGGGGTCAACTCTCCCTCCAGCCCGCAAGTGTTGGGAACTGATGAGGATTCGGCCACAGCTTCAGCGAATCTGTGACTCAGTCCTGATCCTTTAGACCAGAAGCGGTGTGGGGGATGCTGGTGTGGGGTGGACTGTATTGCTACGTCTCCCCCTTGTGGCTGTTGTGGGGAACTCATCACAAAATCCTTTCTGGTTCTAAGGAGGTGGTTCTGTGGATCTGAACCCAGATTTCGTTTGAGTTTGAGATAGGGTCTGGGCATCAGTATATATTTTTAAAGCTCCCCAGGGAACTCGAATATTTATTTCACCTTGGGAACATGAGCAGGTGTGAGCCCACGCAGCTCTCGTCTCTGTGGGAGGGTGGCTCCTACCTTGAGCTAAAACCCTTGCCCACACCCTAGGAAAGGGACAGCTTCCCACCTCATCAAACCAAATGAGACACCCTCAGCGCTTCATAGTTTTAGAGACACAAGTCTGTGGAACGTGTCTTGCCATACTGCTACGTTATGAATCCTTCAGGTGACACAAGACAAAAGTGCAGGTTCCTTGATGGATTGTCTGAATTTTATTCATTTCCAGGAGGTAGAAACAACAACTCAGGAAGAGACGTAACTTACTGTCATCGTGGTCCTTCAGCCCCCATATGCACCCTTTACCAGCACATCGGCTCGAGTGGCCAGAGTGAGTGTCCTGGACAGGCTGGGACCACACCGGCCCGTTATTGTAGAGCACCACCAGTCCCTTAAGCCCGAGAATGGTCTGTTCCTCTTGAGTTCTCCAGAATTCAGATACGCTCAGTCAAAAGAAGACATGAGAGAAGAAACACGGGGAAACTGGACTTTTTTCATCTTTAGGCCTGAGGAAAAGGAACGCTCCAGCCCAGCAACAGTGCCTTTCGGGGAAGGGTGTGAGCTGAGGGCTCTCTGCTTTCTGGCTTGAACGCGGAGCCTGGACGGTGCAGAACAGGACGTCAAATGTCATTCGAGGGTCGGCCTGAAAGTCCGCACGGCACAGCCATCCTCCTCAGTGAGGTCTTGAGCCCAGGTCTGGGAATTTTGAGGGGATAGTCTCTTCTTCCCCACTTTGTTTCCTTCCTTCCACCGGCTGGGGTTTGGCCACGGGAAAAACCCAGGTGTTGGGAACCGATCTGCTAGAACAGTGTGAGTCGTAGTAAAGGACCGAGTGCTCATAACCTCAGAGTTTACAAATCCCTGATAGTAGCTCCCTTGGTTTTGGAGAATAGACAGCCAACGAGCCTCAGTGTATACCAGGGTGGTGTAGCGAACTTTTTTTTTTTCTTTCTCTGCCTTCCCAGAATTGAATCCCACTGCTTGTGTTTGCAGAATTCCTAACTCCTAAGAGGGAGAGCCCACCAAGCACTACGAAAATGGAACGTTCCAGATACTCAATTCCCAGTCTCCCTTGGAGGTAGGACATGGGCGTGTGACCTAGAACTGGCCACTCAGGCCCCAACTCTGAACTAGACACAAGAAAGGAAGAGACAAGGAGGAGGTCACCTTGGTGCAGACGGGGCACCGGCCGTTATTGGGTTGCTGAGTCCAACTGAGGCAGGGGAGGGGGTGGCGGAGTCGGGGTCTAGTTCCATCAGGACGAGAGCAGTGCCCCTGGCACTCAGCGTCCTTGAGCTGAACAGTCGGTGACCCCCGTTATATGGTTGTGAGATCGCTGGTGATTGATTTCCTAACCCACGTTCACTAAGGTCATAGAAGAACCCATCAGAAAAAAAGAGCTTAAACTGAAGAAGGCCTGTCTGAGAGCAAGAAGAGGAAGAAAATAGGACTTTACTGAAAGAGACACTTTCTGTCTCTGGCCTGCAATTGAAGTCAGGAAGCGTGGAATTACTTGTAGCTGTTGGGTCACAATATGTTCATTTCCCACTTCGGGATAAATGTTGCGTGAGGAGGGGTGGGGCACGGGTGCCTGGTAAGGACCCTGTGGGTATAAAATGGCTTCAGAACGTGGCGAGAGGGTCTCTGCTGAGGCTCGACACTGCTGTTCAATGGAGCCAACAGAGAAATAGGGATTCAAAAATCATTTGGAGAAGTGAAAGATCAGCCTGGGGCCACTTCTGATAATTCTGAATTCCTCCGTGACGGTGTCATCGCAAACTCTCGCCACGTTTCTTTAAACCTAATGCCATCTGCATGGGACATTTTTTCAGAGTTCTTAAATACTTAAATATCACATATATAAGTATATATATATATATGTTCTATAATATTATACTTAAATACCCTGTAGTTTTTTGAGACTCTTGGGTGATTTTCCTTCCATTATTCAAAGCTCAGAGACTTCACAGTCTTGCTGTTGGTTTATTGACCCTTCAGCTTCTGGGTTTTGCAAATAAAGTACTGACTCTATTAGCTTCTTTCATAGAATAATCCCAGAGTGTTCTACCTATAATAAGGAGTTCACCCTTCACTGCCCGTCCAGAGGGGGAAAGTGAGGCACAGGGCCCTGATCGGGGCTGCGTGGGGAGCGGGGTCGGCTCCCAGGACCAGGCATGGGCACGTGAGCTGTCCCAGGCTTCGTGGCTGGTGGGCAGCTGCCTGGGAGGCACTGGGGGCCCCAGCTTCCCGCCTTTGGCTCTTATCGTCCGGTCCGGGCAAGGGGCAAGACTCCTGGAGGACGGAGCTCACGGGACCCACGTGACTCATTCCGTCTGCTACACCACAGAGCTGGAAAACTGCACCAAGTAGGTCTCTGTTCCAGGCCTGAGCCCCGAGGGGCAGGCTGAGCGCTTGGAAAGCCTCGGCCCCTTGTCCATCCCCCGGGTGGCTGTGGAAGAAGCGTCACCAGGGCGTCGATCTGAGAAGAAGGCAGATGTGCACAGTGTCGCGGGGAGCTTGGGACCTGGGGCCACGCGCGGTGCTTATCCGGGCCCCTCCACGTTGCTGCGGAAAGTCCCTTCACTGAGTCTCTGGGGTCAGCTCTCCGGCAGTGTCACGCTGGCGTAGACTGTCATGGACTTTGGTTCCTGAGGGCAAAACAGAAGTCTGTGGGTTCAGGCACTGGCTTCACAGGCTGCAAACGGAAACCGTGCTGCTTAGTAAAAAGAGAGGGTCTCAGGTATCAGGTGGTGGGGGGACCTGCCGGGGACGGACGGCCCTCGGGTCCCCCACTGCCAGCATCCCCTCCGCCCCGGGGCTCCAGCTCCCTCCCGGGTGTGCGCACACAATCAACAATCACCACTGGGAAGACCAGGAGAGATGCCCCCCTTTGCTCTGTGTCCTGCCCCTGCCTTGTAAGGAAAGCCATTGGCTCTGCTCTAGGTTGGACGGGGGTCACGGTTTGGAGAAGCCAAGATGTTCTGATTTACTGAGGTTTAGAAAGGGTTAATGAGACCCAAAGCGAGAAGGGAAGATGGCAGCCCACAGGAAGGGAGAGGAGACAAGGACTTGGGGCAAAGACATCTTCTAGGTCAAGTGCACTCAAGAGGTAGAGAAAGAAAGACAAGAATGGAAGAATTCGGTGGGGGGGGGGGGTTGCTGTAAAATGTGAAATATAACAGACTGCTTCGGTGACGAAAACTTCTTTAAAAATCTGTATTCTTTCTTAAAACTTTTTAAAGCCAGATTCTTGTGTTCACTTTCCCCATTGGATAGGATAGCGTCCTCAGAATAGAGTCCCGGTGCAGACGGGGCATCTTCCCCGGCATTTCCGGGTGTCTGTCCGGCTGTGGGAGCTTTGGGGCAGGGGGCGAATGGAAGCATTTCTGTGGCCTTTTGATCCTCAATTGTCTCAGAAAATGCTTTATTTAATGTAGAGCCCCACTAGAGCCAAGATTCCAGCCCAGAATTTCTGTCCATTTAGGAAAAGGCATAGTTCCCATCAAGCCAGTTTAATCCATGGTCATTTTGCAGCGGGGGGAGCCGGCGAGGCTCAGTCTGGGCCACACGCCACAGGGTCCTCTGGGCTCACGCCAGGCAGAGTGTCACTCTGAGACCTTCTGGTGAGATGGCACTGGATGGAGCCCCCCCCCCCCCCCACCGTGATTCTGTTCTGCAGCCGGACTCCTGGATGCAAGATGCAAATCCCAAATGTCAAAGTGCTCTGGGACCACCTGGGGAGGTTGCTGTTTAATGTAGAGATGCCTGGTTACTCAGCGTGGACATTCTGATTGACCCTGTAGAAAGCCCCAGGAAAATGAATTTTTAGCAAATACATGTACGCCGATGCCGATGGGGTTCTTGGACAACCCTCAGGGAAACACTAGGGAACAGAGAGAGCTGTGTCCCCAGGTGAGCATCCAGGAGGGGTCTCCTGGAAGTCCCGCAGCCACAGAGGCTCCTGGTGACCCACGAGCCAGGGTCTGCCTTCTCCGCTTCAGGAGACGGCCTCTTCCCTCCCTGCAGAGAGGAGGCCCAGACCGGTTCCTCACCTGGACAGGCTCTGGGACAGGTTCTGTGGCAGCGACATAAATGGTGGTGCAGGGGTCCTGAGCTGATGGGGCATCAGGTTTCTTCTGAATGGACTAGAAGAGAAGCAAAGAAAGCAAGAAATCAGCCAGGCAGTGGATTCCACCAGATCCGCCCCATGGAGAAGCCCAAGGTCCAGAAGCTTGGAGCTAGAAAGCCCCTCAAAGTCCATTGGCCCAGCCACTTCCCTGGTGGAAAGGTCCCTCCAAATTCCCTGGAATTCAATCTCAGAGTCCATTGGCCCAGCCACCTTCCCTGGTGGAAAGGTCCCTCTAAATTCCCTGGAATTCAATCTCAGAGTCCATTGGCCCAGCCACCTTCCCTGGTGGAAAGGTCCCTCCAAATTCCCTGGAATTCAATCTCAGAGTCCATTGGCCCAGCCACCTTCCCTGGTGGAAAGGTCCCTCCAAATTCCCTGGAATTCAGCTCTCGGGGCTTTGCTTGGATGCCCCAGGCGACACTGCGGAGCTCACAGTCTGGTGAGGCAGCCCACGTCACCATGAGCTCCTCCCAGATGTCTTAAAAGTCTTCCTCATGGTGAACTGGCATCGCCGTGGCTCCCACCAGGGCAGCTGGAGGGAACGGGGTCTTCATAAGATCTGTCTCGCTCCTGTCACCGACAGCACACAGAGCTCATCCCTTCCCACACTGCTGTTCGTACTATTCCTTCCTCTGACACGGTTTCCCGAGACTTCTCTTTCCCGTCCAAGTACTGAACTTAACAATAGGCACACATATCCAGAGGTGTCAGTTTACGAACTTTTCCGCAGATGCCACATCGGGCTCAAATCCACTCTGTTAAATCTCGTAGCGACACATCACCGATGGGGACGCTAAGGCTCAGAAAGACTTAACACTTTCCTACGTGCACGTGCATGAAGTATCGAAGCCAGGAGTCCCACCGACTTAGAGGCACGGGGGAGAAGTTAAGAAGTTTGGGAAAGGAGAGGGGCTGCCTGGGTGGCTCAGTTGGTTGAGCGTCCGACATCAGCTCAGATCATGACGTCATGGTTCGTGTGTTTGAGCCTCGCGTCAAGCTTGCTGCTGTCAGCACAGAGCCCATTTCAGACCTTTTTTTTAAAATTTTTTTTTAATGTTATTCAGTTTTCAGAGACAGAGAGAAAGGGTGAGCGGGGGAGGGGCAGAGAGACAGGGAAACACAGAATCCGAAGCGGGCTCCAGGCTCCGAGCTATCGGCACAGAGCCCGACGCGGGGCTCGAACTCATGAACTGTGAGATCATGACCTGAGCTGAAGTCGGACGCTTAACTGACTGAGCCACCCAGCCGCCCCCAGATCTTCTGTTCCCCTCTGTCTGCCCCTCCCCCTCTCGCACTGTCACTCTCAAAAATAAATAAAACATTTAAAAATTAAAAAAAAAAAAGTTTGGGAAAAGAGAAAGGTATAAAGGAAACCATCTATAGTCTTACCACTTTGACACAACATGGCTATTAGCACGTTGCTAGATTTCCCTTCAGGATTTTAAGCTGGATTTACGGAATTATTTTAAACATAGTTGTAATGACTTAGTGCATTTTGGTATCTTGGTGTCTTCAGTTAGGGCATGAGGCCAGGAAGCATGATCTACAAGAAACTCCAGGGGTGTTATTCTCACATAGCCTTTGTGAGCAGTGTCCCCATGAGCTGTGCAAGGTAGCAGTCCTGGTAAGACCTAGGGAGTTCCCTGGCGGACAGTAGACGTGTGTTAGATAATTTTCCCCGGTACCCTGGTCTTTATCATGGGAACATACCGCCATTGCAAATAAGAACAAGGCAAATGTTCATATTTCCTCATTGTCCACATAATTAGTCTTTATATGATATCATACAGGCATTGGAAATATGAACAAAGAAAATTGTAAACACGTAGGGAAGTGTAAATACATGTTGATGCGTAAAACAATATGTCTCCTATGTTTAAAACGTACATGAAATTGCATAATGGCCAAGGGGCACCTGGGTGGCTCCATCGGTTGAGCGCCCAGCTCTTGTGTTTGGCTCAGGTCACGGTCTCACAGGTTTGTGGGTTCGAACCCTGCATTGGGCTCAGCGCTAATAGTGCAGGATTCTCTCTTCTCTCCCCTCTCTCTGCCCCTCCCCCACTCACCCCGTCTCTCTCTCTCTCTCTCTCTCTCTGAAAAGAAATAAACTTAAAAAAAAAATCAAAAAAGGCACATAAATCAGAAGGGGAACTTCAAACGAAGATGAAGTCTTGTCCAGGAAGAGAATAAATGTTAGACTTTGGTGAGTCAAGGATGTATTTTATCATTTCTAGGGTAGCAACTAAAGAACAGAAAAAAAAAATTGCTTCATTACTAAAAGGGGAGGAGAACGGAATAATAAAAATATAATTTAAAAGAACCCTTCCTCAAAGGAACTCCTGGCTCAGAGAGCTTCACCCGGGAGCCCTGTGGAAAATTTAAGGGGAACGATAATATTTATCCTGCCCAAAGGAAATACACCATGTGGTGGGTTGAACTGTGACCCCCACCCCCCACCAAAAAAGTCAGGTCCATCCAGAATCTCTAAATGTGACCTTATTTGGCATAGGGTCCTTGCAGAGGTAATTAAAGTAAGGATTTCAAACTCAGGTCAAGCTGGATTACTGGATTACGCTCCTCACTGGATTTAGGACCATCCTCTGAAGAGACAGGGACGGAGAAAACCCAGAGACACAGAGAGGGAGGCAGAAATTAGAGTTCTGTAGCTACAAGCCAACCAGTGCCAAAGATGCCCAGGGTCACCAGAAGCTAGAAGAGGAAAAGCAAGTTTCAGAGGGAGCATGGCCCTGTCAGCACCTTCAACTTGGACTTCTGGCCTCCACAACTGGAGAATAGCTTTTTCTGGTTTAAGCCACCAAGTCCGTAGACATTTCTTACAGCGACACTAGGAAACTAACATGCAGCTCCCGCTCATAATCTTGGTGTCAAAACCTCCCCAGGCAGTTACAAGAAAGGAAAATTGCAGGCCAATTCCCCTCGGAAACCTAAACAGGACAACGACAGCACCCTCTTAAGAAAATATTAACGAAATAAAACCCAGAAGTATTTTATTTTTTTAACTTTTTTTTTTAACATTTTTATTTTTATTTTTGAGACAGAGAGAGACACAGCATGAATGGGGGAGGGGCAGAGAGAGGGGGAGACACAGAATCAGAAGCAGGCTCCAGGCTCTGAACCATCAGCCCAGAGCCCGACGCGGGGCTCGAACCTGCAGACCGCAAGATCGTGACCCGAGCCGAAGTCGGACGCTTAACCGACTGAGCCACCCAGGCGCCCCAAACCCAGAAGTATTTTAAAAGGAGCAGACTACATTGCTTCTATTCCGGGACTGCAAAAGTGGGATAGTCTTTACAAATCAGTGTGGCTCATGAGATAAATAGAGCGACCCTACAACCCGGCAACTGCACTAGTAGGTATTTATCCAAAGGCTACAAAAATGCTGATTTGAAGGGGCACATGCCCCCCAATGTTTATGGCAGCGCTATCAACAATAACCAAATTTTGTAAAGAGCCCAAATGTCCCTTGACTGATGAGTGGAGAAAGAAGACGTGATATATATATATATATATATATATATATATCCACAATGGAATATTACTTGGTGATCAAAAAGAATGAAATCTTGCCATTTTGCAACAACATGGATGGAACTAGAATGTATTATGTTAAGTGAAATAAGTCAGTCAGAGAAAGACAAATATCATATGATTTCAGTCATATGTGGAATTTAAGAAATGAAACAGAAGAACGTTGGGGAAGGCAAGGAAAACTAAGATAAAAACAGAAAGAGAGGCAAACCATAAGAGATTCTTAAATACAGAGAACAAACTGAGGGGTGCTGGCAGGGTGTTGGGTGGGGGGATGGGCTAGATGGAGGATGGGCGTTAAAAGAGGGCACTTGCTGGGGTGAGCACTGGGTGTTGTATGTAAGTGACGAATCACTAACTTCTGCTCCTGAAACTATTATTAGATTATATGTTAACTAACTTGGATTTAAATAAAATTTTAAAAATAAAATAAAATAATTAAAAACACTTAAGAAATAAAAATTTATGGGGCCCCTGGGTGGCGCAGTCGGTTAAGCGTCGACTTCAGCCAGGTCACAATCTCGCGGTCTGTTGAGTTCGAGCCCCGCGTCAGGCTCTGGGCTGATGGCTCAGAGCCTGGAGCCTGTTTCCGATTCTGTGTCTCCCTCTCTCTCTGCCCCTCGCCCGTTCATGCTCTGTCTCTCTCTGTCCCAAAAATAAATAAACGTTGAAAAAAAAAATTAAAAAAAAAAAAAGAAATAAAAATTTAAAAATCCATAAGATCATATCAATAGATGCAGAATGTTGATAAAATTCAACATCGATTCCTTAGCAAACCAGCAGTAGAAGAAAACATTCTCAATTAGATAGGACAGCAGCTATAAGAACCTTCGGCAAAAACCACATTTAATGGTCAGATATTGAAAGTGTCCCTTGTGAGTTTGGGACCATCCAAGGACCCTTCTGTTAACCCTTCCATTCCATACTGGACAAGGCACCTCAGCCGGTAAAAACAAGAAGGAAGAGAAGTTACGTGATTTGAAAATGAAATAAACTGTATTTTTTTTTTTTTTTACAGATGGTACAGTTGTGTACAGAGGAAACCCAAGTCATCTAGAGACAAATGACTAGAATTTTAAGTAAGTTTAGCAATGCTGCAAATATAAGGTTAAAATACAAAAATGAATTGTATTTCTATGTACCAATAATAGACAGAAACTAAAGATTTTTAAAAAGATGACAATATTCAAAATATCAACTGTTCCAACGCCAAGTAATAAACTATGATGGAAAAGTCCTCTTACAAAACCTACAACGCTCCATTTAGAGAAATTAAAAAAGATTGACACAATGGAAAAGATATATTATTTTGTGAATGGAAAGATTCAATGCTATAAACACGTATGGTCTCCTCAAGTGATCAGTGCAGTTCTGATTAAAATTCCAGCAGGATTTCTAGGTGGAACTTGACAAACTGAATCTAAAGTATCTATGAAAATGCCGAGGACCCAAAATGGCCAAGAACCTCTTGAGGGAGAACAAGAACAAGGGAGAAGACATTTTACCAGGTATCAAACTTAGAATGAATCTGTAATGACCGGTCTATAAAGACAGCATGGTCCAGGCACAGGCACAAATGAACAAGCCAATGGAGCAAAAAGAGAATTAAAAAAAAAAAAAAATTGATCCTCACTATGTGGAGCCTTGATTTGTGATGAAGGTAGCACTGCAGGGGAGGGGGGGGGGCAGTGGTGGGATGGGGACAAGGCCAATCTTTTCAAAACGTGGTTGATAGGATATGCATTTGGAGAAAAATGAAACCTGACCCATTTCACTCCATACTTCAAAACTCATTTTCAGGTCCATAACAGATAGAATGTGAAAGGTGAGCCGTAGGGTCTTTAGAATGACAGAGAATATCTTCCTTACCCGGGAGGAGAGAAAAAGATTTCTCCAACGGGACACAAAGCTCCATCTATGAAGGAAGAGGCTACTGAATTGTTCTATGCTAAAGTTAACAACTTTTCTTTATCAGAAGGTATCACCGAGCAATTGCAAAGGCAAGCCACAGAATGGGTGAAGGTATCTGCTAACATGTAACTGCCAAAAAGCTAAAAATATTTAAAGAACTTACACTAATCCATTCTAAAAAGCCTGAAGTTCAAAGGAAAATGGGTAAGAGATTTAACAGGCACTTCAAGAAAGAGGGTATTAATATGGCCAATAAACATAAGAAGTGTTGCTCAGCTTCCTTAATAATTAGAGAAATTTAAAATAAAGCTATAAAAAGACACATCCAACGACCAAAATTTAAAAGGCCAGGGGCGCCTGGGTGGCTCGGCCAGTTAAGCGTTTGACTTCGGCTCCGGTCGTGATCTCACAGTTCGTGAGTTCGAGCCCCACACCGGGTTCTGGGCTGACAGTTCAGAGCCTGGAGCCTGCTTCGGCTTCTGTGTCTCCCTCTCTCTCTGCCCCTCCCCTGCTCGTGCTCTGTGACTCTCTCTCTCAAAAATGAATAAACATGAAAACAATTTTTTTGAAGGCCAATAACACCCAGTTTTGATTAGAAGGCAGAGCTGGCCTAAAAGAAAATTGGTGCACTCACTTTGAAAAAAAAGTTTGGCCTTATGCAGCCAATTTGAGGATATGCGTCCCCTATGATTCAGCAATTCTACTTCTAGGTGCATACCAAACACAAATATCTGCACGCATCTACCAAGAGACACACATAGGAATGTTCATGGTTGGAATTTTTATAATAGTCTCAAACTGGAAATAACCCAAATGTCCATCAATCGTCAACTAGTTAAACTCTAGTGTATCCGTAGGCTGATATTCTATAAATGAAGCGATGAAAACGAACGTATTACATACCAAGCACAAAGACATACGAATCTCGTGAAAGTAATACCGAGCAAAAAACCCAAAAAGCCCAGAACAAAACCAAAACCAGGCCCAAGAGGAAAAATACGGCAGGACTCCATTTTTATAAAGTTAAAGGAAGAGAGAGAGAGCTAAAGTATATTTTTAGAAGTCAGGATAGCGGTATGTTTGGCGAGGGGAGGGAGACTAGAGACGAGGGGGTGGGCACTAGGAGGTCTTGTGGGCGTTGCTGGCAATGTTCTGTTCCCTGATCTGGGTGGAAGTTATTATGGGATTACAGCACTCGATACTGAAAGACGTAATTTCTCCTCAAATGGATGTGTAGATTCAATGCAATCCTAATGGGTTTTTCCCCCCTTTTGTGATACTTGAGAAGCTGATTCTGAAATAGACGTGTCAGTACAAAGGGTCGGGAAGAATCAAAAAATTGTTGGAGAAAAGCAAGGCGGGAAGGTTTGCTTTACTAGATTCCACAACGGGGTAATTCGCTGAGCTGACAGTCACACTTTGTATATGTGTCATACCTGACAGTAAGAAGACAGACGCCAGCAGCATCAGACGGAGTGGGCAGGGAAGGCTGAAGTTGAAGCCAGCCATCTAAGCATGTAAATGCAAGGGAGAGGTTGCTCTTGGGACTCTCCTATACATATATACATATACATATATATACACACACACATATTTTCAGTTTATTTATTTATTCGGAGAGAAAGAGAGAGCAAGCAGGGGAGGGGCAGAGAGAGAGAGAGGGAGAGAGAGAATCCTAAGCAGGCTCTGTGCAGTCAGCACAGAGCCCGATGTGGGGCTTGAACCCACAAACCATGAGATCATGACCTGTGACGAAACCAAGAGTGAAAAGTTTAACCGACTGAACCCCCCAGGTGCTCCGGGACTCTCCGATTTTTAATGTTTGTTTGTTTATTTATTTTTGAGAGAGAGAGACAGACAGACAGAGCATGCGCAGGGGAGGGGCAGAGAGAGAGAGAAGGAAACACAGAATCCCAAGCAGGCTCCAGGCTCTGAGCTGTCAGCACAGAGCCCTACGCTAGGGCTCGAACTCACGAACAATGAGATCATGACCTGAGCCAAAGTAGGACGCCCAACCGACTGAGCCACCCAGGTGCCCCAGGTCTCCCATTGCCAAATGGAACTTGGCTGTCAGACATAGCGATGGCCTATGTATTAAACCCTCCAGGCCACCAGGGGGCAGCAGAAATAAGAGCTCCGGCCAAGAGTCATCCCTGGTTATCAGAAATGCCTTCCCATCTGATGCAATTTTCCAAGGTGTTAATCAAAGCTGTCTTCACCTTCATGCCCTTTACTCCAGAATTTGCTCCCTCTGCATGACCAGATTCTGCCTTGTACATCACCTAGCATTGCCTTCACGTCTGAAAAACTAGAATATCTTCCTGGCTAACTGTATTCCGTTAGCCTCCCTCTAACTTCTAACATAGCTGCATCCTGACTTTATCATGACTAGCCATCTGTCCAGCCAGAATCCTCAAATCCTCCTTCCCTGTCTCTATGGTGCTTTGCAAACTCCTACACTTGCGTCAGACCAACACATCATACCACAGCCTCTCTAAACCTTCCCTTTGTCCTCAGGCCTGCCCCCCTGTCTCTTGAGAAGGGCGAGTTAGGTAACAGGGACCCACAGACACCTGGAACACCACAGCTAGAGGAGTCGTCTATCATAGGTTTCTTGCTTCCTCGTTCTCCCCCTATGAAGACACAGATGCCCAGGCTACCCAGTGTTTTCATCATTTCAAATGATAAATAACCCCATCGGACATTGAAGTTTAATGCCTTTTTGGAGAGCTCTTGTTCTTGACTTCTGCTTCCCTAATTTCCTCTGCTCCGGAACCCATGGAGAACCATGAACGTCAGGCATGCAAGACGGACTGGCCAGGAATCCCACGGAAACACGACAGGCCCACCCCGGACAAAGAAAGTCTAGAACTTACACCTGATTTCTGGACTTGGGCATAGATAGTAAGGCTTTTTGCTTCTGTGGTTGGCTGGGAATGATTTGCTTTACCTGGGGAAAAGAAATCACAGTGGTTATCTCTCTGTGGCCTACCCAGAGAACTCCACTCAGACCTATGTGGTCTTTACCCCCCCCCACCGCATACCCCCCACCCTTCCCCAGGAGTACCAAAGGAACAAACACCAAGTCCCAAACCCCCTGTATATGTGTCACATGACATGAGGTTGGTTACTTGATCTCTCTGTTTCTATTTCTCTGAGAAATGGGACTGAAGTATCTTCCCCCACAGGGCTGTTGTGATGGTCCCATGAGCTGTTATCTGTCAAGTATTTAGAACAGTGCCTGGTCCATAGAAAATTCCCAGTATGTGTTACATGGAATTGGAATGCCATTCAATTATTTTCATCTCTATTGTTTAATGTGCATATCTGGGCTCCTCCCAGGATTCTAAGTGCTTTGAGGACGGGGCTTATGACCCTTGCATACTCTTCCACTTGTAGCACAGCGCTTGGTTCAGCTTTCTCACTCAACCCTCTGTTTCTGGGACACTTTGTGCGTGTGTAGAGGAAGGGGGTCCAAGACGGACGATCCCCCAGGACTGATCGGAAAACAAAGGGACAGCGTCACTCGAACACCCACCACCCGGAAACTTTGCTCAGAGCCTAGGGTCTCCGGAATTTAATTCATTGCAGGACTCTTTAACAGTTAACCAGTTTTTGAGTTTCGTCTTTTTAAATTATAAAAATAATTCATTCTCATTACAAAAATTAAAATTGCATAAGGTCAAAAGTACATCCCTCGTCCCCCACCCCAACCAAGGCAATTTCATGTCCAGAAACGATCGCTTTTAAGCTCGACATATATCCTTCCAGACCGACCCTGTGCAATTACAGGAATGTCCCATACCTGCAGTCTGAGAGACAGAGCATGAGCATCGGAGGGGCAGAGAGGGGGGGGGGGCGGGGACACAGAATCCGAAGCAAGCTCCAGGCTCTGAGCTGTTAGCACAGAGCCCGACAGGGGGCTCGAACTCACAAACCGGAAGTCATGAGCTGAGCCGAGGACGCTCAATCGACTGAGCCACCCAGGCGCCCCTGTTCTCTGGAGTTCTTTATGCGCTTCGTGCAGTGGTGAGAAGCGTGGTGAAAGTACCAGACTAAAGCATGGAGGCTAATTTGGGGACGCTTGCCAAGTCCAGGCAGAAGCAATGGAGGCTTGACCCAGAGGAAATCACACAGGGTCTTTAGGTTGGACTTATTTTAACGCCGATCAATTGATCCTCTTAAAAAAATGAGGAGCCAGTCCCTGAGGGAACAGCACCGAGGAGCGGTACGCTTTTATTTGGAAGGGGAAGGCCGAAAATGTATGTATGCGGTGAAGGTGCTCGAAGGTGCCGCATGAGAATATATGATCGTTGGAGTAGAAGGGGAAGCTCAAAGCTCTCAAAGAACGTCCGCGTAGGATGTGCTTGTGTCCGGGGGTGGGGGGTGTGCGTGGAGTGCCTGGTGGTTCCGGCTTTACTTTTTGGCCAGGATCGATATTGGCTGCCGAGCGTGCGTGAATGCGCGTGTGCAGAACGGAGGCTGGGGCTTGGGGGTGACAGACGCGGTAATGAGAGGGGGGCACAGGTTGGGTCTGTGAGAGGGTTTGCAAAGTTAGCCGCGCCCGCCCTGGCCTGTGCTCAGTCTGTAGGAGAACAGACACCCGTCTTGAGGGACTTCGACTCTCGGGTCAGCTTCAGGCCGAAACGGGTGATTGTGGGGACAGCCCCGAATGCTCAGACAGATGGAAGAAGGGAGGCTGAAACGCCGCGTCCGAGAGAAACACCGATGGTTCAAGATCGTTCCGTCGCACAGCGTCCTTCCTAGCTCCAGAGCAGGTTTTGGGAGTCAGCTCAACTCAGCTCAGTCAGTGAGGCCCTGGGGCCGAATGGAAATGTTCATCGTGGCCTTAGAGTGAGGGTAGCTACTCCCTAGTCCTCACTGGCTGAGTGGCATTGGACAGAACCTGCCACCGAATTGGGTCTCTTCTCTTACTTTAACCGTAAAATTCAGATGGAGAATGTCTAACGTCCTTTCCAGCCGTGGCCTGAAGGACAAAGTTGTCCTTTGTTACCCAGGCTTCATGGGCTTGTCCTGAGTGCTGTTCCCAGATGCGGCCACATCTGCTGATGATAGGACTTAAACCATTGGTGTTTGAATTCACTCCCTTAGGAGATTTGTCTAGCGTGTATGTATCTGTCCATCTGTCGTGCATCTGTCCGTGTCCCACCATCTGTCCGTGGACATCCCCGTATTCGGTGTTTTGGGCGTATGGACTCCTGGATCCCCACAACACTGCACCTTACATAACTTCACCCCTGTTTTGCAGGGGAGACCTCACTGATTCAGTTACCCAGCCCGTCAGTGGCCGAGTCTGCGTGTGAATGTAAGTTTGGCCAGTGCCTGACCCCGTGTGTTGGAGCAGTGTATTCTGGGCATGAAATTGCTAGGGAGACCCTTTGCAGAGCTTCAGAGTCAGGCGGCATCTCGGAGGTGACGGCATTCGTGTTAATCTCAGGGTCCTCAATCCTGGTATCTCGCCGTTTCCTTCTTATCTAGGCCAAATGTGGGTGCCTTGCCCCATCCCCTTAGGCTCTCATCATGGTTTCTGTCTGAATCACCCCACCCCAACCCCTCCCCAGCTAACTCTTAGATGGAGGAAATGAGACAAAAGTAGGTGGCTGGGCTGTGATCTTGACTTTTTTCATGCAAGCCAACCCGACTCAGGGTGCTGCGGTAAGGGCTTTTTTGAGAAGGTCGCACGTGACCGATCTACTTGGCAAATAAGATCAGCCATCAGCTTTGTGGCATGAAAATCAAGTCCCGTCCTCACCACGGGACGGCCAGCCCGGGAAACTGGACCTGTGGGACTGTGGTATGGGCGGGTGAGGCGAGTGGGGCCGAGCGCATTGCTCCTTGATGTGGAATCAGGGGACGACTTGGAGGGGAGGCCAAGAGACCCTACCTCTAGGTACTTAACCTGCAAGGAAGTAATGGGGCCTTCAGAGCTATCCCAGGCGACCTTCCGTATCATTTGGTCTGGCCTTAAGCAACTCGCAAATGGTACCGTTTTCCAAGGTGAGGCAGAATTTGTGCACATATCTTTAGTAAAGAGCATTCCCTCTGCTGCCTTCCGGTGACCCGTGGACCTTCCCCCTGGCATGCGCCCTGGGGGGTGGGTGTCAGTTCTGGTCTCTCATTAACAGGCTGGGTGAACTCGCACGAGTCACGTAGCCTCTCTCTGCGTCTGTTACCCCGTTGCTGAGTCACGTAGAAACGATTTGCAGAGGATATTGCGGGAATAAAAAGAAATTATAGAAAGGTTTCAACCCTTGGATGAGTGCCTTTTTATTAGTCAGTAATTCTAACGTTCCTTGAATGAAATCCAGGAGTCCCCTGGATTCTGCGTCTGGTGAACATTGTTAAGCCTCTGGACCCCTTCAGCATCCTGTATCTACGTCTACACCAGAGCGAGGCATACGGAATGAGAACGATCTGTGTAAGGCCTCCCGCGTTAGACACCTGTGGCTCATCCCTCTTTCCATTCCCACAGCCCAACACAGGGGATCAAGACATGTGTTGAATCACGGGGCACCCGGGAGGCTCAGTGCGTCTGACTCTTGATTTCGGCTCAGGTCGTGATACCCGGGTCATGGGATCAGGCCCCAAGCTGGGCTCTGTGCTGACGGCACTGGGGCTGCTGGGGATTCTCTCTCTCCCTCTCTCTCGGCCCCGCCCCCCGAATAAATAAATAAACATAAAAAAAAAAAGACATGCTGATTTCGACCGAACTGAGCAAGGCCCCAGGATATGTGTATTTAGTTATCGCAAAGGTGCTTTGTGGAGAAAAGCGTGCTAAGGGGTGCAAGCAGGTCTTTGCTTGTGGGGAGCCGTCCCTGCTTACCGCAGAATCTGATATGAGTCTCTTCACTGACACCTACCTCTTCTTCTCAACAGCAGCACTGCTACTTTGAGCGTCAAGATGACACCAATGATGGCCCCTGAGGACAGCCCGACATACAGTCCCCAGGGTCTTAGTTCTGAAAAAAAAGGTCAAAGGGCAATCTCAACAGTACTGCGAGTTTCAAAACATCCTTCCCGGAAGTGGGGAGACCAAGCCTCATGTTCTCGTTCTCTATTCTCGGGGGAGACATCCACTCTGATGGTTTCAGATAGCGGCTTCAGAGCACCGAAGATTCCCCACCTGTTCTCTTATCCTTATTCCTCTCTCCACACTCCATTTTCCTAATTTCCGTAAAGATTTTTCTGCTCAAATGCCTGATGGGCACCTTGATGGCCACATGGCTCAAATCAGACTCATCTTTGTCCCAAGTCAACCTCTCTTCCCGTTTCCCTAGTGTTAAACCTCATGCGTCCTGCATCCATTTTGGTTGAATGAACACATGGGTACTGCCCACTGTCCCCACACCCCGACACCCCCCCACACCATTGTCATGAGACGCTGGGAGGAAGAACGACCAATTTCTGTCTCTTAAAAATGAACACGATGGCGCTATGATCGTCCTACCATGCAAATAACTTTACTGAGGCCACTGGACCCGAACTGAAAGAAAAGCATGTACATTTTCCTCTCAGCGATCCCCACGCTTAACATGAGCCCTTGAGTGGCAGTCAGCAGGCTCAAAGTCACAGAGCACCCCCCCCCTTTTTTTTTAATGCTTTCTCTCCTTTACCCACTTCACCAAATCCTTCTGAGCCAGGAGCGATACCTTGGAAAAGAGCAAAAGAGACCTGAGTCCCAGCAAACAAGACATCTAGCTTACTGAGGTAGTAACGGATGATGAGCCAGGCTTTATTTTTAGGGCATCATGTGTATTAATAGATACAGCCCTCACAACAGCCCTGGGAGGTTCTCATTACTCCCCTTTTGTGCGGAAGGAAGCAGGCATGGAGACCCTCGAATACTAGAGATCGGTCTAGGGGTACAAATGTGGCTGAGTGTTGAAGACAGACCTCGGGGAGAGTCAGAGAGGCTTATGGGTTCGGGGTGAGTTACCCCAGGGTAATGAACAGTGGGTTCATTACCTGAAGCACCAGGATTTTAAGTAAAGTAACAGCATTAAGGCTCTAAACACAGTTGACCCTTGAACAGCCTGGGGGGTTAGGAGTACCGGCCCCCTGACACAGTTGAAAATCCATGTGTGACTTTTGATTCCCCAAAAACTTAACTGTTAACCAGTTAAGTTCCCCCAAAACTTAGTTGATTCCCCAAAAACTACTGTTAACCAGAAACCTTCCTGGTAACACAGAGAGTTGACGTATTATATGTATTAGATGCCGTTCTTACAGTAAAGAAAGGTGAAGAAAATGTTGAGACAACCGTAAGGAAGAGAAGATCTATTTCCAATACCATATTGTATTTGTAAAAAAAATAAAAATAAATCTGTATATAAGTGGATCCACCCAGTTCAAACCCGTGGGGTTGAAGGGCCAGCTATGGCATAAGGACAGGTGTTGGCATTAATGTGTCAGGGTAGTTTATAAGGATGATTGTAGAATCGGCCTGCTTGTTGTTGAACTTGGGGTGGATTGCGGGGGGGGGGGCGGTGAGGGGAGATGTTGAGATGAAGGAATAGGTGGGTTGTAGAGGAGCAGAGTCCCTACAAGCGTCACTCACACAGTTGACCTGTGACATTCACAGAGTTGGCCAAAGCTACAGGCTAAAGTCTCAGGGCATCGATAAAAGGCAAGATCCAAGTGGGCCTTCAGCCCGATGGCTCACCAGAGGTTGCCTCCAGGGTTTGAAAAGATTCCTCCTTTTGCTTCCTAGGCTTTTCACACATCAAGGCATCCCAAGGAACCTCAGTGAACTGGCTTTGTAAGCAGTTGACCCTCTGGATTATTGACCCTCTTCCCCAGACTGAAGAAGCTTTCACCCTGCCAGTTACCAACTCCAGCGGACAGGCGTGCCATGTGACCTGATCAAAGAGCCAGGGTGCAAGCAGAGAGTGGCTGTAAGGCTCCTGGATTAATATCAAGCCTAAGATTTAAGCATGGAGACACCACTGTGGTTGGAACTTCCTGCGAGCGGTCCCCCTCTGAATGGCTTGTGGTCACTGAGAACCCTCTTCGCAGGTGGGGCGTGTGTGTGTGGGTGCATGTGTGTCTGAGACAGCACAAAGAAAGAATGATTACTCAGGGCTTATGTTGCCAACCCCAGGGGCATGGAGAAGTGCCCCAAATCCTAAGCTAAGAAGCAGAGACAGCAGCCAAGCGCCACCATGTTCCGGGGGTCCATGGAGCCGACCCAGAAAATCGTGACAGCGAGTCTGACTATCGTGAGACGACTTCCTTTCCCTTCTTCCCTCGTGTATGTTGGGGACCTGCTAAAACAACAGTTACTTGAAGAACAAATGACTGGGCCAGAACACGTAACAACGCCAGCCCTGTTTCTTTTCCAGGGAGCCGTGGGGATGAACGTCATCTGCTGTCCTTGTCCCATGACATAACCGACCAGCTTCTGCCCATCCAGCCAGATCTGAGAGGCAAGCTGGCCGTCATCCTGAGATTCCACAGCCCGGATTCTTCTCCTAGTCTTTGAATGCAAAGTAATGTGAACCTGTGCGAGGATTTAAGCGACAGCTCCACAGAGGTTTTGAATATTAGAGGAGCTGGAGCATCATCTCACCTGACTCACTAATTTTTACGTTGAGGGACCTGCGATTCAGACAGGTGTGCCCAGAGCCACAGAGAGGTCGATGGCGGAGCTGGGCAGGATGAGAACTGTGGACTTCACAGTCTTGTGTTTTCTCCTGTGGCGGTGGGACCCCGCGAGGAAAGCCCTGGGAGGTGCCCATGCCCTCAACACCCTCCCTCCAACACCCGCCCCGTCTTGTGCCCTGTGGTGTGCCCTCTCCCCTTCCTCCCGCCGCACCTTCGGCTGCCCAGTGTTGACGCCCAGGCCAATGCTACCTCCTCTGTGTCAGTTTCCCTGACCTGTCCCAGCTCTCCTTGTTCCCTGCCCCGGGACTCTGCGGCACCTCGGTTTACGCCGTGTGTCTTAGAACCTGAGTTGTGCCATTATCTTTGCGGTGCAGATCACTTTCAGTGAGGTCATTTGGAACCAGACAGGGGGATTCGAATTCTGGACCTACCACCTGATAGCTCTGTGATCTCGGAGACGCTGTTCATAACTTCTGGGGCCTCAGTCTCCGCGACGGCAAAGCGAGCACGACAATATCCAGTTCGCACAGTCGCTCTGATGAGCCAAGGAAATCTTTGTAGGAGGTGCCCAGAGCAGTGCCTGGAGCACAGCACGAGGTGCACAGCTGTCGCCTCCTTCCGCCGGCCTCCACTCCCCCGCCAGCTGCTAGCCTCTCAGAGGCCACTTCGTTCCCTCTTTTGCTCGTGTCCTAGGACTTGGCACACAGTACATTCTCGGTAAATTCCTGCTGGTGGATTGGAAGGACAAGACGATGGGTTTGATCTCACGTCCACCGGAGTCCCTTCGCTGGCCACCGACACTTCCGCCCCATCCTGTTGTCGGCTTATGACTTCGTTTCTCTCTCTGTCTAGCAGGCGTCTTTGCATGTGGTGCTCCTCTGTTTGGTACTATTCTCTCGTGATACGGATGCTTGTATGGAAACTAAATGTCAGGTACTCCCTGCCCTTAGCAATTTGGATCGATACGGACAGAATGCTGTCAGGCTGCCCGTGATTCCTACAATGTCAGGTGACAACTTCCTCGTACAACGAAAGACTTGCTCCTACGGCTCCGCTTGCTGTGGTCTGGGCTGTCCTGGGTGCAAGGTTCAATGCCTTCAGCAGTTTCCACACACACACACACACACACACACACACACACAGCCAAAAAACCTACACCAAGATTTTGTGGGTGTGAATCCTCTGCTGAAGATCTGAAAGGTCACAGGGAACGGATTCCATCATGAATCAGGTGGGTTTTTCCACCATCTGACAGGCTCAGACCTTCTTTTTCTCTTCCTCTGTCTGCACAAGCCACATCTGTCCCCTTTCTTGCACGGAATCCTCTAACCCACAGCTGAATTCTTTGGGGGAGGGGTGTCACCTCCTGCCCGCTAACGTTAAAAAAAAATTTTTTTTAATGTTTATTTATTTTTGAGAGAGAGAGAGAGAGCCAGAGCATGAGTGGGGAAGAGGCAAAGAGGGAGACGGAGACACAGAGTCTGAAGCACGTTCCAGGCTCCGAGCTGTCAGCACAGAGCCCAGCGTGGGGCTCAGACCCACGAGCTGTGACATCGTGACCTGAGCAGAAGTCGGACACTTAACCTACCGAGCCACCCAGGCGCCCCTGCCCACTAACATTTAAACTAAGGTACAATTCTAAACAAACCCTGTTCCTTTCCAGAGAGGAATTTTAGTCGAAGTTTCTTCATACGATAATATTTTTCTACCTGGTAAGGTAGAGAAGTCCCCCCTAGATTGTAAATTCTTGAAGGTAAACGCTGTGTTAAGCTTTATTCGCACCCCCTCCCCCCACCACCTGATACAATGTAGGGTGGGGGGGGCACTTACTGAGCACAAGATAAAGGAAGTTAAATTAAATTAAAAGCCATAGAAAGAAGACTGGCATGTATCCTTTGGTTAAGAATTATTAGAGCCCTAAATATAAGAAGGTCTCAGAAGGAAGGCAGGGTCACTTTTGAATGGCTCCAAGTGGAATCAAAGGGCGCTTTGACCTACTTAGCATGTGCTTCATAATAATGAAATGGAATCAGGAAGAGACTGTGTGCCTGCGGCCTCCGCACCACCTGTGTTCCCATTTTCAAACCACCGTTTCCTGTGACAGAAAACTCCAGCTCTCCCTCTTCTTCCTCAGTCCTGTGGTGAGTGAGGCCTCTCAGAACGAAATCAGAGCAACGTGGTCCTGGGGCCCGTTGGCCCCATTGTTCATTCACAAAGAAATCCCATCTGAACGTTTCTAAATAGGAGGTGGGGCCTTTTTCCACCCCTGGAGCCTCTTCGAAGCCGCTGAGGAGGCTGGTCGAGAACCCCGGCACAATTTGTGAGGCCTCACCTTTGGTCCTCTCCCCTGTGGGTTGTGGTTTAAACCTGGCAACTTGGCCCGGAGCCACGCCTCCAAGGCAAAGGATGGGGGGCCTTTTTTTTTTAACCTCTAAAAGTCCATTGCCCCAGACACACAAAAGCTGTCCCTCCTCAAGTCCGCCAAACCTCATTCTTCAAGGAGAGAGAGAAGAAAACGAAAAAGAATCTGAGAAACAAACGTAGTCTCCCCCAGGACGTAGTGAGATGCTGCCATAACGGTCTGAGAACAGATCTCCTTCCTGCCTTTCATGTGGTTCTGTCTGCAAGGCCGTCTGCAAAAGCACACAGCGACTTGAAGAAGTCAGCCAGCCTTCAAAAAACACCTTCTCGTCGACGGTGGCTTCCACTCAGAATTGGGGATGCTCACAACCCATACGCTGATTTGAGGTCCAGGACCACCCAAGGGAACAGTTTCACAGAGTTTCCGGGTTCCAGAAAAGCCCCTCACGCCCGCCTATCCCACCCACACTGTGTTGCAGAGGCTACTGGCTGTGCCCACACTTTTCCCCATCCATCCACGGAAGCACGAGTGTTGTCCAGTCCCAGGGCCGGCCAGCCTCCCTTGCGGCAGGGGTGGCCATATGACAAGGCTCCAGCCCATGAGGTACCTTCCAGGCTCCACCCTTCCGCCACTGTTGTCACGCCGGCCGGACTGGGTGCATGATGAAGAGGGACCTGCCTCTGCCCTCGGTAGCAGTGGGTGCTCCCTGGCCTTGTTAGAAAGGGGGAGCCCCTGGGGCTCACTGGCAGGCGTCACCTGTCTCTTCCTCTGCGCTAACCCAGGCTTGCTGAGCCAACTTGTTGGCGATCTACGGAAAAGTAGCTTCTTTCCAAGAGGAGCTCCCAGGGACATTCCCTTTTAGCTGAATTGCTTAAGGTTTTGTATTATATGTTCTAGCATAGATGTAACTCTCTCCGAAGACGGTCACGAAGGACAACAGCAAGGCTCACACCGTCGACCCACATCAACATGCTCCGGGGGACCTCGCGAGAGTGCTTTGTGGCACCCTAAGATTTGGACTTGGCAATAAAGGTGCTTCCTAGCAAGAGACATTAAGATGTTTCTTACCGTGCTCACTGGGAATCAGCAGAAACAAACAAACAAACAAACAAAGACATTTCTTACTGTAAAATAATGAAGTGGCCATTGGAAGAAGGATGAGTATACCACTGGGAGCCTGGACAAATGTCATCAGAAGAATGGCACAGTGAAGAGATCTCCAATAAACCCTCAGCCTCCACCGCTCAGTCCCAAGGCTGGAATTTCCCTTGTGTGAAGTCTTTGTTAAACTAACAGCCACTCCTCATCATCTCTTGATGGGTCACTGCAAGGGTGGCCCTTCCCCATAACTAGTGTCTCTTTCTGCTGCCTCTTCCCTGCCCCCACCCATTCTCCACACCACTGAGATTTCTCTCCGAAATGCAAAGCCGATCGTGTTACTCCTCTATCGATTATCGCTTCCGATTGCCTGTAGGGTAACACAGGACAAGACCCAGCCGCCTCTGCTTTTCCCTCTGCCTGGAATGTCTTTCTTTGACCTGCTTGGGTAATTTGTATTTGCTCTCCAGAACCCACTTGGTGTCGCATCCTCTGTGATGGTCTCTCTGATTCCTTCAGATAGCCTCAATCATTCCCTCTTCTTTGTTACTTCTGTTCTGCCCGTACCACTACACGATCTAGGATTAGCTACTTCCAGAATGATCTCTTTCCTTAAGGGCAAGGATCAGGTCTTTTTTTTTTTTTTGTCTTTGTGCACTCAGCACCTAGCACAATGTTGGAACGTAGTAGAATCTCAACAGAGGTTGTCAAACTAAGCACAGTATTCTAAGGATTAGTAATACTCATTAAACACAAGTCAATAAGCTAATAGAACTCTGTTTTCTGTCTTTAGGCAGCCTGGTGTACTGGGAATGGCATGCCACAGCCCAGCTATGTGAATTTGTTCTGATGCGCCATCGTTCCCCACCCCCAGAGGCAGGAGGGAGGGATCTCTATTTGTGTTATGGATTGAACTGTGCTTCCCCCAAAATTCACATGTTGAAGTCCTTAGAATGTGACCTTATTTGGAAACAGTGTCTTTACAGAGGTGATCAAGTTGAAATGAGATCATTCGGGTGGCGTTATGAGCTGAACTGTGTCCCTCCCAAACTCATATTTTGAAGCCTTAACCCTTAGTACCTCAGAATGCAAATGTATTTGGAGATGGGATCTTAAAATGGGCGATTAAGTTAAAATGAGGCCATTAGGATGGGCTCCGATCCAATCTTACAGGAAATCTGGACACACGAAGAGATGTGTGCACACACAGAGGAAAGACCATAGGGAGGCACGGCAAGAAGGTGGCCATCTGCAAGCCAAGGAGAGGGGCCTCAGCAAAAAAGCCCAGCCCTGTCAACACTTTGATCTTGGGCTTCTAGCCTCCAGAGTTGTGAGAAAATAAATTCCTGTCACTCAAACACCCAGTCCGTGGTCTTCTCTTATGGCAACACCAGAAAACCGATTACAGGGGAGCCCTGATCCAACATGACTGGTGTCCTTATAAGATGAGGGAATCTGAACGGAGATAGGCTCTGAGGGAAGAGAGTGTGAAGAGACACGAGGAGAAGGCAGCCACCTGTCAGCCACGGAGAGGGGCCTCCACAGACCTCTTCCTCACAGGTTCAGAAACAACCAGCCTTACCGACCATGTGATTCTGGACTTCTAGTCTCCAGAACTGTGAGGCAACACATTCTGGTGGTTGAAACCACCCCGTTGCTGGAACTCGGTCACAGCAGCCCTAGCAGCAAATATCCCTTGTAAACTTTGGGCAGCCTTCTTCCCACTGTACGTGCAAAGCGAATCATAGAATATCGACTCTGGACAGAGCTTCGTGACCTATGAAGACTTTGGAAAGCACTAATTAAATTCTTCTTGAACCACAGAGAAAAGCGCAAAGAGAGTCCTTCCTTTTTTTGAGATAGGCCAGGGTAAAACTCTTCACGCCCTGTCTTTGCTCTAGGAGGTTTGCCACGACCACAGAAGGCTCAAGAAAATCCTTGCATTTTTACAATTATTTACGAGGCGTTTAAAGCGTGTTATGTTTTCCACGACTACTTAGGAGGATTCCAGGATCAGACAGCTCAGCCCTGCTACGTGCTCTGTGTGTGACCTTCCTATGTCTTTGCTTCCTCGTCTGTGAAGTGGGGGTGTACTGATGCTCTTTGGTGGCTGTGAGAATTGAGTGCGAGGCCACACAAGTGGCATATTGGAAACAGGCATAAGACCTGTCAGTGGTTACGATTTTAGATAAAGAATCTAAGTCTCAGGCAGGTTAAGAGGCCTTACGCTTGCAAGTAAGCGAGAGTGGCATTGGGTCCAGAGCCACTGGGGACACCTTCCGCAAACCCTAGAACACCTCCCTCATAGACACACCAAGTCTACAGCGGGCTGAAGTCCCCTTGGAATGGCTCCTGTTCCCCACAGTGGATGCAGAAAAGAGAATGTCAGGGCATCAGTAATGCTCGGAGGGCCAGCAGCCAGGTCCTTCTGTCCCTGAACCCACCTGAGGCGTGGACACAGGATCTGTCATTGAAAAGGGTCAGCGGTCTGTCTAGCTAGCTTCCACCCTCAGAGGGTCACTTAATCGGCCCTCCCTTCCTTTTGATAGCAGAATAATGATGCTGTGCTTCCTGGAGAATGAGCAGTCAGAAGGTGGAGGCTTAGGTGCTAAACCTCGAGGAAGCGTGGGGAGGGTACTTAAATGCTACGAGCTTCACCTTCCTCGTCTGTAAGATCAGGACGGCGAGAACACTTAACCGGTAGGGTCGTTGTGAGGACAAAACAGATGAGACCTCTGAAAGCGCTCTGCCAATAACAAAGTACTGTGTGGTTTGTCATCGTTCCCGAACGCCACAATCCAGGTCTTGGTCAGAGAGCTAACCCCCCCGGGACATCTGACTTGCTATGAGGGTCACGGTCCATACCGTTAACAGGTGGCCCTTCATTATACCCTGCTTTCCATTACTGAGCAGATGCTTCACGTCTTGTCACCACACCATGCTGCTAGAGAGCACAGGTCAGGCCTCCTGGCCGTGCCCAATTTGCTGCACGGAGGGGGTCGACAAGTCTTATCGGTGGTGCAGACCTGTCCCACCATGAGCAGACCGTGCACTGGGGAGTCGAGACCTGCCACCCTTGCGGGTTAGAGCCAAGACAGGAGGGGAGAGGAAGAATCACAACGGGGAGGCCCGCGCTCTGGGTCTGACTCCATCGTTTCCCACCGGTGTCCTCGGCCGGGAACTGAGCAGAATGCCCTCCTGGCGATTACGAGCGGCAGGCACCCACTGAGCGCACCCGAGGAAGCTTTTATCAACCGTAGAGAAAAACGTAAAGTGTCGTTACCAGGGTGGAGGCGGGAATCATTGGTTCCGGTTGGGGACTGAGCCCCTATCGTCAATGTGCCACACCGGCCCCCACCAGGGCACTCACCTGGAGGATCCGGCATGCACACGGACCCCGGGGTGAAGGTCTGCGAGTGGTTGCTGATGGGGTTGCTCACGGTGCAGACGTAGACGTTGTGGACGTGCTGAGGGCCCAGGCTGAGGTGCAGGTGGGAGCTGTTGGCTGAGATCGGTGGGTCGGCGCCCGTCTCCTCCCTCCAGCTGTAAGCCACATGGTCCCCCTTCCCCACTTCGCAGGCCAGCGTCAAGCTGCAGTTTCCGTTCTCCTGGGTCCAGTTCAACACCTTTATTTCCGGAGTGGAGACCTGTTCTGTCAGGAGGGGGAGGAAAGAAGGCCTCACTCAAGTGAACCCCCTGGGATTCTGACTGGACCTTTCCGTCAGAAGAAAATGCAACCTGATGGTGTTTTTCCTTCCCTGTGGGTCTGCAGCGCGATTTATTCTAGTGGGGACTTACTGGTTCCCCAAATCCCTCTCTCTCCACTACGCTCCCTTCCGGTGCGAGCTCGGGACAAAATAGAGAAAAGTAATCTGTCGTTTAGTCCCCTCCTCCCACCACTGTTAGGAACCTACCTCCTCTTGCTAATACTCCTGATCTGATACTTGAGTATTTTACCTCCTAGATCTGAAAGAATGACTGGGTGGTGGGGTTTTTATCTAGAGTGTGTGTTGGGAAGGGGTGCTCACTCTAATGCCAGGAAATAGCCGAGGCCAGGGAGCAAGTTGTATTTATTTAGCAATTACTGTAGGACAGACACGATTCTGGCACTGCACATTCATCACAGCCTTTAATCTTCTCAACAACTTTCTCAACAATCGTAGCCTTAGTGGTAAGTATTCCCATCTTACAGGTGGAGACACTGAGTCCCGCAGGGATGGCAGGGGTCACATATTATGTGAGCTCAGAACCTAGGTCTGTCTGACTCGGAAATCCAGCTTCTTCCTTGGACTCGAGAAGACTCTCGTGGTTGCATAGACCGCACTTTCCAAGGTAAGAATTTAGGTGACAAGACGTGACAAAGGCAATGAACTGTTCTGGAAAATGCATGATGGGTCATCCCTGGGGGGCACTACTGGAGTGGCCAGAACTCCCTGGTACCTGTCAGGGGGCTGAAGGGAGTCTGCATACACTGTGTGGAGGAGGGGGAAGGACTCTCCTGATGTCCTCCTGTAGGCATCTGGGGATTTCAAAGAAATGCTGGGTAGGTGAGGCTCTCTATCCCATCTCAGAGATAAGTCTCTCTATAAAGGAGCCTCTGGGCTTGAAAGACACAAACTCTGGGTGCATTCAAGAGGGGCTGGCAGTTAAAGAGGCTCAAAAAAAGCACTGGCCTTGGACTCAGATGGACCTAGGTTCTAGTTTAAGTTCTGCAACTAAGCGACTTTATAACCAGAGTCTCTCTTGCGATGCCAAAAAAAAAAAAAAAAAAAAAAAAAAAAAAGAGCCCTTCTAGCAGGTGGATGTGGTCCTGTTCCTGGGCATGGGGCGTGGGAGTGGTGCATGGGCTGAGACTCAGCTCTCCTTTGCCCAGGCCCCTAGTGCAGGGGACCAGCCACGAGGACGTGTGTAAGCACATGACAGTCCTGTGGATTTCAATGTCTTCATCTATGGAAAAGAGGTCGGACTTGATCCGCGGCATTCAAACATTTTAAAAATCGGGGGAAAAACAAAACCCTTTTTCAAGCCAAGTCTTATTTGCAAATTGAGACTCTCAGGCTCCTACGCCCTGTAGTCCGTGAGCAGCTAGGCTCCTTGTCTTTGGCAAATGGGGGTAGTAATTAGTGCTCTCAGCTACCACCAATGGGCCATTTGGACAAAAAAGATTTGTGAATCTCTAAAACGTCTTCCCAAACCACAGTTTCAACACCCTGGACTTGCTGATCTTTAAAAGTCACTCCCAATCTTGGAACCCTCGCTAAATTCTTAGGCAAGGGACTATCGCTGCCCACCCACCCCCACCCCACCCCCCAGCCCCCACCCCCGCCTGGTGGGGACCGGGGAAACCCTGTCATTACCAAAGAGCTTCAGCTGCAGGCAAAAATGGCGAACTGAAAAGTTCTCCTCCAGGGTCGTGAAGTACCAGCCCTCAGTTTCCTTCTTGCTTTGCAGGATCTCCAGCTTCAGGTTCTCCGGATGGAATTTATAGCCATTTTCCAGAAAGCGTGGAGAGGCCCTTTCCGGCAGACTCAGAGACACTATTTTCGTCTTGACATTTTTTTGCGGTGATTCTGACTTTGTGACCAGGATGTGGATACTCTTGTTCATGCTCTTACTTATGCCTTCAGACGCCAGGGGCAGCAGCAAATTTCTTCCCAACTGCTCGGTGACCTCTTGACAAGTCATCAAGCTCTCACCTGTGGGAGGAGGAAGAAGAAAGTCCCTTATCGTGGACGTTTTTGAGAATCACATCCTCTCTGTGGATCAGGAATGACAGACTATAGATGCTCCTTCTTCTTCCCGGCCTCTCCCTGGCATTGCCAGGTGCTTAGCAGCCAATGAGGGCAGTCACGATAGTCCCGCTGTATTCTCAATGTTTCAAACATCCCAATGGAAATCTTAAATTTTTGTTTTACATTAAATATCATTTATTGTCACACTGGTTTCCATACAACACCCAGTGCTCATCCCAACAGGTGCCCTCCTCAGTGCCCATCGCCCACCCTCCCCTCTCAGTTTGTTCTCAGTATTCAAGGGTCGCTGATGGTTTGCCTCCTTCCCTCTCCGTAACTTTTTCCCCCCTTCCTCTCCCCCATGGTCTTCTGTTAAGTTCCTCAGGATCCACATATGAGTGAAAACATATGGTATCTGTCTTTCTCTGCCTGACTTATTTCACTCAGCATAATACCCTCCAGTTCCATCCACGTTGCTACGAATGGCCAGATTTCATTCTTTCTCACTGCCAAGTAGTATCCCATTGTATATATAAACCACATCTTCTTTTTTTTTTATAATGGAGGTGTGCAGACTAACTGGGACACTGGATTTCTTTGATCTAGGAGAGAATTCTCTCAACTCAGATTTATAGTGAAGGCACAGAGAGGCGAAGATGTGGAAAAGTTAAAGGACATCCCGAAAGTCACGTAATTAGTAACTGGACTAGAATCCAGGTCTGCTAATTCCTTGACCAGACTTCTCACCACCACTGCGTACATAATATGAAGGGTGGAGAGCAACCAAAGCTGATTCTGAGCTTGTGAGCCCAGGACACCAAGGCTACAGAGCGTCGTTTTTCAGATGACAAAGAAAGAAAAAAGTCTGAGGGGTGTGGAGCCAGGCAGGTAGTAAGCCCGGGGTTCAAACTCTGGAATTCTTGCTCTCCAAAAAAACTGTTAAGTAGTTCCCAATATCAAGGCTGAGAAATTATTTTACTTCTCTTTTTCAAAAGAGCTGAGCCAACAACAACAACCAAAAAAAGAAAGAAAAAGAAAGAAGAAAGAAGGAAAGAAAGAAAGAAAGAAAGAAAGAAAGAAAGAAAGAAAGAAAGAAGGAAAAGGAGAGAGAGAAAGAGAGAAAAAGAAAAAGAAACCCAAAACCAAACCTTTCAAATCACTGTAAGGGATCCTACTGCTGACTATTTAACACCTCCTCTCCTCTTCTCAAACTGATGACCTCAGCTGATGACTCTGATTCTCATTTCACTGAAAAAGGAGTCGAAACAAGAGGAGAATTTCCATTTGTAGCCACCACCAGGAAACCTACCTACTTAGATGGGTAGTCTGTGCTCCCCTTAGGTCTAGCCTCGTCCTTCACGGAGCACTCGCCCACTTCAAGAATTTGCTCTTGCAATTGCCCTCATCCCTTGCATCATCAGCTCCGTTATTGGCATAGAATGTTGTGGGTTATTTCCATCAATACACAATAAACCCACTTGTAACTTCCCTCATTTACAAACCCCTCCCCTGACCCCAGGTTCATCCCTAGCCGCTGCCTCATATCTCTCTTTTCCTTTATTGCAAAGCCCTTTAATGTGTGTTGATATTTTCTGTTTCCATTTCCTGACCCATTTTCCTGTGCCCGCTCCTGGCAAGTGCTGTTCCTTACTACTCACTGGAAGGTCACTCGTCGAGGTCATTGTATGCACCGTGGTGCCGAGTCCATTCTCCATTCTCATCTTGCTTTCTCAGGAGCACTTGACATGCTTCCCCACTCCCTCTTTGAAACAGTCCTCATTCAGTCCCCTGGAGCATCACGCTCCCCTGGTTTTCTTCCTCTTTCATTGGCTGCCCCTTGTCAGTTTCCTTGACTGGAACCTGCTGCTCTTAACCTCTAAATATTGGAGCATGCCAGGACTCAGTACCCAGACCTCCTCCCTCCCAGCCACGTTCACCCAGCTGCATGGGTTGCATACTTCTGGAATGCTTGCAGAGATAGATCTCCCTCCCAAACTGCCTACACGGATCAGCACTTGGAGGTCTGAAGGGCATTGCAAACTCAGCAGATGAACTCTTGGTTCTATAGCCCCTTCTACCAACGGCATTACAACTCTCCTGAATTCTCAGACCGAAGCCTTTGGAATCATCCTTGACTCCTTTCCTTCTCTCATACTCTGCATTCAGTCTATCAGCAAATCCTGTTGGCTCTACCATCAGAAAAGATCTGCAATCCTAGCACTTAGAACCTCCCTCATTTCTACCACTATCATCATTGCCTGGCATGGCCATTGGCTTCCAACTCATCCCCCGGCATCCATACAGCGGGCAGAGTCATCTTTTAAACCTATGTCAGCTTTTGTCTCTCTCTTGCTTTTAAACTTCCAGGGCTTTCTAGCACCATTGCATATTTGCTCATCTTATTTCTGTGTCCCTGGCTAGGATGCAAGTCTTCATGAGGAAGAATTTCATTCTGTTCAATTGTTTTGTCTCTAACACCGACAGCAGTAGTTGGTGCATGGTAAGCTTTTCGCAAATATCTGTTTGATCTACGACTGCAAAAAATGACATTACCTGACTAAAATCTCTTTTATTGAGCTGTGCCCAATATATAACTGAACTTAACCATAAGTTAATTCTCATAAAAGAAGGAGCCCATGACTCAGAGAGCATAGATTGTTCTAGCTGATAAGGAAGCCAGAAAAGTAACACAAAACCACCTGGTTAAGTAACGCAGGCACTTAGAAAGGACACAACTGACTTGTGACTAAGATTGGCTGTTGGAAAATTGGACAGACCAAATCCTCTCCACACCAAAAATGCCCTGAAATCCCAGCACTGGCCCGTAAAGGGCCCAGGTGGCGTTGGGCTAGAGATTCCGAGGAGGGGGGAAGCACGAGGCAGTCCACATGGGCTGAAACAAGGGCGACATTGGGGGAGACTCATAACAATGAAGGAAAAGGAGTTTATAGGACGAGACGGGGGGAGCCCCTCACCAAAGGAATCAAAGAAAGCAAGTAGGAAGGGAAAGAGGACAAGAAGAGAAGGGGCAGATTCGAGAAGGGCAGGCTGAGTGATGTGTGCACGCTCACTCACGGGGAGTGGCATTGAAACTTGGTCAGGAAGAGACCCTCACACCCTGCAACCCACACGAAGAATGATGACCTACCAACTGACTCTGTGTCAGTGGCTGGGGTGGGAGGGGGGACTAGAAACCAGCACCACCTAGACACAAGTGGAAAAAAAATAGGGGGACTTTAAAGTGGTTCACAAAACCCTTCAAGTGGAGTCCCTGCTCCTGAAACTTCCTACCGTCTGATGAGTGTTTTCCAGTGGGTCTGTGATTCAGTCAGCCCCTGTTTACTAAAGCGTCTGGAGGAAACACCAACTCACTTTCTTCAAGGGTAATTCTACTTAGAAAGTAGAGTGATTCACGTGGACCCATGGATATTTTCCTGAAATCAGCAGCATTTAGCCAACCCTTCACGAGATGGGATTCTACCTAATGACAGCCACCCCCTGCCCTCCATTTTTCTGCCGCCATGACGCTTTCACATCTCCCTATAGCATTTCTTTCGAGTGGAGGAGGGGGCGGCACTTAACAGCTCTCACTTCTTACGGCAGATCTAGGCCCAGGGAGAAAAGATAACTTGTCCAAGCCTGCTTTGTAAGCTGCAGTCCCATGAACCATCCTCTTTTCCCTTGTTCCTTGATGTTGCTGGGTCTTTCTGTCTCAGAGTATTTGCATTTACCCCAGCCTGAATGCCTGTTGCCCCCCTGTATTTCCCTGGCTGCCTCCTTCTGTCTTTCAGGTCTCTGCCTCTGACCCCTGGCTTAGTCTAGGCCTCCCTGCCAGTGCCTCCCGTGCCTTTGTTTTTTTGTTTTTTTTTGTTTTAATTTTTTTTAACGTTTATTTATTTTTGAGACAGAGAGAGACAGAGCATGAACAGGGGAGGCGCAGAGAGAGAGGGAGACACAGAATCTGAAACAGGCTCCAGGCTCTGAGCTGTCAGCACAGAGCCCGACGCCGGGCTCGAACTCAGGGACCGTGAGATCATGACCTGAGCCAAAGTCGGACGCTTCACTGACCAAGCCACCCAGGCGCCCCATCCTGTGCCTTTGTATCACACCTGCGTCTCACCCATCACGCTTTTAACCCTGATCTGTGCCTGTCATCATGACTTAAGAATAAGCTTCCAGGAGTAGTCACTGGGTCTGTTTTGTCCACTTGGAGTCCTAACGCCCAGCTGGAACATAGCAGAAACTCAGTTGCTCAAGAGAACAAAACACTGAATGAGATGAATAAGTGAATGAACAGAGAGGCTAAGTTCTCCTCTCTCCCAAATCAGGACGTTTTACCTTGACACCACCCCTCAGGAGTATAGGATGGGGGCAAACGGTGGGGACCTTTGTCCCCGCTTGCCAGGTGAGGACACAGAAAAGCCGTGGCTGTAGACCCTGGGCTTTAGCTCAACAGACCACTTGCCATTTCCCCTTGAACACTCAGAACCCTTCACCTCTGCATTGGTGCCTTCATCTGGAATATTCTCTTCAAGTCCTATAAAAACCCAACCTACCAGATGTATGTATTTGGGAAGACACACGAGGCAGAAGGGGGATTTATCTCCACTGTATACCCTTTTGTACTGAGGAAGTTTTATAGACGTATGCATGATACCCTTCCAATAAACAAACTAGCTCACACAAAACATTAAACGAAAACTTACTTGATGAAAGCAGTTCCTATCCACTTTCCAAACTCCAGACCAAATACTTCCAGACGCCCTCTACTTCCTTCTATGATCTTATCACCTTCTCTCATCTTTTGAATACTCCCTGTACTTCCATTCAATTAAAAGCAACTTACATGCTCCAATTATAGGTAACATATTCTAATATTCACCATGGGACCTGGATACGGATTTTAGCATCCCCTCCCCCACCGAGCAGAAGTTTATCTAGTGTCATTTATTGAGGCTTCTGAAGTCAGGCTGTGTGACTGCAGAGAAACTGTTAAACTACTCTGTGCCTCTCATTCCTTTTTGGGTAAAACTGTAACGTAACAACAATAACACATATCTCATAGGGTTCGTGTGAGAATTCAATGAATGATACACATAAAGCACTTAGAACCCACAGTGCCTTGTGTAAAGCAAGCAGGCTGTGCTTACTATTATTATCCATTCAACAAACATTTGTGGAAGGGCTCTCCTTGACCAGACAGCATGTCAGGTGCTGGGCAGAGGCTGCGGTTGATGTTTCCTCCACGCTTCGCACAACGTCTGCCCCATCGTGTGTCTTAATAGATGGTTGCTGAACGGGATTGTCCAAAGTCAGCCTATGGATAAAACCAAATAGTCCCGGCGTTCCCCTTTCCAGTCTGGTGCCACAGACGTGAAGGTGATGGCTTTATTAAAGCTTTTGAGAAATAGAAGTTGCTGAGGCCTCCGTCTCGGGATGGAACAGGCAGGTGAACAAAGTTGGGCCAAGTCTGGAACCCACACTCTTGCCCTTCATGTGTGAGAAGGAGGTGGGGTGGACCCCCACGGAGGAATACAAAATCCCCTTGGGGCAATTCATCAGTTGCAATAGATGCATCCCTCTGGTGGGGGATGCTGGTAATAGGGAGGCTGTGCATGTGTGGGAGTAGGGGGAAATCTTGGTACCTTCTGCTCATTTGTGCTGTGAACCCCAAACTGCTCTAAAAATAAAGTCTACTTAAAAAAAATACCATTGAGGGAATGGAAAATTCACTTTATTAGGGGAAGGGACATGTGGACTTTTTGATTTTTACGATTCTGACTCGGAATTGGGAGGCATGCCGAGTAGAGACGGGAGGGCGACTGGGTCCTGATTTTACAAGAATCACGCTTCTTGGTTGAATAACTGTCATGGTTGACCTGTCCCACTTGCAAAGCATTTCCGTCTGTATTTAACTGGGGTTTCACAAAAGCGGGTGCATTTAAAAATAAAAACACTAAAAATTGTGCGTGTGTTTCAGAAAAGACAGCTGCTGCCTATTGGGTAGACACGCCCCACGGGGCTGGGCTGCTTCTTGGTAACCAGGGAGCCCCAAGCCTCCAATGGAGCACCTGGTGGACACCGTGGGGACACCGTGGGCCAGGCTGGCCAGCAGACAAGCAAGCCCAGAGATTTAAAACTACCATCCCACTGTTCAACCCCATCCCTCCTGACGGTCACTCAGAAATAGCCCCAGATGCTAGAGTCACACATGGGACGCACCTGGAAGGGCTTGAAGCGGATCAGTTTGGCTTTCTGAGCCCTGAGCCCTGAGCCCTCAGAGAGCAGGAGCCATGGGTCTGCCTGATTCTGAGGGAACCGGGGGTCAAGGAAGGGCCTCTTTATCTGGAAATCTAATAAAAGAGAGACCCCATGTGCAGCCTCTCCGACATCCCTAGCGTATCTCTGGGCTTTTCCTGGAAAAGTCCTTAATGGATTTGCGGTCTTGAAAACCCCAAGGGCAAAATACCGGAGCCTCAGGATTTCCCCCCACCTTCCCTAAAGCTGCTTCCACGCCAAGCTGCCTCCCCAAGTCTGATCGAACTCAAGACGCTTAAACACTCCTCAGGGAGCCCGAAGTCCCTTCTCGCGGGGCCTTTTTAGTCTCAAATCCCTTTTCTCGTAGCCCTGAGACTGCTAACAGAACACCAAGCGCGCCTTCGGAGGAACACGAGCCAGAAAGGCAGGAGCAGAGCCCAGGCGCAAAGGCTCTCTGGTGCGTCTGGCGCTGTGGCTGGAGATGCCCTGACCCTTGAGAGTTCCCAATTCGCATTTCCCACTTCCTGTAACCAGCCCTGGACACCAAAAATCCTGGCCTCTCCCCTGCTTGCTGCCGTGGAAGGTTCCCTTCCAGGAAAGTAGCCACCGGTACGACCACACTGTGGCCACTGCCTGTTCTCAGCTGATGCCTGGGGTTTTCACTTCTAACTTCTTTTCGCACGGCGGCGGCCCCTCTTTGTTGTTGGACCATGTTTCTGGCTTGTCTGCTCGCGTGTGTGAGGATCCCCTCCGAGGGCAGGGATGTGGGAGTCTCCTCCCAGAGCTCAGCCCGTCCATCTCAGCCCCACAGCCTGGGTCTTCGCCAGATGCAAAACCAACCGCTCAACCAGAACCTTGACCACGCAGCTTCTCGCCCTGAGAGGCTGGTCTGGAACGTGGCCAGTGCCTTTGGCTTAGGGCTCCTGGTCTCCCAGCATCGGTAAGACTGAGCCTTAAAATCCAGGCTCCAGGGACTCATGCTATTCCTTCCTCTTTGAAAGAGTCAGGAGAAACTCAGAACCAGTCCCCGAGGAGGAGGCAGCCAAGCCACAGCCCCCAGCCCCTGCTGACTCCTCTCTCTCTCTCTCTCTCTCTCTCCTTGGGCTGGCTGAGTCCTGGCAGGTAACGGTGGGACTCAGACCCTCAGACAGATGAGCACTTACCTGTTCCACAGCTCAGCTCAAAAGCCAGGGAGAGAAACAGCAGGAAGTTCAAGGAGAGGAGCCCCTTGAGATCCATCAGCCAGTGAAGAAAGAGAAGGGAGCCCGGTGAGGAGCCCGGCAGCTGCTCGAAGATGCCACGGCAGAGCGAGGTCAGTGTCAGACAGAGCTGACACTCCCGACTAGTTATGCATCAGGAACCAGATGGCTTCCTGTGTCGCTGGGACTTTTTCTGCCTGAGTCTCGAGGATTGCTCATCTCCTTTCGGGCTTTAAATCACTTGGCTGTTCCCAAGAAGTCCGCGTCAAGTGCACAGACTGCTGAAGCCGGGAAAGCGGCTCAGCAAGCCCAGCCTTGAGCAGAAACGGCCCCCCTCCCCTCCTTAGCTCCCGCTGCGAGTTCTGCCCCGCTAAGTCTTCTTAGAGCACAAAGAGGAGGCGGGGCTCTGGCAGACCACCCCGAAATCTGGTCAGTCAGTTCAAGGCTGAACTTGGATGACTGAGCTTTAAAAGGTTCTTGCGTCTCACATCTGATTTGTTCCATAACTTCAGAGAACACCTCCACATGCCGTGGGGTCCTGCTGACAAAGCCACAGAGACATGGGGGGGGGGGGGCAAGGGCGTATCAACTGGCAGAAACCCAATTTCCCGGCTGTGTGTGTTGTGGTAGAACCCAGTGAGCCCTGGGTTGTGTGTGGGGGGAAGGGAGACTTCATCTCAGGGCTTGTGTCTAACTTTCTGTGGAAGAGAAGGGGCTAGAATTGGCAGAAGAAACACAGACGCTTTTCCAAGAGTTAAGCCACAGGGAATGAAACAATGGAAAGATGATTTTACTGGTGTGTGGCAAGAAGAGACTTTGCAAGGCCAGCCCGTTGCGTTTTGAAATCCATTTTAACAGGTCACAGGCACTCTCCAATGGGCTTCCCTAAGGGAGTCAGGGTGAACCTGCCCTTTATTCTCGCCTCTTTCCCCCCCTCCTTCGCCGGACACCGTCCTCCCCACAATACTACCCCGCGGCATGCTGGAGTCAGCACGGACCAACTCCTGAGAGCCGATGGTTAAATTTTCAGGCACCCTGCGAGCTGGGTGGTTGATCAGCATTGCCGTTATTAACAAGGTGAATGATGTGAAATTACGATTAAATGCATTGTATTAAAACTAAGGGACTAGGGGTGCCTGGGTGGCACAGTCGGTTAAGCATCCGACTTCAGCCAGGTCACGATCTCGCGGTCCGTGAGTTCGAGCCCCGCGTCAGGCTCTGGGCTGATGGCTCAGAGCCTGGAACCTGTTTCCGATTCTGTGTCTCCCTCTCTCTCTGCCCCTCCCCCGTTCATGCTCTGTCTCTCTCTGTCCCAAAAATAAATAAACGTTGAAAAAAAAACTAAAAAAAAAAAAAAACTAAGGGAATAAAAACTCAAAACGCATTACTTCCTAAATAGTTCACAACATTTGACTGTTATCTGTGCCCTTGAGGACGCTTCCATCTACTGTATCTTTACGGTCGAACTAAAATCCCAGATCACAGAGCTGCTGTGGTGCTCTCGCAGCCCTGCATTTGATGACACCACGTTGGTAGCTTGAAATCAGCCAGCGTGGGAGTATATGTACCATGGAAACTGGCAAACGATAGAATCAGAGCTTTGGCTCAATGTTTTGTTGATTTTCTAGATGTAAGAAAGTGATAGAGGAAAAAAAGCAATGATTCAGTTTGAACTTAAAAGCATGTCGTGACGGCAGCTTTGATGTCGTATTCAATACCTGTCGTCTCATTCGGCAAAGTCACAAGGGTCACTGATGAGCAAACGGGTTTGCAATGTATGTCTTTAACGTTGCACCTGTCTTCAGCTTAAAAAAAAAAAAACAACCCTGACTGTCAGCAAGAAGACAACACAGGGAAGTATTTAAAGAGTTGAGAGGAAAAAGAATGCCAGTCTGGACTTCTGAATCCTGAGAAATGAGTCCTTCAAAAGCGAAGGAGAAACCAAGACTTCCTTGGACAAACAAAAGTTGAGGGAATTTGTTGCCAGTGGTTCTGCCTTGCAAGAAATGTTCACAGAAGTTCTTTAGGGAGAAAGAAATGCTATAGGTCAGAAACACAGAGGGGCGCCTGGGTGGCTCAGTTGGTTAAGCGTCCAACTTCGGCTCAGGTCATGATCTCTCAGTCCGAGTTCGAGCCCCGCCGTCGGGCTCTGCTTCGGATTCTGTGTCTCATTCTCTCTCTGCCCCTCCCCCACTTGTGATCTGCCTCTCTCCGTCTCTCAAAAATAAATAAACGTTAATTAAAAAAAAAACAGACCTACATAAGGAGAGGAAGAACATCAGAGAAGGAGTAAGTGAAGGTGAAATGAAAACTTATTTTTCCTACGCATAACTGACCTAACAGATAACACTCTGTTCAAAATAATAATAATAATAATAATAATAATAATAAAATAATAAAATAAAATTAAAAATGATAAAAATAATAACAATAGCAGCAATGTATTCAATTATGGGTGTTTACGTATATCCCTTATGTGTATCTATGCTTATGAATGCTTATATATAAGTGAAATGAATGACAAGGATACAAGGGCCAGGAGAGAGGAATTAGGATTATTTTGTTATGTAAGGTACTCACACTACCCAGAAAGCAGTGTAGTGTTATTTGGAAGTGCGCTTGGATGAGTTGTAAGTGTATATTGCAGAATCCAGGGCAACCAGTAAAAAAAATCAATAAAAAATAAAAGGTATAACGTACCCACTAAGAAAGGAGAGAAAATGAAGTGCTTAATGAAACTACAAAAGACAGAGGAAGAGTGGAAGGCAATAATAGTAACAAAGAACAAGGGAACCAGACAGAAAACAGTAACAAATATGATTAAATATTATCCTAACTATATCAAGAATCACTTTGAGCGTCAATGGTCTAAACGAGCCAATGAAAAGACAGAGATTGTCAGAGTGGCTCAAAAAAACGAGACCTGATTGGCTCCTGGTGGGCAGCAGGGGCCATTCGGGAGGTGGAGCAGGGCAAGAGGCGGCAGGATTGGCTGGTGTAGGGCCCTGCCCCTTCTGCTTCTCGGGCCTGACTTCCTGTAGCTGGGCTGCCCGCCAGGCCGGCGATAACAGGTCCTTGCGATTTGGTCAAAGGTGCTCACTCTTGAGACATCATGGTGGTGTACTGGTGACAGGCTGGGCTCAGCTACATCGGATACTTCCAGATCTCTGCAAAAGCAGTGAGAGATGCACTGACAACAGAATTCAAAACAGATGCCAAGAAGACTTCCGGCAGCAGCCTAAAAATTGTGAAAGTGAAAAAGGAATAGTCTACTCTTACTAAAGCTTGAAAAGCTACATTTTCAAGTTGAAGATGTGTGGGCACGTGTTACAGCAGATTGAAAAGGATCTCCCTTCATGGGAAAAAGACATACTTGTTCACAGATCGACAATGACAATACATTGAAGTATGATTCAAAACAACAAAGACAAAAGACAAAACCCAACTCTGTGTAGTCTATAAGAAACCCATTTTAAGTATAAAGACACATATAGATTAAAAGTAAATAGAGAGGGGCCCCTGGGTGGCTCAGTCAGGGAAGCCTCCGACTATTGGTTTCTGCTCAGGTCATGATCTCATGGTTCCTGAGTTCAGACCCTGCTTTGGGCTCTGTGCTGGCAGGGTGGAGCCTGCTTGGGATTCTCTGTCTCCCTCTCTCTCTGCCTCTCTCCTGCTCACGCTGCCTCTGTCTCTCTCAAAAATAAATACATTTTAAAATAAAAGTAAATAGAGAAAGAGAAAACATGCTAACCCGATAACAGCAGAATACGCATTCTTCTCAAGCTCACATGGAACGTTCACCAAAATAGACCACCTTCTGGGTCATAAGACACCCTGTAACAAATTTAGAATAATAGAAATCATACATTGTCTGTTCTCAGGCCACACTGGAAATAAACTGGAAATCAACAACAAAAAGCATCTGGAAAATCCCCAAATATGTAGAGATTAAACAATACATTTCTAAATAATACACAGGCCAAAGAATCTCTAGAGAAATTTTTCAATATTTTGAGCAAAATTAAAATGAAAACACAATTTATCAAAATTTGTGGGATTCAGCAAAAGTAGTGCTTAAAGGGAAATTGATAACATTGAATGCATATAACAGAAAAGATGAAAGACCTAAAATCAAGAATATAAGCTTTCACTTTAGGGAACTAGAAAACGAAGACCAAATTCATTCCAAAGTAAGCAAAAGAGAAGAAATAATAAAAACTAGAGTAGAAAGCCAAGAAATTGAAAACAGGAAATTAATAGAGAAAATCAATGAAAGCAAAGGCTGGTTCTTGGCAAAGATCAACAAAATTGGTAAACCTCTAGCCAGGCTAAATAAATTTAAATAAAAAAAGATACAGGACACAAATTACTAATATCAGAAATGTAAGAGGGAACATCACCACCAAACTCATGGACACTAAAAGGACAGTAAAGGGGCGCCTGTGTGGCGCAGTAGGCTAAGTGTCCGACTTCAGCTCAGGTCACGATCTCGCGGCCAGTGAGTTCGAGCCCCGCATCGGGCTCTGGGCCGACGGCTCGGAGCCGGGAGCCTGCTTCCGATTCTGTGTCTCCCTCTCTCTCTGACCCACCCCGTTCATGCTCTGTCTCTCTCTGTCCCAAAAATAAACAAACATTAAAAAAAAAATTAATAAAAAAGGAAAAAAAAATAAAAGGACAGTAAAGGAATACTATGAACAACTCTATGCCTACAAATGTGATAACCTCAATGAAATGGAACAATTCCTTGATAAGACAAAATCCGCCAGAACTCACACATGAAATAGACAATCTAAACAAGTTATTGATAACCTTCCAAACCAGAAAGCATACTGATTCACCGGTTCTATTCTGTTGTCCTAACTCATTCTATTACATATGCTTTTTTTTTTTTTTTTTTTTTTTTTTTTTTTTAGAGAGAGAGAGAGAAAGCTTGCAAGCAGGGGTTTGGGGGGAGGCAGAGAGAGAGGATTTTTTTTTTTTGTTTAATGTTTATTAATTTTTGAGAAAGAGAGACAGAGTGAGAGTGGGGGAGGGGTGGGGGGGTGGAGACACAGAATCTGAAGGGGCTCAAGCTCGTGAGCCACAAGATCATGATCTGAGCCCAAGTTGGATGCTTAACCGACAGAACCCCCCAGGCTCCCTGAGAGAGAGGATCTCAAGGAGGCTCCACATTCAGCATGGAGCCTGACACAGCACTTGTTCCCCTCACCAGGGATCATGACCTGAGCCAGATTTAAGAATCTGATGCTTAACGAACTCAGCCATCCAGACACTCTTATTCCATATTCTAACTCCCTCTAATATCAAAAACAGGCAAAAACATTACAAGAAAAGAAACCACAGGCCAATATCTCTTGTGGACATAGGTACACAAATCCTCAACAAAATATTAGCCAATGAAGTCCAACAATGTATAAAGTGGGATGTTTTTGACCACGTGGAATTTATCCCAGGCACGCAAGCCTGGCTCAACATTAGAAAATCAGTTAATCTATCCTATCAACAGGATAAAGAAGAAGAATCACAAGATCATATCGACACATGTGAAGAAAGCAGGTGACAAAATTGGTAGTGAGAATTTTTGGCCAACTAGGCGTAGAGAGAAACTTCCTCAACCTGATAAAGAACATCTACAAAAACCTACAGTTTAGCCATCAAGTTTGTGGTAATTTGCTATAACAGCCACAGAAAACCAAGATAGGGGTAAGGTGACTACCATGATGTTTATAATTACTGTATCTGGTACAGCAAGCTATTTCTATCAGCTGTAAAGAGGAGACTTGGACTTGGAGTGCCTGGGTGGCTCAGTCAGTTAAGCGCCCAACTTCAGCTCAGGTCATAATCTCATGGTTCATAGGTTTGAGTCCCACGTCGGGCTCTGTGCTGACAGCTCAGAGCCTGGAGCCTGCTTCAGGTTCTGTGTCTTCCTTTCTCTCTGCTCCTTCCCCACTCATGCTCTATCTCTCTCTGTCTCTCAAAAATAAATAAACGTTAAAAAATTTAAAAAAAAAAGAGCAGACTTGGACAAACAATTAAAGATACACAAATGATAAAGCCTTGTTTTTATGAATCCATTTTCAAAAACCTTCATATTCACTCCCTTATTTGATCTTTACAGCCCTATGAAGGGGGCAGAGCTGGTGGTGGTGGAAGGCAGGGACTACACCAAACTTGGGAACACTGACTCCAAGTCAAAACCTTTCTCTTTCCCTGGAGTGTACTCATTATCCCCCATGAATACTCAAGAAGGCAAGGAGGAAGCAAATCCTAATTGAAGCCCCTGGATGTCTGGGGCTTCCACATACATTATTTAATTCATTAATTTTCTAAAACATTTATTTACTTGGGGCCCCTGGGTGGCTCAGTCGGTTGAGCATCCGACTTTGGCTCAGGTCGTGATCTCGCAGTTGACGAGTTCGAGTCCTGCATCGGGCTCTGTGCTGACAGCTCGGAGCCTGGAGCCTGCTTCGGATTCTGTGTCTCCCTCTCTCTCTGCCCCTCCCCCGCTCACGCTCTGTCTCTCTCTGTCTCAAAAATAAAATATAAACATTAAAAAAAATTAAAAATTAAATAAAACATTTATTTATTTTTGGGGAGAGCACATGCAGGGGAGGGGCAGAGAGAGGGGGACAGAGGATCTGAAGCAGGCTCTGTGCTGACAGGCTGATAGCAGTGAGCCAGATGTGGGGCTCGAACTCACAAACCGCGAGATCATGACCTGAGCCAAAATCAGACGCTCAACCAACTGATCCACCCAGGTGCCCTTCAGTAATTTTTATAACAGGAAAAAGCAGGCATAATTATCACTATTTTACAGCTTAAGGTACAGAGCTGCTAAACAATTTGTCTAATGGCCCAGAGTCCCCAAAATGGAAGAATTGCATTCAAATGTATTCCTGTGTTATGTGACTCCAGAGTCTGTGCTCCATCTGCTCACCACCTCATTTCCATCACAATGGGCAAGGACCTTAGCCAATCTTCAGGCTCCTGTTGGCCAATGGCCTGTTATCCATGGAACATTCCCTCTGGCACAGGTGAAGTTCTGGGCAACAGGAGAATCCTGTGGGAGCAACATTTGCTACCTCTTACTTCCGTCCCCTGTGACAAAACAGCACTTCCTTTGGCTATGTGGAATCCTTTGGCCAAATGGAACCCCACTCTGAGAGTGAGGAGGACCACATATCTGTGGAAAAGGGCCCTCCCCAAACAATCTCCTGTAACAATGAGGTTATCTCTTATCCTTAAACAGGAGGATGGAACATCCCCCTAAGATTTGCTTCTCTCTCTCCTAACACTTTATGGCCACAGCAGCAAAGTGACCTGCCTAAAGGTGCCTGGGGCTGGGCTGCCCCTGCGAATCCTGGCTTCCCAGCCGACGGCCATGCTCATCATGGCCTCTGACTAGGGAGGCCTCGATACCATGAGCCAGCACCACAGGGAAGGATCCCTGAGGAGCCAACCAGACTACCTGGCTGCTTGGCGTTCATGATAAGCACATTTATCCGAATAAGCAAAATTAACACAACAACAACAACAACAACAACAAAAAGCAACAAAAACCCCACAAAAACAAAACGAAAATACAAAATTCCCCCAAACTCTGAAACATCTCCTAGGAGACCTGATTGCGTCTAAAATCGGCCTGGGGAAATCACTGGAAAAAACACCCTGGCTCAGCCCTGCTGGGTGAGAGGAGGAAGCCCACGGGACAGGTGTCTGATACGGGGACTGAACAGACCAGTGGAGCAGACAGCCCTCCAGTGGGTCGGGGTTGCAGGGCCTCAGGGACATGGGAGGAAACCATGGTATGAGGTGGCTCTCACCCAGACTGAGGCCCCGGTTTTGCCCAACATCTTCATCTTCGGTGTTCACACCAGTAGCCACCCTCCTGAACAGATGGACGCGCTGACTGACCCAGCCTCAGAAAGGGGAGCTGGGGACATGGCCCAGTATGGCCTGTGAAGATACTACTGACAGTACCTTCTGGTCTTTACTTGGTCTGAGATACTGAAATCGCTCCCTCAAAGACCTTCCCACATCAATGCCTCCTCCAGGGTTCAGATCCGGGTCAGAACACTGGAATCTAGAGATTGAGGAGAGATAGCCATAGGCACCCCTAATCTGAGGGCTACCTCCCCAAACTCTTGTCACTTCCACTGATGCTCCTGCCCTCCCTCCAGACCCCAGAGCCAATAGGTGGAGATCCCTCCCTTTGGGGCCTTCCCTGGACTGACTCTCCATGTCTCTTGTCCCTACAGTCTCCACGGCGATTTGAGAAGCATTGTTGGTAGGGTTGGGGGTGCTTCTTAGTATCCCCCACATTACCCTACGTGGCAGCCATGTAATTTACTAGCCTGTTTTCTACTGGCATAAACTGCTACAGAGAGGGAAATGCCCACGCCATTCCACTCCTTCTAGGAAGGAACAGAGTTTAGGAACCAGTGACAGTGGCTGTTGAGTCACCGACCTCAAATTCTTTCTGTGCACCAAAAAGTGCCTCCCATAACGCTGATCCACCTTCTCCGACAGAGTAATAAATTTAAAATCATTTGCAAAGCACCCTAGAAACCCCGGATAGTCATGGCCAACCTTGTTCTTCCCTTCACGCAAAGCTCAAACTGAGGCTTCCTCTTCAGCAGTTCTAGAAGACTCTTTGGCAAGTCCACGGATCACTCTTCCTGCAGAGCCAGGCAAAGAGGAAGATTCATTCCTTTCTGAATAGTCCCAGTCCCTAACCAATGTTCACTCTCTGCGAGACAAAGACAGCTGGGGAGGAAGGACTGAGTGCTCCGTGAGGTCACTACATGACCTGAGATGCTCACAGGCCACGTATGGAGTGACATTCCCGCACCACCATGCCAGTGACATACGTTGACCTGAAAGTGAGTCCAGGGAAAAAGGAACAGTTAGAGCTCTAGCTGGGATCACTGGAGAGAGCGATGAAGTGTGGGAAATACAGTAAGAAAGTCTAGTAGCTTCCCCTTCTCCGTCCACCTGCCTGCCCCAGCGCTAACCACAAGGAAAACACTGTATCCAATTGAAATATAATGACCTTCAACATCCTTTAATGATGTAATCATACAAAAACTCACACACCTAATTATCAACCACTCGAATGACTTTACCAAACAACATTTCTAGTTCAGAGCAAGCTACGCGGGAAATGGGATGTTGAGATGTTAGGCTCTGTCTCCTCTTTTTCAAATTGCAAATGTCATACAGTATTGAAGAACATTTCCAAAGAAGAGATAAAGTAAAATCTCCCGTAGTCTTCTAACCTTGTCACAACAGTTTTCACACTTGCAGATCTCCAAATCTTTGTTTACAAGGCACCAAAGGAGACTGGCTCAGAACCCTGGCTCTGTGGTCAGAGACACCTGGGTTCAAGTCCCCAGCCTGTTTATTTATAAATCGTGCGACCCCGGGCAAGTTGAATAATCTTTCTGAGCCTTTCTTTCCTCCTCAACAACAAAAAAATATATAAGGAAATGCTTCACAGGGTTGCGGGACGCTAAATGACATCAGTGCGAGTGGGGTGCTCAGCGCGGAGCCTGGCATGCAGTAACCGTTTTGTACGTGGCGGCTCTCGTTTTCATTGCTTCCTGAAAGTGGCCACGAGCGATTAGATGATGAACCGCATGTAGCTGCAGCAGGTGATGCACAGAAAATACTACCTTGTGGTCAAGATCAGGGACGATCCTCAGAGACCTGGACCAGAATGCTATAGGCACCCTGGCAATGAATGTCGTTCCCGGGCTTCCCCGCCAGAGGCCAACAGTAACTTTGCAGCATCCCTTAGAGGTAAAGCACGTGACGGGGCCATAAAGAACCGTTAGCAATTTCAGGCAGAGAGGTGAATTTTCTGCCACAAGTGTTTGAAAGCCCTGGTGTTAAGGAGTTGGACATCGCGGTGTCGAAAACCACATTTCATTGAGAAAAATACCGACGGGTGTTTTAAAACGTTAACAGGCACGATACAATTAAATGTAAATCGGCACCGAAAATGTGGAACAGAATGAAAATGTGAACCGAGCCCTTGGCCACACCTGATTCAGTTTCGCAGAATCCACGTGCGGAGGGATTGGAAGTCCAAAGCATGCAGCATAGTAATTACGGTTATTGTGTAATGTAAATCCCGTGACTATATGAAATGCCTGTCGAGCTCTCGCTCTGTAGCATGGCTCTGGCCACCTCAGTGTATTCTTTTGCTGTATTATGAAATTTCAAGTAAAAAACGCCTCTGGGTATGATCACAAGCGAAGAGCGGATAGTTGAACTAGTTCTAAGTGATGGCTGAAGTCCAGATGCTGGTGCCCAGCGTGGAGGCTGTGAAAGCGACTGACCCTCCTTCCTGAGCTGTGGCTTAAGTGCAGTTTCTTCTTGCCTCAGTCGTCCACTCACTCCATGAGCACGTCTGTAATTGCAACAACCGCTGTGCGCACGCTTCTGTGTTCTTTTTTAATTAACGAAAGACACAAGGATGTATTCTTAGAGGCTGCTGCCTGGTTTCGTGACCCATGATTTCTTAGAGAGTTTTGTATTAATTATGCCTTAAAAGGAGAGCCAAAGAAGATCATGAGGTTGTTTAAAATGTTAAGCTGTAGGGGCGCCTGGGTGGCTCAGTCGGTTGAGCGTCCGACCTCAGCTCAGGTCAGGATCTCGTGAGTTCGTGGGTTCGAGCCCCGCGTGGGGCTCTGTGCGCACAGCCTGGAGCCTGCTTCGGATTCCGTGTCTCCCTCTCTCTGCCCCTCCCTCACTCGCACTCTGTCTCTCTCTCTCTCTCTCAAAAATAAATAATAAAACATTTTTTAAAAATGTTAAGCTGTAGAAGGCGTTCTGTGGGGCGAGAGTGTAGACCGTATCTGGAGACGGAGGCTTCCTTCTCCAGTTTTACCTGTTTGCTTTGTTGATAACCGAGTTAAAACAACAAGGAGGGTGTCCCATCCCGTGGCGTTGTATTGCCCTTGGGAGGGATGGCTCCCAGCTCCCTGTTCTGACGATAGAACCAGGGTAAAGGCCATTAAAATGCTAATCCTTGGCCTTGTCTGGACCCTACACGGCTGGGATATTAAACCCTGTGTGCTCAGATGGCACCCTGAGACCTAGCCGTCCTTCTCCAGCTTTCCTTCTGGACAGCGCGTCTCACAGGGACTTCCCCACATCCTGTAGGGTGCACCATTCTACACTGGGATGGAAGGCTGGGAGAAAGAGGGGCAATCACATTGCTTCCTACGTTGCTTACTGAATTCTTCAAAATACAAGAGTCTACTTGAAGAGTCTGGGTTCTAAATTCAGCTTGTTCACACAGGAATGCCAGGTCACGGGTGGGGAGAATCCCATCACAGAAACAGCTTATCTTTCCCACGAGCTCTGTAGCGGGTCTAGATCTTCCTATTACTATCCCCAATTCACAGATGAGGAAAACTGAGGCTTAGGAGCTAAAAAGTTGCCTGAGGCCACGCAATGAATAAGAAACAGGAAAAGCACTGGAACTTTTTTTTTTTAATTTTTTTTTTTAACATTTATTTATTTTTGAGACAGAGACAAAGCATGAACGGGGGAAGGGCAGAGAGAGAGGGAGACACAGAATCGGAAGCAGGCGCCAGGCTCTGAGCCGTCAGCCCAGAGCCCGACGCGGGGCTCGAACTCACGGACCGCGAGATCGTGACCTGAGCCGAAGTCGGACGCTCAACCGACTGAGCCACCCAGGCGCCCCGGAAAGCACTGGAACTTAAGGTCTGCCACCTCCTGCCAGACTGGCCTGGGCTACATGCTGCCTAGCAAAGTCTTTATCATTCTTTCTGGGCTCTGCTCCCCATATTCTTTTTTTTTTTTTTTTTTTTTGCAATTTTTTTTCTATTTATTTGATTTATTTTTTTAGTTTGAATTCAAGTTAGTTAGCACATAGTGCAACAATGATTTCAGGAGTCGATTCCTTGGTGCCCCTGACCCACTTAGTCCATCCCCCCTCCCCCACCCCCTCCAGTAACCTTCAGTTTGTTCTCCAGATTTATGAGTCTCTTCTGTTTTGCCCCCCTCCCTGTTTTTATATTATTTTCACTTCCTTTCTCTTATGTTCATCTGTTTTGTATCTTAAAGTCCTCATATGAGTGAAGTCATATGATATTTGTCTTTCTCTGACTGACTGATTTTGCTTAGCATGATACCCTCTAATTCTATCCACATAGTTGCAAATGGCAAGATTTCGTTCTGTTTGACTGCCAAGTAATACTCCATTGTATATATATATACCACATCTCCTTTATCCATTCATCCATCGGTGGACATTTGGGCTCTTTCCATCCTTTGGCTATTGTTGAAAGTGCTGCTATAAACATGGGGATGTGTGTGTCCCTTCAAAACAGCATCCTTGTATCCTTTGGATAAATACCTAGTATCTGCACCCCATATTCTAACGTATTTATTATTATCTCTGACTCTTGACTTCTTTGGTATTTCCTGTTCTCTTCTTAGGAACTGCCTCCGTTTGCCCTTAAGGCCTTCTCTTTCCCCCTCCCTTGGCCCCACTCCCATCAACCCTTTGAACTCTCCAGCTTGCAGGCCACTTTTGGCCTCTGGCTCCCATCCATGATCGCTGCTTTGCTGACTTTTTCAGCTACCAGTCTTCTGCAAAGACCCATGCTGGGCCTGCCATAAGGATGGCCCTGCTCTGCTTGTCCTGGATTTCACCTTGAGGCCCTCAGATCTTGAAACTTACGCTGTCTGTTCTCAGAAATCTCTAAGACCTTAAATATTTGGCCCCACCAGCAGCCAGTTCTAATTCTTCCTCTAACGATCACTGCATGTGATAACTCATGCTGCCGCCCAAAGTCCCTGAGGGTTCAGGTTTGACCTGACCCCAGTGAAGCCTTTTCTAATTGCAGAAGTATTTATAGCTGAAGGAGCATGGAGTCAGAAAAATATGAGTTATACCTACAGGGACACTAGTCGTGTGACCTGGGATCAATCACATTATTGGTAAAACTCACTTTTCCCATCTATAAAATAGTGCACTGCGAGTTTCCTCATGTCACAGATGCCACTACATGCTGCCCAGGTCTGAGAACCAAAGCAACCATTTCCCAGTTGCTGGAAGCAGCGGGGGAGTCCCTCCTCGGAACCTGCCCTCAGCCAGTTCCTTCCCTGAGCGCCACCTACATCCAACAACTGGTCAGGTGGTCACTGAAAGAACATAAAAGTCTCGTCCCCTTGCCTCGATTTGGAGTGGCCTTTAGGAGGCATCCCAGCTCCGGAGGTCCTCAGATAGTCAGGTGAGGCCTTTGTTCCAACCGTTTCCAGAGTTCAACCCTTCCCTCTGCTCAACCCTTTGTCCTTCACTTCCCACAGGTATTGACCTTCACAAGTACTCGGGTACACTTCCTGCTCACCAGTCTCCATCTCAGAGTCTACTTTGGGGGGAACCTGACCTTAAATGTCTCTTATATTTGTATATTTTCCAAGTGGTAAAACAACATAGTGTATATGAAGTACAGCATTTGACATAACACGGGCACTCGATATTTGTCCGTTCCCTCCTTTTCTTCATTGTTTCATCTTTCATTCGTTCCTAAGGAAACTCTGCCTGGAGAACCGAGGCCTTCCAACAGGAGGCAATGTCCCTTCTTCTGCCTGCTCAGAAAGCTCTTTTTCACCCACAGATAATTAAATACATTCTTGGACAGTTGTTCATCTTCTTGATGGAAGCCACCAAAAGTTGTAAGCGGCTAAGTGACCATATTTCATATTTCTGCTTCGGAAAGATTACTTCAGCCACAGTATGGGAGAGATGGGAGGTAAACTGGAGGCAGGGAGATGATTAGAATAATGGTCTCCACTAAGGAAGTGATAGAGGTGGGAGACAAGGTAGTCCATAGAAGACTCATTTCACAGGTGGATTTTGTAGGGTTTGGTGACTGACTGGACAGAGAGGGGCCTGTATACAATGGCCTTTAGATGATGGTGTAGTCTTTAGGCATATAGCAATGCCAGTCTCTGAGCTAGGAAGTATAGGAAGTAAAGATAACTTTGGGACAAAATTGGGAGCAAAGGTGTAAGATTAGTTTGTTGGCTTGGGATATGTTCAGTTTAAGTGTCTGTGGTTCATCCAGATAGAGCTTTCCAGAGAGTACTTGAACATACAGAGCTCAATTTCAGAGGAGAGGTATAATGTGGGGACACACACACACACACACACACATACAACCTTAGAAGCTATTTTTCTATCTCCCTCCTCTCACCATCAGGAAGCTGAGTGTTTAGAGGTAAACACTTGCCAGAGGCAACATGGCCAGGTTTTACAAAGCCATGACCAGAAACCAGGTCTCTTCAGTCTAGGTCAACAAACCCACCCCCTCACTGAGTTTCATTTTGTTCTATTTATATTTGTATTTCCCCAATCTAACAATGCCTGACATACAGTAGGTGTTTAAAATATTTGTGTGATAGACATGCTAATTACAACCATTCTCTGAGGTAGGGCCGGCCTCTCCTCTTCATATCATCACTGGCATTACATCTCAGCAGCATCTTGGAAGTCATCAGACCTAGGGAAGTCCTATTTAGCCACCAAATTTGCATTTCCCCAGGTACCTTCCAATTCCCCTCTACTTCCTCTGAGAGAAAAACCTCTATTGTGCAGGTCATACCCAGGGGCAGGCTTTGTGCGGGGTCCACAGACCTGAATGGAAGATTGATAGAAGCAAGAAGGATAGAAAGAAAGTATCATTTTAGGTACAGAGATCACGTAATCAATTCCCTCTTATTTTATACTTGGAAAAAGTTAGGCCAAGAGATCTTGTCTCAATTCACTCAAATTAAAGTCCTGAGCCTGGGAAAAAGGAGGGAACGGTATGAGACAGAAGAAGAAGAAGAAGAAGAAGAAGAAGAAGAAGAAGAAAAGCAACTAATACTTATGGAGTATTTACTGTATGCCAGATTTTTGCTGAATGATTTACTAAGGTAAACTCATTTAATCCTGATGGAAAAAAGCATCCACTTTTTTTCACGTGAGGTAACTGAGACTAGAAAGTTCACTTTTCCTGAGGTTCTAAACTTGTAATTGGTGGGTGTTGGGATTCAGACCCAAGATGTCCGACTCTGGAGTTGATGCTCTTCCAGAGGCTTCCACTGGTGGTTCCAGATGTTAGGTATAAGCCTACCAGTGGAACTCATTCCAGTGCTTTTTTGAGGTGCCAACAAGACCTCCAATGCTGCCATTTTAGCAAGTCTTGCAAAATTCAGTGGTCTGGGGTTTGAGAGAATCCAGGAGACCTTATGAACATAGGAGAGAAAATAGATCAAGTCCCAAAGAGCTCTCAGTGGGCATCAGCAAATCTCAAAGGAGAGAGAAAGCATCTTTGACTTCCAGCGTCAGCTCTGCTGGTAACTTGTTACATGGACTTGGGCATGCCACTTCCCCTTCTTGGTCTTCCAGGATTCAAGAAAATATGGGGAAATATAAATTTTGTGGGCTTCCCTGCTGATGATTTCCGAGTCTCCTCTGTAATAATCATCTCCACCTAACAGGGGACAAAAAGAAATAATGTATGGGGGAGGGAGAGAGTCTCATCCCCAAGAAGTGGTTTTTGGGCTTTGGAGAAGCAACAATTGGTTTGAATCTTGAAAAATGAGTAGGAGTTTTTGGGCAAACAAGGCAGGGTGGGGGAAGGGGAGATTCCAGGAAATACAAAAGCTTGAGTAAAGGCACTGGGTGAATTTGGGGAACTACAAGTAGTTCGGGAAGGTTGCAGCATTGTTGCAAGGGAGGGGGCAGGCTAGAAATTAGACAGAAGAAATCCACAGAAGCCAAGTCATGTAGGGATTAGTAGTCACCCTCAGGCCCTTTACAGCACCTATCTTTGAAGATTCTAAGCATGGAGATGTCACAGTCAAACGTGTGTTTTAAAAAGACCCTTCTGCTTTGGAGGGCCTAGGTGGCTCAGTCAGTTAAGCGACCAACTTCAGCTCAGGCCATGATCTTACCATACGTGAGTGAGTTTGAGCCCTGCATCGGGCTCTGTGCTGACAGCTCAGAGCCTGGAGCCTGCTTCCAATTCTGTGTCTCCCTATCTCTGCCCCTCCCCCGCTCATTCTCTCTCTGTCTGTCTCTGTCTCTCTCTCTCTCAAAAATAAATAAATGTTAAAACAAATTTTTTTAAATAAAAGTAAAAAGACCCTCTACTTTTTTTTTTTAATTTTTAACATTTATTTATTTTTGAGAGACAGAGAGAGACAGCATGGGCAGGGGAGGGGCAGAAAGAGGGAGACACAGAATCTGAAGCAGGCTCCAGGCTCTGAGCTGTCAGCACAGAACCCAACGCAGGGCCAGAACCTACGAACCGCGAGATCATGACCTGAGCTGAAGCTGGATGCTTTACCGACTAAGCCACCCAGGTGCCCCCCCCCCCACCTTTTTAAAAAGACCCTCTACTTTATAGTCATACCCTTTGCCAAAGAATAGCACAACAGAGAGAGAAGCTGTTCCTGTTGCCTGGGAACTAGAATGGAAAGACATTTGTGGGGCAGAGCCCTGCTGAACTACAACCAACTATAACCCTTACCTATCTGTTATTCATGGAAGCTTTCTTCTTTTCTTGATGGACTCAACAAAATAAGAACAAGGGAACTGTTCTCCAACACCTCAGAGAGCTTCAAAGTTAATCAGTTGCCTCTAATTGTTTTGGACAAACACTCCCAGGATAAAGACTTTCACACTGTGTGGTTTCAAGTCAGGTCCAATAAAGACAGCCTTGCAAGTGGGGTCTTTCAAGCAACCAGCACATATGTCAAATAAGGACACTTCTCTGAGAATGAAGTTTCAAAGGAGTTTCAACCCCTTTCTGCCCCTCCAGCGGCTGCCAGACTGTTGGCTTTCATGATTTGGGGCTGTTGGTTTTAAAGGCAAGAGAGAGGCTAGACAGAGTAGGATGGGTGAAGGACAAGTTAAAATACCACAGAGGTCACTGTTCTTATTGGGATTTACCCATCCTTCTTGAATAAACACTCTGAATTGCTGTTAAGCTTTTGGTTGATTTCCAGAATTCTGAAAAGGCCGATTTTGATTATTTTTTTTCTCTCATTTTCTTATTGCTTGTACAGATGAGAGAGTTTTTGGAGGCCCTTTCTCTGCCATTTTTGCTAGCATGTACTGTGTGTGTGTGTGTGTGTGTGTGTGTGCATGTGTATGTGTGAAATTTTATTAGGTTAAGAGAATTCTCAGCCACTAAGTTGATTTATTTTAATTGTCGTAAGTATTTTATATTTTTTCTTCGTTTATTGAAGTGACTTCTGCATTCCCCCCTTTAATTAGCCAATGTGGTTAATTACATAAATAGATTTTTAAAAGTTAAGCCATCTTAGCATTCTGGGGATGATAAGTCCTATGGCATATCTTATTGTGTAGATGAATTCAATTTGGTAATATTTTACTTAGAATTGCTATTCACAAGTAAGATTGGCTTGTAATAAAGAGAACTAAAGGAAAAATAGTCATCATTTGGGTGACTGAACTCAGAGAAGACTATCCATGACATGACTTCTATGTACAAGAGTTGGCTATAACTTTTAGTTGTTTTCTATTGGGGAGTCAGTAAATCTATTTGAAGGTACACATGAAAATCAGTTAAGATTAATATTAGATGAGTTAAAGAGAATTGAAAAAGGGTGCTTTAAACAAGATACATGTTTACTATTCTCTCAACTAAAAAAAGAGGTAGGCAGTTTAGATTGGATGATGATTTTTTGGATATTTCTAGGATATCTGGGATAACTCTAGGATATGACGTTCTATCATGGCCTTTGTCTTCATAGTTCAAAATGGCTAGACTCCATCCATGCATTTTTGTCCCTGGTAGCAAGGTAAATGAAGAAATGGAAAATACTTTCCTACCCATTCCCAGAAATCCCACACAATTCTGCCTATATAGCAATGGCTGAAGTTTATCTACGTGTGAAGGAATCGGGACATGCAGTCAGGCTGGTTGATTTGAGAAAAGAGAAGATAAGTATTTATTTAATGAGCAATTCGTAGTCTCTGCCACACTGAGAATGGTTTGATCATAAGAGGGGGCATCTTGGTAATCAGATGTATGAGAAGGTGAACGTGTTCCTCTGCTTGCATATATATGTGCTTGGCAGTCAAGGAGAATGAGAGGGACATCCACCAAGGTATGTACTCATCCGCCTTTCTCGATGAGCATGTCACAACAGAATTTATCCCTTATGTTTATTAAAAGTTAATCATAAGTTTCTTGATCTGTGTGATAATTACAGAGGTATGTTTACTTTGTAGAAATTTACCATGCACTTTTCAGTACATATATAATATTTCAGTAAAGAAAGATAGTCATATAATATTCCAGTAAAGAAAGATAGTCATAAAAGTTGGCTCTGAGAAAACACTTGTTTTCAAGGTTTAACTTCAAATCCTTCCCTAGTTGTCTCCGTTTAGCCACATTTCAAACCCATTTTGTCTCTCTTTTATGTAGACATATGTATATGTAGACATATGCAATTATTTAATATGTAAATATATTTATATGTATTTATTATCATATGTAAATACATGATACAATTTATAGAAAGTATATATATTTACCACAATCATTTCTGATGCCTACCTAAAACTTCAGTATCACATTACATTAATCATCCCATATCTGGAAAAAATTTTCATAAAACAAAACCAAATTGATATCTAGAATTTTCCGATGAGATATTTCAAATTTGCTTATTTGCCTCCTCACCCTGCAGAAAGTTCATCTAGAATCACTTCTATCAACATCTGTAACATTCTTGAAAGTTTCCATACTCAATGGAAGCAATCTTCAAAACACAAATCTGGCCATGCACCCTCCTTGCTGAAAGCCCGTCATTGGCTTGCCAATGTTCTTGGGATAAAATTCCCAAGACCCTGTATGAAATGGGTGCTGCTACCCCACCCGTCTCCTCTCCCGCCATGCTTTCTCTAGTCCTCCCAGACCCACTGATCTCTCCGTCTGTATCTCAGGAATGATAAGGCTTTCCTCCTTTTGCTGAGTTAGGGTTTCCTGGATTCAGTGTGGAATCTTTGGTGCTGGTGCAAAGCAGGGGAGGTAGGAGGTAAGAATTAACGGCAATGTATCTCTGTAGGTCTCTGGCCTACGGATCTGCCAATGCTACCAATAACTATCTTTCTTGACCCTGCTTGGAAATTCACAAGAGGGTGGGGCTGATTCTCCTCCAACCTTACCTCTCCAAGTGCCCTCACCAGAACTTGCAAAGGGATTACTGGCCCTTTTCAGAGTAACTCCCGTTTTTCCAGGTTTTCTCAGAAAAATAAACACTGCCCTGCCGTGGATGCAAATAAAAGCCTTTACTAAATTGCCCAATAGATCTCAAAAGCCCAGGGAACTTTAGAAGAAACAGTGGTTAGTTATAGGAATTTGCATACAAAGCAATGTCACAAGTCTGGAAAATAATTAGAACTGATTCATCTTGATGGGGAACCCTAAAAATTTGCCCGTTAAACGTTGCTACCTAGACATCAGGGTTTAGCTTTTCCCATGATTCTTCCAGTTACACCCAAACCCTTCAGTAAAATCCTCCCCCACCTTGCCTTTTGTGAGTACAAATCCTCTGGCTTTGGCCTGATGCTGACTGAAATTCTCCTTTGTACACTCAAAGTTGGTTTTGGAGTGGGGAAAGGTAAACTCCAGTCTAAAGGATGAGGGAGAAAATGGGTCTCCATCGAATCAAGTCTTCATGCCGGTGAAATTTTACAGCTGATTTTCTTACTAGTTTTTCTAAGAAATAAGCAGGCTCAGTCCTATCAGGAAAATGACATTTTTCTTTGATGCAACCCTGACTCTTGTGAGATTAAAGCCCCAGAATTATTATGCTAAGGAACATTCAATTCTTTGAGAACTGGCTTATTTTTCAAGGACCACCACCCAAGATGGCTACTTGCCATCTAGAAATGTGGCCATAGCTTTCCTTAATACTTTTTTATTCAAGTTTCTCCAGCAACCAGGTTGGTGTTTTCCTTCCAGAGCATCCCTGTCTCGTGCTCCTTTCTTCCTTCTTGAGGGCTCCTTCTCCACACACTCTCTCCTGGCCTGCTCATTTTTTCAGTCTCTTCTTCCCAAGGGACTTTCTGTCTGACCCTCAAAACCAGATTCCATCGTCCTGATATGCATTATTTCTATCCCCAGTAGCTCTTCTGTCTAGAAGTTGTCATAGCTGATACCCGTACCACGGTCATAATTGAAATTAAATTACTAATTTTCCTTAAGGGCGTCTTCTAAATATTTTTTAATCTTTATTTATTTTTGAGAGAGAGACAGAGAGAGAGGCAGAGCGCAAGCAGGGGAGGGGCAGAGAGAGAGGGAGACACAGAATCCGAAGCGGACTCCAGGCTCCGAGCTGTCAGCACAGAGCCCGACGCGGGGCTCAAATTCACGAACTGTGAGTTCATGACCTGAGCCAAAGTTGGACGCTTAACTGACCGAGCCACCCAGGCGAGGGCTGTCTTCTATACCAGAGTATCAGCTGCATGAAGACAAAATCTATGTCTGTCTTTCTGAGTACTACATCTAGGATCGTGTTTGATTCCTAGCAATCGTTTAATAAATACATACAACCACTCTTTTTAATATTCTGAACTCAGTTGGTCAGGAGTTGACATCAAAGAGTGATTCTTTTCCCCTTTCATATCAGGTCTATGTCAAATCTGTCTTCTATCACTTTAGGATGTTTTGGGAAAATCCCTCAGTTTCATTTTTATCACTTCTAGTAATTTAAGAGTACAGTTCGAAGTAAAACTCCCCTTTAACCTCTTCCTGTCACTCCAGCTCAGGCTTGTCTCATGGCCCAGAAACGCTGCAATAGGGGAGGGAGGTATGATCTAAGCTCCCCCACCTTCCTTTTTTTTTTTTTTTTTTACCTCCTCCAGTTCCAGCTTCTCAAGTGGCTCAGGGCAGGGAAGAGAGAACCAAACTGTTCCGTAGTTACCCAACTGCTCTTGACCATCTCTGCTGCTCTGGCTGACACTGACCCACTGGCAGATGCCTCCATAACAGACACCTGACTTTGGCTCTTTTGTGAAGCACGGTGCCAGCGCTTTAGGAGCCTCGGCAAGGCTGGTGGGGGTCAGGAGCCCTCCGCTGGAGAGCGTGCTAATGTGGGACAGTCTCTCGGGCTTGGCCTCTTCTGGCCCTCTCTCCTCCCATGCAGCTCCCGTTGATGACGCAGCAACCTCTGATCACTGGGATCTGCCTGCCTGGTGAGGCCTTGTTGCTGGTCTGTAGCATCCTCTGAAGAAACTACGTCCTCGCCGTGCCAAGCAGTGAGTATACAGGCGGCTCCCATCCAATGTCACGTCTCTACCTCAGGGAAGAGCAAGCCATCCACCGCCTGACCGGGAAGGGAGACATTAGTATCTATTTCTTCTGCATATCTTGACTCTCTCAAGCGGTGCTGGCAGAGAGGTCCCTTTCAAGGAGCATCATGAGAAAGGCACCTGGTTCGGGGAGGGGAGGGGGAAAAGCCACAGGTCTCTCCCAACTGTGACAATTTCAGTCCCGATGGTTCCCGTTCTCTCTTCTCTCCCCACCCTGGGAATGGAGATGGGAAGTGCTGGGTTTAAGCCACTTAAATCCAAATCAGATCAGTCGCCCCTGGAAGTGGTACTACCCCTGACCTATCTGTAGCTCTCTTTAGAAAGTGACGTCTCTTGGGCCCAGCTCTAAATTTGAAGCGTAAGGAAAAGTGCCCTCGGAATCCCATCACAGATAGCCGTTGAGAGAATGAGCCGGTGTGTCTGTTGTGCCATCTGCTCCAAAGGAAGCCCTGCCCGAGCTGGGCCCCCAGGCACAGAGGTCACGGCGCTGGAGGGCACGACGGAGGGGATCGCACTTCCTATTTCAAGAGGAGAGGAAAGAAACCCACCAAGGCATCTCCTATCGGGGCTGCGCAGACCCTTGTGGGCAGATGGAATGTCAGGGGCAGAAATGGCTGCATGAAGCAGAAGTAATGAAAAAACCATCTGCAGGATGAGGTGGGCCAGAGGAATGAAAAAAATAAGAGATAGTAAGACGATGGGCGTAGAGAACGAGAGAATAAACCGAGGGTTGCTGGAGGGGCTGTGGACGGTAGAATGAGCTAAATGGGTCAGGGGCATTAAGGAACCTACTCCTGAAATCATTGTTGCACCATATGCTAGCTCACTTGGATGCAACTTCAAAAAATGAATTAAATTAAATTAAGTGAAGTAGAAAGAAAAGGAGGCAAGAGCAGAGCATGGGGGAGGGGCAGTGCAGCTGGTGAAAGGGAATAAGGGTCTATCCTTACCACTTCGCAGCTCATGCAGGTGGCTCTGGGTTACATCTGTCCTCTCCCCCACCATGCGGTCTTCTGAGGAGTGGAGGGGGGGGGACAATAGCAGCGGGCAGGGGGAGGGGAGAGCACACCTCTCCTGGTGCAGGGACGGCCACTTTAACAAATGCGCTTGAATAGAGCCCAAAGGCACTGGAGGAGGTTGATCTGTTACTCCTGGATACGAAGTAAGGATAAAGGATGAGGCCTTTCTAAGATTGCTTTGGCGTCAGCAAGAATTGTGTAGAATGAACAGGGTCAAGGAAGCCACTTCAATCCAAATCCCTGATTAAGAGTTTGGAAAGACTTCCTCTCCCAACACCCGTCCCTGTTCCTCAAAGGGACGCGTTCGGGTAAATTGCTCAGCAAGAGCCAGGCACATGGGCCTCGGTCAATGGTACCTTTCATTAAGCAGCTCCCAGGCACCCAGCACGGCCAAGCACTTGGGAGATAGCGGAACGGAATGAATGAGCTCATTGGCCGAAGGGTCCAGGTCTAATTTCATGGTCCAGGTCCCATCACCGGGGTCCAATCCAAGCTGTTGGTTCGTGCAGAGCCAGATACGAAGTTACTTCCCAGGAGATCCTGGCCTTGCAAACCTTCTGTGAGCCATCTTGTGCTGCCCGTTGAGCCAAGTTGGTCCCGGTGGCGTAGTGGTGCACCTGGGGATCGTGGGGACCTGGGAGGAACCACCGGACACGTTAACTTGAGAAGGGAAAGGAGTGTGGTGTCCAGGAGAGGAGCAGGGCAGGAAGTGGGAGAGAAGGGAATCCCTTGGACAGACCTAGAAACCAGGGAGCTGAAAGTCAGAACAACAGAGCTCAGGGACACCTTGTGCCTTACTGCTCAGAGAAATGGTCTGTGGACAATGACACCGGCATCTCCTAGAATCTTCTCTAAGATGCAGAATCTCCCTCCCCACCTCAGGCCTACTGACTCAGTCTGCATTTTAACAAAATGCCCGGGTTGGCTGCAGCTACAGTGAACGTTCGAGTCGCACGGACCCAACTGGCTGCAGTGGAGACAGCAGAGGGCAGTATTGCAGAGCTCACCAGAGTGGCCACAGGGAGGACGGCTGGGGACGTCACACGAGGCAGTTCTCGGTGAGAACTTTGGGATATCTTCTTTGCACGGAGACAAACGGCTTGTGTCAAAAGTTAAAAATGAAAAATTCAGCCGAGTACATTTTAAAGATCTTTCTTGGCTTTATTCATGAGTCAGGCAGCATTCCATGTGCACATTGAAAGAAGTTCTGAGGAGCAGTACAGAATGAGCGACTTTCACAGGCAGAAGGGAGCAGGACACTTACTAGCAGAACACAGTTACTAGCAAAGAGCCGGATCGTTTCAGGCAAGATCGCCTTCCTTTAGGGGACAGCAAGGGTCTGTCGGGCAGGTGACTTCACTAGGAATGAGGTAATTCCAGATTGACTGGTTCAACCTAGGAGAGGTTGAAACTGTGGTTAAGTTAGGTATTAAGTCTTGGTTTGGCAGCATGGGCGCAAGTGACTCCATTTGTGGGTGGTTTTCCTTTTCTTTTTCTTTTAATGTTTATTTAGTTTTGAGAGAGAGAGAGAGAGAGACAGAGAGACAGAGAGACAGAGCTTACGTGGGGGAGGGGCAGAGACAGAGGGAGACACAGAATCTGAAGCAGGATCCAGGCTCCGAGCCGTCGGCACAGAGTCCAACACAGGGCTTGAACCCGTGAACCGCGAGAGGATGACCCGAGCCAAAGTCAGACACTTGATCAACTAAGCCACCCAGGTGCTCCTCCTTTTTTTTTTTTTTTTTTTTTAACACTTGAGTTCGCTGATAATCACCCCGCTAAGTTTTGATGTATGGAAACACATGAGAGGCTGGGGAATCCGTGAGAATCAGGCATGGTCCTTGTACTGGAACTCCCAGAAGAAGGTATTGTCTCGGTGTAAGGTGTCAGGTATCCTTGAGGCCAACCCAGCTGCAACTGGGTTGTTCAGAGGCTTTGGTGCAAGAACACTTGGTCTTGTGCTCTGCTGTCACCATCTTGATATTATTGCATTCTCAATAATGTCACCTTGCAACCTGTGTCTTTTGAATGAAGTCCTTTACAGAGCAATATGCATGGTCCGTCCTGTTCTGGCTGCCTCCTCCAAATGCAGCATTCATGGTACCCCATGAGTACAGAATTCAGTGGATCAATGATGCGTAGGAGTTCACGGAGACTCAAAATGACTACAAAGGAATTGTGTCACGAAACCCACTGGCTTCCAGAGAGTGTTGGAAAAATGTGTGTGCACAAGAAGTAAAATAAAACTGGGGCGCCTGCGTGGCTCAGTCGGTTGAGCGTCCGACTTCGGCTCAGGTCGTGATCTCACAGTCTGTGAGTTCGAGCCCCGCATCGGGCTCTGTGCTGATGGCTCAGAGCCTGGAGCCTGCTTCCGATTCTGTGTCTCCTTCTCTCTCTGACTCTCCCCTGTTCATGCTCTGTCTCTCTCTGTCTCAAAAATAAATAAAAACATTTAAAAAACCAAACAAACAAAAACAAAGAAGTAAAATAAAACAGTTGGGGCGCCTGGGTGGCCCAGTCGGATGAGCGTCTGGCTTCGGCTCAGGTCGTGATCTCGCGGTCTGTGAGTTCAAGACCCGCGTCAGGCTCTGTGCTGACAGCTCGGAGCCTGGAACCTGCTTCGGATTCTGTGTCTCCCTCTCTCTCTGCCCCTCCCCCGCTCATGCTTGGTCTCTCTCTGTCAAAAATAAATAAACGTTAAAAAATAAATAAAAATAAATAAAACAGTTAAGTTAGGTGGTTTTTTTTGCATTATTTCTATTACTCTGGCAAAGACAAAATGCACACGTATCTATAAGCTAAAAAACACGAATTGAGTAATTCAATTGAGTTACCCCCCAAATGAATTAAATATTCTTATATTTCATTCAAAACTGACTGGCGTTGCAAATATAAACAATAAAATTCACAATGATAACAGAAACGTTTAATTTCCTTTACTTAGAACATTTAACAGCAACTTAAAAAAAATCATCCCAAATACAGAAAGACTGCAGAATAAAGGGAAAAGGTTTATATTTTAGTGCATTTAATGGCACTTTTTCCCTGCATTTTGAACAAGGCGGAGGGGGGGGGGGGTCCTACATTTTCATTCTGCACTAAGTCCAACAAATGAAGTATCTAGCACTGCCTGGAGAGAGAGAGGCAGGGAATAATTGGTGTTGGCGATCTGGACCGTCAAAGGTGAGGATTTGCCTCAGGTCTTCAAGTAACTAGACCCAGTCAAAACTCCATCCCGGGAGAGGTGTGCCTGTTCCTTAGCAGCGAGGACTATGCTTATTTATGGTATAAAGTGACATTTCTTTTCCCTTACTGCTTTCCCCCAGAGATGCTCTTTGATTCCATTGATGTGTGTGTGTGTGTGTGTGTGTCCTCAAGAAAACCTCTTCTTCTGCCAAGAAAGAGCAAGGGAAAAGGGAAGGACATTGCATGCAGAAAGCAGACAGTCCCATTGGAGGGTGCAAGCTAATCAGAGGTGAGGCTGGGATGGAACCACAGGTAGGGCTGAAGGGGTTGGTCGGTGTCTTAGGGAGTCCAGGCTATCTTGTGGTAACAAACAAAACCCAAACTTTCTTATGCATGTGTAGTGTAAACCAGGCAGCTGCCTTCCATGCAATGGCTTGGACCCAGGTCGCTTTCGTTATGTGGCTCCACTTCTCAGGGTCCCTCACTTCCTGTCCCATCAATTCCATCCATTTTCTATTGGCTAAAACCAGTCCCATGGCCCCAACGAAATGAAAAAGGAGCTGACAAAGGCAGCTTTTTTATTGGCCCATGCATTGGGCAGCGCTCTACAGAGACAGACAAATAGGAGGTGCACACACGTGCGCCCGCGCGCGCGCGCGCGCACACACACACACACACACACAGATTTATTATAAGGAATTGGCTCATGTAATTATGGAAGCTGACAAGTCCCAAGATCTGAGACCCAGGATTGCTGTTGGCGTCTGAAGGCAGGAAAGAAACAAATGTCCCAGCTCAAAAGGAGTCAGACAGAAGTAATTCTCCCATATTTGTGGGAGGGTGAGCCTGCTCACACTTTCACCTGATTGGATGCAGCCCGCATGCATTAGGGACGATAATCTACTCAGTCTACTGATTCAAATGTTAGTCTTACCCAGAATACCCTCACAGACACACACAGAAGAGTGTGGGACCGCACATCGGGACACCGCTGTGCCCCAGTCAGGTTGACACAGAAAATTAACCGGGACAGACAGCCCAGGAGGAAAATGAGAGTGGCGAACACATGGTATTTTCTTCCCCAGAAGAGGGCTAGACGCAGGGAAGGCTGGTTTGATGTAGAAGGAAAGTCATCTGTAGGGGGGCAGTGCCCAGAATGGGGAGCACATCCTTGAAGGGCCTTCTCAGCTCTAGGCCCACACAAGCCTTGGAGGAGGGGAACACACAGCAGAAATGTGTAAGTTTTGTCAGCACCAGGCCTGGGGTCTCCCACCTTCCTGCAATGGAAGACACTAGTGAGAACATTTTGCCCATTTGATGGTTTTATTAGCTCCTATGACACAGGTAGGACTTGAAGAGTTGCACACAAAGGGAGTACGGTTGCTCAGCTCCCCCAGGAAAGGCTTGGGAGGGACTCTTTTTATGTGGCAAAGTTTCTTGCTCACTCCTGAGGGGTAAGCCTGACCCCATATTCCCAGGAAACCTAATGAGCATGCTCCTCAGAGAGGAGGCCAGAATTTGGGGGTGGGGAGAAGTTGAAACCCCAGAAAATCGGGCATGGATGTGGGAGCAAGAGTCAGAGATAGCACAAATTAACTCCTCACACACACTGAAACGCCAGAAGGAGCCGTTGATCCCAGGCTCTTCCCCTTTGTATCTCAATTGTCCAGGCCAATGGAGCAGGCCTTGTCAGACAGTTTAACGTTGATGGTCCTCTCAAATCTTTATTTACACAAGAAAACATCGTTTGATCACATCTTCTGGTGGGAAGAATGCATGTGTATCTATATATGGGCGCTGAGAAACAACCAACGATATAAAATAAAATATCGACTGTAGTTTTTTATTTAATTAAATTAATTATTTGTTTGTTTTTAAGTTTATTTATTTATTTATTTTGGGGCACCTGGGCGGCTCAGTTGGTTAAACATCTAACTTCAGCTCAGGTCTTGACCTCACAGTTTGTGGGTTTGAGCCCCACATTGGGCTCTGTGCTGACAGCTCAGAGCTTGGAGCCTGCCTCGGATTCTGTGTTTCCCTCTCTCGGTGTCCCTCCCTGACTCGCACCCTTTCTCTCTCTCTCTCTCTCTCTCTCTCTCTCTTAAAAATAAATGAACATTTAAAAAAATGTTTTTAAGTTTATTTGTTTATGTTGAGAGAGACAAAGACAACGTGAGTGGGAGAAGGGCAGAGAGAGAGAGAATCCCAAGGAGGCTCCACTCTTCCAGTGCAAAGCCCGATGAGGGGACTTGAACTCACAAAACTGTAAAATCATGACCTGAGCCGAAACCAAGAGTCGGATGCTTAACCAACGGAGCCACCCAAGCATCCCTGAACTCTAATTTTTTAAAAGTTAATTTGAAAATCCTTGTAGATCCCCCAACAGCACACTTTCTTCCATCCCATATAACCAGAGCTCCTGTCTGGCTGATGAAGGCAAGACCCAGCCATCTTCAAGTTTCACTCCTGAGTTAGAAGAGCTTATCTCAGGGCCATAGGAGGCCAGGAACAATGGGTGCCATGACCACTAGCCACGTTGCAATCCAGGCTACTCCAGTGGATCTGGCTGAAAGAGAAAGAAAATGCCAAACAGTTAGGTGTCTAGAGTTCAGGGAGGGAAGGATTGCTTCCCCTCTCTGTTTTTCCACCCCACTCATCATCCACACCTACTAAGAGGAAAAAAGAGAACGGGAAGAGAGAAAAGAAGGGAAGAGAAGAGAAGGGGTAAGAACAGAGGGGAGGAGGGAGCAGAAAATTAAAAGACAAAGAGAATGGGTGATAAATTAGGGATGCTTTTCTAGAATAATTTGGGTGGCTAAAAAGTGACTAGAGTGGTTTAGCACTTCCAAAATAAAAAGGGCTATATTATTGTTTTCCTCCTCTCTGTAGTTGAGCGGTCACCCTCATTTTATAAAGGACAGGGGCTGTGTTTCTTCCGTCCTTCTTCTGGCTCTCAGGATGTGCCGGCGATATGAAGGTAGTCTCATGGCCAGACGCCAAACTGTCCCATCAGGTCTGTGGTGGCAGGAGAGACTAGAAGAGGCATGGCCAGTCAGTTGGGAAGAATGAAGAAGTATACAGTGTCCATAGTCTGCACGTGGGAGCAGAGGTGAAGAAATCAGTACAGGTGGGAGAGTAGACCGGGTCCGGAAAGACCGTGAAAGAGCAGTGTCTCTGAGGGCCATGGTCCCTGGTGCCTGACAGGAAACTCAGGTAAATGTTGGCACCACAGGCGTGAGTTATTCTGGAAGGATATGGATATGGATACAGATTCTCAGGGATGTGGTTTCAGAGGTATGGAAAGTACAGGGCCCAGAATGCTGGAGATAGTAATTCAAATTTATTAAGGGGTCCCCCAAACTCCTAGTATCTCCAGAATTGAAGGAACTGGGTGTAATTTAAGTACCATTCATTGAAGACTCATCAGGCACTGTGCTAGGCAGGTTATCTGTACTATCTCATTTAATCCTTATACAGCATGAGATAAGGATTACTATTTTGCCTGTTTATTAGGAAGGACACGACTTGGCGAAGGACGTGACTTGGAAAAGCGAAGTAACTTGCTTCATTAGTAAGTGACAATTCCGGGATTGACCCCAGGTGTCTGACTCTAAAGCCTACGAGCTTACTGCCTGATCCCAGCTACCCCTCTACGGGACTTGCGTAGGCTTGATAGAGAGCCAAGAGAGATGCTCAAGTGAGTGGATCCTCCCAAGAGACAGAGGATCTGAAACATGAAACCCAGAGCCTGTCTTTCTAAAGAGCAGAGAGTCTCTACCTTAGGATAAGGCCCTCGTTCCTGTTTACCGCCTGTTCTGGCTTGTGCTCATCTACCCGGCCCTTCTTGCCTTTGTTAATTTAGGCCGTCTCCCAGAAACCCCTCTATGCACCTGCTCAACTGGGTCTGGTCTGCTCTCCCACTTGCATTTTTCCCCTGCTCAGCGCTGACATCTGATTGTCCTACAGTTCCCCAGACCTCAAATTCTAGGACCACGCATTGTTAGAGCTGGGTAGGAGTGTCAGCCCCCCTTTGCAAGCAAGGACGATAAGCTCCACAAAAGCCAGGCGAGCTTGCTGAGAGGCGGTGGCAGAGCCCGGGGTAGAACCCGTCTCCCAGGTCTCACAGATGCCTTTGGGATTCTCCACCCAAGCAGGATGCTGAATAGGATTCCCATGGCTTTCTTGAATCAAGAGCAAACTAGTTACCCGTACCCCGCCTCGGCTCCCTTGGGAATATTTCTTACCCAGAGTACAGGGTAAAGTGAAGTAGACTGTGTCATTCTTGCTGCTCACAGCATTGCTGACTTGGCAGGTGTAACTCTTGGAGTAATTCTGTGGATTAACGGTGATTTCAAGCACATTACTATGGATCTCCTTTGGAAATGGTCTCGAGTCCCCATACCAGCTTGCAGACAGGCCTTCGATCTCACATGACAGTTTCAGATGACATCTGTTGCTCTCTTTCTGTATCTCCTCAATCTTTATGACAGGTTCAGGTACTGGATCTGAAGACGAGGAGGATGTTGTAAGATGAGACGATGGGTTTATGCGTTTATGAGGCACTGATGCTACAAGCGTTTGGCTAACAAAATACCAAGGGAGCTAGGTAGGGACAGGAAGTGGTGTCATGGAGAAGAGGCCCCTACAGAGGGAGCCAGTGAGCAGCTTTGACGTCTGGAGGCTCAGACTGGAAGGGCTGCTCCTTAGGGGTGAAGCTAAAATGGATATGGTACGTATGTTGGGGGTGGGGGAAGCCATGCCCCCAGAACCAAAATGGGGTTATGACTATGTGTGGGCCGGAAAGGACAGCGGAGATTGGTTGCAATCAGACTTGGTATCCCAACTGTCTGAGCTCCTTGGGGATCCTTCTCCAGCACCAGCCCAGAGTTGGCCTCTTGGCCCATCTGTCCTTCAAGAGCACTTGGGCTCAGATTCAGCAAGAGTCCTGGGGTAAGAGGTGCCACCCAGCACACTGCAAAGCCCTTTCCTGGACTCTGGCAGAGCTACAGAGAAGAGCCTCCTGTAACTCCCAGCACGCAGAAGCCATGATGCACAGCATTGTATCCGTTATCTTTGGTATCTCAGGGTTTAGTACAGGGCCTGCCACATAGCGGGAATTCTGTAAGTATCTGACAAAAGGATGGATGGATGGATGGATGGAGTAGTTATGAGATACAAAGGACAAAACAGTAGCTTTGGAGTGAGACCAGCCTGGGTCCTGGCTCTCATGGAGTGACATTATCAAGGTAATTAACCCCTCAACTTTCCTTCCCATTGGTAAACTGACTCCACCTCATAGCACAATGTTAGTGAGATAAAATGGCATCATCCATGGGGAAGTGCTTTCTGCAGGGCACAAGTGTTATATGCATGTTGGAGGTCACATCATCATTACTGCTGTCATCCTGCCACCAGATGGGCTAAAAAGTAATCTCAGCATCTGTTCCTTCCTTTGCCATGGCCCCTTTACCTGAGACCCACTGGCGCCTTTCCATTCTGGCCACGGATGAAACCCCTGCAAAGTCAGTGCCGCTCAGGTGTCAAAGGATTAAATGCGTCAGAGAATTGACGAGCCCAGGGCTTGCCTCTGGCTGCAAGGGTGTGGGGTGAGATGGGAGGGTTCTGCCTGTCTGGTCTCCCTGACTCTAGGCCTATCTCCAATGTGAAATCCCCCTCAGATTGCTGGACTTCCCCTGCACATTTTCATAATGTTTTTTTGGCATTTCCTGTGGTCTAGCCTTGTCTTCCATATCGTCCACATTTTACACGCTGAGAAGCATGCACTGGGGCACTTTGTGGATGGGATTTTTTTGGGCCAGCAGAGAGTCTGGCTCTAAGATGCCCCCCTTGAGCTATCAGAAATTCAAGGTCTGTACTGAAGAATGAGTTTCCTGATGGTCTTATCTTCAGAGACACGCGCTTACCTCACACCAGCTTTGGGAATTTAAAATATTCAGAAATGTTGCAAGCTGATTATGAAACCATTAGGAACTTGGAATTGGCCATGGTGGGACTATTTACCACAGAAGTTGGTAAATGATACAAATTTGGGCTTTTCTTAAGACCACTGTAAGAGACTTTGACTCTTTCCTGTTCCCAGAACCTTCAAAAACGTCCCAAATTTTCAGGCCCATGTGACTTTGAGGAAGTGAGAAAGAAGGGGCCTCCAGCCTCTTAGAACAGGGACGGTTGAGCTGGTGGGACCTGATTGTACATGACACTCTTCATTTACACTGTTTCGGGGGAGAAAGAACATTACAGACATATTCTGAGTATTTTCTAGAGATTTTGTATTTATATTTTTGGTAATTATCTGGTAGAAGGAAACTGCATGATAAAATGATTTGGTTTGGAAAGGAACCCTTGTTTTCATTTTTTGATGTTTTACTCTCATTATTGACTTTGATTCTCATGACATCCTAAAAGCAAGATATAATTATCCTCATAATATGGGGACTCCACAGCTCTCAGGTCTCACCTGTCTGGGATGTCTGCCCTGCCCCTCTTCTCTAATAATTGCTTACCTCAACACCAGGGAGGAGTCCCCAGGAACCATGTTTCGGCTCTATAGCCTGACCCTTCGGGCCGTAAATGTTTTCATCAGATACACGTATCTGAACCAACTTGAGCTAATCAGTTTCTCTCTTTAAATTCTGAGAATTTAGGGGTCCCTGGGTGACTCGGTTGATTAAGTGGCTCTTGATTTCAGCTCAGGTCATGATCTCACAGTTCGTGAGATCAAGCCCCATGTTGGGCTCTGTGCTAACAGTGTAGAGCCTGCTTGGGATTCTCTCTCTCCCTCTCTTTCTGCCCCTCCCTGCTCATGCTCTCTCTTTCTCTCAAAATAAATAAATAAACTCTAAAAAATAAATAAATTCAGGGGCGCCCAGGTGGCTCTGTTGGTTGAGCGACCGATTTCGGCTCAGGTCATGATCTCACGGTTTGTGAGTTCGAGCCCCGTGTCAGGCTCTGTGCTGACGGCTCAGAGCCTGGAGCTTGCTTCAGATTCTGTGTCTCCCTCTCTCTCTGCCTCTCCCCCACTCATGCTCTACCCCGTCTCAGAAATAAATAAACATTAAAAAATAATAATAAATAAATTCTGATAACTTAAACCAAGAGTTACAAAAGTCTAGGCCTTGAGAGTAAGTCATGTAAATGGCAGGGATCCAGAGGCCTAGTCTACAGATTCCTGAGGGTGGGGACTCTAGACTGGCCTCATTCTTCCTCTGTTCAGCCCTTCCTGCCTCTTTTAGGTCCCTTGAATTGCTTTAAATAGGTCTAGTTTCTTTAATAGACTTTTTTTTTTTTTTTTGCCAAATTTATATCAAACTAGTTTCTGTTACCTTGCCATCAAAAGAAATTTACCTAATATGGTGATGTTAAGATCTTTCTCCAAGGTCACACAGCTAGTAAGTGAGCTAGTAACCAGAGTTTAACCCAGGTTTGTCTGCTTCCAAATATAATATTAGTCCTTATTCCACATATACCAGTTAGGCTGGAGCTATGAGTGGAAGTTTTTGTCCCATCCATTCTGAAAAGTAAACAGCCTTGCTTTAACATTCCCTGCCCCATTCTGTATCTCTTGTAGCTTTCTCCTTGAGTCTGATGAAGTCTGTGTTCAGGTATATCATTAAGATAAGCTCAGAACTGATTTGGGTTGATCACGGAAGAGCATGAAGAGAAGAGAGAAGAAACCATTTCTGTGGTTTTCCCTCTCTTCACAGTTTTAAATGTCCCAAGGCTCTCAGTTTGGGTTCTGCCGGCCCAGGCTCACTCCCCAGAGGAACGGGCTCCGGGAGAAATGAATTAAGCCTGTCCTGAAGTTCCTCCTCCCAGAGAGGGTCCCCATGAGCCCAGGGAAACCTCCCAGTGGTCCATCTGGGGCCCTGGAGTGGGGCTCCCCAAACTCACCCAACACCTTCAGTGAGATGTACTTAGATATCTCTTTCCCAGACTCCTTCAACACCTTCAGGATGTAGGTGCTGCTGTCCTCCTTCTGGACATTATAGATGAAGAGTGTGTGGTCAACACCAAGACAGACCCTGTCTTTAAACTGAGACTTGAAGTATTTAGGGTCTTTGGACTCCTCCTGTTCCGCAATCTTTTGGTTGTCGTTGTAAAACCAGGCTAATTGTTTGTAGTTATGAGTCACATTGGAGATTTTCAGAGTCACGTTGCTGCCAGAGATGACAGTCATTTCATCTGAAGCATCTGTGAATGAAAATGAGAGCCGTCTTAGAGAGGGCAGAGCGGCCCGGCGGCCCCGGCTTTGGCCTGAGGTGTGGGACAGGGAAGAAGGATGGGGTTTCTGCTTGGAAGCAGTGAGTATGGTTTTCACTAGGAGGCCTGGCCCCTGATCCAGAATTCAGTGAAAGCTGCAGCTTGAGGAATGAGCAATGGGATGTTGCTGAAAGTTCACCTAGTTCTGCCCCAGACCAGACAGAAAAACGACGCCGAGGCTGGCCTCCGCTCTCTCCTTTGCTCTCATACCAGTAGATTTTCAAATACAATGGTGACAAGTCACATCCCCTCTCTGGGCTTGTGTTCCCTGATCTCTCAGTTGAATTCTCTAGGAGTAGGTGGGAAGTAGAGAAGACGCAAAGTTCGAAACGAATGACAGTCAGAGCTGTTCAGTGTCAACGTATTCTAGAAGCATGAAGACATTTCGTTCATAGCGAGATGATGCTAGTTTTCTGGCGTTCGTAATTTTGTAGTATTTCTCAGCTTTGGGAAACTTGTGACACGCTGAGACTTCTTTTCTCATTCTAACTAACCTCATGTTTGTTCCTATTTGTGTTTGCTCTTCTGTTCTTTTTTCATGCGGGCACCCAAACCTTGTTTGGCTAAGGCAAGGAAAATCTTCCTGATAGCCAGGAAGATGCAAGAGGGAGGGGAGATCTGTTGACTCATTGTGGAGGGAGAAGAACAAAGTAGACAGAGGTGGATAGAGAGTTATCAGTATCTACCTATAGGCTGAGAAAAAGCAGTAGAAAGAACCTACTGGTAGAGGAGAGAGGAAGTATGATCTACATTAACTCTGGCCTCGTATTCCACCACACAAAACCTCAGCTTATTGTTGAACATTATATAGATATCTAGCTGCTCACTTTCCACAAGTCTATCATTTCCAAAAGCACTCTCTTCAGCTCGTAAAAGATTAAAACTGCCTGTGTCCCCAGAGCTTTCAAGTTTCTATTCATTAGTTCTTCCAAGTATCCAGCTCTCCATTCCACCAACATGTTTCGAGCACTTACTCTGTGCCTAGTGCCTCTGCAGACATACTTAGGCATTCATTTCCACGGCCCTTCTGATTGATGCATTCCACACATTATGATCTCTGTGATGTAATCAATTCAGGGCCGATAATGGTATTGGAACCACTGTATGCCTGGCACTGTGCGAGGCTCTGATATCAGCCATGCAGACAGGAACTCTGGTCTCTCGGGGCGTGCAGCAAATCAGGACACTGCCCCCAGGATTTTCAAATCACCAGACATATGTCCTGGACTTGTTCTCATTCTGTTACTTGTTTCCACGTGAATGAATGGAAGTGCTGGCAAGAGAGAGCCTAGATCGATGTTTTTCAGACTTGGCACACTATTGACATTTTAGGCCAGATCATTCCTTGTTGTAGGGCCTGTCCTTGTGCATTACAGGATGTTCAGCAGAATTCCTGGCCCCTGCCCGCTACATACCAGCAGCACTTCTCCAGATGTGACAGTCAAAAGAGTCTCCAGATCCGGTCAAATGTCTCACCCGCATTCCAGCTGAGAACTACTGGCCTGGGTCATCCTGGGCAGACTCTCCAACAAGGGTCAGACATATGCTCAGGAAGACAGCTCAACCCGCAATCAGCCACCACTTTATTTCTCAGGAAAGGTCTGAAAGGTCTCTCGATATGCACAAGAGATAACACAAAACCGCACCACTGGCCTAGGACATGTGGCGATGAGACAGAAAGGACCCAGCACCTCTGTTGAAACAGAACTTCCCTAAAGTTTCCTTGGAGAAAGAGCAAGGAAGATGAGTCCAATGAGAAAGAATGAAGACTACAGAGCATGTAGACTCAAGGTATGATCCAGGCCCAGTTATACCCTGCATCTTTCTCCTTGTGAGAATGGATGTTGCTTTCTAAGGACAAGAAGATCACGTCTGGCAAGAGTATCCCCAACGTGCTCAAAAGAACTTCAAAATTTAGTGTGAAGGACGTGGAGAAACTGTAGCAGACACACAGTCGTGAATTTTGTGAGTTTCTCAAAGGCAAAGACCATGTCCTGCTCAATTTTAAATCCCCAAAAAATTTGGTTGACATTGGTATTTAATACCCAACGGGTGGATGGATGGATGGATGGACGGACGGACGGACAGGACAAAATGTGTACATAAGTGCTCCCAGTTTACACATTGGATTTCCTTTAACATGTTTTGAGAGACTGTACGTAGAAATTTGAGTTGCTGTTTAATTACTCATAAGCAATGAACTGTGTTTCTTAAATATGATAGGTGCCCAAACTGGGCCAGTAGACTCCCGTCTTATGGCTGGATCCTGATAAATGAATAAAAGATGGCTATTATGATGTGGAAAGCAGAGGAGTAGGGGAGGAGGTGCTTGGGACTTCTCAAAAAAAAAAATCCAAAAACATAAAAACATAGAGCATTCAAGATTTCAGATACCAAAAATCAATGCAAAACAGCTAAAAGAAACCTTGAAGTATAAAACCAGCAGCCTCAGACGGGCTGAGATCAAACTTGAAAATCACAAGGGAAAGGAGAATTTTGTTTTGAACTAATGAAAATGTGGCCTGGAAAAGCAACATAAACCTCAAGATAGCAGCAGTAGGAAGAATGCTTGATTGGCCATTTAAAAAGAAATAAAAGATATCCTAGTCATCTAAAAGGCTTCTATAATTCATTCACAAGTTAAGGAAGAAATAAGGATTAATTTTACTAATACAGATTGCAAAATTAAAGAAGTGTTGTAATACAATTTGGGGTATGAAGACAGCGGTTTAGTCTGATAATTGTCTACTAAATTCAGATAAACTGATCTTTCTTACCTATAATACACTTATGTATTCTTTCCGTTTTTAAAGTACATTGACAAAATCTTGATTTGCCTTCCTAACAATTACATGTGTTAGAAGATAGGGAAGTAACTGCAAAGAAGGCTACTATTATGATTTAATTTTTTTTAATTTAAACTTAAAACAAAGTTTTTATTTACTTATTTTGAGAGAGAGAGCGAGACGGCAGGGGAGGGACAGGAGAGAGGGAAAGAGAGAATCCCAAGCAGGTTCCGCATTGTCAGCATGGAGCCCGACGCAGGGCTCCATCCCATGACCCATGAGATCATGACCTAAGCCGAAATCACGAATCGGACACATAACCGACTGAGCCGCTGAGGCACCCCTATTTTGATTTAATTCTAACAGGAAAAAGTGGTTGGTTACGTCTCTGGATGCTGAGGATAAAGTACCTGTGTTTACATGTAGTTTACAATAGAAAATGAAGCAGCTCTTTCCTGTGCCGACCCATATTTCTTGTCAGTACAGAAGCAAATTTAAAATGGGGAACATGGGGACTCAGACCAAAAGAATCATCATTTCATACCTAAGAGTCTGCTCTGGGAGGCAAAAGAGGCCCTACAGAGGAAGATCTCCCCACTCTAAAGTCACATGGTTTCCAGCAAAACTATTAAGGAAGGAAAGAGGTGAGTTTTTAAGATACTAATATGGAGTTATCACGAGCTCTCTGATAAGGTCAACTATTTTAAGCGGTACAAACCGTTTAAGGAAGTAATTTCTAAAACTGAAGTGTAATTTACATACGACACTATGTTCGTTTCAGAGGTACAATATGATAATGCCCGAATACTTCTTCGGAGGAATAGTGAGAAAGGCAATAGCTTACCTCTCGCTTCTCAGCTGACCTGGAAAGAAAAGTACTGGGAGGTTGAGTAGTTGCAACAGAAAGGAACGTTCACTCAGTCCCGGAGCACGTGAGGGGAACCAGAACAAGCCCATGGCAGAGGAATGGCCTTAACTCTTAACAACTAGATGTTGGGGGTTCCTTTGTTACTGAGGCTCCCAAGGCCTCTGCTCAGATCCTCATTCACAGACCCTAGAGAGGGCAAGCTTTCTTTCCTACAATTTAGATCTCTCTTTGGGAATGACAACATCATTTATCTTTGCTCAGGACACAGCCCCTGGCTAGAGGTCTCAGAGAATGCCACAGGGAGCAGAGTGTGTAACTAGCAGAAAATGCGGCAGCTTTCAGTTTGGAGCTGATATTCAAAATGGAAAATAAAAAAAAAAGGAGGGGGTGCCTGGGTGGCTCAGTCAGTTAAGCGTCCGACTTCGGTTCGGGTCATGATCTCTCGGTCAGTGGGTTCAAGCCCTGAGTCAGGCTCCGTGCGAACAGCTCGGAGCCTGGAGCCTGCTTCGGATTCCGTGTCTCCCTCTCTCTCTCCGCCCCTCCCCCACTTGTACTCTGTGTGTGTCTCTCTCTCTCTCCCCAAAATAAAAAATAAAAACGTTCTAGAACATAAATAAATAAATAAATAAATAAATAAATAAATAAATAAAAATTAATAAACACAAAATGCAAAAAAAAAAAAAGAAAAGAAAAGAAAAGAAAAGAAAAGAAAAAAGCAACAACAACAGAAAAAGCAAAACACCAGACCTTCCCAGACCTCAAGCCGTGGAACGAAATATAAGAAGCCTACTTCCCCATCTCCCCAGAGCCCTGTTTTTGTCATGACCCCATAGGAAAAGAGAGAGCCTTATCTCCAAGGCTCAGGAAGGTTCTCCACGGTGCTGCTACCAACATAGGTGTACCTGCTGTGTGGAGACCACACTCCACTCCCGGGGTTAAGCCCCACCTCATACCCCCTTTTCTATCTCACTGTGCCTCCCATATACGATCACAGGCACACGACGCACGTAAAGTACCTTGAATGTTTGCCAGGAGCAAATGAGGCAGCAGTAGAAGTCCCAGAGGTATAAACCACTCCTGCCTTTGGGGACGCATGTTATGTCCCAGGAACGCTGAAGACAGGCCAGACCCCGGGTTAGCAGCGGACCGAGGGCTCCAGAGCCCTTGAAATCATGGCCCAAGTTTAGAAGAAAACACCCACTTTTTGCTTTTACAAAAGCAAGCTCATGGGTGGAGTTTGGAGGTCAAAAACAGGAAGCCACCATATGTGACACACAGCGGTGAAGTGAGCTAGTTTGAAGGCACAGTTGGTTCTGTTTTCTCGAGAGGGGATCCATAGCTACTACTGGGTTCTCAGAAGGGCCAGTGCTCAAAAATGATTAGGGTTCCCTGAGAGAGAGTATCTGCTTTTGGCTTCCCAGGCAGGAATCACCCCAATTAATCCAGAAGGTAAAATTAGTCAGGGCCCACCAAACCTGCAGGGGATTTCCAGCCGGGGCCACGTCTAAGTCATGAGAGGAGTAGGTCATATATAAGTGTCATTCAGGACAGAATGTCTGGGAAATCAGGTCTCCCAGGCCCTAAGCCCCACCCTCAGTCTCTTCCTCCTTAATGATAAAGTCACTGCTTGTACCTTTACATTAGCCTATCCACGGAACGTTAATTGAAAAAGCAAGATCACTTGGTCCAAAAGGAGGGATTTCCCAGAAATTTCAGGCCCATCCCTCTTGAACCTAAATGAATTATTTGCCCATCTAGGGCCCTTTGGGGACCCATACAGCAAGCCACAGTCCCTAATACAGCTTATTTGTAACTATTTTTGAACTGGAGACATTTCCAATTCAACAGAGAGGGCACCGATAAAAACATGGCTCCATCTGCGAACTCCTCTGATGAAAGTAATTACCCTCCCCCAAAAGATCAGCTTGGGGAAAGTGAGTCAGCTCAATGTCTTAAACTACGGACGACACCCCATTCCCTTGATCACATTGGAGCCCTGTGAGGTGAGAAGGACAGGCAGTGTTGCCTGCATTTTATACTTGAGATTTTGAGTCAGAATAAGGTCATGGATCAGCTCTCCTCCACCCCAGTCTTCTGCTCCTTCCCCAGTGTGGGCTACAGGAAATCTGCGGACTAGAGTAGAGACGATGAACGATGAGACGGGAGTAGAATGAGGGAACTTGAGGTGGAGTTAGCTAGGGAAGATTTTAAAGAGAACCATAAATAAGGTGCGTGGGAGGAGGAGGCAGAGTCACAAGGGCAGAGAAAGAGAAAAAGAAGGAAGCGAAAGAAACCACACGTGGGTGGGCTTTGCTCAGACCTGGACTCTCCAGAGAGTCTTCAAAAGGGCTACTGCTCTGCGTTTCTGTGTTTCTCGGAAGCATCTGAAGCTAGCCCTGGGGGGATAACAAGATTTATTCCCAACCTCCCTAGTTCCAGTAGGAGGCAGCACAACACTGCAGGTGTCCGCGTAGGCTCCAACTTGGGCACATCCCAAGGAGACTAAGAGAGCAGGGGACCCAGGACAATATCCTCACCTAAGAGGTGAGCAGAAGAAAAGGACCCTAAAGACGAAAATGAGAAGGATCCACCATGGACAGAGGGAAGTCTAGGAGAAAGTGATGTTTCAAAAACTGTATCCGGGTTAGCAGAAACTGTACTCATTGTATTTAGTAATTGTGTGCTCACTAGTGACCTTAATCTTGGTGAGAGCCATTTTGGGGAGCAGAGGCCAGATTCTCCTCTCCTCTTCTCCTTTCTCCTTTTTCCTTCTATCTATTACATATTCCTTTTTTTTAAAGATTTAAAAAAATTTTTTTTAATTTTTTTAAATTTTATTTTATTTTGGAGAGAAAGAGAGAGCAGGGAAAAGGGACAGAGGAAGAGAGAGAGACAATCTTAAGCTGACTCCAAGACCAATGACCCTGGGATCACGACCCGAGCTGAAATCAAGAGTCAGATGCTCAATCAAATGAGCCACCCAGTCACCCCTATTAGATATCTCTTGGGCTACATCTGAAGTTGTAGAAATGAAAGCTATACATCTGCCTGCTCTCTTTAAAAATTTTTTTCTAATGTTTATTTATTTTTGAGACAGAGAGAGACAGCATGGACGGGGGAGGGTCAGAGAGAGAGGGAGACGCAGAATCTGAAACAGGTTCCAGGCTCTGAGCTGTCAGCACAGAGCCCAACATGGGGCTCGAACTCATGGACCACGAGATCATGACCTGAGCTGAAGTCGGACGCCTAACCGACTGAGCCACCCAGGCGCCCCTACACTTGCCTGCTCTTAAGCAGCTCACAGTCTCATGTGTAAATATGGTTTTGAAATGGAGAATAATGGGACCACATGGATGGACCACCCAACACAAACTGTGTGATCGGGGGAAGCTGCTGGGAGACAGACAATAGGTGTGACTCCTTTGAAGAGCAAGGGAGTGTGTTACATAAAGAAGATGAATATGATACCATCTGAGAAGGCAGAGAACGTGGCTAGATTGGGAAACTGAGGATATTTTGTGTGACTGAAACAAACAAAAAAAAGGAAACCAGGTCCAGATCAACAAGGCTTTTGTGTGTGTGGTCAGGAGTTTGGGTTTTATCCCAACCCCTTTCAAGGAGAAGTAAGTAAAGATTTTGAGCTGATGGATGATGTGCTTCATTCCACAGATTAGAAAGAACGCTGATGAAGAGGAGGATGAGATTAGAAGTAAGGAGATGTTAGAAGATTCCAGCTACACAATAATGAAGGACTCAGCAGCAGCAGCAGTAGAGAGGGTGATGGGAAGAAGTCAGAATCAGCAGAAGTCCATACCTGGTTTTTTAGCGGGGGGGAGGAGGGAAAGGGAAAAGAAAGAGCCGACTGTTGGCTTGGGGGACTAAATTAGTGGGTGGGACATGAAAGATAAGTTCAGTTTGGGATATGTTGTGATTAAGATGTCTGAAACAGAGTCGAATATGTGCACCTGGGGCTCAAGAGAGAGATCTGAGCTACCTCCCAGAAATATGAATAGTCAGCACACAAATTGTGGTGGAAATCATATCATGTACAAGAAAGATCTCTCTTGGGAGGAATACATAAAGTGAAAAGGAGATTGAGCAGGGAATCCCCATGTCTTAGTTCATCCAGGCTACTGGAACAAAAATACCAAAGCCTGGGAGACTTGCACAACAAATATCTACTTCTCATACCCTGGAGGCTGGGAAGTCCAAGATCAAGGCACCAACAGATTCAGTATCTGGGAGGGCCCACTTACTAGTTCATAAATGGCCATCTTCTCATTGTGTCCTCGTGTGGTAGAAGGAAGGACGGAGCTGGAAGGACGGAGCTCTCTGGGGCCTCCTTTAAAAGACACTAATCCGGGGTCTTTTGTGGTTCCATACAGATTTCAGGATTGTTTCTTCTAGCTTTAAGAAGAATGCCAGTGCAATTTTGATTGGGATTGCATTGAATGTGTAGATTGCTTTCGGTAGCATTGACATTTTAACAATATTTATTCTTCCAATCCGTGAGCATGGAATGTTTTTCCATTTCTTTGTGTCTTCTTCAATTCCCTTCATAAGTTTTCTATAGTTTTCAGCCTACAGATCTTTTACATCTTTGGTTACGTTTATTCCTAAGTATTTTGTGGTTCTTGGTGTAATTATAAACGGGATCGATTCCTTGATTTCTCTTTCTGTTGCTTCATTATTGGTGCATAGGAATGCAACTGATTTCTGTACATTGATTTTGTATCCTGCGACTTTGCTGAATTCATATATCAGTTCCGGCAGCTTTTTGGTGGAGTCTTCCGGGTTTTCCATGTAGAGTATCATGTTGACAAAGCAGGAAGAGTATCCAATGGAAATAAGTCTCTTTAGCAAGTGGTTTTGGGAGACCTGGACAACAACATGCAGAAAAATGAAACTAGACCACTTTCTTACACCAGACACAAAAATAAACTCAAAATGGACAAAAGACCTAAATATGTGACAGGAAGCCATCAAAACCCTAGAGGAGAAAACAGGCAACAACCTCTTTGACCTCAGCCACAGCAATTTCTTGCTCGACATGTCTCCAAATGCAAGGGAATTAAAAGCAAAAATAAACTATTGGGACCTCATCAAGATAAAAAGCTGCTGCACTGCAAAGGAAACAATCAACAAAACTAAAAGACAACCAACGGGATGGGAAAAGATATTTGCAAATGGCATATCGGATAGAGGGTTAGTATCCAAAATCTATAAAGAACTTACCAAACTCAACACCTGAAAAACAAATAATCCAGTGAATAAATAGAAGACATGAATAGACACTTCTCCTAAGAAGACATCCAGATGGCTAACGGACACATGAAAAAATGCTCAACATCACTCATCATCAGGGAAATACAAATCAAAACCACATCGAGGTACCCCCTCAAACCAGTCACAGTAACTAAAATTAACAACTCAGGACAACAGATGTTGACAAGGATGTGGAGAAACGAGAACCTTCTTGCACTGTTGGTGGGAATGCAAACTGGTGAAGCCTCTCTGGAAAACTGTGGAGTTTCCTCAAAAAATTAAAAATAGAACTACCCTTCGACCCAGCAATAAGAATTTATCCTGCTAGGAATTTACCCAAGGGATACAGGAGTGCTGATGCATAGGGGCACTCATACCCCAATGTTTATAGCAGCACTTTCAACAATAGCCAAATTATGGAAAGAGCCCAAATGTCCATCAACTGACGAATGGATAAAGAAGATGTGGTTTACACATACAATGGAATACTACTTGGCAATGAGAAAGAATGAAGTCCTGCCATTTGCAGCAACATGGATGGAACTGGAGAGTGTTGTGCTAAGTGAAATAAGTCAGTCGGAGAAAGACAGATATCATATGTTTTCACTCATATGTGGAACATGAGAAACTTAACAGAAGACCATGGGGAAAGGGAAGGGGAAAAAAAATAGTTACAAACAGAGAGGGAGGGAGGCAAACCATAAGAAACTCTTAAATACAGAGAACAAACTGAGGGTGGATGGGACGGAGGGGAAATGGGGGATGGGCATTGAGGAGGGCACCTGTTGGGATGAGCACTGGGTGTTGTACGTAAGCAATGAATCACAGGAATCTACCCCCAAAACCAAGAGCACACCGTACACACTGTATGTTAGCCAATTTGACAATAAATTATATTAAAAAAAAAAACACTAATCCCATTCATGAGGATTCATGACCTAATCACCTCCCAAAAGCTCCACATCTGAATACCATCACATGAGGGATCAAGTTTCAGCATATGAATTGGGTGGGGAGGGACCACAAACATTCAGTCTACAGCACCCTGGTAATACCAGCTGCTATATTTAAGGAACGGTAAAGAAAAAGGCAAAGACAAAGGAGACTGAAAAAGATCCGCTAGAAAACTGGGAAGAAGGGGCTTCTGGGGGGCTCAGTCCGTTAAGCATCCAACTTCAGCTCAGGTCATGATCCCACCATTCATGAGTTTGAGCCCCGCATCGGGCTCTGTGCTGACAGCTTAGAGCCTGGAGCCTGCCTCGGATTCTGTGTCTCCCTCTGTCTCTGCCTCTCTAACCACACCCCCCTCAAATAAATATTTTTTTAAAAAAGAAAACTGGGAAGAATACTAGAGCATAGGAAGTTCGCAGGAAATGAGAGAATTTGAAGAATGGAGACATTCACAACATCAAATGCTGCAGAAACGAAATGTAATAAGGTTACAGAGATGAGTCTATTGCAAAGTATACCAACAGATAATTTACAGGATGAAAATGAGAAAATGCCCAATACACATGAAAAATGCGCATTTCCTCCTGGGAATCAGGGAAATGGAAATTAAACAAATAATGATAATATTAACTATCAAATTAGAAAAAAAAAATTGTTCGATTCCAGTGATGAACAAAATTAGAGGAAACCAGACACATACACTGTTTATGGAAATATAAATTATGCAAGCTTTGTGGAGGGAAATTTGGTGTTACCTGTCAAATTTTTCACTATATAATACGCTTCGTACTTTGTTCTGCTTGTAATAATCTATATAGAAACGTAATGGCACAATTGCACGAGGATAAATGAAACATAAAACAATGTTCATTACAAAAGAATTTATAATAAGAGAAGTTGGAAATAACTTACAAATACCAACCAAAAGGAGACTGCATGGAAAATTCCAACATAAACACATCCGTGGGACAATATGGAGTCATAATACAGAATGAGACAGAACAGAATGTTTTCATCTACAAGGAATGTCTATGATATATTGTTGAGGAAAAAAAATTATAAGCAAATACATATGATACACTCCTGTTTCGTCACAGTCTGTTCACTTGGAGAGGGTTGTGTATAATATAGCTCATAGGAATACAAAATGATTTGAAATAATTTACATGAAACTGAAAACTAGTGTCTGTCTCCCGCTAGGGTGGGAAGCTTGAGTAGTTTTTACCCTTTATGATTTGATTTTTTGCAACAGACATTCTCGTTCGCCATTCCTATTCTCATCTGTTCCTTCGTATTCAAAAGGAATAAGGCCTCCATCGGATTTAATCAATCACCAATTTCAAATGAATCCTGGGAGAAAATCTCAGTTTGCATTGAGTAGAGAAACAAATGAGAACGTGAAGAAGTAAGTGCATAAAGTCTAAACTTCACAACAATATTGGTTTTTTAAACAACGGTGAACAGTGTGAAGGGAAAGAAAAGCAGTTTTCAGACTGGCCAAAGCCTGTCATCCACCGCCCATCCCGACCCCACATTTATGTCCTCTGACCGCCCCCCCTCTGACCCCCAAGAGCAAAGTTCATGGTGAGAGAACCAAGAAAGACCACAGAGAAGGACCACAGTGTGTCTGCTAACACTCTTCCTGCAAAGCCAGAAACCAAGCCAGAAAGGCTCCTGCAAAGAATGGAGAGGAGACACCCAACGGGAAAAGGTGTTTGAGAGAGAGAGAGAGAGAGAGAGAGAGAAACAGAGTACGAGCAGGGGAGGGGCAGAGAGAGAGGAGAGAGGGAATCCGAAGCAGGCTCCAGGCTGTCAGCACAGAGCCCAACACGGGGCTCAATCTCAGGAACCATGGGACCATGACCTGAGCCGAAATCAAGACTCTGAGGCTCAACTGCCTGAGCTGCCCAGGCGCCCCTGCTTTAGGTTCTTCGAAAGCTGTGGTTGTTAACATGCTTCACTTTTGGGGGATGGGGGAGAGGTGAAAATGTCACTAGCGGAAGGTCTCAGAAGCAGAGTGAAATGGGGAGGGGGTGCGGACAGCATTCCCCTCTAGTTCCCTGGTTGAAACAGCTCTCGGTTCCCAAGAAGAGAGATTCCCTAATATTGACACACATCAATGTGCCACCTGGCACAAACATATTGTTATGTAGGGAAACTAATTTTGTAATGTTCCCTTTTCCCTTAAACCCAAAGATGTCCTCCCAAATCAAATGTATTAGACACTTGAATGAGGCATTCTAGACCTTCCAGGGCCAATATCAAAAAGACATCACTCAAGCTGTGATTCTCTTTTTAGATTGTGGAAACTGCGAATCCTGGGGCTTTGTGTTCTAGACCAAGCCAAGATGAGATGCTTGGAATTTTCAGCTCCATTCCGCATTCTCCAGAGAGGGGAGAGGGGCTGGAAATGGAGTTAATAATTGATTACGCCTACGTGATAAAGCCTCCATAAAAATCCCAATAGTATGAGATTCCAGGAGCTTCTAGGTTGGTGACACATCCCAACTCCGTGGGGTCAGGATCCTCCCAGATCTCGCCTAATACATCTCCTCACCTTGCAGCTCATCTGTATCCTTTATCATATCCTTTAGTATATAATAAACCGGTCAACACAAGTGTTTCTCAGAGTTCTGGGAGTTGTTCTAGCAAATAATCGAATCCAGGGACACGGGTCATTAGAACCTCCAATTTGTAGCCTCGCTGGACAGAAGTTGTGGGTAACCTGGGGACCTACTACTCGGAATTGGTGTCTGAAGTCGGGGCCATTCTCATGGGGCTGAGGCTTTTTAACCTATGGAGCCTGCACTAACCTGTAGGGCCCCCAGCCCCACAACACGTCTCCCAGAGTGCTTTGTAAATCTGTTTTACTTTGCACAGCTACGAAGCAACTGACAAATGGTGACCTTCTGCCGAGTTCTCTTTCTTCTTTGTAGAAAATCTACATGATACGAATATAATGTCAGAATTTGCAATTGGTGGCCCAAGCCCTGTGAAAACAGGGATGAGGTATAGCAGACACCTCACGTTTGCACGTTTGACACCCCACACACCCCTCAGCCACCCGCTAACCTCCCCCATCCGTCCCCACCCAATCCTGGCACACCTCTGTTAGCAGAGGGCAGCAAAGAGTCACGGAATCTGAGATGAGTTTTAGTTAGAGGGACTGTGGCTTACCTGAAGGGGGCAGGTGAGGTGCCTTCTCTGTAGTGTGTGTGTGTGTGTGCGTGTGAAGGCAGAAGGCACCTGGAGAGACAATCCAGGCGTGTGGTTCATCAGGATTCCTCTCATGAAGTCTGGAACTCGGACTTCATCTAATTGTGCCCGGCTCTCTATAAGTGATTAAGAAGCTGCTTTAAATGAGCCGATTAAAAAAATAGCCAATGTTTACTGAGGACTCACTGTGAGGTAGTCTTTATGCCGTGTCAATATAGATGATCTCATTTAATACTCACAATCTTGCGGACTAAGGACTACGGTTATCCCCATTTCCCAGGCGAGGAAACTGAGGCATAGAACCTCAGTCGCCTTGCTCAAGGCCAAACAAGGAGGGAGGGACAGAACCAGGACTCAAGTGTGGGCCACGTGGCCGGAACATCTGTCTGCTTAGCCACTCTCTGGGCAACACTGCCAGCACGAGAGAGGGAGAGACATCGGTCCTGCTGAGCCAGGCAAGCGGGACAGCTCTGGTGTGAATGACAAGGAATATGGACCATCTGTGGGCACACGGATGGACAGCAAGCGTATTGGACATTTCTTACGTCACCGCCTCCCCCATGTCCCATCCTCTCAAAGGGGTTGGATGGAGAAGTGTCAGAGAAAGCTTGTAATGGTTTTCTCCTCCAACCAAACGGAAAAGATGGTACATGAAAGCAGGGGAAATAGAGGTTAGACCCAGAGAAGACCCGCGTTCTGAGATACCGGAGTGAAGACCAGCAGAGAGAGGGGGGCGGGGACCGGCCCTGCCTAAAGAGACTACTTTCCAGTCTTTGGGGATTGAGTTTCCACTGGCTCAGGCACCAGACCGGGGTCAGCACAGCTCCTCTGCTCTCCTTTCTCCTGTCCTGCTTTTCACGTTTCGGAAGTTCTGAACTGCCCGGGGACCAGTCTGAGCTCTAGATATCTGGATAATTCCACACGCCGTGAAACCTTTAGGATCCCTGTGTAGGACAGCTGTCAGGAGGCCATGCCCTCCCACCGCCACCCCGCATGCCTTGTAGTCACAGTGTTATCGCCCTTTAGAGTTACAAAGCTCTTTCACGCCCACTGCAGTTCTGTCCCCACCACAACCCATGAGGTAGCTATGAGGAGGCAGTGTTATTCTATTTCCACAGTTGAAGAACCAATGAATCATAGGAGCAAGATGACACATGCTGGCAGACCCCACCTTAGGACTACTCTGCGCTTGGACTTGACCCATCACAGTCCTTGCCCTCCGCATGGTAGTTACTGTCTTGTGTGTGTATTTCCCACCACAGAGCTCGGTTTCTGTGACGGCAGACCCATTTCTCTCGACTGTGTTTTCAACCCTTGACCCAGCGGATGATATAAGTTGCGTCAAGGACAGATGAGGAGCACCAACCAGGGGTGTGGGCTTCGAGAGGGTCCCCTGCCATACCTGGTAATTGGGGTAGATCATTGGGTGTCCGATGTCAGCGTGTGGGAATCTGCTCACATCTGGGCACCCACGCGCACACACACACACACACACACACACACAAAAGCCTTCCTTTCTAGAGCCTCCTTCCCCAAAGGACATGCCGCGTGATCGGTGAAACTGATACAGGTTAAGCGGCATAGAAACCAGAATGCACGAAAGACACGTGAGATCTGGTAATGATTCTCTCTCACCTTTGGCCGCTTAAGGTGACTCTTGGAAACTGGAGACAGTTTCAGGAAAGCGTAGTCACAGTCTGAAACTTCGCTGATACAACCGGACGCGGCAATTACCAGAGTCCAGACTTGTGAGCGGTCAGGAAGGGAGCCGGGGCCCAGAGAAGAAAGGAATCTGCTCCCAGCTTCCAGCACTGGGCTTGGCAATTTCAGCGTGGCTCTGCCACCAGGAGTATAGACTCTACAACTGGGTTGCAGGGAAGCCGCGGGCCAGTGAGAAAGTAATATATTCTCATTAGACCGCAGCCGGTTTCTATGAAGCACCCGAGTATCAGGCTATTATATACGTGCATTCCCGGGGGCTTTTGAACACTAATTTCACTATTTCACAGTGAGTTGGAAAACGCATTCTATTGAAGATGTCCAAAAATGCTGTGAAATTGTGGTGAAAGTGTATCAGCGAGAAAGCTCTCAAAATGCTCCCGTATAGTTTTTAGCTCGGAAGCTGAAGTTCTCTATTTCACGTTTTAATGCCACGCCGAGTAATTTCACACAGAAAACCATGACATGATAATCGGGTGCCAAATCACATCATAAGAAAAGTTCTGCAGTGTTTGCTACATGGTCACTTTGCATAAACACACTCTAATCACAGGTGTTTTGAAAAAGAAATAATCTTGAAAGAGACGTTTCTAAAACGACATGAGCTGTAACAGTACTGTCAGGGTTTAAAGCAACAGCCATTTCTCGCTTTGAGACGACACAGATTTCCCCCTGGAAAGATACAAGCATTATTTTCTCTCATCCCCTAGAGTCTTCCCCCACCTTCTGCTCTGCCACGATAGAGTTCTGAGTCCCTGAAAAATCTCATCCCTTTTCTACTCCCAATTTTCCTCTCCAAATAGAAAAAAAGGAATGGTGGGTGTCATTCACAATTACTCAATTTCTATTACTCCGGACAGTCATTCATTCACTCAACACATGTATTGAGGACCTGCTATGTCCCAGGCAATGTTCTAGTTGCTGAGAATAGAGTAGTGAGCAAAACAAAGTCTTTCTTCTTACGATTTCTGGATTTTAGTGTGGTAAATACTACAGAAAACAATAATAATAACAATAATAATAATAATAATAATGTAAGGGAATAGGAAGTAAAAGAGGAGTGCCTGGGTGGTTCATGCAGTTAAGCGTCAGACTCTTGATTTTGGCTCAGGTCATGATCTCATGGTTCGTGAGCTCGAGCCCCAAGCCGGACTCTGTGCTGACCGTGCGGAGCCTCCTTGGGATTCTCTCTCTCCCTCTCTCTCCATCCCTCCCTCCCTCCCTCTTTCTCAAAATAAATAAACAGTTAAGAAGAAAAAAATGTTTCTAATTTAAAAAAAGAAAGTGAAAGATCAGGGAGTGATAGTTTATCAGGGGGACAAGGAAACCCCCTCTAATAAGTAATACTGAGTAAATCTTAAGGAAGGGAAAGCCACGTGGATATCTGAGGGAAGAGCTTTCCTCTAGTGCAAAAGCCTTGGGGTGTGCCTGGGGCATTCAGGAACAGTGAGGTGGTTAGCGTGGCGGGCGTGGAACAGGCTGGGGGAAAGAATTAGGAGATGACATCAGAAAGGTGACTAAGAGCCATCATGTAGGGTCAGAAGCCTTGAAAAGTACTTTGCATTTTATCCTAAGTGATCTGCTAAGCAGGAAAATAGCATGGTTCGGTGTACGTGTTAAATGTATCACCCTAGGGGCACCTGGGTGGCTCAGTCAGTCAAGCTTGATTTCAGCTCAGGTCATGATCTCACAGTCGTGAAATCAAGTCATGAGATCAAGCCCTGAGTTGGGTTCTGAGTTGGGCATGGAGCCTGCATAAGATTCTCTCTCTTTCTGTCTTTCTCTCTCTCTCTCTCTCTCTCTCACTACCCCCTGCCCCTCCCACACTCATGCACATGCTCACGAGGTCTCTCTCCCTCTCTCTCTCTCAAAAAGAAAAAAAAAAGATCATTCTAGTGACCTGTGAAGAATAAGTTCCAGGAGACCAAGGTAGAAGCAAGGATATTAGTTAAATAGCCTTTGCAATAGTGTGAGCAAGAAATGGCAGTGGTGATGGTTGGTAAGACTGATAAGAAGCAGTCTGTTTCTGAGCATATTCCAAAGTCAAGACAATAGAAGTTGCTGATGAATGGATATGAGATATGAGAAAGTGGAGTCGAGGATAATTGTAATTTTCTGGCATGAAAACCTTAATGACTAGAGCTATAATTTACTGAAATGAAGAAAACAAGTGGGGGAGGAGGTAAGAGGGAGGGGAGCAAGAGTTTGATTTGGTACAGGGGGAGTTTGGGATGCCTCGTACATTCAAATGGAGATCCAGTGTAGGATACACAAGCCTGGAATTCAGGAAAGAGGTCAGAGCTGAAAACAAAATCGGGTATTTCAAACCAAGAGACTGAATGAAATTGACTAAGGAATTGGGGTAAATAAAGAAACGAGCGAGTCTAAGGACTAAAGCCAGAGACTTTTCAATATTCATGGACGGGGGAAATTTGCATCATTAAACAAAGGAAAATGAGAAGACTTGGGTAGGAGACAACCAAGAAAGAATGGGGTCTCGTGGGCCAGTTTAAAAAGAGAAAATGAGGGGCGCCTGGGTGGCGCAGTCGGTTAAGCGTCCGACTTCAGCCAGGTCACGATCTCGCAGTCCGTGAGTTCGAGCCCCGCGTCAGGCTCTGGGCTGATGGCTCAGAGCCTGGGGCCTGTTTCCGATTCTGTGTCTCCCTCTCTCTCTGCCCCTCCCCCGTTCATGCTCTGTCTCTCTCTGTCCCAAAAATAAAATAAACGTTGAAAAAAATAAAAAGAGAAAATGATTAAATGACACATGCTGCTAATATGTGTTATGTTACGAAAGTAGTTATTTTCTGTTTCAGCACAGCCTGAAAATTGTTTTAGTTTCTGTCTCCACATGTGGCTTGATGGGGTGCCCCAGGATTTTTCACTGATGTCATTCTGCCCAATTCTGCTGCTTCTCGTATCAAAATAGTTTCTTTTCCTATCTTCCCATAAACTTTGGCTTGGTCAGCTCTAGGACAAGGAAAGCCATGGTGGGAATCACTAAAGTGAAATTAAATGAGAATGAGGCATCTGCTTCAAAACCATGGCTGGATGGATTTCAGTGAAACACCTCCTCTCCAACCTCATTTTTTTGCCAAGAATGTCCGCATTCGAAATCGCAGTATTTCAAAGCTGCTGTCTCTGCCATTTCCACATTTGTGGAAGTATGTTTACAAATGGGTGATACCTCGTAATGGAAAAATCACTGGCTTGAAGTCAAAATATTTGTGTTGTATTCTGACTCTGCTGATAAAATTCTGTGTAACATTGGGTGAAATACCCTTCTATCTCTTCATCAAACTAGATCAAGATAAGTAAACAGGTGTCAACCTGTAAGCCAAGTGAGAAAAATTACCTGTGTAAAATTATGGCTGTCGGCTGGAGTCGTTGTTTACTCTCTTATCAGTTCTCATAGTTTGTCTGCAGATTCTTTTGCATTCCCTATATCAGCAGTGATGTGATCAGAAAATAGTGGTAATTTTTCTCTCTTTTTTTAAACCACATACAGCTTATTTATTTTTCTTGTCTCATTGCTCAGGCTAAGACACTAGTTCATTAACGAATAGTAGCCGTAACTAGAGCAATTCTCATCTTATTCCTGACTTCGATAGTATTGCTTCTAAATGTTCAGCCTTTACGTATGATGTTTGCTATAGTTTTTCACGAATTTTTTTAAATTATGAGTAAATATTAACTTTTACCAAATATTTTATTATGGCTTCTGAGATAATCATACGTTATGCTGCCTTTAGTCAATGTGATGGATTATACTGACAAATGTTTATAATATTGGCCTATTCTCACATTCCTGGAATAAGTGATATTTAATCATGACATATTTTCGACACGCCACTAGATGTGATTTGTTAACGTTTCATTTAGGATCTTTGCAACTATGTTATAAGGGACACAGGTCGATAATTTTCTTTTCCTGTCTTTTCATAAATTTGGTATCAAGGTTCCTTTTAGATGTATGTTTATCTTAGTTTTCAACAAGGCTATAGACTTTAATAGATTTGAAAATGTTTCTTCCATCATTACCGTGTTTTTCAAGTCAGATAAGAAAAGTTATCCATGGGGCGCCTGGGCGGCTCAGTCGGTTAAGCATCCGACTTCGACTCAGGTCACGATCTCGTGGTACGTGAGTTCGAGCCCCGCGTCGGGCTCTGGGCTGATGGCTCGGAACCTGGAGCCTGCTTCCGATTCTGTGTCTCCTTCTCTCTCTGCCCCTCCCCCGTTCATGCTCTGTCTCTCTCTGTCTCAAAAATGAATAAACGTTAAAAAAAATTAAAAAAAAAAAGAAAAGTTATCCACGTTGAATTCATTTCACAAATTAACAAAGTCCTTTTAAAAGATGTCACCATGATTTCATTGGAGTCAGAGGAGAGAAAGGATATAAAAACACATGATCGTGCTCCTCGTTCCAGAAAAGATGAGGTAGACACGTTTCTCTTTATTTTCCCCACTAAGTGCAGATAAAAATACTGGACATTGTATATAAAACACAACCACAAGATAATCTTAAAAGCTGGAGAGCTGGCACCTGGGTGGCTCGGTCAGTTAGGCGTCCAACTCCTGATTTCAGTTCAGGTCATGATCTCACGGTTTGTGGGTTTGAGGCCCACGTAGGGTGGAGGCTGCTTGGGATTCTCCCTCTCTCTCTCTCTCTGTCCCTCCCCCCTCAAAATAAATACATAAACAAACATTTTTTTAAATATATGGATAAATATAATAGACTATCCTTCTCCTCTTGAGTTTTCTAAATTATATTTGATGATTGAAGCAAAAACTATAACATTACCTTACATGGTCCTCAATGTATATAAAGGATATATTTAAGATAAGTTATTAGGAAAGGATAGTAAAAGAATCTAATACAAGTAAGGTTTTACACTTTAGTTGAACTGGTAAAATGTCAATACCAGTGGACCATAACTTATGTACGTGTAATAAAATGCATAAAGCAGCCATTTAAAAATCTGTTCAAGATACACTGTAGATATGGGGCCCCTGGGTGGCTCAGTCGGTCGAGCGTCCGACTTCAGCTCAGGTCATGATCTCACAGCTCGTGGATTTGAGCCGCACGTCGGGCTCTGTGCTGACGGCTCGGAGCCTGGAGCCTGCTTGGGATTCTGTGTCCCTCTCTCGCTGTGCCCCTTCCTCACTCGTCCTCTCTCTTTCTCTCAAGAATAAATAAAACATTAAAAAATATATATACTGTAGACAAATCAAAATGAAACTATAAAAAACATTCAAGGGGCACCTGGGGGACTCAGTTGGTTAAGGGTCTGACTTTTGCTCAGGTCATGACCTCACGATTCGTGAGTTCGAGCCCCACATTGGTCTTTGTACTGACAGCACGGAGCCCGCTTCAGATCCTCTGTCTCCCTCTCTCTCTGCCCCTCCCCTGCTCATGCTCTTTCTCTTTCAAAAATAAATAAATACTAAAAAAAAAAGAATGAACTGAAATGTAAAAAATATTTCAAGTGACCCACAGAATGACTAAGAAAGTAAAACAGAAGAATGGCAATGGCAACAAAGAAGAAGAAACAAAGAAATAATGAAAAGGTAGACTTGGGCTCTAGTAAACAATAATCCCATTATGTAAACGAATGGAACAGAATAGATAACCCAAAATACACCCATGCAAGTATGGCCACACGTGATTTCTCCGTAAATTGCAAACTCATTTAAATATAGAAAGGATTATCTTTTCGACAAATGGTGCTGGAATAATTGAACATCTTCAGGCAGAAAAAAATGAACCTCAATCTAAACCTCACACCTTATACAAAAATCAACTCAAGATGGAGCAGAGATTTAAATACTAAATATGAAAGCCACAATAAGATACTACTGCACATCTATTAAAACAGCTAAAATAAAATATGGTAACAATAGCAAATGCTGACGAAGATACAGAAGAATCAAAGCTGTCCGAAAGTACCAGTGGGAATGTAAAATGTTACAACTCTAGAAAACGGTCGGTCAGTTTCTTAAGAAATTAAACAGACATTTACCATCTGACTCAGCAATCATACTCCTGGGCTTCTATCCAAGAGAAGCTTTTTTTTCCTGCTTTTTGAAGATCTGTGATTACTAGTGAGACACATTTATGATTGTCATGCATCCAGCTCTTGGTTTTAGCTCAGGTCATGAGCTCACGGTTTGCGGGATCGAGCCCCATGTTGGGCTCTGCCCTGGCAGTGAGGAGCCTGCTTGGGATTCTTTGTCTCCCTCTTTCTCTGCCCTTCCCCCACTCTCTCTCTCTCTCTCTCTCTCCCTCTCAAAATAAATGAACAAACTTAAAAAAATTTTTTTAAATCAAGTATCTATTTCAGTCGCTAATGCATTGGGTCGTCTGCCTAATTCTTATTGATATGTAAGACTTCTTTATGTATTATGGATATAAGACTCCTGTGGAATTAAAGTATTAAAAATATCTTTTCAGACTATATGGCTTGCCTTTTCGCCTCTCATAATGGTTTCTTGTAATGAAAATAACTTTTTAATTTTGCTGTAATATTGTCCAAGCCTTCACTTTCTCGTCTAGGAAATAAGAATTATGGTGGTATCTCACAGGAATTAAAAACAAAAAAAATGCACATGCTCCTGGGATTTAGCAAAGCCCAATAAATATTGTTATTATTCCCTGTGCCATCCTTTGTTCCTTCTTCTGACCTTCCCTTTGCTTCCATTTCCTCTGTTCTGAATATCTGAGAGATGATGTAATATAGCAGAAAAGACTGGCTGTGTGGCCTTAATCAATTCCTAGCCTCTGTGAGCCCGGTTTCTTCTCTGTAAAGTGGGGTCTGCGTCACCTTTGGGCCTCAGTTCACTCCTGACACCTTTCATTGACCACCTACAACTAAAGTGAAACAAGAACGAGAAAAAAAAAACAAAACTAGAGACAGCTCATGGTCACGTGTCACTTTCATGGTCCCTCCTATAAAAACGTCAGCTAAAGGAGAGGTGTGTGCACTGTGCAAAGGAGGCGGAATCATTTGAGTGACTGACATCCAGACAACAACATGCTTGCTTATCTAGCATGCTTCATCCTTGTCCTTCTCTGCCAACATCCAGGTGAGTCCAGACCGTCCTGTTCTCCTGACTGCCTTCCCCATCCTGTACACCTCTAGGCTTTGGGGTCCCCTCTGGGACTCTGGCCAACTCAGGAAGTTCTGCTCCCTCATCTCATATTATTTTCTGCATCTCGTGACCTCTAAATCAGAGGACAGGAAGAAACGAGAGGAGAAAGAATGGCTCTGGGGACAGTCGCCCCTTCTGACTGTCCCAGGGAAGGAAGGGCTGAAGGAAGGGTGCTGAATATCAGAAAGACCTGTGTTCTGCCATGAATTAAATAAAAGATGTTATCTTCCCCGAGCCTCAGCCTTCCTTCCCTTGGAGGGCAACTTTAAAATCAAAATGAGAGCGTACTGGTGAATGTTTCCTTATTTATAAGTATATGTTTTTTTAAATATTTAGAAGTCCATATTTAAAAATAGGTTTTAAATATACTTAGAAAGATATTTTCAATGACTGTGCATAACAGGGAGGTTAATGGCAGGAAAGGTTTGAATTTTCTCTCTTAACCAGGCCAATTCAACCCTTGTCCACTCAGAAGAGCGTCTCCTACTGTAGGCACTTTATGTTTATGTTACTCCTTACTCACAAAGGACTGAGGTTGTTGCTTCTCTGGTCCCAAGGGTTCTACTCTTTGAAGATGTTACTAACCTCAGAGCTCTCAGAAAGGACCTGGAGCCCCATCAGTTAGGACTATCTCTCCAGTCACCCAACTCGCAGGGCACCCCCACAGGGTCTCCCTCTGGGGCCTTGGCACAGGTGGTCCGTTTGTGGGCACCCCACGACTTCCTGCGGCGACCTGCCCCAGACCACACAGTCGGTCGCTGCTCCCAATCCTTCCCGGCCTCACTGAGTGCTCAGCATCAGCAGACCCTCGCCTTCCCTGAGTTCATTAGAATTTTGCATGCTCTTAGGAAGCCCCCGGCTCGAAGCAGGTGGTCCTACCGTGGGCTTTCGCTTTACAAACGGCTCCCTGAATAGAAACAGTAGTCAGAAGTGGAACTTGAAAAATGTGAAGTGGGGGAGGAAACAGCGGGGCTTTTCAAACCCCCAGGTGCTTACCTGGAACGCGAGCTGTGGGCAGCACTGGGTGCTACACACTTCCCCCCCCCCCCCCTGCCCCGTGGTCGAAGGGAGTCCACGATTGTCCTAGGGCCTCTAGTGGGCAGGGCAGAGGAAGCAGTGCCAGCCCTGGACAAGGACCCCCGGGTGTGACCTCGTCGTGTTGTCGTGAGTAAGGTCCTCGGCCTCTGTACGCGAGCACATAGCCTAACTTGCAGAATTATTGTGATGTTTTAAATGAGATACCAGGTACCAAACACGTACAGTACTAATCGCGTGTATTACGCTCCCGCTGCACGTCCAAGGCGTTTTTCACACCGTGTCCTCGTGAGCCTGTGAGATAGATGTCATCACCCTCCGTTCTTAGATGGGCAGACCCGGGCTGGAGAGGTCAGGTATCTTGGGCGAGATGGTACAGCCGTTAACAAGTAGGCCGGGGACTGGGTTTCCAAAGCTAGTCAGCGCTTTTTCATCACACCCAGTTGCCTGACAATGCGCTGGACCCCGGAGAAGCCCTCTGTAATTGCGGGTTCGAGCTGAATCTTCCCCAGGAGAGCTGTTGAGATTCCTCACCTCTCCAGCTACCCGAGGCCAAGGTGGGGACTGAAGATGCCCAGGAAGAGAGCAGGCCACTCCAGGCTCAGGATGTGGATGTACCAACAGGAACCACCCTGGCCACGTTCAGAGGGGCCAAGAAACCGCGCTTGTGGACTCAGGATTCTCATCTGGAAAATGGGCTCAATAGTCTGCTTCTCCCTCACAGGTTTTGGGAGGACTAAGTGATGCAGCGGGGCGGAGGAGACAATGTTTTCGAAAATTTTTCGATGTTTCTCTATTTTTGAGAAAGAGAGTGAGAGAGAGCGAGAGAGAGAGAGAGAGAGAGAGAGACAGGGCGTGAGCAGGGGAGGGGCAGAGAGCGAGGGAGACCCAGAATCCGAAGCGGGCTCCGGGCTCCGAGCTGTCGGCACAGAGCCCGTCGCGGGGCTCGAACCCGCAAACCTCCAGTGAGATCGTGACCTGAGCCGAAGTCGGACGCTTAACCGACTGAGCCGCCCAGGCGCCCCGAGGAGACAATTTAAAGAAGGAAAACAACCCTCGGTGGTTCGGTCAGGTAAGCATCCGACTCTTGATTTCAGCTCAGGTCATGGTCTCACCGTCGTGAGATCAAGTCCCACGTCAGGCTCGGCGCTGGGCGTGGAGCCCGCTTAAGATTCTCTCTCTCTCTCGCTCTGCCCCTCCACCCCACCCCTCTCCAAAAAAAAAAAAAGAAAGAAAAACAGAAAACGTGGGTGAGCAGGTATTGAGGAGATGTTGAAAAAGACCAGAAGAGCCAAGAGGGAGTGGGGGTGTAGATGACCGAGGGGGCAACCTCTGTCTCACGTACCTAAGACTGATTTAAAATCCTCTTTCTGTGGTACGTGAGGTAAGGGGAAGTTGGGTAAGGAACAGTAGTTTCCAAAATTGGTGTTTTTCTTTCTTAAGCAACAGTTGGCTTTTATGAAACACAACCTTATGCAGAATCAAACATGTAAATTACTGCACGGCGTGGAAGCCTCCCTGTCGCAAGAAGAGTTCCCCAGCCTCCTTCCCATCACCCCTCCCCATCTCTCACCCCCTGGGCCTTCTCTCAGCTCTCCAGAGACACCCTGAGGCGCTGCCACCGGCCTCAGGGGTGGCGGGGGCATAGCTTGGGAAGCCCCGCCTGAGGAGTCCTGGCTCCACTGACTGAGAACACGTCACCGTGACCCTTGGAGGGAGCATCAGTCTCCTCATCTGTGAGGCGGGATAGGACTTCGTAGTCCCTAAGTTCTCTCCCGGCTCTGAGATGCTCTGGCTTCCATGAAGAGGATGCCATGAGACGCTGGTACATTCTAATGGACCGCTAATGGACCGTTAACCAACTGAGCCACCCAGCTCCCCCCTTCTCCACTCATCTCTTAAGTCTTGTGGGGGGAAACAGGTTACGGTGGAGGAAGTGATAACCCAGAGGAAAGATACGTGACAAAGGGGAGGAGCTGTTGTCCCTTCCTGTTGTGAACAGTGTCTCAGGGCTGATGCTCCTGCTGTCACAACATCAGAGTCTTGGCCGGGACAGAAGGCAGAGGGCCTCCTGCTCCAGCTCCACCCCCCCCACCGCCACCTCCAAAGGCAGGTTGGCAGGGGACGTTTGCTGCGGGAGTTCTTACCATGCGGGGTGATTGGGCGTAACCATTCTGCCGTGAATTAGCCAGTGAATGGTCAAAAGCATTAGGCTCCAGACCATCTTCTGAGAAGTTCATCCTGCTGAGAAGCCAACCAAAGAAGTTTAGGGAAATCTGTTTCTCACTTCTAGCCATCCTTAGGGAAATGAGAAGTAAAAATGAGAAGCGTTCTCAAGGCCTGTCTCCTAGATAAGGCTCCCCTCCCCACCCCCCGGTGGCAGACGGCTCTGAACTTCTCAAAATGCTTTCAAATGCATGTCGCCCCTTCATCCACCCCAAATTCTGGCAGATAAAGGTTATTTTTCTCTATGAGAGCTGAAAACACTGAAACTCCAAGTGCTCAGTGGCAAGGCAGCCGTGTGAAGAGCTTAGGCCTCTGAGACAGAAGGACCCGCTAGCTTCTCGTCCCACATCCACCACTTCTCGGATCGGGGCCGTGGGGAAATCACTCAGCATCTTGGAGCCCCAGTGTCCTCATCAATAAGGTGAAGTTTTAGTAACCTCTATCTCGTGGAGTTACTTTCAGAAATAAAAAAGCCTAACGCCCATTAAACCAGTTTAGGAGCTAAGGAGTGATACCGAGTGTTTGTTGCTTATCACAGAGGAACCAGAATGAACCCGGGTCTCCTGGCTCCCCGTTAGGCCAGAGCACTACCCCTTTCATACTGTTCCATACGGCCTGGCCATCCCCATCCCTCCCTGGGTGTGACCCCAGACCTCACCACCAGGTGACCAGTTATTGGTCAACAAATGGTACGTTCACCCACCGCCCAGCGGAATAACTCCTTCTGGGGACTTTCAAGTAGAAAATCAAGTGTGGCAAATTTCAGGGGGTGGACGTGAGAAACAAGTGGAGGCTTGCTCAGGGAAGGGCTTTATGGGTCTTGAATAATACTTGGACGGGCAGAGAGACGGATAAAGCACAAAAAAAATGTGGGGTACAAAGGAAACCGGGAGTCAGGTGAGGGAGGCTGGCTGCTTGTCCGGTGGTAGTAAGTGACGTCATGTCTTCTCACGGCATCATAGGGTCATCCTGCCCTTGAGCAAAAGCCCTGGCCTTTTTTGATGAGTCAGCCCAGGTCATGTGATACTGTTGAGCTAATTACCATGCCAGAGGAAGGCTACCCCTTGAGCTAGGCGCCCGTCAGTCTTACCCAACCCATGGAGCTGCTACAAAATGAGGAAAGGGTAAGGTGGATGCGGAAGAGGCGAGTTAGGACAGTCACTGCACTGGTCCTCCAGGTGGGAGGGTAGATGAGTCTCGAGGCCCAATCCTCCCGGGCCTTTTTGGTAGGTGTTAGTATCCACTCAATCTCTAGAGTGTCCCAATCTTACAGATCACGTTCACTTTCCCTACTGTAAGTTCCCCAAACGCCTGCTACATCCCGTCTTATAACCCATACAGGTAGTTAATTAATGACTATCTCCTGACCCCATGAGTAGGAGTTGCTCCCTAGTTATAGCCTCAGCTCCTAGACACAAATATGGAACTCCTGGCACAAATGTGGAGCAAAATGAATCCTTGCTAGAGGAAGGAGTGACTGAAAGAGGAAACCATGACCTACCTAGGCATGGTAAAATTCGATAGGATCAGGGCAGGTGGAAAAGCCAATCAGAACGCGAAGCTTCGGTTCAGTCTTGAAATACTGAGAAGAGAAGTCTCTTGTTTCTGCATCCCATTTCCCCCCACCAACTCTGCAAAACTGAGTTGTGAAACTCTGGGAAGGTCTTTCCAGAGAGGAGGAAATAAAACTGGTTAGGACTCACCCACCCGGCCCCCTATCCTCTGAACCCACACTTGGGGAATGGCATGGAACCACTTTCTTCTTTCATGACCCGCCTTTTCATCCTGAAGATACAATTAAGGCAGAACGATAGACTCCCTCTAGGCTCCTGTGGGCAATTTGCACCGTGAGGTCTTCCAATTTCATACTGACAAGGAGCAATGAATTTGGAGGCATGTTTTATATATATATATATATATATATATATATATATATATCGCCACACGAAATTTGCAGCTCTTGGCATTCAGCCTGCAAAAATAGAACCACATGTGTGAACAAGTGAGAAGAATAATCGTGCATGGCCTAAATGGGTGCACACAGCCACTAAAGCCACATCCTTGCATTTTGCCACCTCCCCAGCTTACACATCTCCCCCCCAAACCTCATGCGAAAATGATATTATTCAAAGGTGCCCTAAGTCCAGGATTGCACCTATTTAGGGCCAGGGGATACCCAACCTTCATTTGACTGCAGAATATTCACCTTATTGTTGAAGGAAAAGGACACAAACGTTAGTTGATCAGTCAAAAATTGAAAACAAAATGGACTTTGTCTGTTGCATGTACTGGGACTGTTTAGACACCCGTTGAGATGGTTAAACCACTGGAGACCATCCTACTTCAGTATTAGAGATGCAGGGGAGAAGCTTTTTGAAAAATCAGATTATTTGACATAATGATTTAATAAAGGCTTGATGGATCTAAAATATATAGGCACTGACTGATAAATTACGGGGACAAGGGGCCAGAAATGTTTCGAACAGGAATCAGCCCCTCAAAAGGCATTTACCCAGGGGAAGAAGCCATAAATTTACCCCCCTCCCCTGCAAAGAAAAAGGTTGGGAAGAAGCCAGTACTTTTGGACACAAATTTACGCCCCCCCCCCAAAAAAAAAGGTTGGTCAAGATCCCAAAACTGTGATCGAGGGACTAGGGGGACTAGGTGAACATTTAGTGGCATCAGATTCCCTTACTCTGGGGCGCCGACAGCTCAGCTCAGGCTTGAGGGAAGTTCACCGAAGGACATGAAGGGGAAACCAGGATCTGTGAGGCCCAACGTCTTCAGGGTTGACATGTGAGCCCTCCTGGGAGCTGACGAAGGGGAGAGGGCTAGAGCTGGCACAAATGCCCCAGGGCCTTCAGACTAAACCAATGGGGGGACATTGGGTTAAATCCTCAACAAATCATCACCTACTAGCTTTGTGCCTTTGGACAAGTTACTTGGGTTTTTTTTTTTGAATCTCGGTTTTCTCATCCAATCATGAGCTGACAAACTTTTGCTGTAAAGGGTCAGATAGTCAATATTTTAGCCTTTGCAGAGGATATAATCTCTATTGTAACTTCTCAAGTCAGCCTTGGTAATGGAAAAGCAGCAAGAGACACTATGTAAGCAAAAGAACATGGCTGTGTTCAGTTTGAACTTTCTTTACCAAAACAGGCAGCGGGCCACATTTGGCCCATGGATTATAGGTTGCTGATCCCTGTGCAAAGGGATCAAAATTCCAAGTTTTCAGGATCGTTTTACGTATTAGGCATAATCTTTACAACAAGGGATGGGCACGGATTCAACCTTAATACATAGCAACTATATTGGGAACTCTGTCAGAGTAGTTGGGTTGTAACAGAGACTATGGAAAAAATAGTGCAGCCATTTTCGATATCTGGATAGGCCAGTACAGGAATTTGTATTTTACTAGAAGAGGGATAAGTTACAGCGGTGCCACAGGGGGAGAAAATATTATGGTAACACTCAATGCTAAAATAATAATAATAATAATCCAATGAAAAATGAGCAGAGAACCTGAAGAGGCATTTTTCCAAAGAAGACGTAGGGATGACCAACCAACACATGAAAAGATGCTCAGCATCACTAATTATCAGGGAAATGCAAATCAACCGCCATGAGATATCACCTCCCACCTATCAGAATGGCTAGGATCCAAAAGACAAGAAATAACAAGTGTTGGTGAGGATGTGGAGAAAAGGCAATCCTAGCACATTGTTGGTGGGAATGTAGATGGTGCACCCACTGTGGAAAACAGTATGGCGTTTTCTCAAAAAATTAAAAACAGAAATATCATATGACCCAGTAATTCCACCACTGGGTATTTACCCAAAGAAAATGAAGACACGAATTCGAAAAGATATATACACCCCCCGTTTGTTTATTGCAGCATTATTTATAATAGCCAAGATGTGACAGCAAACCCAAGTGTCTATGAATAGATGAATGGATAAAGAGGATGTGATGTATATACATGATGGAATATTACTAAGCCATGAAAAGGAATGAGATCTTGCCATTTGCAATCACGTGGATGGACCCGGGGGGGGTTACGCTAAGTGATAGAGGTCAGACAGAGACAGACAAACGTCATATGATTTCACTGATATGTGGAACCAAAAACAAAAACAATTGAAACAGACTCATAAATACAGAAAACAAATTGGTGGTTGCCAGAGAGGTTGAGGGGTTGAGTGAAATAGGTGAAGAAGATTAAGAGGTACAAACTTTGAACTATAAGATAAATAAGTCACGGCGGGGGAAGTACAGGACAGGGATTAGAGTCAATAATATTGTAATAACTTAGTCTGGTGACAGGTGGTGACTATGCTTATCATAGGGAACACTGCGTCACGTATAGAATTGTTGGCTTACTGTGTTGCACACCTAAAACTAACATGAAACTCTACTTCGATTTAAAAAGTATGGCAACATATAGAAATAGAACCTGGATGCTTGGTCAATCATACAGAGCCACCGAAGCACAGGGCCCGGGACCTACGATAGTTTTAATTTCAGAATCAGAAGAAAAGTAAGTATAATGATAACAATTAATATATAATAATGAATCCAGCTGGCATTACAATTCATCGTTATGCCAATGCAGTCATAAAATATAATTTTTAATATTTTTATGGTCGAAGGACCAACTACGGCAAAAGTGCAAGCAGCCTACAAAAGTCATAATGGGGACCAGCAGTTACCTCGTTATACTACAATGGTCAGGAACCTATAGTTAGGATGCTCTGTTGGATTTGGAAAAGATTTTCTTGGGGCATCTGGCTGGCTCAGTAGGCAGAGCATGCAACCCTTGATCTCGGGGTTATGAGTTCCAGCCCCACGCTGGGCAGAGAGATGACTTAAAAAGGTTTTCCTCGGGGCACCTGGGTGGCTTGGTTGGTTAAGCGTCCGACTTCAGCTCAGGTCATGATCTCACAGTCCGTGAGTTCGAGCCCCGCGTTGGGCTCCGTGCTGATGGCTCAGAGCCTGGAGGCTGTTTCCGATTCTGTGTCTCCCTCTCTCTCTCTGCCCCTCCCCTGTTCATGCTCTGTCTCTCTCTGTCTCAAAAATAAATAAACGTTAAAAAAAAAAAAGAGGTTTTCTTCGTTTTTCGGTTTTTTTTTTTTTTCCTTTTTGTGCTTTCCGTGATGGAACTAATAACAATTCTCTTAGAAATTTCAGCGTGACGCATTACGGTAAGAGGCAGAAGGGGAGAAAACTGGGTTTTGTGCTCTTACGGAGAACACCTTTAAGAAGCTTTGGGTTCTGGTTTTGGTTCACCACTATTCGTGATCCTTGAGTAAGTTCTCTCAGCCTCTGGCATTTAGTTATCTCATCTATCTGTAAACAGTGACCTATAAGACCTCGACCCTGTGGGTACTGATGTGGGCTTTCCCTCTCTTACAGACTGTAATTTCAACAAGTCATTTAACCTCATTGTGGCTCAAGTTCCATATATATATATATGTATATATATATATATATACATATATATATATATATATGAATCCTTCCTCTAAGCATTGTTTTAAGAGTCAAATAAGGCTCACTACAAGTCCTAATCGTTGGGCGTAAGGATCACGGGTGCCCCTGGACATACTGCAGGGCATCCAATAACTCACCCCTTGCCTTTCCACTCAACGAAGGACACTGAAATTCAGGTCAATGAGAACCTCACTCAGAGATGATCTTGAAGGCACCTTAATCTACCCTAAAACAGAAGACCAAGTTTCCCAGATATTGTTATCATTAGGAACTTAGAGCTCCCTCCCCAGTGTCTGGTCTGTGCTTCTACATCCAGATCAGTTCTCCCAAGGGAGTCTGGGGGAAGGGGACAGTAAGCTCCCCACTTGTCCCCTAACGGGAACTTGTCAAGGGTGGAGCCAGGCCTTATGACCTACCTCAGAGTGTGGTCTTTCCAGACTGAGGTCTCTGGGAAGGGATGGGTTCGCCTGCAGTCACTGCTTTCAGGCAAGGCGCTCTGACCTCAGTGCCTTCGTGTGAGTGAGGTTTCAAAGGGTTTCCCAGAGGTGGGTTGGGTTGGCTCCACAGGGTTTCTCAGGACCTTCCCAGGACCCAAAGCAGGTGAATAATTGGTGACAAGGGCAGGGACATGGGTTTATTTTACGGTTCTCTTTCTCTGCAGGGCCAGCAACCTCTGGAGCCCCGAAGGAGCTGGTTGGTAACCTTGGTGGGTCTGTGACTTTCCCTCTGAAGCTCCCAGGAATTCAGATAGACACTATTGTCTGGACGTTCAACACAACCCCTCTCGTCACCATAGAGCCAAAAATGCCAGACAGACAAGCCAACGTCATAGTGACCCACAGTCATAACAAGGAAAGGGTGAAGTTTTTACAAGGAAACTACTCCCTGAAGCTCAGCAAACTGAGTAAGAATGACTCTGGTGACTACCGCATGGTGATATACAGCTCTTCCCTCAAAGACTCCTTCAGCCAGGAGTATAGGCTGCGTGTCTATGGTGAGCAGAATCGGTTCCCAAAGTGGGTAACTGTTTTCATAAAGTGGTAAACTCTGATATTGGAGCTGTTCAAGCAAAGGTTGGATGAACTCTTAGCAAGAATGTGGAAGAGGGAACTCTTGTATGGATGAAGTGAATGTAGTTGACCCCTAAGTTCCCTTCCTGTTCAGAGACTGTGAGAGGCAATGCAGTATAGACAATGGATGATGTGGGACACAGCGACCACACAAGCCAAATGCTGGCTGCTCTACCTACTAACTGCATAGCCTTCGCCAGGTTACTTAAGCTCTATGAAACTTCGTTTCCGTATCTGTAATGAGGAAGAAAGTGATCCCTATCTTAGAAAGACTTTTGTGTATAAACATCAATTACACCTTCTCCCCTATCAACGCCAACCAATTGAGAAATGGACACAAGAATCAGGAGGAAGATAAAAATACCAGTTATTTTTTCTGACGAAGCTAGATAGGAGAAATATTTTCCCCCAACTCTAGATCACTCAGGGAAGATGAACTTACAAAACAATGACTCAACCAGCTGTAAGAATAGTTGTCTCACTCACTGAGCTACAGTACAAGGGATGCCAGGAGATGGGCCTCCAGGTTTGCCCTTAAGATGTAGGCTATGGACCTTGAGCCAGGTGGCCCTCCATATAGACATAATTGAGGGGATCAGGGGGACACGCGTTATGTGGCCAGACTAGCTGGGGGAGGGGGAAAAGGTCAAACCACATCTAAACAGAAATCCTAATAGCGCAAAGTAGACAGATGTAGTAGAGAAATGTAGAGGGTGGATGTCAGGCTCTCACCATCTCATCAATGAGCAAATTGGTCATTCTCTAGGGGAGAACAGTGAGCAGAAGAGAGAGAGGGGGGCACCAGAGGTATTATTCCCACACTATTCTCTCCTGGAGAGTAAAGCGAAAGTCGCTTCAAGGAAGCCTGAGGACAGAAGAATGGGGAGCCTCTGGAAAAGATAAAATTAGCTCACATCTACGATGCATCTAGCACAAGGCTGGCCGTATAGCTGTGCGTTGAAAATGGCAGCTGCTTTCTTGTTGTATTATTATTATTATTATTTCTACTGCTATTGGTGCTTTTAGGTAGCTGTGGGAGAGCAGACCTAGGTAGCTCTTTCCCAGATAAGAATAAGAATTCTTCCCTGAACTGCTGCTCCCTCTCTGCTCTGTAGCACCACAGAGATTCAGTCCGAGATCTACAAGAATAATTCAGAAAAGGCATAGTTTCCACCCTTGGTGGTCTGTTTCTCTTTTGCAGAACACCTATCAAAGCCCAAAGTTACCATGGGTCTGCGGAACAATAAGAATGGCACCTGTCTCACCAACCTGACATGCTTCATGGACCAGGGAGGAGAGGATGTGACCTACAGCTGGGAGTCCCTGGGGCAGGCAGCCAATGAGTCCCATAATGGCTCCATCCTCCCCATATCCTGGAGGCTGGGAGAAAGGGACACGATCTTCATCTGTGTGGTCAGGAACCCCATCAGCAGCAACTCTTCAAACCCCATCTTTGCCTGGAAGCTCTGTGAAGGTGACTCTCTCTCCCCTCTCTCTCTCTCCAGGGGCCTCTGGTCTCAGGACCTATACCTTCTTCAGCCCCTGGTCCCCTTGGGAACAGCCCATGAAAACTGGAGACCCCCGGGAACTTACCAGACTGGGAGGGAGGTGGCGCTTGCCTCAAAAGTTGGGTCATTTTCCCTATCTGACTCTTCTCCCTTCCCTGTGCCCCCACCTACTCTATCTTTAAAGGTGCGGCTGCTGACTCAGAATCCTCCATGATCCTGGCTTCCCTGGGGGTGCTGTTGCTGATCATTGCCTTTGCACTCATGCCAGTTCTTCTGATTATGCAGAGAGAAAAAAGAAAAGGTAGAGCATACACTATTTTTGCCTTCAGCCTCATCCGTGCATGTGCCCCCTCGTTTATTCAACGAACATACGTTGAGCTGTGTGCCAGGCTCAATACTAGGCACTAAGGATACAGAAATGAAGAAGCCATACTCTGTGTCCTCAAGGAGAACACAACCAACCTTCACTCCTTAGTTCTGGAGTAAGAGAGTGCTGGAGTCCTTAACTCCTCCCCCAAGACCAAACTCCTCCCAGTTCCCTCCCCAGTGCCACCCCTACCCTTCCCCCAAAGGGACTTACTGGCGTGACTCTCCTGATGACACAAACCCCACACTGCTGACTCTGCTCCCCCGACCCGGGAGGTGACAGCCTCCAACTCTGAGGTCCCATAGAGCGGCACACCCTAATCAGCCCTTCCAATCCCCATCCTTGTCAGAGGCCCCAAAACAGTTCTGGCCCTCGTCACCGGACCAACTCCAGAGACCTCTCTTTACTCTGTACCTCAGTCTAGATGCATTCCTCCTGGAGAAGTCTGTCTCTGCCTCTTTCCATGCCATATCCCAGGCTCTGCATCCCTAAACCCTGCTGATTTGTTTTCTCAGGTTCCCACTGATACTGTTTGTGTGGGGTGTTGGGGAGGGACTTAAGCATCAGTTGTGTATAAATTGCAAGTGTTAAAATCTTTCTTCCTTCTTGAAAGAGCTCTGAAGGCATTTCTGACTTGCTCTGCTTCCCTTTTTGGCTGACTTGGTCCAAAAATTGGGAAGGGAAGTGCTGAGAGTAACCAGCTCATCGTGGGATCTCCCTGAGTGTAGCACTGAGAGTCCCATGTCCTGAAACACCCTTCAGTTGTAGGGACTCAGCATGGCAGTAACCTTAAGTGGGTCTTCCAGGGGGTGAGCTGGTGGGGGTGGTGAGTGGAAGGAGGTTTGGCCCTGATTCTTTCCCGCCTCACTTTCAGAGTCCATTGAAGAGAGGAAGGGAATGGACACTCATCAGGAAATTCCTAACCACTACCCCCCGTCTGGAGAGACCCCAGTTTACGACACAATCACTTGCGTTGATGTGAGTCCTTTTTCTATCTTTCCTGGAGCCTGATCTTATTCTCTAAGGCCCTTCTTGCTTTAGTTGAAATTTCTGCATGGACTTGGGTAACATGGCTATGAGGATGTATAGTCCTTGAAACCCCATGTGTCTCCCCAAGTCCTTATGAATTCTGTCTTGTGCAGGATTTGGTGGCCTCTGTTTCTGACCCAGCCAGTAATGCTCACCATGTGATCCATGGAATCTTCCCTTCCCTCCACAGTTCACAAGGGCCACTCAACAGGCCCAATTTCTTTTTCAAAGGACGGCAGGTAGCAAAGCGTGACTCTGGCCTGATGTTTAAGTTATAATGTAGTTCTGTCGTTTTGACCCATCAGTGATCCTCACATATTTGCTCCAAGGACCCTTCAGGCTAATGGAAAAATTTACTTGCAACTTTAACAATATTACTTCCCATTATACTTCCATCACCTTAGGCTGCTCATAGCTCACAGGACTTCTATATCTTACATATTTTTAAACTTATTTAAATACAGCACAGTTTAAAAATCAGGCAATGTCTTCTTGAAAAGAAGTTATTAATAATTATAATAACACTCACCAGCAAGAGCTTCTCCTTTCCCCATTCCTGGTCCAGAACCTCTCTTCCGTCTTGCCCCTTCTCCCATCTCTGCTTTCCCTTCTCTAGACTCTGGGTGTCTCTTTGGCCTTGTCGAGCTGACCCTATGATTTCTTCTTTTTTTTTTTTAATAGAAAACTATTCCAGAGGAAAATCCAGAAAAAACACTTTATTTCTCAGTGCAAATACCTCAAAAGGTAAGAAGCTTTAGAGCTGAGATTCACCTTACTTGTCTCATCCTTTTTCCTGGTTCAAGCTTAGCGAAAAATGTCTTGGGCCCCAAAGATCTTGTATTCTCTGGTATTAAACGTTTCCCCGGTATGTTCCCATTCTCTTTGCTGAGGGTTACCCAAGAATAAACAGAATAAATGAGAATTCTGTTTTAGGAGTTGAATGGGGTAATATGGAACAAATAGAAAGGGAGAGAAGAAGTTCTAGGGAAAATCAGCAGGATCCCGAAGATTTGGGTTGAGAAAAGTCCAAGGCTTGGGTCATGCCTCAGAGGGCTGGGGAGGCAATGCCAGCTTGCTGCTGAGCCACCAGTAAGCCGGAGGTGGGAGAAATTTCTGCTGCTTTTCTTTGGTCTAGCTATGTTGCATCGTGTTCGCACCCTCTCCCTAGTCAAACTACTAATGTGCTAAGCTTTAAAGCTTAATCCTTCACAGATCATGCTTCGCAGAAGTAGTGATACTGTCCTGTCTCTCCTCCCAACCAGATCAGAAAAGATGAGGATGGGCAAAGCACTTTGCTTAGTTAGCACTTTACTTAGGAAAGCAATAGGATTATTGGAAGTAAAGTGCAGTTCATTAAGCATTCAACAAGATAAATGTGGTTGGAACTTAAGTAATAATTGGGTGACCCTGGCTAGGAAGAGTGTCTGGGATGGTGGGGTCTTCTGGTGGGATCCAGAGCCCTCCCACCTCTACCTCTGATCTTTATATCTGCCTAACAGATGGAGGAGCCCCACTCTACACCCATATCCCCAGACACACCAACGTTATTTACCTATGAGATCATCAACTAAACAGCAGTGCATTGCTTCTGCCTCATGAAGATGGCGAAGAAGGAAGCCCCTGCCCCTCCCAAAGCCAAAGCCAAAGCAAAGGCTTTGAAGGCCAAGAAAGCAGTGCTGAAAGGTGTCCACAGTCATAAAAAAAGAAGAAGATCTGCACGTCACCTACATTCCGGCGGCCCAAAACACTGCGTCTCCAAAGGCAGCCCAAATATCCTGGGAAGAACAGCCTCAGGAGAAACAAGCTTGACCACGATGCCATCATCAAGCTCCCCCTGACTACCGAGTCAGCCGTGAAGAAGAAAATGGAAGACACAACACACTTGTTTCATCGTGGGTGTCAAGGCCAACAAGCACCAGATCAGACAGGCCGTGAAGAAGCTCTACAATATTGGCGTGGCCAAGGTCAACACTCTGATCAGACCTGATGGAGAAAAGGAAACATATGTTCGACTGGCTCCCGACTATGATGTTTTGGATGTTGCCAACAAAATTGGGATCATCTAAACTGAGTCCAGCTGGCTAAATCTAAATATAAAATTTTTCACCATAAAAAAAAAAAAAAAAGAAAATAGTAAAAAAAAAAAAAAATCACTGAATTGACCAGAAATATCAAGGAAGAATGAATTACTGACTTCCTTCCAGAGCGACTATCTTCAGATTTGAGGTCCTTCAGATGAGTTCCTAATTCCATCCACTCCTGAGAAATGTCCTCAAACCATGAATGGGTAACCATCTCTTCCTGGAAATGTGATGGTGAGTTTATCAGCCAACCCCAAGCAAGGGGCTTAGCAGTGTCTCCACAAAATGTAAATGCAGCGTCCGTCGTAAGAATGACAGCTCCCATTCTAGGGCTTGGAGGTCAGGAGTAGACCTAGAGTCTGGCAGCCAAAAGGGCAAGAATATAGGAATGGCAGACATTTCCAGAAGAAGCAGACGTAGTAGCCAGAAAGGGATTCACTAGCCACCTCATTAACCGTGTTCCTGGCACTGTGCTGAGCCTACACTGATTTTGGTCAGGTGTGATCTCTGCCCTTATGAAACTGGTTCCTCATGAATGACTTCTGTGGGCATTAGGAGCAGGTCTCACCACAAATCCCCAATAACCGGAGAGCCAAGTGTGGATCCACAGGACCTGGAGGTCAAAGAACACAAGGACAGAGAAGCCAGGCAGAAGACTATGTTTGGCTGGATGGAAATTCTAAAGTGTGTCTGGACTGAAGACAAGGACTGCTGCCTCAGCTCTATTTACACTCCGTGCTGTAGGTGAGAAGGTCGTGCCTTAGGGCTGTACAAAAGCCCATCTCAATGGAGACACTGAACCTGAAGACACATTTCGAATCTATTATAAAAGACGCAGAACTAGAGGTGATCATGTATAAATATTTAAAGTTGTGTAATTCATTCAACCAATATTTATTGAGAATCCCCGCCAGGTCAGTCTGGCAAATAAAATGTATGTAATCCCCGCCCCTCATAGAGTTTCCCTTTTTAATGAAATGAAAAACGTGGGGAGGAGGATAGTTACTTTTGGTATATTTATGGACGCATCTTGAAGGAAAATGGTGGGAAGGGATCTGATGCTCCAGGTCTGAGGGGGCCTGAACTGCCAAATCCCAAAACGAAAACAGTTTTGTTTAATGTCTTTTATTCAAAAGAAAGCAACGCACGGATTGGGGGAGCACAGTGACTCCCAAGCAGTGGAAACTCTTCTCAAGGGACTTGGGAAAAGAGCAAATTTTATAAAGCATTTGAAGAGGCAACATGGAAACAGGGCATAATTGGCTAGGAGGGTAGGGACTTCCTGAGTAAGGTGAACATCCCAACAACAGGTGAGTTTTCTATGACACCCCTCTCCCACCCCCATCCACATCCCACAATCTCTTGCAAGGAGCCAGTTGCTTTCATGTGAAGTAAAGTTTTATCCTATGGGTCCTCACATGACTCCTACAGGACAAGCTGGCCTAGGTACTCGTGTCCACTCTTCAAATGTTGAAATTGAGGCAAAGAGAAACTGCCGTATACAACCAAAGCTAGAAAAAAAGCAGTGCCCACTCCACCACCCATCATCCACCAGAGGATGAGGAAGATGGGGACTCAAAGCTAGAGAGGGGTGGGGGCACCTGGGTGGCTCAGTTAGTTAAGCATACGACTTCGGCTTAGGTCGTGATCTCATGGTTCATAGGTTGAAACCCTGAGTCAGACTCTGTGTTGACGACTCAGAGCCTGGACCCTGCTTCAGACTCTGTATCTCCCTCTCTCTCTGTCCCTCCCTTGCTCGCACTCTGTGTGTGTGTGTGTGTGTGTGTGTGTGTGTGTGTGTATGTGTGTGTATCTCACAAGAAATAGACATTTTTTTTTAATTTTTTTTTCAACGTTTTTATTTATTTTGGGGACAGAGACAGAGCATGAACGGGGGAGGGGCAGAGAGAGAGGGAGACACAGAATCGGAAACAGGCTCCAGGCTCTGAGCCATCAGCCCAGAGCCCGACGCGGGGCTCGAACCCACGGACCGCGAGATCGTGACCTGGCTGAAGTTGGACGCCCAACCGACTGCGCCACCCAGGCGCCCCAAGAAATAGATATTTTTAAAAAAAGGCTAGAGAAGAGTGGCTCCCCCTCTTCCCAAGTGTAGCATGAGGGAAACGCCATAGCTTTGGAGACAAGCAGTCTGGAGTCAAAAGCCCTTACTAGCAGAATGACCTTTGCCAAAGACTATTTTCTCATTTCTTGTTTCTATTTTCTTATTTCTAAAGCCATTATAGGGCTTGCGGTGTGGGATTATATGAAACCAGTATTAAGAGCATGGTATGGAGTACAAGATTCATATATGGCTCATGATGCTTGGGAAGGGAATAATACAGGGGGAAAAATGGTTAACTTCCTACAAGTCAACTTGGATAAGATACAGAAGCATTAAAATATCAGCCCTTAAAAGGGAGGTGTCTGGTGCAGGGGAGGAGAAACTTTCACTTCTTCCTTTCTAGGTTCTTTGGCTGGTATAACAATTAGATTGACAAGACAGATTAACAGGTGAAAAAAATTGGTTTCATATGTTCGGGGGCCACATAAAAATATGAGACCCAGCCAGTCAGGTAATTGAGGCTTTGATACTATCCTGAGCTAAGGAAAGGGGTAGGGGTCTAGGATTTCAAAGGGGAGAAAGGTGATTCACAGGAGGATGAGAAGAGCAAATGTTTTGTACACAATGTTTGCCCTGCCGTGTAGATAAGTCTCTTGGATGAAAACATTACCTCTGGTAGTGGCTCTCTCTCTGGTACAGACCCCCTTTCTAAATTCTGTTAGAATTCGAATTTGGAGAGGCAAAAAGCTTTTCCTGAGCCTGCTGGGTCTTGATTGATGACAGTTCCAAATAATCCACATGCCAAAGTGGCACATTTTGAGGTGGTATATTCTGCTTCCCCGCACTGGAGTTAAAAAATAATTAACAAAAAGTAGGTAATACAAACAAACTTTATTAAACACTTCATGAAGTGGGCAGTCTCCAATCAGGGAACTGCACAATGGAGTAGAAGGCAGGAAGCCTTTATAGGATAAAGAATAAAGAACAAGGAAGAGAAAAATAGAAAACATCTGATTGACTAGAGCCCCATAGCCAGCCTTGTTTGGAGTGAGAAGGTCCCAAGCTGGCTTGGTATTTGGAGGTTGGTTGACTGGAAATGCCACTGAGTTTCTGATCAAGTGGAACATTTGCAGGGACACAAAAGGTATTCAAGTTTTGATTTGCTTCCGTGGTACCTTGAACAGAAGTGGCCCATCTTGAACCTAGAAGTGTATTTCAACACTGGTTTACAGCAAAGGGGGCAGGAAGAGATGGGGGAAATGGACATTTATTTTCACCCAAGTGTTGAAAGAACTTGGAAACAATGCTTCCCGGGGCACCTGTGTGGCTCAGTTGGTTAGGCGCTGGACTCTTCGTTTTGGCCCAGGTCATGATCTCACGATTCATGAATTCATGTACCCATGGCGGGCTCCATGCTGACAGTACAGAGCCTGCTTGGGATTCTCTCTCCCCTCTCTATCTGCCTCTCCCCTACTCAAGCATGCACACACACTCTCTCCCTCCCTCCCTCCCTCCAAATAAACTTAAAAAAAAAAAAAAAAAACTTCCTGGCAAAGAATGGGATTGAGAATCATCTTGTCTCAAAAAGACACTGTGAGATTTACATACAAAGATTATGCATTATTTTCCCATTTATTATAGTGAAATTCTGGAAACCACCGAAGAGTCTACCCACAAGGAAAGGTGAAGCGAACAGGGACATTAGGAATTATGGGCCATAAAACTAGAAAATGTTATGACTTCGACTTTGAAGGGTCGTTGAATGTGCCACCTCAAAGTATGCTTCTTGAGCATAAGGATTATTTTGAGCTGGTTATTTTTAAGAAACCGCAGACAGAGACGATCTTTTGTCCTTCTTGTAAGGGACAATTACATCTAAAAAAGAAAGCTCCATATGTACAGGTGTCTCCCTCCTGTATCAGAAAGAGAAGGATGGCTCTGAATTACAAAAGAATCTTATCAACAGAGGAGGCACCAACTTAAATCGACAGGACAACCATACCCTTTATTATACTTTTCCTGCTAATTTCCCATAAAGGGCTTCTCCCTCAAAACATCTTTCTTTTGCCTTTAGTTGAAGATGATATTTAAGATGGTGGCTTGGGCCATTTGGGGGAGATTTAGTCAGTATCCTGGGTATTTCCCCTGTATATACGTTATTAAACTTCTGTTTTGTTTTTCTCTTGTTAATCTTTTGGCATGAGAGGTGGAGGGTCTCAGCCACAGAACCCAGAAATGGATAGAGATTATTTTCCCTCCCCTACAACGTCACAAGTGAAAAAAAGTAGAAAGTAAAATTTAATGTGATGTATGATTACAACTGTGTTTTAAAAATACCAATGCAAGGAAAAACTTAGAAGAAAAAACATCAAAATATTAACGCTGGTTGGAGGTGGGTGGGGCGGGGCAAGTGATATCTTAGGTGGCTTAGTTTTCTTCTGCTTATCTTCATTTTCCAAATGTTCTTTAATGAGAAATCATGTCTTACATAATGGAGTGGAAGAAGTTTTAAATAAATGTTCAGTGAGAATAAAGAGGTGTGACCCACTGTGAGGAGTTGAGGGGAAAGTCTGAGACCCCTATCTTGGGGGCGGGGTGCCGTGGAGGAGGATGGAAAGTGCCTCCTCCAGCTAAGAATGAGGTGAGAAGAAGAGAGAAGCCCCTAGGACAGTGATGATCAGAGGAAAAGATTACTCTGCCTCAGAGAAGGTGGTTTGAGGGTGGAGTAGCTTTAGAGTGGGCGAAGCTTGGGAGGGGAGAGTAATGACTGCCAGGCTTCAGAATGCATCCGTGCCCACCCCCTCTCCTTTAAGCCAGTTCAAACGGTGAAATAACTAGGAATTAGCCCCCCTTTTTAAACCAGTGACAAAACTGAGCCCAGGAATACCAATAGATCTGGAGTCTGGACCCTCAGTAAGACCTTTACCAAACCCACGTACAGAAAAAGGCTTTGCCTCATGAGCTCAACTAGCAGGTAAAGGAAACCGCCTGCTTGTTAGGATAGAAAGCTATCTTTCACATCAAGAGTCATCAAAGGCAGCAAGCGCCCAAAGCAGTGTGGTTTGGGGTTTCTGAGCTGCTGATACTGGATTCTCAAATATAGAAAGTCTGGTTGGGGAGAGAAAAAGGTGTCAGGCAGGTATTCACTTACCCAGGCATGCGTGCATTTATTACTGACTCATTCAGCGGGACTTAATGAGCATCACTAAGTACCAGGTACTGTGCCGAACACAGAAAATAGAGCAGGGACCAAACAGAGGTCTCTGTCCTCAGGGCGCTTAATTCTAATGAGAGAGGCTATGATATTGAGAGATAATAATAAATATAAATTTGGTCTGCCTCCCAGTTTCCTTCCACACAGCTCCTCAAACCCTTGGAATCTTCAAAGAGATAAGTGTCTTTTTGTAAGCTAATGAGGTGACTGGTGGCTGAAGGTTCCCAGATAGCCTCAGGGTGTAGGCTGGTGGCCAGAGGAACCCACAAAATGATTAGAGGGTTGGAGCTTCCACCCCATTTCCCCTAAATTCCCTACCTCCTATCCCAACATCCAGGGATGGGAGAGGGGCTGGAGATAAGGTTTTGTCACCAATGTCCAACGATCAATCGATCATGCCCACCTAATGACACCTCCATACAAAGACTGTGTTTCCTCAGTTCTGTGAAGCATTCTAGCAAATTATTGACTCCTAGGAGAGGGTTGTGGGAACCCTTAGACCACCGTGGGCTGGTCAGAAGTATGGCGCACCCAAACCTGCCACTGGCCTCTGAAGCGGGCAGTCACTTGGGACTGAGCCCTTCACTTGTCAGGTCTGACGCTGATAGTATCAGAATTTTATCGAACTGTAGGACTCCTAGCTGGCGTTGGAGAATCGGCTGGTGTGGGTGAAAGAGCCACGCAAAATTTAGTGCCAGATGTGTTCTCTTTGAGCAGGAAAGAACAGAGAAGTCTTCCTTTAGTTGGTGCAGTAGAGAGGGAAAAGAGTTTCCTTTTTAGAGGCCAAGAGTCAAATTATTCTTCAAATACCACTGCAGTGGCAATGACTTGTATGAAAGAAAGATGCATGGTGCAGTGGTAACCTGCACCAGGGGTGCTGCCAGGATCCAGGAAGGTTTCTCCCACACGGCAATGATCGCGCTGAGATCTACAGCGAGTAAGTGCTACTTACAGGAAAGCAGAGCCAGGGCAGAGGGCAGAGCCTGTGCCAAGACCCTTCGACATGGTGAGAGGACATGAAAGAAAGTCAGTGTATCTGGACCAAAGGAGTGGTGCCTCTAAAATTTCAGCGGAAGAAACCGACTATAGGGTGTCAAGGCTAGACGCCAACAAACTACTTAGAAGGTGTTGGGAAGGAAAAATTCCCTCTGCCCTTCGAGGTCCTTCCAGCTGGACTAAGAATCAAACTGACAGGAGGCAGATTAACAGGAGAAAATCAATTCAGTTTTCCGCGCGCAGGGAAGCCACACAGACATGGAATTCCAAAGACAGTGAGGCCACACGAAGCCTATGTGAGCTCAGGAAAGAGGTAGGAGTCTGAGGATACAGAGGGGAGGAAGGCCGTTGGCGGGAAGGTGAGAGGAAAGGTTTGGAGAACAAATATGCCCTATTAGGCAGCTACGTTTCTTAGGTAAAAAGGAATCTCTGTTAACAGCTCACTTCCTGGGGCACCAGAGTGGCTCGGTCAGTTGAGCGTCCTGCTCGGCTCAGGTCATGATCCCAGGATCATTAGATGAAGCCCCCACATGGGGATTCACAGTGAGCATGGAGCCTGCTTAAGATTCCCTTTCTCAGGGGCGCCTGGGTGGCGCAGTCGGTTAAGCGTCCAACTTCAGCCAGGTCACGATCTCGCGGTCCGTGAGTTCAAGCCCCGCGTCGGGCTCTGGGCTGACGGCTCAGAGCCTGGAGCCTGTTTCCGATTCTGTGTCTCCCTCTCTCTCTGCCCCTCCCCTGTTCATGCTCTGTCTCTCTCTGTCCCAAAAATAAATAAACGTTGAAAAAAAAATTAAAAAAAAAAAAAAAGATTCCCTTTCTCTCCCTCTGCCCCTCTCCCCCACCCACTCATACTTTGTCTCTAAAATAAAATAAAATAAAATAAAATAAAATAAAGCTCTTCCTGGTACAGGCAGGCAGTTGAGGGGGAGGTAAACAGCTTTTCCTGAATCTGCTGGCTTTTGATTTCTTTTCACTCAAAATAATCTTCATGCCAAAGTAGCCCACCTTGGGGACAGCCTGTTCTTGGTCCCTACACATGAGACAGATTAACAGGAGAAAATCTAACTTAATTTGGTACTTACAGAGAATCCATATATGCATGGAACGTTCCAAAGACAGGCAAAATGAGGTATCTATGTCATCTGGAAATAAGGAGAAGGGGATAGGAGGCTGGGACTTCAAAGGGAAGGAAGTCACTTCACAGAAAAATGAAAAAGAGTAAATTTTGGGTAAACAGATGTCTGCTGGCCCATACAGAAACAATGGGACATAGAGAAGAATTCTCACAGACTTTGCTAACCAAGTTCCTCCCTGTGTGCCACCCCTAGGTCATATTATGCTGTATCCCTCTGTGCTAATGGTTCTCTTCCTGGAACAGGTCCTCTGTCTAAATCCTTTGGTAAGGGAGAATCGGCTGAGCCTGAGTCCCACTTTGGGTGAGCTCGAGCCCTGCTTCGGGGGAACCCCACTTCTCTCTCTCTCTCTCTCTCTCTCTCTCTCTCTCTCTCTTTCTCTGCCCCTTGCTCACTTGTGCCCTCTGTCTCTCTCAAAAAAAAAAAAAATTCTTTGGTGGGGGATGGGGGAGTTCAAAGTTTCTTCCCGAGTCTTTTGGGCCTGTTTTCAGCTCAGCATGATCTCAATGCTAAAGTGGCTGCCTGAGGACGGCCTGACCTTGGCCCCTATGAAGGATATTTCAGGATAAGGATTCCATTTCCTTCCTTCTTTCAAAAGCAGAAAGAAAACACACACGGTTACACACACAATGGTACAGGTCCCAGATTTTTACGACACCTGATAGTCTTTGAACTTAAGACAAAATGTCCTCAACTCTCATCCGTTGGTTATTCATTCATTCAAAAAATACTGAAATATCTACCACAAGCCAAGCACTCTGTTGCCCTCTGAGTTTGCAGTTGTGAGTTAAACAGATACAGCTCTTGCCCTCATGGGGCTGAGCGTCTTGTGGGGGAGAAGAGACGGTAAACAAAAAGACCAACAAATAAGTATTTATTTGCGGATTGTGATCATTTGACCAAACTGAGCTGAGTACAACGATTATGAATAAGAGGAAAGATTTGCTTAAGTAAGGTGGTCAAAAGGCTGCTCCGAGGAGAAAAAATTTAAGTTGCCTCTGGGCCCATTTCCTTCAACGTTAACAGAAGATGAATACACATATTCACAACACTGAATCACTTCATGAACCTTCTTATGTTTCAAACGTTCGACTTTTCTAAAATGAATAAGCCCTCTTTTCTTTCTGAACACTTTAAAGTATGATTGAACAGAGGCACCCGGGTGACTTAGTCGGTTGAGCGTCTGACTTCGGCTCAGGTCACGATCTCACGGTTCGTGGGATTGAGCCCCGCGTCGGGCTCCGTGCCGACAGCTCGGAGCCCGGGACCTGCTTCGGACTCTGTGTCTCCCTCTCTCTCTGCCCCTCCCCCGCTCGTGCTCTGGCTCTCTCAAAAAGAAATCAACATTAAAAAATAATAATGAAATAAAATAAGATTAAACAAAACATAAACAGGTTATTTTATTTTTTTAAGTTCAGTTATTTTGAAAGAGAGAAGGAAAGAGAGCACAGGGAAGGGGCAGACAGAGGGAGAGAGGGAGAGACAGAATCCCAAACAGGCTCGGCCTTGTCAGTGCAGACGTGGGGCTCGAACTCGCGAAATGTGAGATCGTGACCTGGACCAAAATCCAGAGTTGGATGCTTAACTGACTGAGCCACCCAGGTGCCCCTAAACAGGTTGTTTTAAACCGAAGCTATGTCACAGCTTGTTGGCGATTCCGAACTCCGTTTGCAAATGAAATAGGGTTTATGTCTTACTCGGGATTGGTGTCCCCCTCTCACCGGGAGATGTCGGCAGCAGGTGGCACTCATGTCTGTGTCTCACAGGGTGACCCCCTCCTCACATTATTCCTCTTGACTTCTCCACGTGTCAAGGCCGAATGTATCCAATCAGCAAAGGTCCCAGGACCAAAAAGAGAAGAAATTCTTTCTTCAAGGAGCAAAGTAGGAAGGAGGCCAAATGAAACAATGACCACAGGTTAGGAACTGGCGTAAAAGGGAGGAAAGAGAAGAAATGGAAGACAGGCAGACAGGGGAAGGGATTTCCAAGAAAAGAAGTCAGAAGTGTGGGTGGGCTGGAGGCCCCTTAAGGAAGCCGAATCAGGGGGAAGGAGGTGGCCTGCCCTCCGGACGCCCTGGAAGGGCCGGGAGGATGTTAGCGTCTGCGACCCGTGACCATGTGTCCTTGGGTCCTGTCACACCCAGCACAGGCTGCTCCCTAAATACACGTCAGAGTCGCATGTTCCACGCCTGTTCCATGCTGTACGTTGGAGACACAGAAGGAACTAAGAATGAGCATTGGTCTCATTCAATGGAGAAGCCAGACACGGACAAAGGCTCCCGTACAACTCGCTCCGTCCCCGCTCAAGTCAGTTCGTGGGGTCAGGGGCGAACTGTAACAATAGCGACTGAGCTCCCAGAGGGGTGGCGATGTATCCAGACCTCTCCTCGAAGCCTCCAACAACACAGGCACCTTCTAAATGCTCGGGGGGGGGGGGGGGGGCGCCTGGCTGGCTCAGTGGGGGGGAGCATGGGACTCAGAGACAGGGAGCAGAGAGACGTCCAGAAGTCGGCCAAGAAGAGGAAAGAGGGACAGAATGTGTTTGGACCGAGGCGGTTTCCCGCAGCGGCCTGTGGACACCGGGAGAGGCCGCCCCGGATGCCACAGGAGCCACAGCCTGGATCTCCCTCTCAGAGCAGCTCCAGGCTTCTCTGAGGACGCGGCCAAGGTCTGGGGCTCCTCCTCAGTGGGTCTGCAGGAGCGGGCGGGCCGGGGGAGACCCAGGAGTGAGCCAAGCGCAGGGTCTGGGGCTGACAGACAGAAGCTGGACAGCAGGCCCTGGGGTGATGGCACCAGAACCGTCCTTCCCTGCCACCCCAGAGACACTCACTGCTCTCAGCGATCCCGCCCGCCTTTTCCTCGACCAGCCCTGGAGTCCCCAGGAAGCCAGATGGGGATGCTAAGGACCTAGGCCCAGGCTGTCAAGGAGGGGGCTCACAGGAGGGGGTTACCTGCGCAGAGGGGCCCGGTGGGGACTGAGCCCGAGCTCTGACTGACCGGTTCCTGGCCGTGCAGCGACAGCTGCCACCGACCCCAGAAGTCCAGGTGACGTGAGAGTGGTCCCCCACCCCCGCCACCAGGCCGAGCGGGGCCCGACTGTACCGCACATCCTCTCCGGCCTGTCGCAGGGAGCCCGTCAGGGGGACACCGCGGGCCCCACCCTTCGCCATCCGGGAACCGGCAGCGATATCGGGCTCCCGCAGCTTCTTTCTGCGCGAAAGGAAAGTTTGAGCTCTGAGGAGACTCTGGCCTGGTCAGGCAGGGCAGAGCGGAAAGGTCAAAGTTCAGATGTGAGCCCTCCGCCCCCCCCCCCCCGCCCCCCAGACCCGCAGGGTGAAATCCTTGGTGGCGTTGACAAATAGGCAGAGTTATCCAGGCTCCGGAGGGGCCAGGGCCCTGCAGCCTTGGGGACCTGATCTGCAGAGAGGACACAGTCGTTCGCTGTAAGGTCCCTACGTCCCAGCAGCCAGGATTGGTTTGCCTCCGGGTCCTGGTTGCAAAACAGCGACAAGCTGTCCAGAGCTCCAGGTAACCTTTTCCACTTCCTGCCCGGCTGGGACCTCCAGGGGCCTAGTGGCCAACTCCCCAGGGATACCGAACACTGTCTCCCCGACCGTGTCCCCTCCCAGGATCCCCGGCCCTGCAGACAAGATGGAAAACCACAGCTTCAGTGCCGGGGTCTCCCTAGGCACTCAGGGCAGCCCAGCACCCCCCCACCCCCCAGCGCCGAGCGCCTCCTGCCCAAACCCCTCCAACCTCCCCACTGGCCCCCCTAGGCCTTCTCCTCCTTCTCCCCCGACCACACTGGCCCAGACGCCCTCTCTCGAGGGTGTTAGCCCCTCTCCCCAGGGCCTGCGCAGGACCAGGACTCCGTCCTCCACCTTCCGTCCCCTCCAGAGCTGCGGCACAGGGCGTGTGCTCCGGGGGGCCAGGTACCTGCACACAAGGGCGGCGCTGAGACGGGGAGGGAGCCGCTGTTAATGACTGCGTCCTGGACCGCGCAGGTGAAGACCACAGCACTGTCCCCGGGGCCTCAAGGAGACACCGAGGACAGACCCTCTGCGGGACACAGCGGTCCGGGGTCCCAGAGGCATCCGGCTGTAGGCCACAGAGGTTCCTCTGCTTTCTGCCACACAAGTCAGGATGAAGATGCATTGTCCATCGTCACCGGTCCTGGAGCTCGATGCGACACGGGGCCGGCCCAGCCGCGCTGCGTGTACAAAAATCACCAAGGGAAGACTGCAGAGCTACCCTGGGCGCTCCCTTCACCGGGCAGAAGGCACGAGGCACTGACACCGAGGTGGTTCACCACCCTGAGTACGCACAGGGAGAGACAGAGGCCGAATCTGCCCACGTCTGTTGGAGAGCTTTGAGCTTTCAAGGCCAAGTCAGTGGCCTTGAGAGAGAGGCCACTATCTATTTTGAGAGAGAGAGGGCACAAGTGAGCGAGGGGAGCAGAGAAAGAGAGAGAATCCCATGAGGGGCAGGGGTGGGGTGGGGAGAAAAGCAGGGCTCACCCAAAGCGGGGCTCGAACTCATGAACCACGAGATCCTGACCCGAGCAGAAGTCAGACGCTTAACCACTGAGCCACCCAGGGGCCTGGCTTTGTATGCTTTGATTCCCCCGGAACAACCCTACGAAATAGGGGAGGTTTTGTACCTATTCCATTTAACAGGCTCAGAGAGCTTCCAGTAACTCGCCCAGAGTCTCAGCCATTGCGTGACTGATCCAAGACCCAAATCCAGTGGCTCGGACCCCAAAGCCTGGGTTCCCACCCTTGCGCTGACCTGCTGCAGGCCCTGTGTGTCTGCGCAAGCGCGGAACCGTGTTGTAATTACATCTCTCCCCAGTAGGGGTCTCTGCAGCATACGTTGAGTTTCCGGGCGCCCAACAAGGGCTTCCCCAAGATTGGGCCCTGTGCTTTTGAGGTTTCTCCCGCTCCTTTGTGCTCTCTTCAACCCACACCCCATCCCTTCTTCCCCCAGGACCAGGAACTCAGATGCTTCCAGAAGATATCCATGTGGCCATTATTCGCCTCCCCAGGCCAGAGCCAGGAGCCTTGGGGGTTACAGGGAGAGCAGCTGCGGACAACAGACAGGACACTCAAGAAGGCCACAGGCACGCGAGAAGCCTGCTCTGTCATTTGGCCTCAGCCCTGGGGCCCTCCCCATGGCAGCCGCAGGGGCGGCTCAACTGGGCAAGAGAGGACCACACAGCCCAGAATGTCCCCGGGGGAGAAGGCAGGCTGCCACCTCCCCCCACCCCCGCTGTGTCTCCTCCAGCCTGGGCCCCACACCCTTCCCCCACGACTCCTTCTGCGGCACATAAATGCAGTGACAAACCAGAAGCGCAGGATGTGGCAACAAGGTGCATAAGTTCTATTCCCGGCTCTGCCACTTTTGTCGCGGGGTCGTTTTTTTCTCTCTGAGACTGTTGCAGCAGCTTAGAAATAAAAACCCCTCTCCTGCCAGCTGCAGGGCTGTCGTGAGGCCTCAGTGACTTGGGAAACTCCCTGCGAAGGACAAAAGTCTGGCCTATTGTCTTCGCTATTGCCACCCCGCTGGAGCATAGCGAGAGGGGCTCTCCCACAGCGCTGGGCCCACCCTAGTCAAGAGTCCCACCGACGTCCCAGAAGCCCCAGTGCCCTCGCCCTGTTTGAGAAAAGGCCATGGCCGGCCCGGCCTGATTTATGGCAGAAACGCTGTCTCCCCGACCATGGGAACCTGACCGGGGAGCAAATGCATCTTCCTGCACTTAAAGGAGGCGAGGCGGGGGTGGGGTGGGGCGGGTGCCTGGTTGGCCCGGTCAGTTAAGCATCCTACTTCATTCAGCTCACATCATGACCTCGTGGTCTGTGGGTTCGAGCCCCGCATCCAGCTCTGCGCTGACAGCTCACAGCCTGCACCCTGCCTCGGATGCTGGGTCTCCCTCTCTCTGCCCCTTCCCTGCGCACACCTTCTTCGTGTCTCTCTTTCTTTCTCTCAACGTTTATTTATTTTGGGGACAGAGAGAGACAGAGCATGAACGGGGGAGGGGCAGAGAGAGAGGGAGACACAGAATCGGACACAGGCTCCAGGCTCCGAGCCGTCAGCCCAGAGCCCGACGCGGGGCTCGAACTCCCGGACCGCGAGATCGTGACCTGGCTGAAGTCGGACGCTTAACCGACTGCGCCACCCAGGCGCCCCTCTTTCTCTCAAAAGTAGATAAACATTCAAAAAAAAAATTGTTTTTAATGCCTCATCAAATAGGAATATTTCCTATCACGCAAACTCAACCCCGAGAAGCTTCTCTGAAGATTTCCCTCCAACACTCAGCTTCCACGTGTTCATCCTCACTCGCTAACCGTAGCTTTTTCTTCCCGCTGGAGGAACAGCTCTGCCACGGCGCCCCGGTGACTTTGCCCGTGTCACCCAGGCAAAGGCTGGAACCACGGGCTAATCGGAGTCTGGGCAAAATGCCCTGCGATCCTCCCAGAGCATGAGAGGACAGTGGCCTGTGAGGCCCCGAAGCCAGCTCCACGGACCTCTCTGTCTCCACTGGGAGGCACTCGGGTGAGTCAGTTTCTTATGAGGAAGGACATTCCTGCTCTACCCGCTCAGGACAAAGCTTCCGACCCCCCCACCACCAGCACTGTGCTCAACTGACCCCATTTGCCTTTCCTTCTGGTGCGAAGGACCCGGGTTACTCTTTTCCTATCGATATGAGTAATAAGTAATAATAATACTTTCTAAATGAGCCGTAATATGATTCTAAAATGGACTGACTCTATTTTTACTGGCCACACCAGTCTACCTTGGCCTTCCTCACTGCTGTGGAACCTTCTTGACATCGCTGGAATATCATCTCGCCAAAACTAGCCAGCACCCAGGCACCCAGCTGGCTCAGTGGATACAGCAAGCAACTCTTGATCTTGGGGTCGTGAGTTCAAGCCCCACATTGGGTGGAGAGCTTAGTGTAAATAAATGAAACTATTTTTTAAAAAATTGGCCATGGGGCGCCTGGGTGGCTCAGTCGGTTAAGCATCTAACTTCGACTCAGGTCATGATCTCATGGTTCGCGGGTTCGAGTCCCGCGTCGGGCTCTGTGCTGACAGTTCAGAGCCTGGAGCCTCCTTCAGAGTCTGTGTCTCCCTCTCTCCCTCTCTCTCTGCCCCTCCCCTGCTTGCACTTTGTCTCTCTCTCTCTCTCTCAAAAATGAACATAAAAAAAAAAAAAAAACTAGCCAGCACCCTTGTCGAGAAATGAAAGCTACCGCTGCTCGGTAGCATGACCCGTCTCTGTGGGCAAATTCTTGCAACACTGACACCCAGAGTCCCAGGAAGCAGAAGGTTTGAAACTGACCCAGGTGTGCTGCACAGTGACTCAGAAAGGAAAGGCTGCCTGGTTCCAAAAGGCTCCGGACCCTGATTCAGAACAGGATCCAAAAGCACCAGCTGCGTCCCTGGTCCCAGGCCAGGTGCTGAGTCTCTGTCTAAAGTTGACCTGGGATGTCCTGGGACAGTGGCTGTGGGGACAAGGGGTGGGAGAGGGGCTGCTGCCCTGTGGGAATAGGCGCCCCAAGCCGGGGACGGGTCAGCGTCCTGTGAACCCACCACGCCATCCGCCGGACAGCCTGGGGTCCACTTGTGTGGCGCTGTGACAGCTCCCACCTGGAGAATGACGCACGCCGATGAGAAGCCTACCAAGGCGGCCGGTGTGGGTGCGCTGGCCCCGGGGCCTGCGCCCTGACTGAGCAGCTTGGCCCATCCTCATCGCCTGGAGTGCAGTGACCCATCAGGCCTCGCCCAAGTGCCGCTTCCCTGCTGGGCTCCGTACTCGTGATCCAGCCATGCCCCCCACCCCGGTTTCCTTCAGCCCATGCTTTCGTTGGCTTGTTGGGTTTTAAGCATTTGCTTCGCCCTGTCGCATACAGAGGGCCCCGTGCGGGTCTCTCCTGGTGGCTCACAAGCCCCAGGAGAGAAGGCGGAAGGAAATTAGCATCTGAGGGAGCAAGGCAGGGGGTGGTTCGGCCTCTGGGTTAGGTAGGTGCCCTGGGCGCGCGTAGGGCTTCTCGGTCTGAATCCTGTTTCTGGTTCAAGTGAAGGGAGACACGGGGGGATCAGATCAGGACACGAACCCCAAACGTCAGACACCGTGCCGAGTAGGGGAAGCGCGTCCCAACAAACCCGTAAGGTGATTGTTCTTATTCCCACTTTAGAGAGAAAGATCGTGAGACTCAAAACTCTTGAGAAACTTGCCCCAGGTCACCAGCCAGGAAGCAGCAGAGTCCATATGAAAATCCAAGTTCGTGTGACCCCACAGCTGACACTCTGTCAACTCCACCATAGTGCCAATGATGGGCTTTCGTCATCCTTAATTCCACCCCCCCGGGTCCCGCTGACCCCTGTCCTCACCACACACGCAGCACAGGACCCAGGACACAAAAGCATGAGTAGATGTTTCCAGAACCGAGCCGAACCAAAGAACTAAACATTTTTTTTTAATGTTTATTTATTTTTGAGAAAGAGAGTGTGTGCGGGAGAGGTGCAGAGGGAGAGTGGGGAGGGGGACAGAGGAGAGCCGGATCCGGGGCTTGAACTCACGAACCGTGAGATCATAGCCTGAGCCGAAGTTGGACGCTCCACTGACTGAGCCACCCAGGTGCCCCTCCCTTAAGGCGCCCTATCTTTAAGGCAGTACCTACTTACCCATTATTTTGCCATATGCCTGGGCGATGTCCCTGTGGACAGGGGCCACCCAGAGCCTGGCCTGGAGAGAGAAAAGCTCCCAGATGGGCTTGCTCTGTGAGGGAATAGGAAAGCAGGGGTGAGGAGAACCCGACATGAATCTCCATGCCAGTTCTGCTGCCTCCGTCGAGGACGCTGTTCTGGGAGCTTCCGTGTTGCCGCTGCTGGGCGGCACTCTCCTCCATTTTCACAGATCGCCAGCTGTGTGTCCCCAGAGATGTCACCTAATCTCTCTGAGCCTCAGTCCATCATCCGCAAGGTGTGTGTAATACTGTCTGCCTTTATCTCTATCACAAGTTTGTCGTGGGGATCAGATTTTTTTTTTTTAATTTAAGCAGACGTTGTTTATAAACGGGTGTAGGGACCAAGGGCAGGCCACCCCAAGAGGGGCCAGTTGGGCATATTTGGTTATTTTTTTTAATGTTTATTTATTTTTGAGAGAGAGAGAGAGAGAGAGCAGGGGAGGGGCAGAGAGAGAGAGAGGGAGACACAGAATCCAAAACAGGCTCCAGGCTCCGAGCTGTCAGCCCAGAGCCCAACGCGGGGCTCGAACTCACAGACCGCGAGATCATGACCTGAGCCGAACAAAATCAGACGCTCAACCAACTGAGCTACCCAGGTGTCCGTCCCTATTTGGTTATTTCAATAAGTTACTGGGTGCCCTGGTGGCTCAGTCGGTTGAGTGTCCAACTTCGGCTCAGATCATGATCTCACAGCTCCTGGGTTCGAGGCCCGCATCAGGCTCTGTGCTGACAGCTCGGAGCCTGGAGCCTGCTTCGGATTCTGTGTCTCCTTCTCTCGCTGCCCCTCCCCTGCTTGCGCTCTGTCTCTCTCTCTCTCTCTCTTTCTCTCACTCTCAAATAAACTTTAAAAAAAGGTTTTTTCTTAAGTTACTTAAGAGGCAGCCAGTGCAAGGATTCTCAGACCCTCCTCTGACCCCTGAACACAGGAAGTAAATCTCCCATGTGAAAGGCACCTTCCCTGGACCAGGAGGTGAAGAGTATCCTTATCACCAGAGGTGAGAAAAATAAACAACTATTTTTCACTAATCTACTCCCCTGCCCAACGTCTGTTTAGAATTCTTTACTAATTAAAGCCCCAAAGCTAAGCGTTCTTTGTCCGCTCAATTCCTCGCAGATTTCTCGTCCGTCTAAAAAGTATAAAAGTGCCTCCTTGGGCATGTCTGCAGGTCTCCATTTCATTATCGGGTCTCCATATGCACGTCCTAAAACTCAGGGTGTTTCTTTTCTCCTGTGAATCTGTCTCACATCGAAGTAATTGTCAGTTCGGGTGGGAGACCTTGAGGGTAGCGAAGAACTTTTCCTTCCCTTCACCACCAAGTTTTAAACACATCAAGGGATCCATCTTTGGGGCCTAGGAGCCCCCCTAAAGCCTGGGGTGCGGACAACCCTGAAGGCAGGTGACCTTCAGAACTGTGCCTTCGTGTTCCCCCCTGAAGGAGAGTGAAAGCGAAAGCTTGAAACTTGCTTAGACCGGAAAGAGCCTGGCCCAGTCACCGCAGGCTTCTCGCGAGCTTCGTTCCTGGGGCCTCTGGTTCCCAAGCCTGTCTCTTGCCCCCGCTCAGGTCCTCGGGGACAGGAGCGAGCAGTGCGAATCTAGAGGGACAGAAACAGCTGCCAAGTGCCAGGCCTGAGATCCCCTCCTCAAGTCATTTCATGACGGAGGGTGACTCACAGGGGCTGGTGGCAGAGGGAGGGAGGGGGCTGGGACACCCGAAGGTCATGCGTGAAACGGCAAGATGAAGAGGCAGGTCCTCGATCCCATGACCCCGCCATCAGCCAGTGGTAGGGACACCCGGGCTCCCTGTGACTCGTCAGCAGAAGAAATGTGAGGGTGACAAGGACACAGTCTGGGCCTGCACGGTGTGAGACGGCAGCATGTGCAACACACACACACACACACACACACGCACACAGCCTGGCTCCTGGGACGCAGCATCTTCAGTGAAAATTACCCGTGGCTAGAGCAACACCCTGCGCGGGCAGCTGGAGGCGCCTGGAGGGTAGTGGCAGGGAGAGACTTACCCACGAAAAGACCAAGCAGGAGCAGGGACCCCGGTAGAGAAAGGCCCATAATACTCACCGGCAGACTGGCCTGCCTGCCGACAGCTGGGCCAACTGCGAATGTGTGAATATCAGCCCCCAGTCATTTCCTGTTTTTAGGGTTCACCACAATAATCACATGCGGCTTTGGAGTCACAAGATGCGGAGACGAGAGGACACGGGACAAAGAAGGGTGGGAGGCCGCCGTGAGCTACTTAAGAGCCAACGCCGATGATGCTCACAGCCGTGCTCTAGACCCTTCTGAGGTCCCCCGTCCCCTACAAGGCAAAGCCTCGGCTCACAGCCCTGGTGGACGAGGCCTTTCACGTTCTCTTGCTTCCTGACGACCTTGGCCTCGTGCCGCGTCGCCACATCTCAGATCTTGGACTCCAGGCCGCTGCACGCTGCTTCTAGAGTCTCCCCGCACCGCCCCGAGGGCTCCTCACCCCCGTAAACTGGCTCCCGCAAACTGCTTACTGCATTGCCCTCGTCTCTGCCACCTACCCCACCTACCTCGCCCTAGCTGGCTCCCACTGCCCCTCCCCAGTGTCATCACCACCGTGGGAAAGACTCTCCTGAAGGCCCAGGCTAAAACAGACGCCCTCTTCTGGCCTCTCCGGGTCCCCCGTGCCAACCTCTATCATGACATCTATCCCGACTGTATAGAAATACCTGCTCACCTGCACGTCCTCCCAAGTACACTCAGCCCCTCGAGGGTAGGAGCCTTCCCCTCTCTTCTTGCAATTCCCAGTGACTAGCTCAGCGTCAGCACAGAGTAAGGGCTCAGTTCCTGCGTGCTTGGTTGAGCCCGTGAGCAGACGGGAGTCAGCAGGCGGAGAAGCTCAAGCGCAGATGGCCCAAGGACAGAAAGGTGGAAGGCACGGGCTGCTGGCTGTAGCTTCTTTAGCACAGGGCCCAGGCCGGAAGGATCCAGGGGACAAGACCCTTGGGACCACGTCTGCCTCCAGCCGTGAAAGACTGGGTCAGATGTTATTTTGCTCTCTTGCCCTTTCGCTGGCGTGGTCGAAGGAGTTGCAGGAAAGTCCCGATCCGCGGGGAGAGGGGCGAGGGGGGAGCTGGCACAGGCGTGGCCCCCCCTCCCCCCCACCTCTCTACACCAAATAGTCCCGAAGGCTTTGCTGGGCTAGGCAGACCGCTGGCGTCTCCGTGAGGACGTAACCACGACTGGTGTCTCCTGTCGGGCCCCGCACTTCTCAGACTTTGACCAGCGTCTCCCTGGCCTTCAGGGCATAGAGGTCAGGTGCCCCGGCAAGACTTGAAGAGGATCCGCATTGCTTTTAACAAGGTACGACTGACCTCTCCTCGGCCACGGCCTGCAGACCCTTTGGTCCTCATCTTGTATGACCACCAGTTAAATTTGACAGTGGGACCCTCCCTGCTTGAAAGTCTCTCCTCTCTTGGACTTCTGGATGCCACTGTCACTGAGTTCTCTTCACTCATTTCTTTGCCATACACATGAGCTCCTGCCGGGCGCCACCAAGGCGCCGTGCAGGGGTCTGGGCGTCCAAAGACGAAAGGAAGCCTCTGCAAGCACATTGTTCACAGGCTAGTGGGAAAGAAAATCACGTTGATAGAAAAACAAAGTAATGCGGAATGGTTTAGCCTCAGGGCTGGGTACTGTGGTGTGGAGGCGAAGCTTTCTGATTTGAATCGCACCTCTGCTGCTTACTGATGACCTTGGCAAACGACTTCGCAGGCAATAATACTTCCCCATTATCGTTTATTTCCTAAGAGATGGGTTTTGTGCATTAAAAAATTATCCATAGGCAGGGCGCCTGGGTGGCTCAGTCAGTTAGGGGTCCAACTTTGGCTCAGGTCAGGATCTCGCGGTTCGTGAGTTCGAGCCCGGCATTGGGCTCTGTGCTGACCGCTCGGAGCCTGGAGACTGCTTCGGATTCTGTGTCTCCCTCTCTCTCTGCCCCACCCCTGCACGCGCTCTAGCTCTCTCTGTCTCTCAAAAATGAATAAATGTTTAAAAAAAATTTTTTTTAATTATCCATAGGCTATATTGCTTTAAAGAATTCATATTCAGAGCGCCTGGGTGGCTCAGTTGGTTAAGGGTCCCACTTCAGCTCAGGTTGTGATCTCATGGTTTGTGGGTTCGACCCCCGCGTCGGGCTCAGTGCTGACAGCTCAGAGCCTGGAGCCTGCTTCGGATTCTGTGTCTTCCTCCCTCTCTGCCCCCTCCCCTGCTCGTGCTCTGTCTCTCTCTGTCTCTCAAAAGTAAACTTAAAAAAAATTTTTTTTAAAGAATTCATATTCAATTTACTAAAAAAAGAAATTCAATTTACTAAAAAAAAGGCCAGCCTTAAGGGCAGTTCAGCTCACAAAGCATATTCTATTTACAAATCTGGCAACCCTTAACCCCCTTCTCGGGGGCTATTGATAGTATTTGACTCACTTTACAAATGTATGAATCGATTCCTTTAAAGACTTTAAATCCCACTGTTGAATGTAATATGTTTAGTTTCCTTTTAAAGTGTTTTCTTTTTTTTTCAAGATTGAAAACAGATTTTTTGATATAGCTCTTCTGCTTGCTTTTCCTTGTTTAAGACACAAGATATAAATATTTTTTATTTTTTTTTATTATTTTTATTCCAGTAGAGTTACCATACAGGGTTATGATGCTGTGCATGGCAGGGGCACACCTTCATCCGCACCACCGGTGTCCCCCATCCCCCCAGCACCTTGGACGAAGTATTTGAACCAACAAATAAGATTCCCCAAATACTTAAAGAAGGCTTGTAAATCGGGGCACCCGGGTGGCTCAGTGGGTGAAGCGTCTCAGGTCATGATCTCACGGTTCTTGAGATCGAGCTCCGAGTCGGGCCCTGCACTAACAGCACTGTCGGCTTAGGATTCTCTCTCTCTCTCTCTCTCTGAAAATAAATAAATAAACTTAAAAAGAAAAAGAAGGCTTGTAAATCTAGTACATTGAGCTTCTAAGTACGGTCATTGTTAAATTGCCTTAAAGTATTGCATGCTTCATATAAACTTATACGTTTTTGGTTTTGTTTCTAGGTTCTGTTTTTTTTATTCTCCCACTCGTCGTATTTTCAGAGGACACGATGCAAAACAGGCCTTTCAACTCTAAGACACACACACATGCTAGTGACGAATATTCTCGCTTTATAGATGAAAATGTTCAAGGTACGTCGTGGGCCGAGGCCTCTAAGTGCTGGTGCTGTCTCTTGCACGCTTGCTGAGGTGAGTTGGCAGGGGAGCCCGGGCCCTCATACCCTTACTCCTGGAAGCTGTTAGGTGGCTTTCCAATGCACAGAGAGAGAGAGAGAGAGAGAGAGAGGTAGGGGTGCAAGAGAGCTCGTGCTCAGACCGGAAGAGAAAAGCGTTTGGTAGTATTTAATGGACCTCCCTCCACGTGGCTTCAAGCCAACAGGACACAGGCTCCGCCCACACCCTTGATCTTCTCCTCGGCTCTTCTACTGAAGACCATGGCCTTCACGATGACAGGCTCTGCCAAGGTTGACAGTTGGGCAGAAGTTCTGGTTCCTCCTTAAGTGCTAATGCCTCGTGCCAACTTTTCCGAAGTAACCTGGATGATTCTCGTCAGAGTTGATCCCGTGGTGATGCATGCCACCAGCATTACCCCAGTCTCTTGGGCGCTTCTGGTGCTTGTCGATGTGGCCATGGCCATGGCTCACGTGGCCCGGAAGTTTCCTGCATGTCGGCAGCCCAGAGGAAAGAGCTGGTTTTTGGTTTTTTTCATATAATTTATTGTCAAATTGGCTAAACATACACTGGGGAAAGTGTGCTCCTGCTTTGGGGGGTAGATTCCTGTGGTTCATCACTTACATTCAACACCCAGTGCTCATCCCAACAAGTGCCCTCCTCAATGCCCATCGCCCATTTTCCCCACTCCCCCCTGCCCCGCCCCATCGACCCTCAGTTTTTTCTCTGTATTTAAGAGTCTCTTATCGGGGCGCCTGGGTGGCGCAGTCGGTTGAGCGTCCGACTTCAGCCAGGTCACGATCTCGCGGTCCGTGAGTTCGAGCCCCGCATCAGGCTGTGGGCTGATGGCTCGGAGCCTGGAGCCTATTTCCGATTCTGTGTCTCCCTCTCTCTGTGCCCCTACCCCGTTCATGCTCTGTCTCTCTCTGTCCCAAAAATAAATTAAAAAAAAAAAAAAAAAAAAAAAGAGTCTCTTATCATTTGCCTCCCTCCTTCCCTCTCTGTTTGTAACTATTTTTTCCCCTTTCCCTCCTCCATGGTCTTCTGTGAAGTTTCTCAAGTTCCACATATGAGTGAAAACATGATATCTGTCCTTCTCTGACTGACTTATTTCACTCAGCATAATACCTTCCAGTTCCGGGGCACCTGGGTGGCTCAGTCGGTTGAATATCTGACTTTGGCTCAGGTCACGATCTCGAGGTCTGGTCCATGAGTTCAAGCCCCATGTCAGGCTCTGTGCTGACAGCTCGGAGCCTGGAGCCTACTTTGGATTCTGTGTCCCCCTCTCCCTCTGCTTCAACTCCGCTCACACTATCTCTGTCTCTCAAAAATGAATAAACGTTAAAAAAAAATTTAAAAATAATACCTTCCAGTTCCATCCGTGTTGTTGCAAATGGCATGATTTCATTCTTTCTCACTGCCAAGTAGTGTTCCATTGTATATATAAACCAGATCCTCTTTATCCATTCGTCAGTTGATAGACATTTGAGCTCTTTGCATAATTTGGCTATTGTTGATAGTGCTGCTATAAACATTGGGGCACACGTGCCCCTATGCATCAGCACTCCTATATCCTTTGGATAAGTTCCTAGTAGTGTTATTCCTGGGTTGTAGGGGAGTTCTATTTTTAATTTTTCGAGGAACCTCCACCAGTTTGCAGAGTGGCTGCCCCTGTTTGCATTCCCACCAACAGTGCAAGAGGGTTCCCATTTCTCCGCATCCTCGCCAACATCTGTAGTTTCCCGAGTGTTAATTTTAGCCACTCTGACCTGCGCGAGGTGGTATCTCAGTGTGGTTTTGACTTGTAAACTTGCTCACAAGATTAAGGCATTATACTTCATATAAACTTGGGTTCAACTGTAACACCGCTAAGTGGTGACAGATGTCAGCCACACGTGTGGTGAGCACAGCATGCTGTATAGACTTGTCGAGTCACCATGTTGTACGCCTGAAACTCATGTAACATTGTGTCGACCCTACTTCAATAAAAATTAATTAATTAAAAAAAAACAAAATCGCAAATGCAAATCAATTACTCAGTTACATAGTTCAGACCAGAACCACAAAGTTACCCATTACTTCAAAAGGCTAGATGTCTCAAATAATACATATATGTGAGCAAAAATTACTGATACCTTGAGCACGCCTACTCTGAATTCCTTGTCTCTCCAGGATTGAAAACGTAGCCACCAAGGACCCAGTTATGTCATCTCAATTCCAGCTGTTTTCTAGGGCACCTTCTCCACCAGCTAAGGTTGCTTAGGGACCAGAAACATCACTGAGACGTTAACTGTTGGTCCCTACCCAGGTCCCTTCACCTGCTTTGTCGACATCCTCTAAAAGGCTGGTCTCATAGCCCATGTCCCTAGATTCGACTTGCACAGCGATATCGCCTAAGTCTTCCCTTTACTGTAACCCTAGCACTTGCTTTGATGTTGCGTTGCTTTTCGCTCTTAAGACCTTTAAGTGTCTTTCTGTTTGGGTGTAAAGAGTTTTAACCTTATTGAAATTCTGTATTCTTTTCATATTCTTCGAATTTGCAGGAGTAGAAACATGTTAAAACCCCATATAATATCCAAAGTGAAGTCAAAAAATATAATCGTGTAAAACGCAGGGTCACCTTCGTTGCAAAGTTAATGAAGGGTTGGTTGGGGGCTGGCAGTGAGCCTGTGCAGCAGAACGTGGGACAGTGGCTACAGGATCCAAATTGCAGCCCACGCTGGGGTTTGATGCTCTCTGGGGGCAATGCCCAGGAGATGGGCAATTTCGGCACCCATGGCCAGCTGGACTCTTGGGACAGTAGCAGGGATTCCAGAAATGTTCCAGTCCTTTGTCCACATTTGCTGCCCTGGCCCAAGGACACTGAGAAACTGGAGATACCAAAGCCAACCTGCCTCTTCCCTGATTCCCAACACGAGGTGCCTTTGTGTCCACAGCTCAGGGAGAAGATTCGCCTTCCCTCTGTGCAGATAGGGACTGAGTGAGTACAGGACCTTTGCCAACTGCATTATATCAAAATTCACATTCTTTTAGGTTTTACGGTTCTTAAATGCTAATACTTCAGTTGGATTCTACGTGTCACAAGACCGTGTCCACCTGTGTCCACACTACAAAGAAGGTTATTCCAGTGACATTTCCCTTGCTAAACCTCAGTTTTTTCAACTCTAAAGTGAGGATAATAAGAGTACCAAGTAAGGGTGCCTGGGTGCCTCAGTCGGTTACGTGTCCTACTCTTGATTTCAGCTCAGGTCATGATCTCACAGTTCATTGGATCGAGCCCCCAAGTCAGGCTCTGGGCTGACAGCACAACCACGTAGGGTTGATTTGAGGAGCAAAAAAAATATATGTAAAGCACAAAGCATCACTCATCGTTGTTATTCGATACAGGTTAGTGACGAGTCTTATTATTATCAGTATCTTGGAACCCTCTCCCACCTTTGCCCTCTCCTCAGCCCTCTCCTCCCACTCAGACCGGCTGCCCTCTTGCTCATGCCCAGGCTCCTTAATAGCCCCCTACCTGTGCTTTCACTGCAGTCCCCTCCCTTCCATGCCCTCCCCCCGCTGCTGGAGCAAGTTTCCAAAAGGTCTTTGAATAACCCTGCACATCTGCTTAAAAATACCTGTTGGATGCTCTTTGCCTTTAGTCTGACGTCCTGCTCCATTCAGGCTGCTCTTAACAATAACACCATAGACTGTGTGGCTTATAAACAGCTGAACTTTTCTTCCGACAGTTCCCAGAGGCTGGGAAGTTGAGGGACCAAGGCACCAGCAGATTCGGTATCTGGTGAGGACCCACTTCCTGCTTCAGAGACGGCCATCTTTCCCATTGCCACGTCGCATGGAGGGAGGGGTGAGGGCGAGCTCTGGGGCCACTTCCACAAGGACACTAATTCTGTTCACTAGGGTTCTACCCTCATGACCTAATCACCTCCCAAAGGTCCTGCCTCCTAATATTATTTCGTTGGAGATCAGACTTCAACATATAAATTTTTTTGGGGTGGGGAGGGGACAAACATTGAGTCCATGACACCTGGGTTATAAGACCCTTTATCTGGGCTTCTGGTGGAAACATCTCCCGGCCACATGCCCTGCAGTTCTCTCTGGACAATCATGCTGTAGCCACAGGGCCAGGACTAGAGTGAGGCAAGAGAGGTGCCTGCTGCACAGAATTAAGGAGGCCCTGACTCTCAGGCTTGTGCAGCACGAAACTCTGAAGACGCCCTCTGATAGGAGATGCCTGCCATCCGACTTGTCCCCTCTCTCCCCCCTTCCTCCCAGACTTCCTGGGTTCAAGCTCTTACTTAACTATAAAACTCAAAGTAAGCTACTTACCCTGGTTGTACCTCAGTCTCCTCATCTATAAAATGGGGGTGACAAAAACTACCTGTCTCATAAAGCGGTCGTGAGGGCTAAACGGATCCGTGCATGTCAAGTCTTACGAGAGGGTCTCACACCTGACAGGTACTCACTGGATGTCACCGGAAACGACCCGTGCCCGCTTCCTGAAGTTTCCTTTCCAGGTCCTCTCATGCCACGGCCTTGTAGCAGCTGTCAGCGCAGAGCCTGCTGGGGATTCTCTCGTTCTCTCTCTGCCCCTCCCCGACCCGCTCTTTCTGTCTCTCTTTCAAAATAAATAAATGAATAAACAAACTTGAAAGAGGACATGTTTTAAAAATCAACAGGGATATAAGGGAACTCAAAACAGAATACAAACAGTAAAAAAATCAAATTTCAGGGGCGTCTGGGTGGCTCAGTCGGTTAAGCCACCAACTCTTTTTTTTAACGTTTATTTTATTTTATTTTTGAGACAGAGAGAGACAGAGCATGAACGGGGGAGGGGCAGAGAGAGAGGGAGACACAGAATCGGAAGCAGGCTCCAGGCTCTGAGCCATCAGCCCAGAGCCCGACGTGGGGCTCGAACTCACGGACCGCGAGATCGTACCTGAGCTGAAGTCGGCCGCTTAACCGACCGAGCCACCCAGGCGCCCTTAGCCACCGACTCTTGATTTCAGCTCAGGTCTCGAGCTCCCAGTCTGTGAGCTGGAGCCCTGCATCGACAGTACCGTGCCCGCTCTGGATTCTCTTCTGTCTCCAGTTTCCCTCCAGTCTCTCCCCCCGCCCCTCCCTCTCCATCAATGTACTTAAAAAAATTAAAAGTCTCTCCGTTGTATGTGACTTGAAGCCAATGCAAACTGGCTTAAGCAAAACCGTGAATTCATTGGACCATATTTGTTATCAATTGTTGTGTAACAAACTGCAGAACTCAGCAGCTGAAAATAAGCATCTTGTATCTCACAATTTCTGTGGATCGGCAATCCGGGCACGGCTTAGCTGGTGCCTCCGGCTCGGGATCCCTCACTGGTCAAGGTGTCCTCCCGGGGCCAGTACCACCCGCCTCACCCCTGTAGCTCTCGGCAGCCTCGAGTCCCCATGATCTGTTCGCAAAGACATCACTTCCTCGTTGGGTTTTGGCTGGTGGTCTCCCTGGCTCCTTGTCTCGAAGTCTTTTGCTCACAGCATAGTACCCGGCTCCTCAAAAAGAGCTGGGAGTAGGAAAGAGAGAGGGAGATGGAGGGAGAGAAAGAGACCGAGGTGAAAACGCAACCTTCCAGAACCTAATCTCAGAAATGACAGCTTATTACTGCTCACGAGCAGTAAGCCACTCCACCCAGCCCACACTCAAGAAGACGTGATTACAGGGCACCTGGCTGGCTCAGTCAGTAGAACATGCGACCCTTGATCTCGTGGTGATGAGTCGAGCCCCACAGTGGGTGTAGAGATGACTTAAAATCTTAAAAAAAAAAAAAAAAAAAGAGGTGATTACACACGGGCACGGATACCAGGAGGTGGAGATGTTGAGGGGCCACCGTTAGGGCCGAGTTTAGAACCCAAGTTTCCTGATGCTGAAGAAGGTGATTCCCCCCATGGATTTGCAAATCCCACGAAGGCCCTGAAAAGACGTGGGACCCCCTACCCCAGCCTGAGCATGTGGGAGGAGTCTGTGGTACCAGATATAAATAACCCTTCCTGGGACACACACACACACACACACACACGCACGCACGCACACATGCACAAGCAGGGAAGCTGTGGTAAGCACTTCCTCTTTCAGCCTGAGGTCTGAGAGAAGATCATCATGGCGGGTCCAAAGAAACACCCAGATGACTGGGTGCTACGGTCCTTCTCCAGGAAACCACAGAAGAGTCAGCTGCACGTATTCTCTCCCTTACTGTGGACACATCTCCTCTTCCTGCTCGTGGGTAAGTCCACATTGCGGCCACCACCACTTGCTCGTGGTGTCCCTCTGGGGCCGGTCACATTCTTTGCTGGTAAACTCAGGAAACTCTTCTCTTCGTGGTCATTCTGCGGGTTCCACCTCATTCCCAGCTGTGTCTCCGTGTGTGAGTGCGTGCACAGTCACTCACCATGAGTAGATGGCATCCTAGCCCCAGTCTCAAACAAGTCTGGGCTCAGACTGTGTTCCTCTCGCCCTCACGTTTTCCTGCTGAGAAATGCTGAGTGGTGAGTTTGCTCCCCACACAGTGTGGATAGAATGCACGGAGAGATACGGAAGTTTCCCCTGATGACTAACCACCCCCCTTTCCTCGGGACACATAGAACTCCTGGAACTTCTTTCTACGTTCTGCTATGTTTATCTTCTATCCCAAACTTCAGGCTTCCCTGGGGATCTGGAGATGGTCTGGTGGCACTGGGCTAGGTGGCTGCTCTCTGAGTGTCCTTTGCTCCTCACATCCTACCTCCCCATCAAGGCCCAAGTCCTGCAAGTTTCTGGGAAACGTCTCTCAGCAGCATGGCCAGCAGGCAGAGCTGACCCACTACCCCAGGGAATGTCTCAGCCGCCCGGTGTGGTGGCATCTACTGTCCCCTGGTAATCCTATTTTCCCCAGGGCCTTGGGGCACGGTACAGTAGCATCGGGACCCGAAAAGTAGTGGGAGTAGGAAGGGAAGTCAGTGAGGGGAGTTCTAGAAGAACTCCCAGATGCATGTGTGGAGGAGAGGGGCCTAGATTCCAGGGCTGAGGTCAAGTCTGAACTCTCCCCATTTTTCATTTTCATCATTGCTCACCGTAAAAACATCGGAAGCATCACGGCTCTTTATATCCACACCCAACTCTTGGGGTGCTTCTTGGTTGTGTTGGATAAACCCGAAATTAGCCAATGCAATGTCACCCAAGCCTCAGGTGACCAACAAGGCAATTTCCAGGCAGAGAGGCATCTCCCTCTGTCTAGCTCCACCAGACGGGATAACCTCAAACTTCCCTGTTTTGGTCTAGCAGGGAGTTACCTTGATGCTTTTGTGGATCCAAGGAGTGGTTTCAGGAACTTAGGAGACAGTAGGGTGAAAAGTCCTTCCGTTTTAGTGTGTCAGGGAGCAGAACGTCCTGTCCCCTGTTTGGAGAGTAAGGATTCCTGTCCCCTTCAAGGTCCTTCCAGCTGGACTAAGAATCCAATTGACACGAGACAGATTAACAGGAGAAAATACAACTTAATAGTGTATGTATGGGGAATCCACACAGACACGGAATTTCAAAGACAGGCAAAATGAGGTCTGTATGTCATCCCAAACTAAGGAGAAGGGGGCAGGGGTCTGGGACTTCCGAGGGGAGGCGAGTAGTTCACAGGGCGACAAAGAGAACGGATGTTTGGTAATTAGATGTTCGCCGTGCCATACAGATGGGTCACGCAGATCTGATTTATCTCTGCTCATAGCTCTTATCCTGGGAAAGACCCCAACTTAGAGTCTTCTATGTAGTGAAGGGAAGGGCAAAGTTTCTCTTGAGCCCACACGGTCTCGATCGCCTTCAGCTCAGAATAACCTTCATGCCAAAGTGGCTTACCTTGGGCCAGTTGGAAACATTTGAAATTAAATCCTTGTTCCATTACTTCCTAGCTGTATGAGTCTCTGCGTTCTAAGTAGAGAATGTGATTCGTAAATTGGATCATGCAAGACTCTCTCAATAGATTAAAAATGATACATGTCAGTGCTCGGTACCTAGTTGGTAGAAGCTGATTGTTATAATGATCACTAAGTGGCTTATTTGGAAACTAGTAAAGGCAGAGAAGCCAAATTCAGTTATCACGACCGTTGAATGTCGTTTGACGATTTGCCACAATAATAGTTCAAAATAAGTAGTTCGAAATAAGGTGGCTGATACCTGTTATGTAGCATTGTTTGCTTCACCAGGTAACAGGTAACAGGGTTTGACCGACACGAACCGCCTCCCGCTCCCCTTGCTGACAGTCTGGGGACCTTTGCTGATCTTGGATGTGAAGAGAGAGCTGACCGACCCTGTCGTCTCAAGCAAATAGTTAAAACGCTTGAAATTTTAGCTCCTCACCTGTGAACAAAAAGGTGGGGGGGGGGGGTGCTAGTCACCAGGTAATTTTGAGGATTGAATGAGGTGATTTCTCCATGACGTAGCAATCGCCAGCATCTTCCAGATGGGAAGAGCTCTCTGTAAGGCAACTTCAAGCCAGCATCAAAACCAACCAAGTTTCTCCCTTCTGACTACCCCCCAGAATTCACCTGAAGTGACCTAGCCTAGCTTGTCCAAGGTCCCTAGCTCTGCGTCCTTCCTAGCTGCCTCTCCACAAGGTCCAAGTGCTTGGATGATGATGGATAGAGAACCCTCCACACACACACCTGATCTCCACCAGTCTGGGAGTCTCTTCTCTGTATCTGCATAATTCTGTACCCTCTGGGTATTCAGAGCATGCCTCGGCCTTTTTCCATCAGTCCAGGCTGTACCTGGGCCTTTTCTCTCTCTCTCTCTCTCTCTCTCTCTCTAACATTTTTTACTTACTTTTCCGCCCAGATTCCTGGAGTAATCTGGGGCCTGAACCCATCTGATCTAGTCCGGAGTTTTCAGAGGACTCTCCAGAGCCTCAGAAGTCCTTGAATCTGGGGATCCAGGCTGGGGTCACCCAGCCGACATTCCCAGGGCCCCTACAAGGAAATGAGCTGCCTCGGACAGATGCCGGGCCTCTGGAAGCCGTGGTAACAATGTTTATCGGGGATCTTGGTCTCTCCTGAGATGAGGCAATTAGGAGAGGATTCGACGCTACTTACTGTTCCGAACCCCAAACCTTGTTCCTAAGGAGAGACCAGATTCCCCGGCCAAGGCAAAGCCAGTCTGAGATCCCCTGGGCCATGAGGGAAAGCAAGAGTGAGACAGATGCTCTGTTTGTTGCTAACATCTTATTATGAAAATTCTTGAGCCCAGAGAAAGCTTGAAAGAATTTTACACTAACACTCATATGCTTCCCACCCTGGACCTGCCATCACTTGGATTTCACTCGCCTTCTCACACACCTGTCCATCTATCCACCTGTCCATCCATCTCGCCATCTAATTTTTAAAAAGGTGCTCCTTTTTTTTTTTTTACCTCTTTTGTTCTTTATGATTTACAGCAACGTGATTTTATTCCAACTCTGTCATCTCTGTTCACTCACACCCATAACGAACATTTCTGTCCTATAGATGAGTAAACTGATTCTCGAAGAAATTCAAAAATTCACCCAAAGTCACAAGGCTAGTTTCCCTGCTGGGACAGAAACCTAGAATGTGTCTGTTTCACTGATTATTGTAGATGCATTCATGGGAGAAAGTGAATGAAAGTTAATTTGGGGAATGAATGAATGATTTTGTTAGGCAACAAGCCTAGAGGAAGGAGGGCTGGCATTTTATTTCACTTCTCATCATCTGGGATTTATGCCCACGATGTTTTTATTGAATGAGTGAATGAATGAATGAATGAATGAAGGCTGACTTGAAGAGTCCAACTGCTCCTCCACTCCCTCTTCTGTCGCTGTAGGACTAGAAGCCTCTGGAAAGGACTCATCACCCCCAACAGTGGTGCCAGGGATTCTAGGGGGTTCGGTGACTTTCTCCCTGAACATTTCAGTGGACACAGAGATTGAGCACGTCACCTGGAATGGTCCCCAAAATGCTCTTGCTTTAGCAGTCACAGAAACACAAGTTATCATTATGGACAAAAGCTACCAGAACCGACTGAACATCAGCTGGAACTACTCCTTGTCTATCAGCAACCTGACTTTGAAAGACGCAGGATCCTACAAAGCCCAGATAAACCGCAAGAATTCTAAAGTCACCATTGATGAGGAATTCATCCTGCGTGTCTATGGTGAGTTCTAGAGGGCTTCTGTGGGTTTTGATCTTTTGGGATTTTTTTTATGTTTATTTCTTTATTTTTGACAGAGAGGGTAGCAGAGAGAGAGAGGGAGAGGGAGAGAGAATCCCAAGCAGGCTCCACGCTGTCAGCACAGAGCCTGACGCTGGGCTCGAACTCACAAACTGCGAGTGAGATCATGACCTGAGCCAAAATCAAGAGTCAGGCACTCAACCGACTGAGCCACTCAGGTGCCCCTAATCTTTTATTTTTAAAAGGAGATTTTTTTTTTCTCTCCAGCAGTTTATCCCTCGAGGACAGATAGGACTATCTTGTTGGTCACTTTCATCCGGTTCCATAAATATAGATGTCAGAGTGAAAACACAGACAAAATAGGTTTAAAAGCCGTTTGTATTCTCTTTTCTGTAACCCTGTTATAATACCCTTTACCCATCTATACTAGCTTGCTAGGGCTGACATAACCAAATACCACAGACGGGGTGATTTAAACAACGGAAACTTATTTTCTCACGGTTCTGGAGGCTGGAAGTTCAAACTCAAGATATCAGCAGGTTGGGTTTCTCCTGCGGCCTGGCTTCCAGGCTTGCCAATAACTACCCTCTCGACACGTCCTCACACGGTCCTATCAAGAAAAGAGAAGCTAAAAAGTGTCCTTTTAAATAAATTGTTTACTGGTTAATGTATAATCCATGTAAGTCATTTTTTATTTTTAGGTTTTTTATTTTAATTCCAGTATAGTTAACATACAGTGTTCTATTAGTTTCAGGGTACAATATAGTGATTCAACACTTCTGTACGTTACTCAGTGCTCACCAATATGAGTGTTACCTGTTCCCTTTGTCCCCTTCACCTGTTTCACCCATTCCCCCACCACGCCTCCCTTCTGGTGACTAACAATTTGTCCTGTAGGGCTGAGAGTCTGTTCCTTGGTTCCTAATTTCAACTTAATTCCCTCTTTATATTTTTTTTAAGTCTGTTTATGTATTTTGAGAGAGAGCGCGCGCTAGATGGGTGGGGGAGGGGCAGAGAGAGGAAGAGAGAGGGGAGAGAGAGAAGGAGAGAGAGGAAATCCCAAGCAGGCTCCGCCCTGTCAGTGCAGAGCTCAGTCCCACGAACCATCAGATCATGACCTGAGCAGAAATGAAGGGTAGGACACCCAACTGACTGACCCACCCAGGCGCCCCCCCTTAATTATCTCTTGAAAGGCTCTGTCTCCGAATTCAGTCACATTCTGAGGTACCGGGGATCAGGACTTCAACATATGAATTTTGAAGGGACACGATTCAGTTCATAACAGTCTGCCCTCTGGCCCCCCCAAAACTCACTTCCTTCTCATATGCGAAATACATTCATTCCATCTCAGCAGGCACCCCACTATCAATTCTAAGTCCAAAAGCTTATCTAGATATCATCTAAAGCATTATGGATGAGACCTGAGATGTAATTTGTCTTGAGGCAGAATTCCCCCCGGGCTGTGAAGCTGTAAAACCAGACAAGTTATCTGTCTCCATACTGGGATGGTAGGATAGACATTCCTATTCCAAAAGGGAGCAATAGAAAAGAAGAAAGCGGCCATGGATCCCAAGGAAGTCTGCGACCTAGCAGGTCAAATTCCATTCAATTTTAACCTTTAAGAACAATCTTATTTGGCCTTATGCTCTATCCTCTGGGCCCCCTGGGTGGCCGCCCCCCCTCCTTGGCCCTGGGCTGCATCCCTGACCCCTGGAACCAAGAAGGAAATCGCCCCACCAACTGCCCCTGGGCCTGTGCCCTCTAGACCAGGGGGGCAAAGGCAGTGGCAGCCCTATCCACCTCTGAACTGCTCTTGGGCATATTCTTCCCTCTTCTCGAAGGATAAGGCATGATCTCAACTGAGTAGCTCTATTGGCCCATCCTGTAGAATCCCACAAGTGTGACAGCGTTTCTTAATTTTGTCCCACCTCTGTCCCTTCAGTCCAGGCTGGAAACACTTCTGCTGATAGAGTTGACTAAATCCATGAGTCACACTGTAATCTCTTCAGCAAATGTTGTCTAGCCACACCTTATAGGCTGAGAATTTTCTAAATCTGCAAGTTCTGGTTCCTTCTTTCTCAACACTTCCTTCTTCAATTTATGGCGCTCCTCTAAAATTTTACGACAAGCAGAAAGGGAAAACCACATAGTGCCCTCAATACTTTGCTTAGAGATCTCTTTAGCGAAATACTCAAATTTATCATTTAAATGTGCTACTTTCTTTTTTTAAAGTTTGTTTCTTAAATTTTTTTTAAGTTTATTTCTTTCGAGAGAGAGAGAGAGTGTGTGCATGTGTGAGCAGGGGAGGGGCAGAGAGAGAGAAAGGGAGAGAGAGAATCCCAAGCAGGCTCTGCACCGTCAACGCAGAGCCCGACCCAGGGCTCAAACCCACAAATCATGACATCATGACCTGAGCTGAAATCAAGAGTTGGACGCTCAACCAACGGAGCCACTCAGGCACCCCTGAATCTGCTACTTTCTACAAAACACTGGAACGCAATTTTTCTAAATTCTTCACCACTCTGTGACGAGTGGGTCACTTCCTCTAGTGTCCAATAACATGTTCCTCAGTTACATCTCATACCTCGCCAGAAACACCTGTAGGGTTCATATTTCTACCAATATTCTGCTCATGATAATACCCTGTGTGACTCTAGGATAACGGAAGCTTCCTCTTCAGCTCTCCTCTCTTCTTTCTGAGCCCGTACCAGAACCAACTTTAACATCCATATTTCTACAGTCTCTTGAGGACAGTCTAGGCTTTTTCTAACACATGCTTCAAAACCCTCTAGACCTGTAGCCGTTAGCCGAGTCCAAAGCCACTTCCACATTTTTCGGTGTTTGTTACAGCAGCAACCCATTTCTGGTACCAAAATCCATACTGGTTTGCTAAGGCTGCCATAACCAAGTACCACAGACAGTAACTTTAACAGAAGTTTACTTTCTCGCAGCTCTGGAGACCAGTCAAGATGTCGGCAGGTTGGGTTTCCTCCAAAGCCTCTCCCTTTGGCTGGCAAATAGCCACCTTCTCTCTCTGGGTTCTCATACGGTTGTCATTCTGTCCGTGTTGTCTGTGTCCCAGTCTCCTCTTCTTAAAAATTTGTTAATGTTTTTATTTTATTTCTGAGAGAGAGAGACAGAGAGCGAGCGGGGGAGGGGCAGGGAGAGAGGGGGACACAGAATCCGAACCAGGCTCCAGGCTCTGAGCCATCAGCACAGAGCCCGACGCGGGGCTCGAACTCACGGACCGCGAGATGGTGACCTGAGCCGAAGTCAGACGCTTAACTGACTGAGCCACTCAGGTGCCCCCTCTTCGTGTAAGGACACCAGTCATATTGGGTTAGGGACCATTCTAATGACCTCATTTTAATTTAATGACTTCTCTCTCCAAACACAGTCCTATATCCATATAAAAACATATTCTTAGGTACTTGGAGTCAGGGCTTTAACATCTGAACTTTGGGAAGACACAATTCAGCCTATGACACCATCTTTCTATCAGGTAGGTTTTTTAAATTGATTTGTAGAGGGCTCCGCATATATTAAAGAAATGGAATTCTATGCTGCGAATAGAAATAGACTGAATCAACTCTATTGAATCAATGATCGATTCTATAATGAATCAATGTGCACCGACATACAATTCCCAAGATATAGTGTTAATTTTTTTTCATTCCAGCATAGTTAGCATCCACTGTTATATTAGTTTCAGTGATTCAGCAGTGATTCAACACTTCATACAGCACCCAGTGCTCATCACATGTGTAGTCTTTTTTAAATGTTCGTTTATTTACTTATTTTTGAGAGAGAGAGCACACATGAGTGGAGGAATGGACGGGAGAAAGGGGGTCAGAGGTTCTGAAGGGAGCTCTGCACTGACAGCAGTGAGCCTGATGTGGGCTCGAACTCACAAACCATGAGATCATGACCTGAGCCAGTCAGATGATCAACCGACTGAGCCACCCAGACACCCTCATCATAAGTGTACTCTTAATCCCCTTCACTTAGTTCATCCATCGCCTACCCACCTCCCCTCTGGCCAGCCATCAGTGTGTTCTCTGTAGTTAAGCATCTTTTTTTTTTTTTTTTGGTTGGTCTTTTTTTTCTTCATTCTGTTTCTTAATTTCCACATATGAGTGAAATCATATAGTATTTGTTTTTCTCTGACTTATTTCACTTAGCTAAATACTCTCTAGAGCCATCTATTGTTACAAATGGCAAGATTTCATTTGTTCTTATGGCTGAATAATATTCACTTATATATACCATATCTTCTTTATCCATTCATCTACCGATAGACACTTGGGCTGTTTCCATAATTTGGCTACTGTAGATAATGCTGCAACAAACATAGAGGTGCATATATCTTTTCAAATTAGTGTTTTCATATTCTTTGGGTAAATACCCAGTTGTGGAATTACTGGATCATATGTTAGTTCTATTTTTAATTTTCTGAGGAACCTCCATACTGTTTTCTGCAGTGGCTGCACAAGTTTGCATTCCCACCAACAGTGCACAAGGTTCCTTTTTCTCCACATCCTTACCAACACTTGTTGTTTCTTGTGTTTTTTTGTTTTAGCTATTCTGACAAGTATGATATGATGTCTCATTGTAGTTTCGATTTGCATTTCCCTGATGATGAATGATGATGACCAACTTTTTTTTTTTTATCTATTTATTCTGAGACAGAAAGACAGAGAGAGAGACAGAGAAAGAGAGAATGAGCAGGGGAGGGGAAGAGGAGGAAGAGAGAGAATCCCAAACATGGGTTTCTGCATGGTCAGCAGAGCCATAAGATCATGAGAGTCAAAATCAAGAGTCGGTCGCTTAAACAGCTGAGCCACCCAGACGCCCCAAATATCTTTTCATGTGTCTGTTGGCATCTGGATGTCTTCTTTGGAGAAATGTCCGTTCATGTCTTCTGTCCATTTTTTAATTGGATTATTTGTTTTTTGGGTGTTTAGTTGTATAAGTTCTTTATATATTTTGGACACTAATCCTTCATCGAATACGTCATTTGCAAATATCTTCTCCCGTTCAATAGGTTGTCTTTTCGTTTCATTGTTTCTTTTGATGTGCAGAAGCTTTTTATTTTGATGTAGTCCCAATAGTTGATGTTTGCTTTTGTTGCCCTTGCCTCAGGAAACATATCTACAAAAATGTTGGTATGGCCAATGTTAGAGAAATCACTACCTGGGCTCTCTTCTAGGATCTTTATGACTTAAAGTGTCACATTTAGGTCCTTAATCCATTTTGAGTTTACATTTGTATATGCTGTAAGCAGGTGGCTCAGTTTCTTTCTTTTGTATGTAGCTGTTCAGTTTTCCCAACAGTATTTATTGAAGAGATTGTCTCTTTCCCATTGAATATTCTTGCCTCCTTTGTCGAAGGCTAATTGATATATAATCATGGGTTTATTTCTGGGCTCTCTATTCTGTTCCATGCATCTCTGTGTCCATTTCTGTGCCAGTGCCATACTGCTTTGATTACTAAAGTTCTGTAGTATATCTTGAAATCTCGTATCATGATACTTCCAAGTTTGTTCTTCTTTTTCAAGATTGCTTTGGCTATTCAGGTTCTTGTGTGATTCCATACAAATTTTAGCATTGTTTGTTCTAGTTCTGTGAAAAATGCTGTTGGTATTTTGGCAGGGATTGCATTAAATCTGTATATTGCTTTGACTAACCTGGAAATTTAGTAATATTTGTTCTTCCAATCCATGAGCATGGAATATCTTTCCATTTATTTGTGTCTTCTTCAGTTTCTTTCATCAGTGTTTTACAGTTTTCAGAGTACAGATCTTTCACCTCCTTGGTAAAGTTTATTCCTGAGTATTTTATTAATTTTGGTGCAATTGTAAATGAGATTGTGTTCTTAATTTCTCTTTCTGCTGCTTCATTATTAGTGTATAGAAATGCGATGCACTTCTGTATATTGATTTTGTACCCTGCAGCCTTACTGAATTCATTTATCAGTTCTAGTGGCTTTTTTTTTTTTGGTGGAATCTTTAGGGTTTTCTATACATAGTATCATGTCATCTGCAAATAGTGAAAGTCTTACTTTTTGTTACCAATTCAGATACATTTTCTTTTTCTTGTCTAATTGCTATGGCTAGGACATACAGTACTAGTTTGAATAAAAGTGGTGAGAGTAGACATCCTTTCTTGTTCCTGACCTTAGCGGAAAAGCTCTCAGTTTTTCACTATTAAGTATAACGTTAGCTGTGGGATTTTTTATATATGGGCTTATTTTGTTGAGGTGTGTTCCCTCTAAACCTACCTTGTTGAGGATTTTTATCATGAATGGATGTTGTTCTTTGTCAAATGCTTTTTTTGTATCTATTGAAATGATCAGATGCTTTTTATCCTTTCTGTGTCTATGGGATGTATCACGTCATTTGATTTGTGAATATTGAACCACCCTTGCATTCCAGGAATAAATCCCACTTGATCATGGTGAGTGATTTTTTTTAATGTATTGCTGGATTTGGTTTGCTAATTTTTTGTTGAGGATTTTTGTATCTATGTTCATCAGAAATAATGGGGCGCCTGGGTGGCGCAGTTGGTTAAGCGTCCGACTTCAGCCAGGTCACGATCTCGCGGTCCGTGAGTTCGAGCCCCGCATCGGGCTCTGGGCTGATGGCTCAGAGCCTGGAGCCTGTTTCCGATTCTGTGTCTCCCTCTCTCTCTGCCCCTCCCCCATTCATGCTCTGTCTCTCTCTGTCCCAAAAATAAATAAACGTTGAAAAAAAATTAAAAAAAAAAAAAGAAATATTGACCTGTAGTTCTCTCTCTCTCTCTCTCTCTCTCTTTTGGTAGTGTCTTTATCTGGTTTGGAATCAGGGTAATGCTAGCCTCATAGAATGAATTTAGAAGTTTCCTTCCTCTTCTATTTTTTGGAATGGTTTGAGAATAATAGGCATTAACTCTTATTTAAATGTTTGATAGAATTCATCTATAAAGATGTCAAGTCCTGGATTTTTGTGTTTTGGGAGTTTTTTGATTATTGATTCAATTTCATTGATGGTAATCAGTCTGTTCAAATTTTCTATTTCTTCCTGATTCCGTTTTGGGAGGTTATATTTTCTAGGCATTTATCCATTTCTTCTAGATTGTGCAATTTATTGACATAATTTTTCATAATATTCTCTTATAATCCTTTGTACTTCTGTGTGTCAGTTGTTATTTATCCTCTTTCATTTCAGATTTTGTTTACTTGAGTTTTCTCTCTCTCTCTCTCTCTCTGTCTGAGTCTAGCTAAAGGCCCATCAATTTTGTCGATCTTTTCAAAGAAATAGCTCCTGGTTTCATTGATCTGTTCTATTGTTTGTTTGTCTGTTTTGAAGTTTTGATTTCATTTGTTTCTGCTCTCATCTTGATTATTTCTTTCCTTCGACTGGTTTGGGGTTTTGTTTGTTCTTCTTTTGTAGCTCCTTTAGGTGTAAAGTTAGGTTGTTTATGTCAGATTTTTCTTGCTCCTTGATGTAGGCCTATATTGCTATAAACTTCCTTCTTAGAACAACTTTTGCTGCATCCCAAAGATTTTGGACTGTTGTGTTTTCATTTTCATTTTCTACGTGTATTTTTTTTAATTTCCTCTGATTTCTTGGTTGACTCATTCATTGTTTAATAGCATGTTATTTAACCTCCATGTGTGTGTATTTTTTCCAAATTTTTTCTTGTCATTCATTTCTAGTTTCATAGTGTTGTGGTCAGAAAAGATGCAGATATGACTTTGATTTTTTTAAGTTTGTTGAGACTGGTTTGGTGGCCAAGTATGTGACCTATTGTGGAGAATGCTGATGAGCACTTGAAAAGAATGTGTATTCTGCTGTTTTAGGATGAAATGTTGTGAATATATCTATAGATCCATCTGTTCCAATATGTCATTCAAAGCCACTTGTTTCCTTGTTGATTTTCTGTTTGGATGATCTATCCATTGATGTAAGTGGGGTGTTAAAGGCCCCTACTAGTATTGTGTTACTATCAATTACTTCCTTTTCTTTATGTTTGTTATTAGCTGCTTTATGTATTTGGGTACTTCTATATTGGGTTCATAAATATTTACAATTGTTATATATTCTCATTGGATTGTACCCTTTATGATTACATAGTGTCCTTTTTCTCTTGTCACACTCTTTGTTTTAAAGCCCATTTTGTCAATTATATAAGTATTGCTTTGCCAGCTTTTTTTTTTTCATTTCCATTCACATAATCAATGATTTTCCATCACTTCACTTTTAATCTGCATGTGTCTTTAGGTTTGAAATGAGTCTCTCATAGGCAGCATATAAATAGATCTTGCTTTTTTTTTTATCCGTTCTGCCATGCTATGTCTTTTGACTGGAGCTTTCAGTCCACTTACATTCAAAATAATTATTGACAGGTATGTACTTACTGCCATTTTGTTGTTTGTTTTGTGGTTGTTTTTGTAGTTCTCTTTCTTGTCTGGCTCTCTTTCTCACCATTTGTTGGCTTTCTTAGTGATATACTTGGATTCTTTTCTGTTTATTTCCTTGCATATCTATCACTGATTTTTGATTTGTGGTTACCATTAGGTCTATATATAACATCTGTTTCATATAGCAGCCTATATTAATGGTCATTTAAATTTGAACCTATTCTTTACTCATCTCCCTCCCACATGTTAGGTATATGGTGCCATACTTTACATCTTTTTATTTTGTGAATCCTTTGACTGATTTCTACAGATAAATTTATTTTTATTGCTTTTGTGCTTCCTACTTCTCTCACTCCTACTTATGATCTTTCCTTTCCATTCAAAGAGTCCCCTTTAACATTTCTTGCGGGGCTGGTTTAGTAGTCATGGATTCCCTTAACATTTGTCTGGGAAACTCCTTGTGTCTCCTTCTATTCTGAATAATAGCTTTGCCTGATAGAGTATTCTTGGTTGCAGGTTTTTTCCTTTCAGCACTTTGAATATATCATGTCACTCCCTTCTGTCCTGCAAAGTTTCTACTGAAAAATTAGCTCATAGCCTTATGGGATTCTCCCTTGCATGTAACTGTTTTCTTTTCTCTTGGTGTTCTTAAATTTTTCTCTTTATCACTACTTTTTGCCATTTTAATTCCTATGTGTTTTGGTGTGGACGTCCTTGGGAGATTTTGGGGGGCTGTGTCTCCTGGATCTGGATTTCTGTTTCAGAAATCAGATTCAGCAAGTTTTTACTATTATTTCTTCAAATTCTCTTCTCCTTCTGGGATCCTTATAGTGCTATTATTACACTTGATGGTGTTGCTGAGCTCCCGGTCTATTTTCTTTTTATTTTTTTTTTAATTATTTTTTTCCTCTGTTCAGCTTGATTGTTTTCCATTACTCTGTCTTCCATGTCACTGATCTGTTCTGCTTTCTCTGGTCTTTTTATTCCATCTGTGTATTTTTAATTTCAGTTGTTGGGTTCTTCTCTGTGTGGTTCTTTTTATGTTTTCTATCTCTTTTTTAAAGAGAGGTCTTCCACTCCACTGAGGTCCTCCACTCTTCTCAAGTCCAGTGAGTATCTTTATGACCATTACTCTAAATTCTTTATCAGACATACTACTTATCTCCATTTCTTTTATTTCTGTTGCCATGATTTTGTCTTGTTCTCTCATTTGGGACATAGTCTTCTGTTTCCTCATTTTATCTAACTCTCTGTATCTGTTTATATGTGGTAGGAAAGTCAGTTTCATCTCCTGCTCTTCAAAGTAGTGGCTTGGGGTGCCTGGGTGGCTCAGTCAGTTAAGCATCCAGCTTCAGCTCAGGTCATGATCTTACAGCTCATGAGTTCAAGCCCCATGTCAGGCTCTGTGCTGACAGCTCAGAGCCTGGAGACTGCTTCAGATTCTGTCTCCCTCTCTCCCTGCCCCTCCCCTGCTTGTGCTCTGTCTCTCTGTACATAAAATATAAATAAACATTTGGAAAAAGTAGTGGCTTTATGAAGAAGAGGACCTAGAGTGCCCTGCAGTGCAGTGTCCCTTGTTCACCAGAACTTGGAGCTTCAGGGGTGTCTCCTACGTGTGTTGTGTACGCCCTGCTGTTGTGGCTGAGCCACTTTTGCCTTCACTCCAGTCATCTGCAATGGCTGTCCTTTCCTGTTGTGGGCAGGGTTTGGTCCTTGTGTTGTTAGTGGGCCAATCTGGGGCCCTGGCCTTGAGTCAATTCAGACCAAGCATTTGCCAGAGATGCAGTAGCACTGAACTGCAGGGTGCTTTCCTTGTTTTGTTTCCAGAAAAGCTTTCATTGGTGGGCAAGGCCTGTAGTCAGACCAGATGTCTGTCCCCGGCCCATTGCTGGCCCCTGCTGGCACTGCTTGCACACTGCCAGGCTTGTGGCCTCACTTTGGATGGGCTCCACCCAAGAGTGCACTGGAGGGGGCAGGGCCACAAGAGAAAGCAGGGGCAGGCTTGGCAGCATTATCAAGGTTTGCGCTGGTTGGTTGCAGAAGGGGACCTATAGCCAATGGGAACCAGGCAGGCTGGGTTGGAGGGAACAGATCTGCAAAAGCGGTGGGGCCGGAGGAGGAGGGATTAGTGTGGAGGACAGGGTGTCTGGTGTTAGCAAGGTTTGTTCAGGTCTGCCGTGGGAGGGGACCTAGAACAGAGGCATAACTGGAGAGGGCATATCTATGGGAGAATGCAGGGGTGGAGTGTGCGGCTAGCAAGTTAGGTATTAAGTGTTGGCCCTACACTGGTTCCCACAGGTGTCCATGTGTCTGGGCTGGCGGGCCAGGGAGGGGTATGATTTCCACCAGCTCCCTCGTTCCTGGAGAAGCTCTCAACAATCTCTGCCCCTACAGCACACACTCTGAGATTAGTAAACAAATGCCTTTCCCATATATTACAGGGGTTTCAAACTGCTGCTTCTATGTTGTATCTCCAGAGCCGTTTGTGGTGCTGCCTTTTTAAGGGCAGGTACTCAGTTTCCTCTCCCCCTCCCAGAGCTGAGCCCACTGACTTTTAAAGTTTCAGGTGTTAGGGGACCTGGGTGGCTCAGTCAGTTGAGCATCTGACCTCAGCTCAGGTCATGATCTCACAGTTCGTGGGTTTGAGCCCCAAGTCAGGCTCTGTGCTGACAGCTCGGAGCCTGGAGCCTGCTTCAGATTCTATGTCTTCCTCTCTCTCTGCCCCTCCCCCACTCATGCTCTGTCTCTCTCTCTTTCTCAAAATTAGACATTAAAAAATAATGTTTAAGTTCCAGGTGTTAAGCCCCACTGATTGTAAGAACTCATGAAATTAGGCCCCACTGTTTTTCAAAACTAAATGTTATAAGGACTCATCTTCCCTGTATGAGAGTCTGTTTCTGTCCCCTCTTGCACCTTCCCTCCCTTGGACAGTCCTGTGTGTCCATTTAGCTCCCAACTGCATCTCTGCCCTCCCCACCCTCTTTGATGTGACCTCTTCTATACATCAGCTGTGGAGAGTTCGTTCTGCTAGTCTTCAGGTCGTTTTCTGGGTTATTTACGTTGATGTGGGTGCTACCTGGTTGTATCCATGGGACAAAGTGAGCTTGGGGTCCTCTTACTTGGGGTCCATCTTCCCCAGAAATCCAATATGTTGTTAGATTTTTAAAGGGTTCAGAACAGTATATATAGTATGCTATCATGTATGCATCTATACCTAGGATATTTCTAGAAAGATCAACAAGAAATGCCTCGGAATAATTCCTGGGGAGAGGAAATAGGTGTCTGGGACAAGATAGCTTGCTTTTTAAATTATATACTCTTTCGTGTATCTTTTCAATTTTATGTATTACTAATTCCCCAAAAAAGCAAACTTAAACACACACCTGTACACACACACACACACACACACACAGTGGATAGGGGAAATGGAACAAAAGGGAAGGAAAGGACTAGGAAGGAGTTCTGGAAGCACAACGGGTCATAAATTCAGATCAAAAGACAAAAGGAACTCAAAAATCTAGAGGCAGAGCTCCCTACTCCACAGTGTTTGGGGCTGACTCATTTATCCATTTATTCACCAAACATTCAAGAGTGACTTTCAGGGGCCGAGCCTGTGTTAGACGTCCAGGCGCAGGCATTGGCCCTGTCCTCAAGTAGTTCAGATACTGATGGGGAGGGGAGTAATCAGTCATGTTGAGTCATGGAAGTAACACCTGTCGAGGATCTATGGAAATGTAGAAAAGAGGCAGTCTAGCCTGAAAACTTCCCCTTGAAGGATGCTGACTTCTTCCTTCTCTGCCTAGCTCTTCTGTCATCATCACCTTCTTCTCTCAGCCTTGTCCTGCTGCAGAAGGAATGTGAGTAGTCTCATTGCTGTTGTCCATACAGAGCAGGTGCAGGTGCCTCGAGTTGTCGTGAAGTCCGTGAACATGTCTGATAGTGCCTCCTGCAACATTACCTTGATTTGCTCTGTGGAGAGGGCAGGGACAAGTGTTCTGTACAGCTGGACCCCGAAGAACACCCATGCTTCTGAATCCCATGGGGCCTCCACCATCACCATCTACTGGATGCCATGTGACCCAGACCTGCCATACACCTGCACAGCCAGGAACCCAGTCAGCCAGAGCACCTCCGGCCCCATCCATGTCCGGCAGTTCTGTACAGGTACAGGTTCCACTTAGGCCCTCCTGGCGATTCCAGAAAGTCTCAGTAGCTATGGAACCCTGCCAGGGTTCTGGCAGGACACAGGTGGAATAGGGAAGCAAGAAGATAGGCTTGAAGACCCCTCGTACTCTACCATCTGAGGCCTGAGAGAGACTGATGGGGCATCTAGGAACTACCAGGGAACTGAAACTCTAAGGGTAGAACAAGGGAAGGGAAGAGAGTTTGGATGAAGAGATCCAGTTTGTTCTTTGCTTGGGTGGGGGTATCCCCTGGGGTCTCCTCAGAAGGTCAGGAAGGGCAGGAGAGGACTGGGTATGTGAAAGGCAGAGCCAGGTGCATATCTGTCTGTGACAAGTGTTCCGCAGGGATGCCTCATGATAGGAAGGGAAAGGGGGTGTGGGCAGGAGAGCATGTGGGACTTCAGTCTCCTTCAGGCAGGCTGAGGGTTAATAGGGCCAGTAACTAAAGTCACAATGTCTCATCTCTGATTGCAGCTCCGGGAGCCTCCAGAGGAGGATCAACGGGGGAGACAGTGGTGGGGATCCTCGGGGAGTCAGTCACCCTCCCCCTAACACTCTCGGCCAGTCACTACGTGAACAACATTGTCTGGATGTTTAACACATCTATTATCACCAAAAAGCAGGAAGTGAAGCCCAAGATTCCTGACAAGAACTCTGGCCAAGACTACTCCCTGAAGATTGGCCAGCTAAAGATGGAGAATGCTGGCCACTACTATGCCTATGTGTGTTCAAAGGCCTCCAGAGTCATCAGCAGAAAACATTTCACCCTGCTCATCTACCGTGAGTTTCTGAGCAGAGCGCTAAGCATTAGATTCCTTCCCTGAAATGTTTCTCCTCTTTGCTGCTTTCCCTGCCTCCTGCTTCCCTCAAGCCTCTCCTCCTACCAAAATGCCTCAGGCCACCTGAACAACTATTGGGTCCACACCAGTCAACTCACAGGAGGAAAAATTTTTAACCAGCAGCTGGGCAAAATCCACCTACCAATGTCCCCCTTCTAGACTTCCAGTTAGGTCTCCACCATCCAACTTTCAATACTCGCCACTGTTTTCCTGCATCGCTTATCGTTTTTTTTTCTTTTATATATATCGAATATTATCATTTTTGAATAAGAGAACAGCTGGCTGGAGTGGAATTGGAGAAGACTGAGGAGAAAGCCTTTAGTGTCCAAAGACCCTCTGACCCCCAACGAGGGCTGCTTGGCTCTCCTGTCATCACATCCCCTGCCTGGGTTTGTTGATGTCTAAGTAGCTGAAAAGAGTCACTGTCCATGGTTCTGCTAAGGTATGCTGGAAGTCAGCTAGTCCACGTCGATAGCAGCTGTGACTCAAATCTAATTTTTTTTAAGCAAGAAGATTTAGTAAAAATAATAATGCATTGGGAACAACTGATGCCCATCTTACATTTCTGTTAAAATTGCTAACATTTATTGGGCACTAACTCTGTGTCAGTGCTGCACTCACCCCTCTACACTTTATCTCCTGAATAAAAAAAACTTAGACGATGGCACCTCAGCACATAAGCCTTGAAGAGTCTTTGGAGCACATGGAATGTTGTGCTTACTTGTGTGGAAGGGTTTGCTCGTCCTTCACAGGGTACTCCATAGAATGATGTGGTATCTTTGTTTTTCTACTTTTTATTAACTCCTTTAACATCCGAGCATCCAAGCATCCAAGAGTTGAACTGATATGTCTGAGATTTCATGGCCACTAAGGGAAAGGCCAAGTGCACTCCAAAATGTCTGTGACTCCTGGAGGCACTTTCTCAGCCCTAAGGCAGTTCCAACACACAATTTCATGAGCATATTCTGAATGAGTAAAGACGTGGTGACTGCCCAGTGGGTGGGCCTGGCTCTACATTAGGTCTTTCTCCCCACACAGGGAGGCTGAAGAAGCCAAAAGTTACCGGGAGCCTTGAGCTCACTGAGGATGGCATCTGCAGGGTCAGCCTGACATGTTCAGTGGAGGACAGTGGACACAATGTGACATACTTATGGACCTTCCTACAGAAAGGAACTGTCATGTCCCAAGGGGGATCTCACCTCAATATCTCTTGGAGAAGTGATGAAAATCATCCCAACTTCACATGTACCACCAGGAACCCTGTCAGCAAGAGCTCCCAGTCATTTCTTCCCGGTGACATCTGCCCAGGTTGCCTTGGATCCAAGAGTCTGCATTCTGAGTGGTTCTTTATGAAGTGCAGCGAAGGAGTGTGGGCGAGAGTACTTTAGAGCAGCACATTCCAATAGAAATATAATGGAAACCACACATGGAATTTACATTTTCTAATAGCCACATTAGATAAAGCAAAAAGCAACAAGTAACATTAACTTCAGTGACATATTTTGCTTAACCCGCTATATCCAAATATCATCATTTCAATATGTAGCCAATATGCAATTATCCTGGAGATAATTTACATTTCATGTTGTGCTAAATCTTTGAAATCTGGTACGTTTTTACACTAACACCACATCTCAATTCAGATGCCAAATTTTCATGGGAAGTACTTGATCTGTATTCAGATTTCATAAAACTTAGAGTTGAAAAGCTAGATTTACATATCCAAGTTGCTCCAAACCTACTTATCAGGTTTTTCAATAAGAAATTGAATAGCCATACTTCAATTTCAATTTTTAAAAATTAAATAAAGTAAGCAATTCAGCTCCAGAGTCAACCTGGCCACATTCCAATGGCTCCTGCCATGGCTCGTGGCCACTACACTTGAGAGTAGAAGCAAGAAATGAAGCCCTGGTGGCTCTTACTAGATGCCAGGCACTAGTCTAGGTCCTTGTGAGTTTTAACACAGTCAGCTTTACAATAATCTTATGTGGCAAATATTCTTATCATTCTCCATTACATGAAGAAACCGAGACTCAGAAAGTATAAGGGACTTGAGCAAGGCCACACAACAAAAGCATGATTGAAACCCTGAGCTCTGTGCTCTGTTCTGCTCTAGAAGGAAGTAGAAAAAAGGAAGGTTTCCCTAGAATGTGACAAGGCTAGGTCAGGCTAGCAGATGGATTTAGAGCCCAATTAAGTGGGAATTTTGACTCTGTCTTGAGCCTGGAACTGCCCTTATATCATTGACAGAAAGGAGCAGTGTAGTGTGATGGATAAGGGTGTTTAGGAATCAGGCAGCCTACGTTCAAATCCCGTTCAGGATGAACTCTGCGACACTGGGCAAGGGGCTCTACCTAGAGACAGTGTCTGTCATAAGACAGACTATAGCTTCTTGTCCAGAACAATACCTGCTCAATGAATAGTTGTAGAATGAATGAAAAGGAATATGCTCTGCAATAGCATGAAATTTTAAGAGGCAGGTAGGATGGTCATTATGCTGTGTCCACTGATGGTTCCAACCTCTCTACCATTATTTATACTAATACCATTCATTTCCTCTCCAAAGGGCACGAGAGAAACATGAAGCTCTACATTGGACTCTCCTTGATGGCTCTTATTCTTCTGTGCTTTGGGATCTCCATCTGGTGGTGCATGTGGAAGCAAAAAGGACGGCGTGGGTTTCTGAGATCAATGGCATCTGCCCTAGGCCATATCCTGGGACCTTTGCAGGCTTGTCTGTCCTCTCATGATCCCCCCTCCCCCACACTCCTTTCCGCACCACCCCCCCCCCGCCCCTCCTCCGTCTATCCGAAGACCTCATTTCTTCTCAGAGTGATGGGGAGGAGGGGTGCTCATTGTGGGGAAGGCAGGGGAGGAGCTGGCCTTAGGGACAAACGTTACCAGAGACTCAAAAATGACCAGAGCTCTCCATCCCTCACCCCTACTTTGTCCTTCGAGCCAGCTTAGTTCTTTCCTACTGACCCCAGCTGACGTGTGGGGTGGAGTGTACCACACCACAACAATTGCTCTCTCCAGACGCACACCTACTAGGAGATACGCCACCAGGAAGAGAAAAAAGAGGTTTCCCTCCAACTCTCATTTGAAAGATCTCTCATTGGCCTGGCCTCGGGTCATGTGACCATGGCTTGGCCCAATCACGTGGCCAAGGGGATTAGCTATTATGATTGGCAGCTCCCTCGGAATCTCATATTGCCGTGGAAATGGACTAGTTCCCAGAAAGAGCCTATTGGTTAGAACACGTAGGATCCCTGGAATAACTGATGCGAGCCAACAAACCAATCTGAGGAGTGGCTACCACAGATGGGGCAGAGGGATGGCAGGAGGCTCCAGGGCCGCCTTCTCAGCTGAAGATGACCTTAGACTCTGGTCGCCCTTTCACGTAGGTTCCTGCTCACATCAGGGTTCACCTCCTCCCTAAAGCCTTTTCCTTGGCCGTGTCCCCAGGAATCTCTCCCCATCTGTTTCGACGCTCACAAAATCAGACGCCTCTCTCCTCACAGCCCTATTGATAAATCTTCTCTACTTTGGTTTCTCAGACTCAGTCCCAGACTCCAGCTCCAACCAAGCTGAAACCCCAGCGGATGCGCCAGGTAATATCCCCAATGACACAGGCTATGGGGTCCCTGGGCCCGATGGGAGCTCCAAGGCCTGGCTATTTATTCTATGTGGTCTGCCAACCAGCGACATGAGTATCAGCCAGGAGCTTGTTAGAAACGCAAATCTTGGGCCCCACCCCAGAACACTGAGCTCTAGTCCGCATCTTCACAAGGTGAATCATATACCTGTTAAAGTCTGAGAAATAATGTGGTTTGGAGAAGGAAGGCGGTTTGGGGTACAGAAACCACAATGAGGATGGACTCCAGAAAGAAGGTGACCAAAGCTAGGAGAGGCAGCCTGCCCTCTGGGGTCTCTAGAGCTCCTCAGGCTTTGATCACTATCACTTGAACTTAGCCTCTGATGAGGGTGGAGTCATTTTCCTCATTCTGAGAATGGAGACACAAAGGCCAGATAGAATGGCAAATCTGCGGCAGAAGCCAAACTAAAACCCAATGAAAATTAAACCCGTGAGACCGTCTAGACACCTATGACCCAAGAGCATCACTGAGGAAGTAGTTTCCCAATTTCTGAAAAAGCTAAGGCATGCTTTCTTCAAACAAAATACTGCGCAACACCCCAACAGCACAAAGTGTGTGAAGGCGGGCCTGTCCTGACAGGTGTTGGGGTGGTGAGCTGAGATGCCTGCGTCTTACCTTCCCACCCCCGTTCCCATCCCTTGGTGTCCTCAATTACCACCTTGAACTCTAAGCTCTGGAGTTCTAAGGAATCCCCAGACTCCACCCACTCAAACAAGTCCTGCTTTTAAAAACCCCTGGTGACCCCTCCTGGAGGAGATCCCCCATGGAGATGTACTAAGAGGAGGGACTGGGTGGGAGGCCAGGGGCTCAAATAATCCAACAGTGCAGGCTTCTCTGAAGAAAAGTATAACCAAGAGAAAGGGGCCAAGAAACAGGACTGAGGCTAAGGGTGGAGCTTCCCACCAGCTACCTCCTCACAGCTGGCAGGGCGGACCCTGGTCTCCCCCAGCCTGTGCCCTCATTCCTTGGCACCCTGGGCACAGTAGGAGGAGTAAGGTAGTACTGGGGACACCACTGTCACCCCTGCCCTTCCGCCCTCCCCAGCGCACCTTTCCTCCACTCCCGTGGTCTGCTTCTTTAACCTCTCCACCATCTCTCCAAAGCCTCTCCATCTTCTGTCACTGCCTAGGTTCATGCTGTCACCATTTTTTTTTGTTTGTTTTATTGAATAGGATTTTTTTTTAATTGAAAACTCATATAGTCACATGGTATACAATGAAATCTCCCTCCAAATCCCAATCTCCTAGTCTCTCCAGCAGCCTTCATTGTTAGGATGTATTTCTAAATCCTTTCAGAGCCTTTTAATGCATTTACAGGCATCAGATACATTTGTGCATGCGTGCATGTACGTGTGTGTGGTGGGTGTGTGGGTGGGTGCCCTTCATTTAATTACACATAAGGAAGCAATCTGTAACATTTTTCTGAAACTTGCTTTTTGAATTTAACAGAATATCCTAGTAATACTAACATGTATATGAAGACTGTCTCCCATTTATTCCATCCTACGGATGTGCCTTAATTTATTTCACCAGACCTCATCACTAGACATTCCCATTCCTTGTTACTTCTTCCCTAAAATAGCGTACTAGTTTCCTAACTGGCCATGCCTTCTCCTTCCTATCCCTCCTCCTTCAAGAGCAGGTCTGGGGCACCTGGGTGGCTCAGTTGGTTAGGCATCTGACTCTTGATTTCGGCTCAGTTCATGATCTCACAGTTGTGAGATGGAGCCCCACGTCGGGCTCCTGGTTGGGCAAGGAGCCTGCTTAAGATCCTTTCTCCCCTCTCTCCCTTTGCCTCTCCCCCGCTCACTCACATGCCCATGTGCATTCTCTCTCTCTCTCTCTCTCTCTCTCTCAAAAAATAAAACAAAATAAAATAGAGAAGAGCAGGCATAATGACCTTTGTGTTTTCCCAGAGTACCCATCATGGCACTTATGATGGTTCACGCAATGGGGCCACTTCTGCTCCCTGAGAGTTGCTAAGTCGTCACACGTGAATGCTTGAAGGGAAGGAGGAAGGGAGAGTGGGATGGAACCCCCTAAGGGAAGACTGGAGAACAACCTCTCCTCCAGTTCTTAAGGCCTCACCCGGGGTAGAAGTCAGAGTAGCTTGGCTCTTTCCACAAAACAAGAAAGAGGGGGGCGGCCATACTTTCTACCGACCCTGCACAATGTGTTCAAAACTCACCGCTGGCCACACACTGTGCAACATGCTCTCCCAAGGGTATGAGAAGCTGGACACTCTTCTCAAGACTGCCAAGCAACGGTCTAGGCCCCCCTCTGCCACCAGCTCTGACAGCAGTGGAACAACCGAGGAGACGACAGACATGGTCAAGGCTGGAAGATACCAGGAGGACACTGGACCTGACTCGGCTTCTGAGAGGCAAGCAGAGTACGATCTCGTCATGCTGAGGAATGCACCTGCACCTACGGCCCAAGACAACACGGTGTATGCGCAAGTATTCCTCAACTTGCAGGTGAGCCCTTTTGACGAGTACACCTTCCCTCCTCCTCCAGTTCTAACACCATCCAATATCCTGGATGACTTAGTCCCCCCACACGGGGAGCCAGGACCAGCAGCACACGGGCAGACAAGTGTGGCTCTGCTCATGTTAACCAAACCTTGGGATCCCTTGGAGTGAAGGAGCTCATCCTCGGCTCCCAATCTTGGGCCATTAATAAGGGAGATGTCAAACAACCAGAAGCACTGTACCCACCGCACTAAGACAGCCACCGCCCTCTGTGTGAAATCTGAACCTGGTGGGTGTCCCCTCTCCTTAGGGGCTGAGAGTGACACCCTGAAAAGCTCTCATCTGGTGAGTACAGATAGTCTGATGTTGATCTGTTACAGGGAAAGACCCTAGTTCCTCAACAGAAAGAGGGTTCGGCCACAATCTACAGCTGTATCCAGACACCTCAGAAGGTGAGAACAATTTTTTCTGTATCCCGAGGCTCTTAAAGTAAGGAATTATTGTGCAGACCATTTTAACTGAAAGTCCTAGATTCCCATGGCAAAGGAGCTTAAGTCCTACCCACTATCTGCCCCCCCCCCCCCCAGACACACTCCGTGGTCAATAGAGATGCTTACACAAATGTTTCCGATTTATATCTGTTTGGCCAAAGGCTAAACATTTCTAATTGAATTAATAATATTTTATACTGATTATTCTTACCACTAACTAGCATAAGGGGCTGCAAACACAAATAGTGTATAATCTATGTATATTTCTAAATCTATTTCTTTTTTTTTCCTTTTTCTATAGCTAATCTTTATTGCTTACATTGTGCCAGGAATTGTGCTAAATGCTTCACAAGTTGTTGTTGTTGTTATTGTTGTTTTTAATGTTTACTTATTTTTGAGAGGGGGAGAGAGAGAGAGAAAGAGAGAGAGCAAGCAGGAGAGGGATAGAGAGAGGGGGAGGCAGAATCTGAAGCAGCTCCAGGCTCTAAGCTGTCAGCACAGAGCCCGAGGTGGGGCTCGAACTCACGAACGGTGAGATCATGATCTGAGCTGAACTCGCATGCTTCACCAACTAAGCCACCCACATGCCTCCTAAATCTATTTCTAACCCATCTCAATCCACCAAAATGGCAATTTCCCCAAATAATTAGAAATTAGCCAAGAGTCCAATGCCAAGATGTTTTGGAGAATGTGCCATTAACTACAACACATTGGTTTTATTGTGGTGTTAAAAGATCCCTTAATGGTAGAACTTACCATTAAATAATAATAATAACCCACTTTAACACGAAATTTTACAGTTTACAAAACATTGATATTCTCGCATGATCCTTAGGACAGCTCTATAAATGTGCTGTCATCCCGAAGCCGAGATCCGGAGAAGTTAAATTTGCCTCAAGTCATACAGATAGTAGTTGGACTTTAAGTATTAAAAAACCACAAGGAGCTTTAAAATAATCCTGAGTAATCTTAAACAATTAACCTTGGCTTGAATCTAGCTGCCTGCTTCACTTTCACTTCCCTGAGAACATTGGGTTCATATATACTTTTGCTTTCAAATCTCCAGAATTCCCTCCCTGTTTTCCTCCTTGTTTTAACATGTCCAAACAAGATTTTTTAAATGAGTATTTTATTTATTTTGAGAGAGAGAGAACGTGCAAGCAGGGGAGAAGCAGAGAGAGGGAAAGAGAGAACCCCAAGCAGGCTCCAAGCTCAGCGTGGAGCCCAACACGGGGCTCGATCTCACGACCCTGAGATCATGACCTGAGTCAAAACCACGAGTCGGATGCCCCACTAACTGAGCTGCCCAGGTACCCCCAAAACAAGACTTTAAAAAAGAAGAGCCCTCAAAGCTTTTCAGTTATGCTACTTCCCTGTGATTGATGAATCAATCAGTAGACATTTATTGAACACCTTTGGTTTGCCCAGAACTGGGCTGAGTGCTCTGGGGATTCAGATGTGTTTAAGGCACCATCCTAAACCTTGAAGACCTGTTGTTTTCTTGGCTTTCGGTGAAGGAGTGGAGTTGCTTCGGTCACCTGCAGGGGCAAGGAAAACACTCTACATTAGTTGGGCAGTTCCCAAGCGTTTTCCAGACATTGGAAGCGGAAGATACCACTGCACTGAGGTAGACAGGAAAGGCTCCACGAAAAAATTAATTTGAATTAGACCTTAAAAGATGGATAGAGGGGCGCCTGGGTGGCCCAGTCCGTTAAACATCCGACTCCAGCTCTGGTCATGATCTCGTGGTTCGTGGGTTTGAGCCCCAAATCGCGCTCTGTGCTGATGGTGCAGAACCTGCTTGGGATTCTCCCTCCCTCTCTCTCTCTACCCCTCCCCCACTTGGGTACCCTCATGTACACACACACTCTCTCTCTCTCTCTCAAATAAACTTGAAAAACTGGACCGAATTTGCTCAGTAAAAGTTTGTGCAGATGTGTAGCTCAGTTCAACCATCATTGGCCTCCTGTCCTGTCTTGTGGGAACGTGGCCTATGCTGAGCCAGTAAGGGACGTCACCTATGGCCTTGAGGCCACACCTGTACTTTTCGCTGGATTCTCTCTGACCTGGGCCTCTGTGTTTGGGCCAACACTGGTCAATCTTAAAGTCAGGGACGTCAGTCCCTGCTCTGAGTTTCAGAATGGCCTGGAGTCCCCACATGTCCGGTCAGTGGTACGTGGGTCCCACCCCAGGGACTCCAGACCCCCGCAGCCACCCTCATCCACAGCCTAAGTGGAAAGCAATGCATTTCCCCAGCCAAGGCCTTAACAGGATTTATCCCTTGCCTTCAGAATTTTGAGGACCCGTCCTGATTCCAGGTCCCCTAAGGCTCTCGTTGCCCACTTGGGCAGGAAATTCTCAAACTTATTTTCTGACCCAAGTCCCGGCACGACATCTCGAAGGTTTATGCCACCGTCAAGCTATTGCCGGCCCCCCGCCTCCCCTGCTCCCTGCATCTGCTCACATCTCAACTGTTCCTCAGAGCCCTCCCTGAACAGTCTCCAACAAGGAGGCCTCAGAACCTTGGGACCACGAAGGCCTACTGGTCTGGGCCATGACTTTGATCCATAATCTCTGCCACCCGAAATAGCTTGACATCTTTACATTCTCCAGCTGGGCCAGAGGCTGAGTTCATTAGACCATGGCTTCTTGAGAGCGAGGCCTTTTATTGTCATTTTTGTAGCCCCCTCACCTTGCAGCGCTAAACTGTCCTCTCTCTCCCTCGTGGAGAGCCTAGCCAACTTCCCATTAGGAGAGTCCCCATAAATGCCTGCCGTCAGCTCGATGGATTGTTCCATTGCTGGGCCAGTCCATATGATCCGACTTCTACACCATGGACCTGGCCTCATCTCCCTCTCTCACCGGCACAGGGGCGAGGAAACCAGCGCCTCCCAGGCTTTATTAACCATATTCTTGCGTGTCTTTTGGCTCACAGGTGGTGCCACCACCACAGCAGAATGATCTGGAGTCTCCTGAAACCCCTACCTATGAAAATGTGGACTGAAAAGAAAAGCAGCTGCTGCTTCTCTCCCTGCGGTCGGAGAGGGTTCTGGACTGTGTAGGGCCTGGCGCTCTTACAGACAGAGCACTTCAGAACTGCCTTCAGCATCTCAAAGGTGCCTGGGTTTGACCCTCGCCCTTCCTTTCACCCTTGTAACTTCCCAAGCCCATGAACATATCAGACACAGGCTCCTTCTTGGAGTCCCTGGCCTTCAAGATGCCCCTGCTCCATCCATCTCCACGCAGGCTCAGTTTCCCCCCTCAGTTCAGATGCACCACCTTAGAGCTTTGCCAAGGCTGGCCACATGTGGCTGAAAGGGCCCTGGACCTTCACACCATCTTCTAAACAGGTGATAAAATGGATCCAACAGATATTCCCACTCATGGGCACAAAGATCTGTGTAAAATTATGTCCACTGCAGTATCTTTTAAAATAGAAGGACAGAGGGGCACCTGCGTGGCTCGGTCGATTAAGTGGCCAACTTTGCTCAGGTCTCGCTGTTCATGAGTTCGAGCCCCACGTCAGGCTCTGTGCTGACAGCTCGGAGCCTGCAGCCTGCTTCCGATTCTGTGTCTCCCGCTCTCTCAGCCCCTCCTCCATTCATGCTCTGTCTCTGTCTGTCAAAAATAAACTTTAAAAAAGGGGCGCCTGGGTGGCTCAGTCAGTTGAGCATCCGACTTCAGCTCAGGTCACAATCTCACAGTTTGTGGGTTCAAGCCCTGCATCGGGCTCTGTGCTGACAGCTCAGAGCCTGGAGCCTGCTTGGGATTCTGTGTCTCCTGCTCTCTCTGCCCCTCCCCCCCTTGTGCTCAGTCTCTCTCTGTCTCTCAAAAATAAATAATGTAAAAAAAATTTTTTAAATAAAAAAGTAAATAAACTTAAAAAATTGAATGAAAGAACAGAAATAGCCTAAATGTCCATTTAGGAAGAATCTGGCTAAATGCCCAATGGCATATCCAGGCAACAGCAAGCCCTGCCACTTTTGTAAAGAAAGTAAAGACCAGAGGGGCGCCTGGGTGGTGCAGTCGGTTAAGCGTCTGACTTCAGCCAGGTCACAATCTCGCAGTCCGTGAGTTCGAGCCCCGCGTCAGGCTCTGGGCTGATGGCTCAGAGCCTGGAGCCTGTTTCCGATTCTGTGTCTCCCTCTCTCTCTGCCCCTCCCCCGTTCATGCTCTGTCTCTCTCTGTCCCAAAAATAAATAAAAACGTTGAAAAAAAAAATAAAAAAATAAAAAAGAAAGTAAAGACCAGTGTGTGCTAATAAGGAATGAGCTCTAAGAACGGAAAGAACAGGGTCCAACACAGTACGTGTCACTTGCTACCAGTTGGATAAAGAAGAAATGTGTATTGGGGCACCGGGGTGGCTCAGTCAGTTAAGCAGTCGACTCTTGATTACGGCTCAGGTCATGATCTCATGGTTCGTGGGATCGAGCCCCACATCGGGCTCTACTCTGGCACCACAGTCTGGGATCCTCTCTCTCCCTCTCTCTTGCTCTTGCTCTCTCAAAAATAAATACATGTTAAAAAAAAATAAAAACGAAGAAATGTAGATCTGTATGCTTATGTAGTTATGCAAAAGCTCTGAAAGAAAATAACAAAAAAACTTATCAGGGGCTGCCTCTGGGGAGTGAACTAGGTTGTTGTTTTTACTGTATGCTTTTTTGTACCTCGGATTTCTGTTTTTAATCATATGTGTGTATCATTCTTTGGATATCTTTTTTAAGGGCTTAAAATGCCCCTTCCACATAAACTTCCCATATTTACCCAAAGGAACTTCCCTCCTTATTGTCAGGTCCGGCTGTAGAACAGTCATAGTATGTCTCCTCTCCCCCAGACTGTAGCACAGCCTTATCCCCGTGAGTTGTTCTGCCCTTGACTTATATTCATGATACTATAGTGTACGTTTGTGTCACATGCACCTCGAAGCCCATTTTTTTAAAATTTAAGTTTCTTTATTTTTGAGAGCGAGCGAGCGAGCACGAGCAGGGGAGGGGCAGAGAGAGAGAGGGAGACGCAGAATCCGAAGCAGGCTCCGGGCTCTGAGCTGTCAGCACAGAGACCAACGCAGGTCTCGAACCCACCAACCATGAGATCGTGACCTGAGCTGAAGCCGGACGCTTAACTGACAGCCACCCAAGAACCTCAAAGCCCATTTATGTCCTTTAACGTTGGCATTCTGCTGTCATACTCTCCTGCATGTGGCCGTGGAGTCAGTAAATCTTCTGTGTCCTACACTGGGTACCCCCCGGGGGCCAAGCAGTGCTTCATACACAGCAGGAGCTTAATTACTGCTTGTTCGCTGGCTGGTCGTTGCATGGATAATTATCCTTGTAAGGCATTATTTCAGAAGCTCAATGAAGATACATAATATGATGATGTTGTACATTATTACACCCCAGAATACAGCGTCCCCAAAAGCTCTGGGCCCCTAGGGTCTCTTCTGCTGCTTAGATAAATCTGGCCAGCTCAATATCTACACAACTCAGGATGCATGAAAGGCCAAGTCAATGGCGAATGTCTTTGGTGTTCATCTGAACTGTTCCAACACCCATCATTTCCTGCTCCTTCGGCTTCCAAACTCCTGACACTACAACTCAGCTCCCAGTACATGCCCCGGAACCCCCAGACTCCTTTTGCATATGTTTTCCTCGTTTTTAGCCCTGACACCTCCTCCAAAATGTGGTCTGTCCACATCTGTCTCCAGGAGGAAGCCAGCCAACCGGCCACACAGCCCCCAGGGGACAGGGACCAGGCAGGACATGAGCAAGTGTGTACTGTGTGGCTCTCCCCCACGAGACTGAGTGGCCCCGGATCTGGGAATCCCGGGATCGTCTGCTCCAGTGTGAACAAGGCTGGGAGACCCTGATAGATTGCAAGGAGTCCAGACCCCTCTCCGTAGGAATCAAACAGACATGTGTTTAGTGATGGGCGCAACTGCCCTTTGGCTACGACAGACAGAGAGGAAAAGTACAGAATACGGAGGGGACGGAGGGGACGGAGGGGACGGAGGGGACGCATTCAGAAAAGAAATTTAGATTGCCTCCGAATAACAGCATAGTCTTCTGTTAAATTCATATGTTAAATACAGAGCGGGGTAATTGAAGAACCAGGCTCCACATGCTGCCTTAGGGCGTCTGGTCTCTGAGTCGGACCGCTTCCCGTTCACCCTCACCCGTCTCCTGGGCTCAGCCAGAGTCTCAGGCCTGGGCCCCACAGCCTGGTGGAAGAGTCTGGCCCGAGGACTCTGGGAGCCCAGCAGTCTAGCTCGCAGCTGCTCGGCTGGCTGAGCCCTCCCTCCAGCATGCGCCATGGAGAGCGCTCATCGGCACTCAGAACTTGAACAGAATATGGTCTCTAATTGTGAAGAAGCTAAGACAGATTTCTGAATATGTGTTTTTAATCGATAATGGGTTAATAATCACACATCATACCGCAGACAAAACTGGTCCCACGGCCCAGTTACTGGGACAGCGTGGACTCACGGTGATTTTTCCACTCTGAGATGGGTTTACTTTGTACCATCTACTCTCACTCCTGCCCTCTCCCTTGTGACCAAGCGGCCAGAGGTAAAGGTTTACTATGTGGTGGGGGAGTTTTTCCTCTGTTTTTGAGGACAGCCTAGGTCCGGTCCCTTGGAGAACCTGCCGGCAGCTTACAGCTACTTAGTTCATCCTCGTGGGGTGGAGCTGTTTCTCTCCCCGAGTCACCATGATCTTTCCTTCCCCTTTGGAAGAGGGGCCTGGGGCAGGGGAGGGTCTAGAAATGTGGTCATCTCAGATTAAAGAAGAGGAGAGATGAGGAACACATTAGAAATCCAGGGGAAGGGATCTTGATGCTAATAATACAACACTCCGCATTTGCATAGCGTTTGCGAGGCTCGTGGTGCGCCCGCCCGTGGACCTGCTTTGCAGTCTTTCGAGAACTACCCAACCTCTCCGCCCAGTCTTGTCCAGTCTGTAAGTTGAGAGATATTATTTAACAGTCTTGGCTGAGAGAAATCATGTTAAAAACAAGATATAGACCCTGAACGAACTCCCGTATCCTCTCCGGACCAGGCACCATTCTGTAGACTCATGTGGTATCATCCACTGGGCTGAGTCCCAAAGCAGATACTGGGATGTGAGAGAAGGGAGACGAGCGGCAGCGACTAGGCATACACAGAAAAGTTCTCCAGCTCCCTGCGGCTCAGTCGAGCTGGGTTCTGGGCTTTGAGCTGTCTCTTTCCAACCTGCGGGAGAGAAGAAGAACTTCAGACCCTCCCACAGGAGAGCCTCACAACACCCTGGTGAGGTATGAATTGTTGCCTCCATTCTGCAGATTGGGAAAGCGAAACTCGGAGTGGCACCACAAATAACTCAGGCTCAGCAACGAATATGAAGTCATGGAGGGGCTTGAATCCAGTTCCTCTGGCTCCAATCCTAGTGTGTTTTTTTTTTAACCACACCACCGTTCTTCGTGACCCCACCCTAGATTGCGTTGGCCCACTCAGTGTCCCCTACAACAGTGGACTGTCCCCTGGGCTGTCCAGTTGGCGTCAATGTGGGGCTACAGCTGAAGTGCCAGGAATCCCAGCAGACACCCATCCGCCTTCTCCCTCACGACCACTGGCAACATCTTTCTTGGACCACAGGCGGAAGCTCTGGTGTACCATGAGTCTAGTGGGTGGGAGTGCCCTCCACGCCTTCGTTTCTCTGAGTAGAAATGGGAAGTACAATTGTCCCTACCCCATAGCATTCTGTGAAGATTCAATGAGATAACTGACTTGAAACCACTGTCGGGCTACAATATACCCGATACACCTCCGATATACCCTCAACTGTTGAGTCTCTATTTTCCAGTCCTTAAATGGCCTGATGGGAATCCATTCAACCACCAGGATCAATGGTCACTTTACAGTGTCCGCCCCCAGCAGCAGCTTAAGATGACCTGTGTCCTAGAATGGTTCCCAATTACTTGCTAACTTTAGAAAATCGTTTAGATTTACTTATCCTCCCTTCTCCACACTCCTGCCCTACACACCCTTGGAAAGGAGAGACGTCCAATGTGCAGCCCACAACTGGGGACTAGCCAGAGGACAGCCCTGATTTAAAACCCAAGCTCCCCAGTGGGAGTCCAACACCAACACATGATACAACCTTGAATTAGACCCTCACTTTCCTTCGACTTCAGATTCTTTGTCTCTAAAATGAAAATTTGGATTAGGGGATCCCTAAAACCTCTACGATTCTGAGACCCTATGCATGACTTTTTCACAAACGTACAACTTCCAGGCCATCCTGTGGGCACTAGACCCCTCCGGAAGGAGCTCCAGAATCTTACCTCTTCATAGATAGTATTATTGAGGGAAGGGCCGTGGTTCTTCTTCTTGGATTCAGACTGGAAATTCAGACAGTAAAGAGTACTTAACTTCAAGTTGGGAAATGTCCCACACCTAACTGATGTGAGGCTCCAGAACAGACCTCTGAACCCACTTCCCACACCCACATACCCCTCAGGCCCGCACGTATACACACTCCCAGCACATACACACGTGTCTTCAGACAGACCTGATACAAATACCACCTGTGACCATGCATCTCATCAACACGTAATAGACACACCCCCGCAGCGTAAGCAGTTCTAGAACACACGTGAGAACTACCCGTAACACCTGCCCTGACCCTGACCACGGTGAAACGCTGGAAACGCTGGAATTCAGAAGCACTTTCAGTAATATGTAGTCTCCCAAACAACACCAAGCATGTGACCCTGGTGCCTGTGACCATCCATATGTCCTTGTATTACGGCACAGAACTTAAATACAAATATCCCTTGAGGTGGAAGCCAAGTTGATTGAATGGCTTATTGGAAGGAGAGTGAATAAAAAAGCCTGAAAACCTGTTTGAAACCTCTCCCCCCATTTGACCCTGACCTGCATGTACTCAACACTTCCGCAGTTTGGCACATTCCCAACTTCCCATACTCTCATGTTAAGTTTATATCTTCATACTGTGACTCCAACCTTGGAAATACCATTCTTCCAACCCCTCTCCCACCCAAGGTGAAAAGATGACCATGGGCACCAGGTACACATAAGACCTGTGAGCTCAGCTTGGAGCAGGGTTTGAGAGGACCATGACGGGTTGCCTCAGCCTAGAGCCCTCCATCAGCAGATGACTGGCCAGAACCCTTTTCTGGTTCCCTGAAAGTCACCATTGCGTCTCTCTAGGTCCTGGCTACTCCTCTGGATCTGGGCTATATTCTCCCACCTTGGTAACCCCTCTGCTATCTCTCTCCACCATAGCCTCAGCTGACCTGCTAAGGACTCCATGGTCCCTGTGCACAAAGCACTGCCCTTCTGTCTCTGATTGTGCTTGTCTCACAGAAACTCCTAGAGACACTCCTTTAATCCACTGTTCTCTTAGACTTTGACCTGTTCTTTTTCTCCAAATAGACTTCTAGTTAGCCCATTAACATTTAAGTAGAGCCCTTGAACCCGAGCTGCTCAGATACACACACAGCAGAAGACAACTCACAGGGAAGCACACACACCACACTCGGCAAACGCGCACCCGCCTGTGCACACGCAAAATACACAGCACCCCCTGCGGGAAAAGACTCACCTTCCGGGAAGGCTGTACCAATGCGTACAAGGTGTTTGCTTCTTGTGATGTGGAAGCAGAAGGCTAATGAGAAGACAAGTAAAAGTATTTCAGAAGCATAGATCCAGGACAATCCTAGGGAGGGAGGTCACCTCTTCCACGCCTCCCCCCCCGGTTCTGCCCGGGCAGAGCTGAAAATACTATTCAAAGGAGCCCTGGACTCCAAGAGGTCAGACAGCCTGGATGCTGGTCCTGCTGTGTCAGTAAACATAGCTGCTATCCGTTCAGCACTTACTGTGTACTGTGGGGCCCCCCACCCTTATAATACATCCCTGTGATAGGAACGATCACCATTTGCCCCATTCGACAGATGAGGTTCCTAAAGGGAAAATGGCCCAAGTCAGACGGTATGTTCGCAGGAGAAGCAGAATTTAAACCCCAGGCTCTCCACAGCGCTGTCCTCAGCCCCTCAAGTGCCTCCCTTTGGCAACATGCCTTCCTTCTTCTGCACCTGAGCCAGGTGTCCTCAGAGGCGGGTAACCGTCTTCCTTCTAAGAACTCCAGAAGAAGAGGCTCCTTCTCACTCACTCAACCTCTCAGTCTGGGATGAGCTCTTCCTTGCATATATTCAGACTCGTTTTGTGGGAATCCAATGCGGCTAAAGCCAGAAAACTGGCAGATAGCTTACATCTCTCTTGAAGGCGCTTTGACTTGGACCCACTGTCAGTGAATCACATTACCTTATGGGGAGCAGGACGAGGAAACGCCCAGCTTGGGAATTCCAAAGTGGCCATGAGGGTTGAGCACCTCTCTCCCTCCTCCCCTCCCTTCTTCCTCCACTCCCCTCTTCCTTCATTGTCCTTCCTTCCCCTGTACCTCATTCACTTTCTCTCTTCCTCCTCTCTTGATCTTTCTCTGAAGCCTGTCACCATCCCCCAAGGATTTTCTCTGCCCCGCAGCTTAGCCACCAAATTGGAGAGGTTGCTCCTCCCGGACTTAATTCTTTAAAAAATAAAAAATTAGGGGTGCCTGGCTGGCGCAGTCGGTTAAGCGTCCGACTTCGGCCAGGTCACGATCTCGCGGTCCGGGAGTTCGAGCCCCGCGTCAGGCTCTGGGCTGATGGCTCAGAGCCTGGAGCCTGTTTCCGATTCTGTGTCTCCCTCTCTCTCTGCCCCTCCCCCGTTCATGCTCTGTCTCTCTCTGTCCCAAAAATAAATAAACGTTGAAAAAAAAATTTTTTTTTTAATAAAAAATTAACGGCTCTGGAGTGGCTCAGTCGGTTAAGCCTCTGACCCTTGATTTAGGCCCATGTCATGATCTCACGGTTTGTGGGTTTGTGCCCCGTATCGGGCTCCGTGCTGACAGTGGGAAGCCTGCTTGGGGCTTCCTCTCTCCCTCTCTCTCTGCCTCTCCCCTGCTCGTGCTCTCTCTCCCTCTTTCCCTCTCAAAATTAAAGAAACACTGTTTACAAAAAAGAGTTGCTTTTAATTTTTTTTAATTTTTAAAAATGAAGACTTAAAAATCTTTAAGCCATTTTTATCAGAGACTTTTCATCACTGCCACCTAGAGGCAGTGTTACCCTTGAAGGAGATACCCTGGCCTAGGTTGTAATGTCGTTTTAGTTGTCGAAATTAGAGGATGTTTCTCCAGTTTAGGGGCGAATGTCTGTCATCCCAGCATGTTAGAGGTGGGGAGGGGCAGGTGGAGTGGAGGCTCAGAAGCCCTTTAGCTCAGCTTTGCCACCACCCAGGTCTGTGGCCTGGGGCACGTGAGTTAACCTGTGTCTGTTTCCTCATCTGAGAAATGGAGGTTGTGTGAGACCTACTTCGTGAGGCTGCTTTGTGAGATTCATTAAGGAAATAGACGTGGGGGCGTCTGGGTGGCTCAGTCGGTTAAACGTCTGACTCTTGAGCTCAGGTCACGATCTCACTGTTCACGCGTTCGAGCCCCATGTAAGGCTCTGCCCTCACAGTGCAGAGTCTGCTTGGGATTCTCTCTCTCTCCCTCCCTCTGCCCATCCTGGGCTCTCTCTCTGTCTCTCTCTCAAACTAAATAAAATAAACTTTAAAGGAGAGAAAATGGACATAGTAAGGACTTAATAAATGTTATCATGAAGTCATAATAAAAGAGAACAATCCAGATCCATTCCTGAAAACACATACAATAGAGAGCAGAGATTTTCTTAAAAACTATAAGGGCCCCAAGTATTGGCAGTAGCAGGGGGGGAGAACAGAAGCTGGGTCCCCTGACGAGCTCCCTCTTCCTGCTGACTATCTGGGCCCCACCTGCTGCCAGGCGTGGAGAGAGAAAGAATGCCTGCACCAGTCTTGCCCGCTCTGTTCAGCTCTGCCAAGGTACTTCAGAACCACAGGGATCTTTCCACCAACTTGACGCAGACTCCGGGAGCACCAGGCTCTTATTTTGCCGTTCAAGAGTGCCAGCTTGCGAAAGGCGTCAGGAAGCCCCACAGACAGGTATGGAATGGGTTCGAGAAAACAGAACCGTACCTGGGACTGGATCATGGAGTAGATGGTGCTCCCTTCTCCGGGGGAATTCGGCTTCTGCTCCTGCACAGGAAATTGTAAACGGGGGGTGGGGGAAGGGCCTGGGTAGCTCTGTCTATTGAGCATCTGACTTCCGATTTTGGCTCGGGTCATCATTTCACAGTTCGCGAGATCGAGCCCAGCGTCAGGCTCCACACTGATGGCACAGAGCCTGCTGGGAATTCTCTCTCTCCCTCTCTTTCTGCCCCTCCCCCGCCTGCTCGCTCCCTCCCTCCCTCTCTCTCTCTCTCAAAATAAGTAAACGTTAAAAAAAAGAAAGGAAGAAAAGAGCACCTGGGTGGCTCAGTCGGTTGAGCGTCCGACTTCGGCTCAGGTCATGATCTCACGGCTCATGGGTTCAAGACCCGCGTCGGGCTCTGTGCTGACAGCTCGGAGCCTGGAGCCTGCTTCAGATTCTGGGTCTCCCTTTCCCTCTGCCTCTCCCCCCCATCTCTCTCTCAAAACTAAACAAACATTACAAAAAAAAAATTTTTTTTAAGAGGGTCTCCTGGAAGGAGGTGGTCATTAATCACCCCAGGATGGGGAAAAACAGTAGAAAAAGCAACTCACACTGGAGTCATTAAGTGTCACGTGCAAGGAACCACCCAGGTGTGAAGGGATCCCACCGAGTGACCTGTCCAAGGGGTCTCCTGCCACTTGCTTTACTTTGGTAACTTAGAAACTTGCATTTGCCACATAACCATTGATAACGGGCTGAGCTCTGAGTAGGGCTGAGATCTGAGCCTTACGTCAGGGCCTTCACATTCAGAGGTTTTCACTGTTTCAAAGCCCCCTCTCTAGATCCAGCCTTAGCAGCTAGTCTGCCCTTGGCCTCCAGCCAGCGCCTGGGCAGCTACAGAGCTGGATGAAGTCCTGGACGCAAGGCCAAAGGCACGTGCCTTTCCTGTTCTCTTCCTGCCCACAGGAGATGGGGCTGAAGGTGTTTTGTGCTGCCCACTCCTGACTACATATTTCCAGTTGGGCTCTGATGAGGAAGTGAGAGGAGGCCAACAGGGCTCGTTGGACAAGGAAGAAGCTAAGAGCAAAAAAACAGCAGCCGTCTTGGAGGGCAGAAGAGTTGTGGGCACCTGGCAAGAAACAGGAGCTTCCTCTTTTTCTTTTCTGCCCAGACCTGAGGAAAGTGTCTGCAGAGAGGTCAGAAGCGAGCCCCAGAGGAAGATCACGTGAGCTTGAGATTTAGGCCTGCAGACAGAACCCTGGAGCCAGGAGGGAAAAGCCAGCAAGGGAGGAGGTCCCAGAGCGAGGCGCTCCTGAGTCAGAAGCAGAGAAACAAGCCTGAGTCCCCCAAGAGGTTTCTTATACTCTAAATAGATTTCCTCTGGGGGCGCCTGGGTGGCTCTGTTGGTTGAGTGTCCGAGTTCGGCTCAGGTCATGATCTTGCGGGTCTGTGAGTTCGAGCCCCGTGTCGGGCTCTGTGCTGACAGCTCGGAGCCTGGAACCTGCTTCGGATTCTGGGTCTCCCTCTCTCTCTCTGACCCTCCCCTGCTCACGCTCTATCTCTGTCTCTCTGTCAAAAATAAATAAAACGTTAAAAAAAATTGTTTTAAATAGATTTCCTCTGTTCTCCTTCATAGACCTAACTGAAAGGACAGGCAATGTGTCATGAGCATAGGCTTCAGTGACTGCAGTCAGATACAATTGCCTCAGGAATTTGTCCCAGCAAATGGTGGTGATGGGGGGAAAAAGACCCTTTGTGTTTCTTACCCCATTATTCCACTGCTGAGCAAGGAAACAGGGGCGGGGGTAGCTGCCCCGATTCGTGGTTCCCCCCAAACCCAGACCTGAGGGAAGTGGCTTCTCTGTTCTACAAGGCCTCATGCAGAGGAGCCCAGCCCCTGTGACTTCCTGCCTTGGCCTCTCAGGCCGAGCTCCAGGAATGGGGATAGGAAGAGGGCCTTCCTCCCCCCCCGCCCACCCTGCCCACTGGGCAGTTGGGTTAGGCACTGCCTTTCCCCCAGGTCTGTCACCACTTCCTGCCCTGTCCAGGGGCAGAGCGGTGGGGGGCACCCTGCACCGTTCTGCAGTTCCCTTCTCCGCTGCACCCCCCCGGGGACAAGGCGGAGTTGGCCCCTGCCTGCCGAGGCTGGCTGGAGGGGTTCCCAAGGAGGCCACGCCGGCTTCGCGGCTTCGTGCTAACCTAGCTCCCTTCTCCAGCACCTCAGCCGGACTCAGGCCTCTTCCCAAAATGCCGTGAACGCAGACCACGGGGCCAGCTACAACGCTCTTACGCTTTGGCTCGTCGGCCTGGCATCCTCCGCAGCCTGGGCGACAGCCAAGGGACCCAGAAAAGCAAACTTGGACTTGCAAGGCACGAGAATCTGTGGCCAGGCGCAAAATACGAGACAGCTGGACTCTTCCCAGGGCTTAGCCCAGCTGGAGAGGCTGGGCAGAAAGGAGGATGCCGGGGCACCGTTTGGCCAGGCAAGAGCAGTGCTCCGCCGTCTGCTGGGGATTTGTCGGGCTCCGTCCTTCTCAGCAGGTTTTTTTCTTGTTTTCTGCTTTTCCTCCACAGCCAGAGCTAGCAGGCTGGTGGGGAAGACGGACGGAAAGGCCACGGGTCACTTGGAAAAGACACTAGTGTCCCTGCTCCGGATGGCCATCCTCCCGAGAAGCATCTCCCAGGCTAGTGAAGAGAGACCCCGGGCCCTAGGGTACCGTACCTGATTCCTCTTGATTTGCACGTTGTTGACATCTTCATAAACCGTCAGAAACTCCTCTGTGCCGTCCTCTGTGAGAGAAAAGCAGCAGAGACAGAGATGCAGAGACCTCCCGAGGGCGTCCTGTCCAAGCTTCTGCGTTGCACGGTCCCACCTCCAGCCCAGGTGGCCAAGACCTCGAGAAAGGTTCTAGAAAGGAGGCAGACGGGTGCTCTCCCCAGAAGGCCAGCACGGGACCAGCAACCACCCGACACACCTACTCCGTCAGGCCCCGGGCAGCACCCCAGCAAGCCGGCCACCGGCAGGTAAATCTGCACGTTGGGCTGTATACACCTCGAGGAACCCCGGAAGGCGTGAGCTGGGAGAAAGGCCCCCCAGACACACACACACACACACACACACACACACACACGCACGTGCACGCACACACGTCCCAACGCTCTAGAAGAGAAGCAGGTGCTGTGCTCCCAGGCGGATGCATTGGGGGATGGCAGGTCGGGCAACAGCACGTCCTGGGGACCCTCCACTTACGTGACTTCTTCATCTTCCTCCTCCACACACAGAAGCCGGTGAGGGCGCCCAGGAACAGCATGATTAGAAGGACCACGATGATCACCAACAAGTGCAGAGACTTGTCCTCTGGGGACATGGACGCGTGAGGCCTGAGCACTCAGCCTTCTCTCTCCTCCCTTCCCGTCTGACACGGGACTTGCCTGAGACCCACACTCCTCTCTCAGGCCCCGCTGAGCTCATCAGCAAGGCTGGCTCTCTGTGTAGTGGGGTGACCTCCCCCGAGTGATGCTAAGAGCGTGGATACTACTGTCTCACAGGCCTGGCTCCGTGCCTTTGGGCAACTCCCTTAACTTCGCTGAGCCTCCATTTTCTCACTTACAAAAGGAGACAATGTTGGGGCACCTGGGGCTCAGTCAGTTAAGCATCTGACTCGACTTCGGCTCAGGTCATGACCTCACGGTTCGTGGGATCCAGCCCCACGTTGGGCTCCTTACTTCCGGTGCAGACACTGCTTGGGATTCCCTCTCTCTCTCTCTCTCTCTCTCTCTCTCTCCCCCTCTCTCCTCTCTCTCTGCCTCTCCCCCACTTGTGCTCTTGCTTCCTTCTCAAGATAAATAAATAAACTTTTTTTTTTAAAGAAAGGAGAGGGGCAGGGCGCCTGGGTGGCTCAGTCAGTTAAGCGTCTGACTTCGGCTCAGGTCATGATCTCGCGGTTCGTGGGTTCGAGCCCCACCATCGGGCTCTGTGCTGACAGCTCAGAGCCTGGAGCCTGCTTCGGATTCTGTGTCTCCCTCCCTCTCTCTCTCTGCCCCTCCCCCGCTGACATTCTCTCCCTCTCTCAAAAATAAACAAACGCTTTTTTAAAAAGGAGATAATGTCATCTACATAAGGGGGTTGACCACATGATCTGATATGTGCACGGCATATGTTACATCTGTCCATTCTTTTGTTAACTCAACAGAACGTATCGCACCCCACTACGTGCCGCGAAATTCTCCCATTTCCCCTTCCTGCCCCTCCTGCCTCCGCTGCTCTTCCTCATTTGAACTTCCACATTTAACGTCAGTGTCGCACATGCAGCCTGCTGTATCAGCCCGCCCGCAAGGGGAGAAGGGAAAGGAATTACGTGCTCTTCACAAGCGTTACCTCATCTAATCTTACCAGCAGTCCCGCCAGGTACCTGTTATCATCCCCCATTACCCGGCAGAAAAACTGAGGCTCAGAGAGGTTGGGGAAACTGCCTGAGATCACGGAGCTAGTGAATCATGAAACCACAGCTGACGTGACCCAAAAGCCAGTGTCCCTGTGACTCCAAATCACTTCGGCTTGCTCGTTTCTTTTTTGCCCAGGAATGCCTAGTTTTGTGGCCCCTGCTGGGCTGTCAGCTCTTTAAGGACAGAGACAGCAGGTAGGTTTTTACCTGCAGCGCCCGTGCTGATGGAGCACTAAGTATTTATCTGATAAAAATTGGTGCAAACTTAACTCAGGGTAACTTTTAGGATGTGCATAAGCAATAAACCAAGAACTCTTCCAGGAACCCCTGTGACCATCCTGATGTTCCCAGGACACAGCCCCAGGACACTGCTGTTACCTCTTGGGGAACTACATGGCCTGGGGGAGCTATCACTTGGGAGGAGGAAACAGGTTCCCCATCAGTCTCTCCCAGGAAGAGATAATCAGCAGCCATAGCAGGGCTGTGACTCATCAAACAGACCAGCATTCCCTAAAATGAAGGAAAAAGTCGAATCTTCTGGGAGATGCTTGATGGGGATGAAACTCATCCCGACTAAGATAGGCCTGGTTTATGGGAACTGTGTGCCCAGAGACCAGGACTGCCCCAAGGAGATGCTGCAAAGCAGCCAAGGGATCTCATGTCCAGGTATGTCGGGCATGAGCCTGGTTATGGGGTCCAACACTTTCAGCCCCTGTTAGAGCCCAAAGTGCTCCACTTACGCTGGGAGTCACCCGGACAGTGCAGGATGAAGGTGCGGTTTGTCCAGCTGACCGAGTTGCTGACATTGCAGGTATATATGTGCGAGCTGTTGGCATCGATCTGGTCCTCCAGCGTGCTGTGATTCCTTGCTGTCTCGATCAGCACGCTCCCTCTATACCAATCATAGCTCACGTTACCACCGCTGGGGACCGAGCAGGACAGAGTCACTTGGCACCTCCCTCCCTCCAGGACCTTCGAGTCCTGTAGTACGTGGGGCTCCCCTACGTGATCTGGAAGCAGAGATTCTGATCAGAAAGGCACTGGAAATAAAAGTCCTACAGGAGTCCGAGGGGCAGGCTGCGCTGTTCTAGGGACTCACCAAACACAGAAACCTGGAACGTGTAGTCCTTAACTTTCCCATGCTCATCAGTCGCCTCAAAGATGTAGAAGCCGCTGTCCTGCTGCTGAGCTGCCTGGATGGTGAGACTTAAGTTCTGGGTTGTAAAACCGAATCTTTTGTTGAGGTGATTCAAAGTCCAATTTTTATCGCTGCAATAATCAGACTCACACTTCCAGGTCAGTATCACAGAAAATTCTGAAGGTGAGGGCCCCGGCCGCTTCCATTGAACAGATTCTATGTTCTTTGCCAGTGTCTTGGGAGGCCATAACCGGAGACATGTTCCTGAGAGTCCAACCACACGTTTAGCAGAATCTAGGGATTCCAGAGAAGAGAGCTCAGGCTGGAGGAGGTAGGAAGGGCACCAGCCCTGAACACTGTGGGCAATCGGATGGGACTTCCCTTGTGGCAAGAAGATGGGGACACCCATGAGGAGACCAGAGGCTAAGAGAGCCTAGACGTGTACTTCCCTTGCCTGCCTCCCCTCTCCCCAGGCTCTGTGCCCCTTGTCTAGAGGAGCCCACCGGCCAGTAATAATAGCTAAACTCTCTCGACTTCTTACTGTGGGCAGCAGATTTTAAACACTTCATGTGCTTTAACTATATTTAACTACATGTTTTAACAGTGACCTTATGAGAGTTTTATCCCCATTTTACAGGTGAAAAAAAAAAAAAACTGAGTTAGACAGAACTGAAAAGTAACTAGCCCAAGCTACACGGTAAGAACAATGAGCTTGAGATCCACTCAATTTGCTTTTACAGGACGGGCTCTTAACCACAATGTTACAAACACCATATCCGACGTGACTCCCTCCCTGCGGTGCTGAGGCAGCCACTACTGGCCAGCGGTGACTGCTGAAAATTCTGAAGGGCCACACCCAGTAAGCCTGGCCTTCCAAGCTGAATCCATAGCTCGCTCCGCTGAGCGAGGTTCATAACTCTCTCTTGTAGCACTTAGCACATCAAACTGCGGTCATTACTTGTTAATGTTTGCCAAGTTTCCAGTCCCTAGAAAGTCTCCATGGGGATTGATCCCTAAAGAATAGGGGCGCCTGGGTGGCGCAGTCGGTTAAGCGTCCGACTTCAGCCAGGTCATGATCTCGCGGTCCGTGAGTTCGAGCCCCGCGTCAGGCTCTGGGCTGATGGCTCAGAGCCTGGAGCCTGTTTCCGATTCTGTGTCTCCCTCTCTCTCTGCCCCTCCCCCGTTCATGCTCTTTCTCTCTCTGTCCCAAAAATAAATAAACGTTGAAAAAAAAATTAAAAAAAAAAAAAAAAGAAGAATTAGAGAAAGGGGCGCCTGGGTGGCTCAGTTGGTTGAGCGTCCGACTCCGGCCCGGGTCATGATCCCACGCTTCCTGGGTTCAAGCCCCACATCGGGCTCTGTGCTGATGGCTCGGAGCCTGGAGCCTGCTTCAGATTGTGTGTGTGTGTCTCTCTCTCTGCCCCTCTCCTACTCTGTCTCTCTGTCTCCCCAAAATAAATAAACATTAAAAAAAATTTTTTTAAGAAAAAAAGAAGAATTAGAGAAAACTAAAAGCACACTGCCTTGGTATATCCCAGCACTTGTCCTCCACAGGGATCGAGATGTATGCTAATTAACAGGGGTGTGACAGAGCTGCTTGCCGTTGCCTGACCCAGGAAAGCCTAGTGCTGTCAGTGAAGAAAAACAGAAGGTCCAGTGGCCATTTTTGGCAGGGGAGCTATGTGGCATGGCCCCGTGGATGCAGGAAATGAAAAGGTCTGCCAGAGAGGGTCAGAAAGAATTTGGAAGAGAGAATAAGAGATGGGGATTGTTATACAAATAAATCTGTTAACATAGAGGACGTTGAGGGGAAAGCAAGGGAGAAGGAGATTTTTAGATGTCTTACATGCATTATAAATGCCCTCACTCCCAACCACACCTTCACCTTGGCATTTCCTCAGGAGCCGGAGTAAATAATCGAAGAAAGTTTAATTACTATTTGGTTGATAGACTGTGTTTCTTTGATCTTGCCACTCCTAAGAATAAAACACATAGGGTTCCAGGGCACCTGGTTGGCTCGGTCAGTAGAGCATGCGACTCGTGATCTCAGGGTTGTAAGTTTGAGCCCCATGTTGGGTGTAGATACTACTTTTTTTAAAAAAAAGAATCTTAAAAAAAACACAAAAACAAAGAAAACACATGGGATTCCTATACATAGTCTCATGATTTGAACTGGCTCAGCCCATTGCCAAACTTGAAACAGACATTGTGCCTTTGTCTCCTATGGTCCTATGTATGAGAACAGGCCAACCTATCAAATATTGCACAGAGATCCTGAGAACAATCCCCACTGGTTACAATCCCCAGTGTGACCAGGGCCCTGAAGAGGTGGGGCCTCTTTGTGTTTAAGGCTTCCTGACTCCAGAGGGTTTGTGATCTGAGAGCAGGACATACTTTTACTTCACGGCATACACTGAAGAGTTAAGAAAATCATCTAAAGAATTCTTTCTTATTTTTTACTGTTTAGTCATTTTTGAGAGAGAGACAGCATGAGGGGGTGAGAGGCAGAGAGAGAGAGGGAGACACAGAACTCGAAGCATGCTCCAGCATGCTGTGCTGACAGCTCAGAGCCCGACACGGGGCTCGAACACACAAACCGTGAGATCATGACCTGAGCCAAAGTCAGACGCTCAACCGACTGAGCCACCTAGGTGCCCCTAAAGAATTCTAGTTCTAATAATGGAAGACCACATTAATACATGCTAACCAACCCTCCCACAAAGAAAAACTAGAAAAAAAAAAAGAGCAAAATATAAAAGCATGTTGCTAAAGGCATCAGGGAGCTAATAAAACAGTGAAATATTATGGAGCCAAGATCTGGAAGAAGGAAACTCAGAGAGGTAAGACCAGCATTTTTTACTTCTATCCCTGGAGGCTTGCAATAAACTCAAGGAACTAAAAGAACATGGGGTTCAGGGACCTCGTGTTAAGAAGTGGGTATACCTAAAATCCATCAGATTTGGTGGTAGTACCATGAAGAGCTACACTCTGAGAGTAAGAGCGAACAAGAAGTAGACAAGATCTCACAGGAACTGAAGCCTAGTTTTGAATGATCTCAACTCTGAACTGGATTAAAGTGATCCAGAATTTCCAGTATTTCTGACCTGGCTGTCTACTAGAGGCAAATGTGAGTTATTCCTGGAGGAAAATAACATCGACACGGGCATTAAGTTATTTCTAATGCATAGTGTCCAAAATGAAATAAAAAAACAAGCCAGCATAAGAAGAGGAAACGTGCCCAAAACCCAAAAGAAAATATAGGCAATAGAAACAGACTCAAGGGGCATCTAGATAACAGAAGTATTGGTCATAAACTTTAAGGTGATTATGTTTAATGTTTCAAGGAATTAAAATTTAAAGTTTGAAAATTTCAGCAGAAAATCAGTGTGAAAGAATGCAAATCTGGCCATGCCCCTTGCAATGTGACTTTGTAGCTCCTCCCCTCGTCAAAAGATGGGGTTCGTTTCCCTATCTCCTGCAACTGGGCTGGCCTTTGCAATACATTGCAGCAAGAATGAGGTTGTGCCGATTCTAAGCCTATGTCTGAAGAGGCATCGCCCATTTCTACTTGTTCTCTGGGAGCCTTGTCTAGCTGACGTGTTAACAAGTCTAAGATAGCCTGCTGGAAGATAAGAGATCACACAGAGCGAAGGGAAACAACCACAACTGAGGCCACCCTAGATCTGCTGCCATCTCCAGCCAACCTGACAGCTGACCATATATGCATGAGTGACGCAAGCAGAAACCAAAAGAACGGTCCAGTGAGCCCAGCCACAATCGCAAGCTAGCACATTCGCTGTTGTTCTAAACTACTAAGTTTTGGGGTCGTTCATTATGCAGCAACAGTTATCAGAGAAACTGGATTTTTTTAAGACTCAAAGGACAGTTGTAAAAATGAAACATAAAATAACTGAAAAATTGGAACTGAACTCATTGGAAAGATATAAAAGCCGTTTATGCCACTGAAAAGAGAATCAGAAAACTGGAAGATAAGGCAGAACAAAATATCCAGATTGAATTACAGGAAAACAAAAGTGGGGCACCTGGCTGGCTCAGTCAGTAGAGCACGTGACTCTTGATCTCAGGGTCGTGAGTTCAAGCCCCATGTCGGGTGTGGAGTTTACTTAATAAAAAACATATATTTCAAAAATGAGGGTGCCTGGGTGGCTCAGTGGGTTAAGCATTCAACTCCTGATGTCAGCTCAGGTTGTGATCTTGCGGTCGTGAGATTGAGCCCCACATGGGGCTCTACGCTGGGCAGGGCCTTCTTGGGATTCTCTCTCTCCCTCTGTCTCTGCCCCTCTGCCACTTGCACGCATGCACTTTCTCTCTTTCTCAAAATAAATAAACTTAAAAAAAAAAAAAGAAAAGGATGGAAATATACAAGAAAAAGTGTAAGAAACGTCTGAGATACGGTGAAAAAAATCTAACCAAAGCGTAACTGGAGAGCCAGGAGAGGAGAGGGAGATAAATTCAAAAGAAATAATGGATGAGAATTTTCTAAAACCGACAGCCATCAAAACAGATTTGTAAGAAGCAGACTCATAAATATAGAGAACAAACTGGTGGCTGCCAGAAGGAGGGGAGATGGGAGGATGGACAAAAATAGGTCAAGAGCATTAAGAGATAAAACTTCCACTTATAAAATAAGTCAGAGAGATGAAAGATGGATGAAAAGTACAACATAGAGAATATAGTCAATAATATTGTAGTGACCAGGGCGCCTGGGTGGCTCGGTCCGTTGAGCATCCGACTCTTGGTTTCGGCTCAGGTCATGATCTCACTGTTTGTGAGTTTGAGCCCCATATCAGGCTTCACACTGATAGTGCAGAGCCTGCCTAGGATTCTCTCTCTCTCTCCCTCTCTCTCTGCCCCTCCCCCATTCACTGTCTCCCTCTCTCTCTCTCTCTCTCTCAAAATAAATAAATTTTAATAATAATAATAATAACAATAATACTGCAGTGACCTTGCATTTGACCAACGGCAACTATACTTATCATGGTCAGCACTGTGTAATGTATAGAATTGTCAAATCACTACTTTGCACACCTAAAACTAATATAACATTGTATATCAACTGTAGTTCAATAATAAAAAAAAAAACTAAATAAAAATAAATAAATATAAATAAAATGAGGAAACTGATAATAAGCCAGAGCACAAAAAAATTCTCTAAGACAGATTTATAGAATGTACTACAAATACCAGGAGCACCTGGGTGGCTCAGCTGGTTGAGCATCTGATGCTTGATCTCAGCTCAGGCCTTGGTTTCAGAGTCATGAGTTCAAGCCCCATGTTTAACTTGTTAAAAAAAAAAATGTGCTACAATCCCAAGCAATATTAAAACAAAACAAAAAAAACCCCTAAGCACACTTTTAAAAATTATGCAAACCAAAAGCAAAGAGAAAAATCTTAAAATAGCCAAAGGGGCAAAAAACTAAATTGCGTTCACAAAAGAAACAATTTACCACTGACATTTAAACATAAAAGATAAAAACCAGAAGATAATGAAATGATATTTTCAAAGTGCTGATAGAACATAACTACCTACCTAGAATTTTATACCAGTGAAAAAAAATACTTCAAAGATGAAGATGAAATAAAGGCATTTTCAGAAAAACAAAAACTGACAGAAATTGTCACAAGCGGATCCGTATTAAAGAAAATGCCAAAGGACACCCTTCAGATACAGAAAATGACCCAAGATGGAAACTCGAAGATAAGAATAAATAAATGCAGAGCAACAGAAACCATAAATACATCGTTACACATAAATGAATTCTGACTGTGTAAACACATAATAATGAGGTCTTGCGGAGTTAAAATATTGAGAGCATTAAAATACAAACAATAATAACACTTAATTTGAAAACAGGGCAAAGAAAATTAAAGTGCCTTGTCCAGAAGTGACAAAAAACTATTACTTTATATTAACTTTGATAAGCCAATAAGGCATTCTCTAATCTGTAGGCTAATACCTAAATGAAGAGTAAGATGATATGTAATTATGAAGTTAATACATAGGGTGAAGAAAGAATGAAGAAATAAATGTAATCAATCCAAAAGGAGAAAATAAAGAATAAAAAAAAGGAGTATAGAATAGGTGGAACCGGGGAAGGTAAACGGCAATATGGTGGATTTAAATCCAAAACACTAAGTAATTACATTAAATATAAACAGACTTAATACTCAGATAAAAGGCAAAGATGATCAGACGGTATTAAAAAATAAACCCCACTACATGCTTCTTACAAGCACCATTTCAACATTTTTTTTTTTTAATTTTTAAGGTTTATTTATTTTTGAGAGAGATAGAATGTGAGTGGGTTAGGGCAGAGAGAGAGGGAGACACAGAATCAGAAGCAGGCTCCAGGCTCTGAGCTGTCAGCACAGAGCCCCACGTGGGGCTCGAACCCACAAGCTGTGAGATCATGACCTGAGCCGAAGTCGGACGCTCAACTGACTGAGCCACCCAGGCGCCCCACCATTTCAACATTTCTTACAAATGAAAAATACATGGGGCACGTGGGTAGCACGGAGAGTTAGGCATCCAACTCTTGGTTTTTGCTCAGATCATGATCTCATGGTTCATGGGTTTGAGCCCCACATCAGTCTCCATGCTGACAGTGTGGAGCCTCCTTGGGATTCTCTCTCCTTCTCTCTCCGCCCTCCCCCACTTGCTCTTTCTCAAAAAGAAACAAATAAACTTAAAAAAAAATTTTTTTTAATGAAAAGTATGTTCCAGGGGTGCCTGGCCGGCTCAGTCAGAAAAGCATGCGACTCTTGATCTCAGGGTCATGAGTTTGAGCCCCACACTGGGTGTAAAGATTATTAAAAAATAAATAAATAAACTTTAAGAAAATGAAAAATATGTTTCATACAAACACTAACCATAAGAAGGTTGGTATAGCTATATTAAGATTAGCCTACTCTGACACTTAAAGTCTACTTTGAACTTTTTTTTTTTTTAATTTTTTTTTTTTCAACATTTATTTATTTTTTTTGGGAGAGAGAGAGAGAGACAGAGCATGAACAGGGGAGGGGCAGAGAGAGAGGGAGACACAGAATCGGAAACAGGCTCCAGGCTCTGAGCCATCGACCCAGAGCCTGACGCGGGGCTCGAACTCGGACCGCGAGATCGTGACCTGGCTGAAGTCGGACGCCTAACCGACTGCGCCACCCAGGCGCCCCTACTTTGAACTTTAAGGGAAAATGCATTATTAAAGATCAAGAGGGATCACTCACTATGTTGTATACCTAAAACTAATATAACACTGCATGTCAACTATACTTTAATGTTTATTTATTTTTGAGACACAGTGACAGAGTGCAAACAGGAAAGGGGCAGAGAGACCAGAAGACACAGAATCCAAAGCAAGCTCCAGGCTCTGAGCTGTCAGCACAGAACCTGACCAGGGCTCGAACTCACGAACCGCGAGATCATGCCTTGAGCCGAAGTCGGACGCTTAATCAACTGAGCCACCAGGCGCCCCATATGTCAACTATACTTTAATAATAAAACATTTTAATTAAAAAATTTAAAAACAGGGGCACCTGGGTGGCTCAGTCGGTTGAGCGTCCGACTTCGGCTCAGGTCAAGATCTCGCAGTTTGTGAGTTCGAGCCCCGCGTGGGGCTCTGTGCTGACAGCTCAGAGCCTGGAGCCTGTTTCAGATTCTGTGTCTCCCTCTCTCTCTGCCCCTTCCCTGTTCATGATCTGTCTCTCTCTCTGTCTCTCAAAGATGAATAAACATTTAAAAAAAATTTTTTTTAATTTTAAAACAGATAATTAAGTCATTAAAAAATAAAAAAGACAAATAAGAATGCTTAATAAAAACACAAAGTCCAATACACCAGGAAGATGTACAGTAAATTTGTTTGAACAATTTAAAATTGTTTCAGCCTTAAATTTTACAGAAGTAAAAGGAAAAATGGAAAAAAGCCACAGTCATAGCAGGAGCTACCAATAATACCCCCAGTAACAGATGGAAAAAGCAGGCCAAAAATAATAATAATAATCAGTAAGGATACAGAGTTGAAAAACAAAACTAATTAACAAATTTGACCTAAATAATCTATTTAGGATACTTCACCCAGTAATGTCAAAATTTACATTATTTTCAAAAGTACATCAACATTTTGGGGAGCCTAGCTGGTTCAGTCAGTGGGGCATGCAACTCTTGATCTTGGGGTTGTAAGCACCAGCCCTACGGTGGGTGTAAAGATTACTTAAAAATAAAATCCTACAAAAAAAAAAAAAGAGAGAGAGAGAGAGAGTACATAAACTTTTACAAAATTTGAACCATAGGTAGAGCCATAAAATGATTTTAAAACTAGAAATCAACATAAGGAAAGATACCTTACAAAAAATTTCTATTTGTTTGACTGAACTCAAGAGAGAGATAAGAAATCACAATGGAAATTAGGAAATATTATGAACTAATTAATAGTGAAAATACTATATATCAAAATTCATGGGGCAGCTCTTTCTGTCCACAGGTCCTGTCCCTGTGCTTTAATAAAACCGTAATTTTGCACCAAAAAAATGAATAAATAAAACCTCATGAGATGCATCTAAAGCCATGATTAAAGGGGAAATTATATATATTATGCATATATTTAAAAATACATATAAATACATATATTACAAAAATAACAAGGTTGAAAATCAATTATTTAAGCATCAATCTCAAGAACCCACAAAAGGAACAACAAATTAAGTTCAAAAAAAGAGAAAGGATGCAGGGAAAGAGGAGATGGAAAATAATTACACAACAGAGGATCAACAGCCTTTTTTTATTTTATAAAAAAAATCAAAATATGGTTAATGCATAGATAGATTGATCAAAAGAAATGTGAAAGGGTACAAATAAGCAACATCAGGGTTTTTTTAAGTTATCACCACAGTTCCTACAGATATTAAAACCTTAAGAGTTGTAGGGGTGCCTGGGTGGCTCAGTCAGTTAAGCGACTGACTCTTAAGTTTGGCTCAGGTGATGATCTCAACAGTTGCATTAGCTCGAGCCCCACGTTGGGCTCCACGCTGACAGCACAGTCTGCTTGGGATTTTCTCTCTCTGCCCCTCCCCTTCTTGTGCTCTCTCTGTCTCTCTCCAAATTAATTAATTAATTAATTAATTAATTAATTAAAATATATAGTTTACAAAAAGATCTTAAGAGTTGTAAACTGCTTTCCATCAATAATTTTTTATAATTGAGATTAAATAGAAAAATGTATTAAGTACATTGAATCTATACTGAAAAACCTTCTCACAAAGTAAACTCCAGACCTAGTTAGCATCCCTAGTTAACTCTAAGAAATATTTTAAAAGAAAGAACTCCAATCTTACACAAATGCTTTTAGAGATGGGAGATAATATTTCCAAATTTGTTTTATTAGGTTAACATATTTATCAGGTTGACACCAAAATCTTCAAGGATATCACAAGAGAAGAAAATTCAAGGCTCTTTCACTCAGGAACAAAAAAATCCTAAGCAAAAACTAGCAAACTAAATAGATCAAAATATATAAAAGAACAAGAAAGCACGGCCTATTTATAAGGGGGAAGGGGGGGGGGGAAGAAAGTAACAGAAACTACCTGTGAAGAAGCACAGACATTGGACTTAATAGGTTCTCTTAAATATGTTCAAAGGGCCAAAGGAAACAAAGAACTGACAAAGAACTGAAGGAAGCCAGAGGAATGATGTCTCAACAAATAAAATATCAATAAATAGAAATTATAAAAAGGAATCAAATAGAAACTCTGGAGCTGGAAAGTATAACAACTGAAATGAAAGATGCACTAGAGAGTTTCAACAGCACAACTAGAAGCTAGGTCAATTGACATTATTCAGAGTGAGGAACAGAAAGAAAAAAGAAGAAAAATCTGTGAGATGCCCTGTGGGATGCCAGCAAATATACCAACATGTGCATAGCAGGAGTCCCAAAAAGAGAGGAAAGAGACAAAGGGGCAGAAAGAATCTGAAGAAGCAATGGCTCAGAACTTCCCAAATTCAATAAAAGCCATGAATATACACATCCAAGAAACCCAGGGAACTCCAAGTTAAACACAAGAGATCCAAACTGAGATATACCCTAAAATGTTGAAAGCCAAAGACAGAATCTTGAAAGCGACAAGAGAGAAACAACTTGTCACACACAAGAGATCCCCAGTGAGATTAACAACCAATTTTTCTGCGGAAACCATGAGGCTAGAAGGTGGTAAGATGACATGTATAAAGTGCTAAAAGAACAAAGCTACCAACCAAGAATTCTATATCCAACAAAATTATCTTGCATAAAAAATGAAGGACCAATGAAGAAGTTCCCAAACAAAAGCTGGGAACTGTTGCCAACAGATCTGTCCTGCAAGGCATGCTTGAAGGGACAAAGATGTGAGGCAGTAACTCAAAGCCACGTGAAGAAATATAGAACAGCGCTAAAGGGAATTACGTAGATAACGATAACAGCCAGTATTATTGCATTCTGGGTTTGTAACTCTTCTTTTCCTATCTGATGTGAAAAAAAAATACTCAAAACAACAATTATAAATCTATGTTAATAGGCACACAATGTATAAGGATGCAACTTGTGACATGAAGTGGGGAAGAGAGAGCTGTACAGGAGGGTTTGTATTCTCTTAAAGCTGAGTTGGTATTAATTCAAACTAGCCCCACCCCCTGTCCCCCAGAGGGCAGACAGGACTGGAAGCAGAGTTAATAACTGATCACGTCTGTGTGAGAAAGCCTCCATAAAATCCCAATAGCACAGGGGTGCCTGGGTGGCTCAGACGGTTAAGCATCCGACTCTCGACTTCGGCTCAGGCTATGATCCCACGGTTCGTGAGTTTGAGCCCCACATAGGGCTCCGCCGCACTGACAGTGCAAAGCTTGCTTGGGATTCTCTCTGTCTCTGCCCCTCCCCTATTCTCACACACCTGTGCTCTCTCACTCTCTCTTTCTCTCTCAAAATAAATAAATACACTTTTTAAAAAATCCTCGTTTAAAAAAAAAAAAATCCCAATAGCACAGGTCTGGGAAATTTCCAGGTAGGTGAACACGTCCACACCGGGAGGATGACACACCCCCCAACTCCATGGAGACCGAAGGTCCCGCACTCCGGACCCCCCACGCCAGACTTTGCCTTATGTGTCTCTTCATCTGGCTGCTCATCGGTATCCTTTGTCATCTCCCTTAATAAACTGGTAAACATAAGTGTTTCCCTGCTCCAGCATATTAATCGAACCAGAAGAGGGGGGTGGTCCTTGGAACCTTTGGTCTCTAACCAGTTGTTCAGAAGCACAGGTGACAACCTGGGTTTGTGACTGACGCGTAGTCTTGTGGGACTGAGCCCTTAGCCTGTGGGATCTGATGCTGTCTCTGGGTAGACAGCATCAGAATTGAGTTGAATTATAAGACGGACACCAAGCTGGGGTCACAGAGAATGGGTTGGGAAAACTCCCACACAGGTGGTGACTAGGAGTGTCAGAAGCAAAGCGTTCTGTGTGAGTAGGAACGGAGACACACGGGAAAGGAAGACAAGAGGGGAAAACTGGGTGGTGTTCCAACACAGTTTTTTTGAAATGTGAGGGGAATGAACGGGGAGCGGAAAGCCAGCAGAAACGGAGCAGCTGAAGATCAGAGATGTCATCAGGGGTCAAGCGGGTCTTGGATGAAGTGGTGATGCCCAGAGCACGCGGGAAAACACCGGCCACGGAAAGGCAGAGGTGGATGGGGTTGCTCGTGGGGGTAAACGAGGTGCTTGACATTGGGGAACCCCTCACCGGCGTCTCTGACACTGGGGAATGGCGGCGGGTTACTGGACTCCCTCCCTGGCATCTGCTTTCTTGCAGAAGGAGGGGGTAGGCTCATGAATGAAGCCTGTGTCAGTGGCACAGACCCTGGGTGAGATGCGGAAGGTCTGGAATCAGCTTTCTGGGGAATAGGAGGATCTGAGGGCCAGAAACAAGGATTCCCAAGACACCTGTTGCTCGGCTGAGGTTGGAGGCTCCGAATCGGTGGTTGCTCTTTGGTGCTGAATTACCCTCTGCAGCCCTCACCAGCCTGGTGTTGCGGGGGAGGCAGGAGGTCGGAACCGGCCGGGGCTGGAAGGGGATGCAGGCGGGGTGTTGTAGGGAAGGTACAGTGGAAAAGTGAGCAAGCAAGGTACTGTATACTGGGTGCTGTGACTCAGTCCCTGTCCTGGGGGGCTTATACGCCAAATGGAGACCCAAGAAATGCCAGTGTGAAAACAGAACCTTCGCACAAGGTCAGCCCTGCTGGGTGAGAGATGGAGAAGGTCTGACAGGGAGGGCTGGCTTGTTCAGAGGGGAGAAGCCACAGCAAATTCCGGTGGTCAGGGGAGGCCCCCGGGGCCACCACCACTGCTGTTGCTACTGCTTAGCAGCTCTGGGGCCCCTCTTCCGGTGGTTAAGAGCGAATGGAGTAAAACAGTAGCTCTGCAGAGGGAGGGCAGAGGACAAGTGATCAACTCCACCGCCAACTCGGGACGACATGGGCAGCCCCCATGGAGGGCGGTCAAGGACTCCAGGGAGTCGCTCAGCCCGGAGCCCGGGTGCCGAAGCTGCAGCCTCGAAAGCCAAGCCGTGCAGCGTCTGCAGTCAGCTCCCTCTGCCTTGGACCTGCTGGTGGAGGAGGGGTGCGGCCTGAGAGCCTGGGAGGCAGGCGGGGGAGAGGCTCGGAGCAGTTTGCTTCCACCAGCCAACAAAAGGATGTTGAGGTTTTCTCAGCTCAGGGTTGTGCCACCAGGCTCGGGGTGAAGGCGACGCAGAGGGCAGCCGCTGGGGACTTAGTGAACAGAGCTCAGTGAGATCCCAAAAGTGCTGGGGCAGGGCCGGCTCCAGTCAAAGCAAAATCATAAAGGAGATAAAACACCCTCCAGGGCCCACGTCCCACATTCCCTCCTGTCTTCCTTTTGACTTAGCCCCACCCTTGGGGCGCTTCACTGGCTATATCGACTCCTCTGCTCAGACAAGGCAACCCAGTAACCTCTGTCGACCTTACTCAGCCCATGCCCTGCTCCCCAACTCCTTGTATCAGTTAACTGGATCAGCTCATTTCTGCTATCTTTCTCCAAGGTAACAGGTGCACTTGCTTTTTGTTTCCCGTTCAAACCCTGTGTTTTCCCTACATCCGTTCAGCTGTCCCTCTGCTCACAGTATCTTTCTACCTTGTCCCCAACTCCTAAGCAATTCTTCATCCTTTGAGGCCACCCCCAGGCTCCCCTCTCCCACCAGAAGCAATCTCCATTTTCTCAGCCCCCACTGTGCTCTAAATGAATCTTGCCCATCAGTGACACTGAGCGTCTTCTGTCTTCCCTTATCATCGCTGCCGCGCAAGCCTGTTTTCCTCCGTCTGAAAGATTCTGAAGGATACGACCAACAGGTTCCATCTGTGCTTCACCCACAGAATCTCTCGAAGTTCTTGGAACACAGTAAAGGCTTAGTGAAGTTGTTTATTTAATCAATTAAATTCAAGAATGCATCTCGGCTAACTGCCAGAAAGGACTCTACTGTAGGGATTTCCACAGAGAGGTGGTTCCCTGGGCTGTGACCTTTGCCTTCCAGGCTCCCCACCCTCGAGCCTTCACTTCCCATTTGTAGGGCCTCAAAACAAAAGCCAGCAGCCCTGAAGCATCATGGGACTCTCATATACTGCTTGGTTCAACCATTTTGGCCAATGGTTTGCCAGCATCTGCTGTAAGACTGCACACATACCCCCACGAGTCTAGACATATACTCAACAGATGCATGTAAACAAAAAGCATGTACAATAGGCTCCCAGCAGCATTATTATAATAGGGGAAGGACCCCAAAAACAAACTAAAGATTCATCAGTAGCATAATGGACGAATAAGCTCATACATATAGTCATACATTGAAATGCCTCAGAGTCATATCATACCAGCTACAAGTAATAACACAGATAAATCTCATCAGATGTTGAGCCAAAAAAGCCACACACAGGGCACATAGCACATGATTCTGTTTATATAAAGATCAAACCAACCTATAATGTCAGAAGTCAGAATAATAGTTGTATTTGGTGTTTTGTTTTGTTTTGCTAGTTTATTTGTTTTGAGAGAGACAGAGCACGAGCAAGGGAGGGGCAGACAGAGAGGGAGACACAGAATCCGAAGCAGGTTCCAGGCTCCGAGCTGTCAGCACAGAGCCCGACGCGGAGCTCGAACCCACGGACCACGAGAGCATGACCTGAGCCGAAGTCGGACGCTTCACCGACTGAGCCACCCAGGAGCCACTAATGGTTGTATTTGTGAAAGAGAGAAGAGCTAACAAGTGGAGAGAATGTGTGGTAGATACGCAAGTGTGTTCATTTCACAGTAACACTGAGATGTACGTTTCTCATTTTGCACGCTGTGCTGTACATGTGTCACACTTTAATAAAAAGGCCTGTTTACGAAGACAATGGCCCAGCTACTCCTAGAGTGATGTCTATGGAACCAGTTCCCTCCGGGATGGTGCTGCAGCCCCGAGCTCTCTGAGTCCCAGTCCACCCCCTCTGCCCGATGACTTCACCGTTCACTTTGCTTCACGGGAGGTGCAGTGAGGGAGAGATAAATAAAAGGAACGGCAGCCGTCTTAGAACTTGCCTGGATCCCAGCCAGAGGGGTCGGAATCAGAGGCTCCTTCCTAAGAAGTGAAAATTCAACACAATCTGTAAGAGCAGCCAGCAAGCAAGCCTTAGAGTCTAGAATCCATGAAATGCTGCCCCGCCCTTTTGCTTTGTCCACGGCCCCTGGGCATTCACAGTCTAGCATGTCCTTTGGGGTTCGCTCAGTTCACGGCTGTGATTATAGACCGAGTCCTGTGACAGATGTCAGCTCCGTGAACAAGGCATCCATGTAACGATTCACCATTGAATCCTCAACACCTAAGCCCAGGGCCTGGCCCAGAGGCGCTTGGGCACATCAGGGAAGGAGCAGGAATCAAGAGTGTGGAAACAATTAGAATGTTTTACAATACAACATAATAATAGCACTGAATGTCTTGAATGCGTGTTCTTGTGTGTTAAAAATGTTGCCTTCTCTGGGGCACCTGGGTGGTTTTGTCAGCTGAGCATCTGACTCTTGATCTCGGGTCAGGTCACTATCTCACGGTTCATAGGGTTGAGCCCTGCGTCAGGCTCTGCTCTGACAGTGTGGAAGCTGCTTAGGACTCTCTCTCCGCACCACCACCACCGCCCCCACCTCTCTCTATCTCTCTCTCTCAAAAATAAATAAATAAACTTAAAAAAATGTTGCATTCTCCCAAAGATCGTGGTTATGATGGTAAAAAACACTCAGAAAAGGGTCCCTCGTTAAAACTTACCATCTCATGCAGAATTCTCTAATTCACTTTTGACTCAATGAATTAGCCAGCAAATTAGTCTCTCCTCTTGAGTCTGATCACCAAACTAAGTGAAACATAGTCCCTGCGTCCAAAGAACTGAGTAACACGAGGGATCATTTTGGGGGGCTCGGTATAAGAACACCTTTCTACGCACGTTATATACCATACCTTCCCTAATGCTCACACATCGCAATAGAGCAGCCACCACTGTTGACTTCACCTTGTGGATGAAACACTGAGAAACAAGAGGTTAGTTAACTTCCTCAACGCCACGGCGTAGTCTGTAGCCTAAAATCTAGAACAGCTTTTCCCAGTGAAACTCTCCGGGAGACAAATAAACTCTCACTTTATTCTACGGATTCTTTAAAGTAGTCACCCATCTATTCAACCAATAAGGATACACTGAGACTCTAATTATGCCAGATCCTGTTCTAGAGGCTGAAGATACAGCCATGAACAAAACAGAGGAAAACCCTGGCCTCGAGGATCTTATGTTCCAGTGAGGTAAAGAGGTGCCTGGGAGACGGAAAACAAAGAAGCGAACAGTAGAGCCCACACAAGGGAGATGAGAACTGTGGAGAAAAATAAGCGGAGAGGGAGGTAAGGCGTTGCAGGGTGGCAGGTTGGCACTCTTAGTGGGAGGCCATCACTGAGACAGTGGTATTTGAGCAGAGTCCTGAGGGGCTGCGGGAGCAGGCCAGGCGGCCAGCAGGGGAGCGGCATCCCAGGAGAGAAAACAGAGTGCAAAGCCATGGCACGCGTTTCGTGCACGTATCGTAGCAGGTCGGGGAGGCTGAATGCAGTGCTATGGGAGAGAGGAAGGGGTCGGGGGTCAGGGAGGCCAGATCTCATAGGCCACTGTGACATGTGTGGCTTTGACTCAGCCTGGAGAAGCCATTGGAAAAAGCTTTGCAAAGCTCGAGAACGATAGAAACTTCTTGCATATATATTATGCATATCAAATTCTTCAGTAAGCCAAGTTTTGTTGTTTTTTAAAGGGTTTCACTGCCATCATATGTCCTGATGGGATGCTCTGAAATAGAGCATCACTGGTGTGGTATTCCTGCCCAAAATGCATAGCCTGGATCACACAAAGGAGCCTCAGACAAACTCAGATTCAGGAGCCTTTCACCAAAACAATGTCTGGTACTCCAAGAATGTCAAAGTCGTGAAAGAAGAAAAAAGGCTAGGGAACAGTTGTAGATTAAAACACATAACAGGGGCAGCTGGGTGGCTCAGTCGGTTAAGTGTCCAACTGTTGATTTCGGCTCAGGTCATAATCCTGGGGTGGTGGGATCGAGCCCCTTATCAGGGCTCATGCTCAGCTTGGAGCCTGCTTAGGATTCTCTCTCTCCCTCTCCCTCTCCCTCTGCCCCCACCCAAAAAAGACAGAACAAAAGAAGGAACACCTGGCTGGTTCAGTTGGTAGAGCATTTGACTCTTGATCTCGGTGTTTTAAGTTGTGGGTGCGGAAGCCTACTTAAAAAAAATTTTTTAATAAAAAAACAAAAGACATAACAAAAAAATACGTAACTGAATGTAATATACGATCTTGATGGGATTCCGCACCCGGGAAGAAAGAATGCCATGAAGCCCGTTTTGGAGACAACTGGTAATATGTAAATATGGTGTCTTTGATGGTATCTGTGTTAAATTTACTAAGTTTGATAACTGTGCTGATATAATATAAGAACGCCCTTGTTCTTAGAAGATACACGCTACAAAATTTAGGAGTAACAGGGCACAATGTCTACAACTCAGTCTCAAATGGCTCAAGAAAAATTATTATTATTATATTATATTATATTATATATATTATATAACATATTATATATTATATATAATATAATATATCATATAATATATATAATATAATAATATAATATATATTATATTTATATATATAATTATATTATATAATATAATATATATCATAGAATATATATAATATAATATACATAATATAATAATATATATAAATATATATTATATATTTATATATAATATTAAATTATTATTATTATACATTTATACGCACATATATATATATGGAGAGAAAGAAATAAAGCAGATGTGATGAAAGGTTAACAACTGGTGAGTCTCGGCGAAAGAAACACCAGAATCCTTTGTACTATGCTTGCAACTTCTCTGGAACTCTGAGCTTACTATTTTAAACTTTTTAAGGGTTTAAAAATGACAGCAAATAAACAGGACAGCAGCTTCAATCAGCTTACACCAGGCCAGCCCCACAGACGCGGGGCACAGCACGAAGACAAAGAAGTTCCTTGAGACCAAAGCCCAGGGGCCCCAGAGCCCGGCTCCTGCTCTCCCTGCAGTGGGTGGGCTCAGCCGTGCCCAGAGACCGTGCCACGGCCCCAGGTGTGGGCACGGGGCCGCCCCTTTCTCCGGTCACACAGGCTCCCCGTCTCAACCGCCTCCACTTCTGCCACTCCCATCCCCAAAGCCAGGCACCAGATCCCATCAGTCCTGTCTCGGCGTTCCCAGCCGCTTCCAAGGCTCCTAAGACGGGGTTCCAACCCCCCTCTCCTGCCGAGGGTCCTGGGTCACTGGGTCCCACAAGGGCGCACACGGGAACCCAGGCTCCAAAGCTCCCTTCTGCAACCTGTTCCCAGCACCCTCTGCCCTGCTCTGCCTGTATTTGTTATAGATTTGTAAATACAAAGGCATTTGTATTTATATTTACAGCCCCCACCCCCCAGTCCTCCGGAACCTAGACTGTGTCTTTAAGGACGCAGGAGTGCCTGAGATGGGTCTTGACCGGGCTTCTAACGGGCCCTGCACAAACACCGTCCAATGCCCCACGCTCTGCCCTTGGCACCCAGAGGGGGCCCTCCTCTTACTTTCTCAGCCATGATGCCCCTCGAAGAGCCACTGATCTAGAATGCAGGCTCCCATCTCAGAGCACCCTGGACTCCACGTCCGAGAAGGGGGGGGGGGGGGGCAGCCCTCAGCTCTGGAACTTTCCGTATACCATCTCCTTCTTCCCCCCCTTCCCGACCACCTGACCCAAGCCAACATTCCCCAAATAATTCTCAGATCCCTAGGAGCGCCTGCGGGGCTCAGTCGGTTAAGCGAAGGACTTCGGCTCAGGTCATGAGCTCACAGTTCGTAGGTTCGAGCCCCACATCGGGCTCTGTGCTGACAGCTCAGAGCCTAGAGCCTGCTTCGGATTCTGTGTCTCCCTCTCTCTCTGCCCCTCCCCTACTCACACTCTGTCTCTCTCTCTCTCTCTCTCTCTCAAAAATAAATAAACATTAAAAACATTTTTAATAAATAAATTAATAATAATAATGCTCAGGTCCCTATAGCCTCTGGGCTGCTGGAGGCTGCTGAGGCCTAAAGGACCAGGCCATTCATGTAAAGTGGCTGTTGGCCACTCCCTTTCCCTCCGTGCTGTTTCCCTGCCTCGGGGAGCAATCTATCAGTCTCCGCTTTCCAGAACCACCCAACTTCCTTAGAGAAACCCAAGCCCAGGGGTCACTTCTCTCTGTTGGTAATCGTACCAAATTAGAGCAGATTTCCTTTGTCCTTCTTGCAGCCAGCAAAGAGGACGCTTTCTCCCCACTATACAGAAAAGTCAATGGAAGCCAGTGGAAAGGAATCTCCTTGCCCCGGGCTGCCCGGATTGCCGAAGGCATGGCCAGACAGACAGGCTTCTCAGGGGCCTCCCACACCAGGGCCAGCCCGTTCCGTCCTAACCAGCCCGCCCGGAGCTGTCAGGAGCCACCCAGACTCACACTTGCAGGTGACCACGTAAGTGGGCACGATCCAGAGGTTCAGGGTTCCACTCCCCCTGCGGGCCCCAGTCCCAAGTGCAGCCTCTCCCCCACCCACGCCAGGCTGGGCCTCCTTACCTTGGCCCTGAAGCCCCTTGAGGAACAAAAGTGTGAGGACGAGAGCCAGCCCCCACATCCCCAGAGGACAGACGGGTCAGCCGGCTCCTCTCCCGCCAGACACGCTGCTGGGCACGGGCTCAGCTGCAGCCAGCCAGCAGCAGAGTGACTGACAGGGGAGCAGAACTGCCTTGCTGTTTGTCCGGCCACAATTTCCTCAACTCAAGGCTGTTCTCAGCGGCTGAGAGCTAACAAGGCCACTGAGAAAGTCCCAGTACCTGGACCTGGTCCGACAGTTCATACAAGCTGAGCTTTCAAAGTTGGCCTCAAGTGGGCGGGTGCTGAGAGTTCACAGTGACTCACAAAACCAGCTTCCAAATCCTGTCCATCGCTCTGCCCCAGCAAGGCTTCCTTGTTCAAAGAGCAGACTCCCAGGACATGTTCGGTTCTCTCCCACCTCCTGGCAGCGTGCAGAAGGCTGCATGGGGACCCAAGAGCCATTATCCCACACTGCCCCCATTCCAACAGGCACTGTGAAGGTGGGAGGGCTGGGGGCGCGTGGGCTGAGAAGTGGAGCCCTGCCTAAGGGGGTGAAATGTGGCAGGAAAGGAGCAGGGGACCCCAGGGAGGTCGAAGAGCTGGGTAAGCTCTCCAAGTTGATACCCGGGTCTAAGCACAAGCCAACTGCAACGTCTTTACCTAGACTTGCTTTTGCTTGTTTCCTATCTGTGCTTCTATATCCCCTCCTTTCCTCTTTTTCTACTTTCCCGCAGCGTCCTCTCTGCCTCTCTTGCCTTCTGTCACCCAGACAGGACACAGACCTGCCTTTGCTGTGCCTCCCCGCCCACACTTCAATCCCACCCTCCGGGAAGGCCAGGCAGCTTTGATCCTTCTTAGGCCCCCATGGAGGGGCACAGGCGGTGGCCCCACCTTCCCCAGAAAGCATTCGCTTTGAGGCCTTCCCCCAGAGGCCCCCTGCCTTTTTCTTTCCTCTGATTTCCCCTTCGCAGCAAATACTTTCAGTTCCCTTTAGGTCAGTCCCGTTCTTTTTTCATCCTTTGATCCATTTCCAATCACCCCAGCTGAAGCTGGGCTGAAGGGAGGCAGACTAGAGCCTTGGCTACCGAGGAAGGAAGCAGAGTGTTCCGGACAGAGCGCAGAATTGGAGGCAAAGACATAGTATACTTGAGTGTCAGGTCAGCAACTTAACAGCCTGTGTGATCCTGGCCAAGTTACCTTCCAAGCCTGTGGGGTCGGTCCTTGGCTCGGGTTCCTCGCAGGCTAGTTTTCAGGATCAAATCAAAAACTGTAGCTGAGAGTACGCATGAAAAAAACTCTGGACACAGGTAAGGTTCCATGGTTTTTTTTTTTCTTTTATTTTAGAGAGAGAGAAAGAGGGAGCCGGTGAGTACGAGTAGGGGAGGGGCTGGGGGAGGGAGGGAGGGAGAGAGAGAGAGAGAGACAGAGAGAATCCCAAGCAGGCTCCATGTTCAGGGCAGAGCCCCACACGAGTCTCGATTCCACAACCCTGGGATCATGCCCTGAGCTGAAATCAAGAGTCAGACGCTCAACTGACTGAGCCACCCAGGCGCCCCCCTTTTATTATTTTTTGTTGCATTTCATTTTTCTTAATGTAGCCCTGCGTGACTTATTCCAGCTGGTGCCATGGCTGTCAACTGTGCTGTTCTATGTCTCCTCCCAAGGGGCAGCCCCCACCCTTAGATGAGGCCAGAGCCCATCTAAGGGTGCTCTTGATGCCCTTGACCTCGAGAAGGGGTGCTCAAGACTGATGCAATAAGAGTAAATTTCCTGCCACAAAAGATGGGGGACAAAAGCCAACCGTTCAAAGCAACTAACCAGTAACATTTACGAACCGGCTTCACCGATCCCGACCCCAACACCAGCTCCATCCTGTCTCCATCAGTTGCGTGGATGCCCCACCAACCCCTGGAAATGAACTGGGACCAGACATACCACTTGGGTCTTGTGGTCTTGTCAGCTAGAATGCAACGGGAAGTTACTCAAATCAGAGAGCTGAAAGCTATCAGCAGAAGGGAGGAGGGGAAGGGACAAAAGCAGGGAAGGAATGTGTTTTGTTTTGCAGAACTAACAGTTCTGCCCAAAGAGATGCCCAGCTAGGTGTGCCTCGCCTGATCAGCCCCTGATGCAAGCCAGCGTGAGCTGGGTTGGAGCCGAGGACCCCTGAAGAAGCCCCCCTAAGTTGTCCCGAAATTACCCTTAGCTCATCATAATACTAAGATCTCCTCTGGGCAGAGTTTTCTGCCACTCTTCGAACATATGTGGTATGCACCAGCCTGTTAACACACTAGGCGTGTGCGATTGAACTGAAGTGCTTTTGTAAGCTCCCTGCCCAAGTCTCCTAACACACTGAATGAAGGCTTCCTGTACTAACTCCACGGGAGACAGCCCTTTGAGAGCTCTCCCCCTGTCTCCTTACTTGTAGCAAGTAATGAAAAGTTCTTTGTTTTCAAACTTCCTTGGGGTGTACTCAGTGCATGCACCCCAAGCAGCGAGCCTCTTGAGTTCGGTTACAGTCTTAACCATACTCTACCACATGATAACTGCTATTCGTCTCCACGCTGCCCTGCCTGACACTGAGTGATTCATCATGAAGTCTGTGCTCTCCCTAGCTAGTGTTTCCAGAGCCTGGCCCAGTGTCCGGTTCTTAATAGTCAGTTACAGAGTGTTGAGGGCTGAAGGAATGAATGATTTCCCTAACGAAAGCATTTCCATCCATCCTGAGACAGTGCTGGTGAGCTAATCCATTGACATCCTGCCTTCATGGGGTTTAGAACTCGCCCTGCAGGGTCCTCGTACGGAGGGCCCTTCTGTGCAATTCGGCCACTTTAGCGTGAAGAACCAAACCCCTACAAAGTCCACCTGAACTCAAGGACTCCCATAGCCCCACTTCCCATGCATAGTCTCCAGGTCTCTGTGAGTCTGGGACATCGACAATTCAGTGACCATCCAGGAAGTGCAGGTTCATCAAGCCCTCCCTCTCACCCTTCTTTTTCTCGAACCATACTGGCATCGTGTTTCGCTGAGTCAGGGTCGTTCTTGTATCTGAGCCCAACTGCAAAAGTCACAAGTCACCGAGACCACCCACCTGTAAGATTAATTATACGTTTGGTGTCCCTACGACCCCCTTCAGTTCTGATAATTCACTAGAAGCCGCTTTAACAACCATTAACATGTGAGATACCTATGCCCTTTGACCTAGCAATACCCCCTCTTTGAATTCACACAACAGAAATACTCCAACGCACCAAAAATATTTTCACTAATGTCCAAAGCTAAGTAAGTTTCTTTCTTACAACACTGTTCAGTGAAAAAACTGAAAATAGCCAAAATGTTACTAAGTAGGGAATTTTTTTAAATGGTGTATTCATTCTATACTATAGTATATTAAGAAGGCTTTAGGGGCACCTGGGGGGCTCAGTCGGTTGAGCGTCCGACTCCGGCTCAGGTCATGATCTCACAGTTCGCGAGTTTGAGCCCCACGTCGGGCTCTGTGCTGACATCTCGGAGCCTGGAGCTTCAGATTCTGTGTCTCCCTCTCTCTCTGCTCCTCCCTTGCTCGTGCTCTGTCTGTCTGTCTCTCTCTCTCTCAAAAAATAAACATTAAAAAAAATTTTTTTAAGGCTTTGAAAAGAGTAAGATGGGGTCACCTGGGTGGCTCAGTCAGTTGAGCATCAACTCCTGATTTTGGCTCACATCATGAGCCCAGGGTCATGGGATGGAGCCCCACATCAGGCTTTGCACTGAGCATGGCGTCTGCTTAAGATTCTCTTTCTTTCTCCCTGTGCCCCTCTCCCCTGTTTGCACTCGCTCTCTCTCTCTCTCTCAAAGAAATTAAGAAACAAAGTAAGACCAAAGTATATATATATTCACATTAAAAGAGCTCTAGGGGCGCCTGGGTGGCGCAGTCGGTTGGGCGTCCGACTTCAGCCAGGTAGCGATCTCGCGCTCCGTGAGTTCGAGCCCCGCGTCGGGCTCTGGGCTGATGGCTCAGAGCCTGGAGCCTGTTTCCGATTCTGTGTCTCCCTCTCTCTCTGCCCCTCCCCCGTTCATGCTCTGTCTCTCTCTGTCCCAAAAATAAATAAACGTTGAAAAAAAAATTTAAAAAAAAAAAAAAAAGAGCTCTAAGACATTCAGAAAACAATCTGCATAATGTAATTCTGTTCAGGTGGGCAGAACTGAGTGTGTGCATTTGTGTTCTCTGAGCGGGTGTAAAGGCAGAGAAATGTGCCTGGGGGACAGTATTCGTGACAGTAACCTTTAGATAAAGAAACAGAATTTTCAGGAGGGGTGAGTGAGAGGGTGACTGACTTTTTGTTCTTACCTATACTTCTGTTCGGAACTTTTTACAATGGCTATGTTACACATGTGATGATTGGAAATAACAGTTCCCCAAGTTCCCAGGTTTTCGAGTACGTAACGTGAGACCAATGCATTAGCCAGGGATTTCCAGGGAAACAGAGCCACCTAGGAGACGTGTAGACATAGACAGAGAAACAGAGATAAAGATAGAAGTAAAGATTTATCACGCAGAATTGGCTCATGCAATTGCAGAGCCAATGTCCTGGTTGGAGGGCCATCAAGCAGAATTCTCTTTTACCCGAGGGAGGGTAAGCCTTTTGTTCTCTTCAGGCCTTCAACTGATTGGATAGGGACCACCCACATTGGGAGAGCCATCTGCTTTACTCAGTCTACCAATTTATCTTTTTTTAATGTTTACTGCTTTATTTGAGAGAGACAGAGCATGAGCTGGAAAGGGGCAGAGAGAGAGGGAAACACAGAATCGGAAGCAGGTTCCAGGCTCCAAGCTGTCACAGCACAGAGCCCCACGCGGGGCTCGAACTCACTTACTGCGAGACCATGACCTGAGTTGAAGTCAGACGCTTAAGCAAATGAGCCACCAGGTGCCCCAAAATTCCATTAAGCTTTAAAATATCCCTACGCACTGACACAGTATTTTCCAGTGTTCCCAGTCCAGAACTCACGTCACCAGTCAGTCTGCTTTTTCTGACTCTTTAGAAAAGGTGAACTATGTTAATCCAGCTCAGGACACTGGCCTTTGCTCTTGCCTGTCAGAGTTGTGGAGTCCCACGTTCCCCACCTACTCCTGAGGGGGGCTTCCCTACCAGCTGCTAGCCTTAGAACGCTGCAGGATGTAAGTAAAGCCAAGGTCTCGATCACCAAAAGTATTAGTCACTGCTTGTGGGTCCGAGTGGAGGGGGACGATGAGGCAAGGAAGAGTATAAAAGTTCGAGGGCTGCAGGGTAAGAAAAATGTTTCAGCCTGGGGCACCAGGCTGGCTTGGTCGGTAGGGCATAGGGCTCTTGATCTCAGGGTCGTGAGTTCAAGCCCTGCATTCGTTGTGGAGCCTACATGCATATATACGTGCATACGTAAATACATTGGAGCCTGCTGGATGGAAACCAGAGGAAAAGAAATGTGTCAGCTAAAAGGTGGTAAGGGGAGGAAAGAAGGCAGGAGGCAAGTTCATGACCCCCGGGGAAGCATGGAGCCTGGGTTTGTACTGGACAGGAGACCATGCAGTAAGGCACTGCTAGGGCTCAGAGAAAGATCTAGTGTCTGTAAGGGCTGTAAGAGGAAAACATACAAACCACAGGTGACAAAAAGTGAGTCCTCGTTATCTACCAGACACTCCACGCTGATTAATGGCCCCGTTTTTCAGGTGAGAAAAGCAGGTTTCAGACAGAGCTGGGACTTGAACCCGGGACTGAGTTCAAAGCCTGAGCACAGAATCATTAATTATGCAACAACTGACCCCACCAAGGGAACTGCTTGAAAATAAGAACTTTTACATATTCCTGCTGAGTGAGAAACGCAGAGGAAAGGAAGGGAAATTCGGCAGTAATGACTTCCTCTTGCTAGAAGTCATGTCTCCCAGCCTCGCTGAGAATCTCTGCCGAAACTAGAGAAAACGCCTTGGAACCTGTTGATGAAATGCAGGAGTGAATCCCCGAGCCCGTGAGAGCGGCTGAGCTGGGTGGAGCTCCCGGCTTGTTTCCTGGGGCCCCAGATCCATAAATTAAAAGAGATGCCAGGCTGAGATGCAAAGGGAAACGACCCTGTGGGCATCCAGGAGACAGTGGGAGACACTCCCAGTCAATATGTAGGTGCTCCAGGTGTAGAGGGTGACAGGCCACCAATCAACTCCTGAGGAAATGGGGCTCAATCTCTGCTTCTCTGTGCTGGAATGAAATGTTCCTACAGGGGCACCCGGCTGACTCAGTTGGTGAAGCACGTGACGATGATTTTCATCTTCAGGTTGTGAGTTCGAGCCCCATATTGGGTGTAGAGATTACTTAATAAATAAATAAAAATAGAATCCCTATAATAAAAGTGTTTTTTTTTAATTTTTTTTTAATGTTTATTTATTTTTGAGACAGAGAGAGACAGAGCATGAACAAGGGAGGGGCAGAGAGAGAGGGAGACACAGAATCTGAAACAGGCTCCAGGCTCTGAGCTGTCAGCACAGAGCCTGACGTGGGGCTCGAACTCACGGACCGCGAGATCATGACCTGAGCCGAAGTCGGACACTTAACCGAGCGAGCCACCCAGGAGCCCCAAAAGTGTTTCTATATAAAAAATGAACGAAGATGTTTTCACAAGCTGCAGGAGAAATGCATCAGTGAATTGCTTTACACAGTTGATAATTTAATATAAATTTGTCTTCTACACTAGAATTTTTTAATATAGCGGTGCCTAGGTGGCTCAGTCAGGTAAGCATCTGACTTTGGCCAAGGTCATGATCTCAGGGTTTGTAGGTTCAAGCCCCGCATCCAGCTCTGTGCTGACAGCTCAGAGCCTGGAGTTTACTTAGATTCTGTGTCTCCCTCTTTCTCTGCCCTTCCCCTGCTCACGCTCTGTCTCTCTCTCTCTCAAAAATAAGTAAACTTTAAAAAAAAAAATTTAAGAATGTTTTAGTATAGTATAAATCAGGATCTGATGAGTATAGATTATATAGTGAGATTTTTATACTTGATGTATTAATAGATCAGAGTGCTTTGCAAAAAAGAAAAAGACAACAATGACTCCAAGTGCCCTGCCACCTAGTTTGTGAACTATACCTGTGTTGGGAATTATAGTAAAGATCAGAATGGAGGCTTTGATGATGAGACAATTTGTGCAAGCCGGTGTCCTCTCTCACTTTGCAAAAAGAAGTGCGTGGATCACAGTTCAGTACTGTCATCTGGAACACAACCAAGCTGACTTTTCATTTCAATGATATGAATGTTCACAACGGACCATAAATAACATTGTTTTGACACGGCAAAACTTCATCCTGGAGGGTTTTATTCTTTTTTTTTTTTTTAATGTTTATTTATTTTCGAGAGAGAGAGAGACACAGGCAGAGGAGAGAGGGAGACACAGAATCTGAAGCAGGCTTCAGGCTCCAGGCTCCGAGCTGTCAGCACAGAGCCCGACGCGGGGCTCAAACTCAGGAACTGCAGTAGTGACCTGAGCTGTAGTCGGACGCTTAACTGACTGAGCCACCCAGGCACCGCATGGAGGGTCTTATTCTATTTCATGTTATCATCTGTCATGTGCAATCCATATCCGTGTTGGCACTTTCCCTGATTGTGTGTAGTTACATCTCCCACACGGGTTCCACGTGCCCACACACCCACTCGCTACCCCACAAGGATGAAGAGCCTAATTTGAATTTCCTGTTCCCGCAAGGATTCCCCTTTACCTTTACCTTCCCCAACGGTGCCTCTGTCCCACGCCCCTACGTGACTTCCTCGCAAAGTCCTCAGAGTCTTTCTGGCAGACCTGTCCTTCTGGGTGTCTCTGATGCTGCTCCTTAGCACACCTGAGTGCTTCCTTCACTGGGACGGAGCCTTGAGATCACACACTTTGACCTGCCCTTGCTCCACGCTCTTCCCTGACGCGTCTTTCCCGCCTTCCGTCCCAGCTGTACAGCCCAGCATAAGTTCAGACACTTAGATACGCCACCAAATGCCGAAAATCCAACAGCTTCATTCCAATGGATGCTTTTTAAGCATCATTTCAGGTTTACACGTCCTCAGCAGAGACTTGCGCCACCTTGCGTTTTGGTTTTGGTAATTCTTCTCAGCCTATATCAAAGGCCAACTTTCGGGTCTGGGACCCTAGAAATTTGACTCCCAGCCCCTTAGTCAAGTCTTAAAAATAAGTTCATCTTTCACTTCTAGCCACTCGCTTTTCCAAATGTGGTGGTTCCTCCCACCCTGTTCCTCTTTTTGCTCTTAATTTGTCAAGCCTTTAAATGTTTGCCTTTTTTCCTGGCTGCAGTCTAGTTGCCAGTTCTGCTTACACATTTATTTTAGCATGGTCGTGCTGGTAATATGTCTTAAATATTTTTTGTACATACATATGCATATGTATGTATACACATATGCATATATACATATGTATGCGTATATAGTGACACAGCATAGCTTTAATTACTTAAAACAAGTAATTACTTAACAGTTTTAACTACTTAAAACAAGTAAGCTTGACACAGGATTTAATTACGTAAAACCTTCCACCCCACTTGAGGGAAGAAAAAACGTTGGAATTCCACCAGCCTGAGCTTTTAGATACTACTGATGAAATCCATGATCGATACACAGTGCTTAAGGAAAGACAAATGGGATTCCTGTTTTTCTATCATGTCAACCATTACTGACTGTCCAAGACTCGGTTGAATAGAGAATGAAAGCCACTGGCTTCTACTCAGAGAAAGGAGAGCAGAGAAACCATGTTAGGGATGGAGACGGTCTTCCAAGTCGAGTGGGTTTTTCCCATTCTTTAGGGGATTTGCCATGGGATACTACAGTTATTCACTGTTTTGAAATTTCAAGATAATGTGAACAAGAGATAATCATCTTTTCACTCTCAGGGTGCCTGGGGGCTCAGTTAAGCATCCGACTCTTGATTCTGGCTCCAGTCATGATCTCACAGTTCGTGGGATCGAGTCCTGCATCAGGTTCTACACTAACAACACGGACTCTGCTTGGGATTCTCTCTCTCTTTCTCTCTCTCTCCCCCTCTCTCTCTCTCTCCCCCCTCCCCAGCCCCACTCGCTCACTCTCTCTCCCCCTCCAACAAAATAAATAAATAAACTTAAAAAAAATAAATTAAAAGGATGCCTGGGTGGCTCAGTCAGTTAAGTATCTGATTCTTGATTTCGGCTCAGGTCATGATCTCATGGTCCATGAGTTCGAGCCCTGAGTTGGGCTCTGTGTTGACAGCTCAGAGCCTGGAACCTGCTTCCGATTCTGTGTCTCCCTCTCGCTCTGCCCCTTCCCCACTCATGCTCTGTTTCTCTTTCTCTCAAAAATAAATAAACATCTAAGAAAATTTTTTAAATAAGTAAAAGTAAAAGATAGACATTGACAGAATATATTTGCACCGCATAGTAACTAACAAAAGATTGGTGTCAATACTAATACTTAAAGAATTTCTATTAATCAATAAGGAGATAAGAAAAGGATAATCCAATAGAAAATCTGGCAAAATATATGAACAAGCATTCCACAAAGAGACACATATGGCCAATAAACACATGAAAAGATATTCAACCTCCCTAGGAGTGGAGAAATGCAAATTCAGAGTGTATAATTGGCAAAAACAAGGAAGTCTAATGATATGCAGTGTTCAAGAGCATATGGATCAATTGAACAGTTATGTATTGTTGATGAAAGTGTAACTTGGTACGATTTTTTTAACTTAATAGTATCTTGCAAAGCTGAATATTCATAAAGTCTAATGATCCAGCAATTTGACTTCCAGTCACATACCCAAAAGAAACTTGAGCAAATAGGTACCTGGAGACATACTCAACAATGTCCCCAGCAGCATTGTTCCTCACCAGGGGGGGACGAAAAAAACAAACAAACCTGGAAACAAAACAAATGCTCAAAAACGGAATAGCAGGAAAATTGTGCCATATTCATGCAGTGATATATATAAATAGCATCGACTACGAACATGTGAATGTGTAACCGCATAGGATAATCATAGTTACATATCATAGGGGACAGGGATGTTCCAAAGACAACATGTAACATGTTAGTATTTTCATACAGTTTGAAAACAAAGGAATTAGACAATGTATCACTTAAGCATATGTGTGATGTGTACGCACATGTGTGTGATCGCTAAAAAGTAACTTAAACAACAGAATGATAACCACAAAATCAGACAGTGGCTACTACTGAGGCAGAAGCAAGGTGGGGGAGGGGAGGTGGAGTGATCTAGAGAAGCACACGGATAGGAGTAGGGTAATGACATCCTAGCCCTTGGGTTGTGCCGTGGTTCACAGATGTCTACTGCATCACAGAAGACAGGGAGAGAGGGAGGGACACAGAGAGGGAGGGATGCCCCAGTTCCCATGCATCTCTGCTATTTGTTACAACCACCAAGAAAGGACCACTAATATTATTTCATCACGAGGCTAAAATGGTGTTTTGGAAGCCCCTAACCCTTGCAGTTCAGTCCTCAAAGGTACAGAATGTCTGTACCTGAACAGAGGGTCCCACAGCTCTGGCCCTGAGACCCAGCAAAGAGTAAGGAAAGGTCACATTCCCACACATACCTACCAGCCACACACACGCGCGCACACTGACCAACAACCTTACACAAGTGCCCTTGATGCCCACAAGGACTCCCATGTTCCGTGTTACACCCAGTGACTCACTCCAACACAATATGCTCCTCAAAATCTGAAACATCACTTTATCACATGATCCGGCAATTCCACCCCTAGGCATAGACCCAAAAGAATCGAAAACAAAGACTCAGATATCGTACACCGGTGTTCATTACAGCCTTATTCACAATGGCCAAAAGATGGAAACAACCCAGTGTCCATCAGCAATGATAAATGTACTATATACCTACGATGGATAAAAAGGAACAAACCTCGGACACACGCTACAACACGGGTAAGTCTCGAGAACGTTATGCTAAGTGAAATAAGTCAGACGCAAAAGGGTAAGTATTGTATGATTCCATTTATAGGAAGTACCTAGAACAGGCAAATTCACAGACGTAAAGAGAAGAACAGAGATCACCATGGGCTGGGGGATGGAAGGAATGTGGAATTATTATTGCTTAATGAGTACAGAGTTTCTGTTTGGGGTGATGAAAAAGTTCGGGAAACAAGCAGTGGTGATGCCACACGACAGTGTGAAGAGATTAATGCCGCTGAACTGTACACATAAAGATGATGAAAATGGCAAGTTTTGTATCATGTATAGTTTACCACAATCCTAAATAATAACTCCCAGAAGACAAAAAACCTGATTGCCCCAACTGGGCTCTATTTAAATTCTTCATCACTCAGGGCTCCCGGGTGGCTCGGTAGGTTGAGTGTCGGCCTCTTGACCTCAGCTCGGGTCACGATCCCAGGGTCTTGGGATGGAGCCCCGTGTCAGCCGTGCATCGGGCTCCAAGCTGAGGGTGGAGCCTGCTTGGGATTCTCTCTCCCTCCCTCTCCTCCCACCCCCTCCCTTCCCTTAAAAAAAAATCCTTCATCATTCCACCTCCTGCATGAAGGCACCCCTCTTTGATTTCCTTGCAGCCTCTGGGCAGAGATGGAGACAAAGGAGGACAGGTCCATTCTCGGGTGCAGCAGTGACCACAGCTAGAGAATATGCAGAGCTGCAATCTCACTATCTTTCTGACACAAGACCAGCCTGTCCTCGGTACCAGCCCCGAACCATCCCACGTCTGTAGCACAGCCTGGGTGGCAAGGCCCTGAGAGGACCAGCGCCGTATCCACTCAGGGCCTCTGACCCCACAGCACAGACTTCCTACCTGCCTCTTTCCATACATCTCCACGCTTGTGCTGGGCCCTGTCCAGGGCACGGGGCATTCAAGGTAAGAAGAAGACATGCCCTCAAAGGACTCATGTCTCAAGGGAGTTGCTGACAAGTCAACAGAAAAGTAAACTGAGAAGAATAAATGAAAGGCCAGCCCAGGAGAACAGCAGAAAGACGTGGAGACGGGACAGGAGGGTGGAGAGGCCCGCAGGGGGGTCAGGTGGCTGTCAGGGAAAAGGTCCTCAGGGTTCCATCAGAGCGAGCTTCCCAAGCCTAATGACACCTTAGCTTATTCTGAAGGAATAAATATGACTTACCAGTAGAGAGAAAAAGGGATTCAAGGCAGGGAGACAGCAAGGCATGGAGAAAAAATGTATAGCATAGCCCAACCTGTTGAAGAAGTGGAAACAGATTCAAGTGGCTGAACCAGAGGGGGTGAAGTAGGGGGTGGTGGGACCGTGGCCACGAGGCTAACAGAGGGGCAGAATGAAGAACTTTGTGTGCTTGTCTAAACGTTAAAGAGTTCGCAGACAATTTCAAAGTCTAGAAGAATGAAAATATCCACAGACTTCAAGGTCAGAGGGGGTCAGTGCTTACGAGTTGAGTGTCCTCGGGATTGTACTTAACGTACATGAGCTTCAGTTTCCCCGTACCTAAAATGAAACTGGTGCACATGATTTTGTGGAGGTCAAGTGAGATGATCTTTAGAAACATGCTTTGGTTCTTCAAAAAAAAAAAAGAAAAAAGATCAACAACAATGAAGAGAAATGCGAATCTTTAAAAGGCCTTTGTTACTGACCTTGTGGAGGAAGTCCTCACTCAATGTGAAGAGAACAGGCACAAAACAGACCTTGCAGCCACATCTGGAAATCCCAAGGCCACTGAAGTGGGGAGTGGCTGGGAGCACCTACTAGACTCCCTCAGGGTCACAAGGAGGCAGAGCATGGGCCCAGGACACTCAGCCAGCCTACACCCTAATAGCTACAGGTCAGATAACACCAGGGGTAAGAAATGATCAGTCAGCCCACGTCTCAAGTCTGCAGGGGGATGTGGCCTTGGTGCATATCAAAGACCTTCCCTCTGACCCAGGAGAGACCAGGCCCCTGGGAGCAGGTTCCTCGACTGGGAAATTCACGGACCCGTGTATTTCCCCAAAAGAAAATCGTTGAGAAGACCAGTATGAGTTGATATTGCTTTGGGGTTTTTTGTACCTTTTTTAAGATTTTTTTAATTTTTTTTTTTCAACGTTTATTTATTTTTGGGACAGAGAGAGACAGAGCATGAACGGGGGAGGGGCAGAGAGAGAGGGAGACACAGAATCGGAAACAGGCTCCAGGCTCTGAGCCATCAGCCCAGAGCCCGACGCGGGGCTCGAACTCACGGACCGCGAGATCGTGACCTGGCTGAAGTCGGACGCTTAACCGACTGCACCACCCAGGCGCCCCTCTTTTAATTTTTTTTAAAGTTTATTTATTTTTGACAGAGACAGAGTGAGAGTGTTATGCCCAGAATTCGCGATCCCCAAAGACCACCAGGGAGCCGAGTCCGATGCAAAAGCAAAGAGCCTTTATTCGAGCTAGCTCGAGCTCAATCCCCTACCTGCACCGAGCAGCGGTGAGATACCGGGGAGAGAGAGCGAGTTTCAAAAGCACAAAGGTTTTATAGGGGTCTAGGGGCAGTTGGTGAGGTAATGGCTGTGGCCTCAGCCGATTGGCTGGGGAAGGGTCGGAGTCCTGTTAGGCAGGTGAGTGGGAGGTTACTCAAGAGCAGGAGGCATGGTCAAGGTGAAGGACACAGAACAAGATGGAGTCGGCCGGCGTAGGCCCGCCCTTTCAAGAGCATGACCTGAAGAGGGGCAGAGAGAGGGGGAGACACAGAATCCGAAGCAGGTTCCAGGCTCTGAGCTGTCAGCACAGAGCCTGACACGGGGCTCGAACTCACGAACCGTGAGATCATGACCTGGGCCGGAGTCGGACGCTCAACCGACTGAGCCTCCCAGGCGTCCCTAAAAAGGAAATTTTAACAACAAAATAGGAACATGATCATTTCAGAATAAATATAAGCCTTTAGCTGAATTAAACTGAGCTCCATACAAAGACCCGAATTTGTTCTTCTTAATTTTCTCATTTTGCCACAAACTAGTGAAAATTTACTATAGGTGACCGCCAGTCTGGAGACAATATTTGAGAATAAGTCAGCACGACCTGCCCCCTGATGCCTCTGACCTCCTCCACCGCCTTTCAGCTGCAAGAGAACTGATCAGGCCCTCCACGGTGACACCATGTACCTAATGCATATTATCATAGCACTGATAATATTGCAATGCTTAGGAAAAGGTTGTCTCTTTTTTGCTAAGATAATCTTTTCTATCTTTGTAGGCTCAGAGTACTGATTCACACCAAATGCTCAGATATGTTGATAAAAAAGGAGAACTCCAGGGCGCCCGGGTGGCTCAGTTGGTTAAGTGTCTGACTCTTGATTTCGGCTCCGGTCCTGATCTCATGGTTTGTGAGTTCAAGCCCTGGATCGGGATTCTCTCTCTCCTACTGTTTGGGATTCTCTCTCTCTGCCCCTCTCATGCTCTCTCTCTCAAAATAAATAATAAAAAAAAAAAAAGAAAGAAAGAAAATAGAACAGCACCCAAGAAAATAAGCTCCAAAGAAAATTTACATTTCTTTTGTATTTTTATTGATTTAAGACACATGTGTTCACGTTTTGACATTTTTAACATCATTCTGCATTTCCTCTTTCGTGGTATATAAACTGTGCAATGACCTATAGTTGATGGCACCTAAGAGTCTGGGAGGACAGCAGACCTAATCTTAGGGACGTCACCCCTCTGACCACTGCCACCCAGCCACCATCCACGACTGTGTCCCATCGATCTCACCTCCTACCCCCTCTTCAATCTGTTCCCCCCACCACCTCCCCCAGATCCCACTGTGCCGATGTTTATTTGGCTCAGGTCTAGATCGGCGAGGGTGTTTTCAGCTGTGACCAACAGAGATCCCATCTCGAAGTGGCTTAAACAAAAAGTGAAGAAACTGCCTCATGAGATGGCACGAGACACGGCAGCTCAGGCTTGATCTACTCATCAGCGCGTCCGTGCCTTCGAGGACCCCTTCGTTCCCCCTGTGCTGGCTTCGCCAGCTGCGTGAGACATCGGCCGAGTTCCGAGCATCGCCTGCGTATCAGCTTGCCAGGGCCTGCCCTAACAAAATACTCAGACTGGGGACTTCAACAGCAGAAATGTATTTTCGCACAGTTCTGCAGGCGGCAAGTCCAAAATCAGGGTGTCAGCACGTGTGCTCTCTCCTGAGGCCTCTCTCCTTGGCTTGCGGATGGACAGCAGCCTGCTCGCTGGGGCCTCACACGGTCTTTCCTCCGTGCACACGTCCCAAGTGCCTCTGTGTATCCAAACTTCGTCTTCTTATGAGGACACCAGTGAGGGGCCCCTGGGTGGCTCAGCCGATTACAACGTCTGACTCTTGGTTTCAGCTCAGGCCATGATCTCACAGTTTCGTGAGTTCGAACCCCACATCGGGCTCTGCGCGGACAGCATGGAGCCTGCTTGGGATTCTCTCTCTCCCTCTCTCTCTGCCCCACCCCTGCTCACACTGTCTCTGTCTCTCTCAAAAACAAGGACATACATAAACCCTTAAAAATAAATAAATGAATGAATGAATGAATGAATGGAGACCAGTGAGATTCAACTAGGGCCCACTCAAATGGTCTTATTTCAACCTAGTCACATCTTTGCTGACCCTGTCCTCAAATACAGTCACATTCTGAGGCACAAGGGTTGAGGGTCCAACATACAAATTTGGGGAAACACAATTCAACTCATAATCTATACACCAAAAGAACGTCCAGAGCGAAGAGAGCTCCTCTCTTCCTGCGGCTCCTTTTTAGGAGGGGGGACGCTTTTTCCAGAGGCCCCCAGCACACTTTTCCTCAGGTCTAATTAGCCAGAGATGGGTCAGATGCCTGCTCCTTGGGCGCCTGGCTGGCTCAGTCGGTACAGCATGCGACTCTTGACCTCGGGGTCATGAGTTCAAAACCCATGTTGGGCATAAAGCTTACTTAAAAAAAAAAAAAAAAAAAAGCCCACTCCTGAACCAGACTCTGGCCAGGACGGTGGAACTTCCATGATAGCCTCAAACCAATCGTCTGGACCTGGGATTGATGTTGGTGACACCTATAACAAGGCCCTCCCGTGGCCCCCTTCTCTGAAATGGCCTCCTGACCACTTCCAATCCTCTTCGGTGTCCAGAACTGGCCCACCTCCATCCCTTGTCCATATGGCTGCCAACAGAGATCCTTCTAAGACCCTAACCACCTCCACAATCCCATGAAAACATTCTCAGCATCTGCAAGAGCGTCTCGCACCAAAGCCCAAACTCCACACCATACGAGGTGTGTCTCAGTCACCTACTGGCGCGTAACAAAGCGCCCCGAGACTTAGCGGCTTAAGACAATCGTCGCCTCTTGCTCGTGAGTCTGCAGTGCTAACAGAGCTCAGTGGGACGGCGTGTTTCGGGGACATACGAATGCCCCCCCTTTTCTTCAGTCACTTCTCCATCTTTCTCGCCTTCCTCCATGACCCTTCTGCTCAGCACCTCAACTTTGCCACGCCCTCTTTCTTTTCCCTTCCTCTTTTGCTCCCGCTTTCTTTACCTCCTGACCTTTCCCTCTGTCACACCCCTTCCTCTCTCTGCCCACAGCTGTCCCTGCTCGTCATGTTGCAACCACTCTCCAGCCACTCTCTTCCAGGCTGGAGAATGCTCCACGGGACACGGGCACACACTTCTCAGGTCTCTGCCTCCGCATCTCTTAGAGAACTTTTGCCACAGACTTTCCTTTGCAGACAGTACCAGAAACGGTTCTGGAAACAGGCTGTCGGGGTGGGATTTTGCAGCTGGATTGCTCACACATCCAAAAGGAACAGTGACTCCATTGCTGTCGGTCAGCGGGATTGCCAGAATACATTCCGCTGCCCCTCTCCGCCTTTCTCCTCCCCACTTTGGGCCTTTTATACATTTTAGGTCAACTCCTCTGTTCACTGAACTTCCGTGTGCACTGGAAGACAGGAATCGGGGAGAGAAGGTAGGAGAGTAACAGGAGAACCAGCAAGGAATGTCAAGGCACGGGCAGTGGAGAGGAGCTGGGGGTGAGGGAGGGGTTAGGAGGGACCCATGGCAGCCACCCAGTCTTTCCGCCATGCAACAGCCTAAATGCAGCAGCATGGAGGAGTTGGAGGCTGGGTTGTGCGTGGTGACAAGCTGGAAATTGTTGGGAGGTGGGGTAGGGTTGGTAAGAACATAAAAGAAGGGATAGATCAGGGAGCCCAGGTGGCTCAGTCCGTTGAGTGTCTGACTCTTGATTTCAGCCCACGTTGTGATCTCAGGGTCATGGGATCGAGCCCCACATCAGGCCCTGTGCTGAGTATGAAGCCTGCTTCAGATCGTCTTTCTCTCTCTCTCTCTCTCCCTCTGCCCTTCTCCCGTTTGTGCTCTCTCTCTTTCTCTAAAATACAATTTAAAAAAAAAACAACAACAAAGGAGTAAATAATTGCTTTTGATAGAGTGTTACGTCCAACTTCCGCTCAGGTCATGATCTCCCAATTCGTGAGTTGGAGCCCCATATCTGGCTCTGTGCTGACAGCTCAGAGCTTGGAACCCTCTTTGGATTCTGTGTCTCCCTCTCTCTGCCCGCTCCCCTGCTCACACTCCGTGTCTCTCTCTCTCTCTCTCTCAAAAACAAACATTTTAAAAATGTTTTTAATAAATTTTTTTAAAAAGTTTAAACCAACAATAACACTGGGAAATTCTTCAGTTGCTGACTTGTTAATAGAAGGGACTGATGGGGGCACCTGGGTGGCACAGTCGGTTAAGCGTCCGACTTCAGCCAGGTCACGATCTCGCGGTCCGTGGGTTCGAGCCCCGCGTCAGGCTCTGGGCTGATGGCTCAGAGCCTGGAGCCTGTTTCCGATTCTGTGTCTCCCTCTCTCTCTCTGCCCCTCCCCCGTTCATGCTCTGTCTCTCTCTGTCCCAAAAAATAAATAAACGTTGAAAAAAAAAAATTAAAAAAAAAAAAATAGAAGGGACTGAACTTGGCTGCTGGAAGTGGAAGACAAAATGTCCCCTCTCAAACAGGGTTTAGGCAGGTCTTCCAGATTACGATAAGAGCTTTCCCCCTTTTGTCAGGACTGTCCAACCCACTGTCACAGGCTCAATGCCTGGATTCTTCTGCTCAGCTAACAAGAAGTGAAAACTCATTTGCTGCTGGTGAGGGATGGAATTGTGAGGGTAGGGACCAGAGGGCTGGAAGATGTTCCCTGGACACAGCAGTGACCACCCAGCTCCCTCTGGAGACCCCGAGGCCAGCAGGAGTAGCTGAGAGGGCACACTGTCCTTTCCATCCCACCCCCCACCCCCTTCGCAGGCACACGGCACACAGTGAGGTCCCAGGCCACGCCTCAGCTACCTAACACCCCGACCGCTGCAGGCCGGACCCCAGGAGAAGCCAGCAATCCACATCACACAAGAGGGCTGCAAAGCGCAGCTTCTCGTCATCTGAGCCTCTGCATCGAGCCCAGCTCTGCTCCCCCCCCCCCCCACCGCACGACACTGCGCCCCAGAAGTGAGCGGGAGGAACTGCGGCCCGCTCTGCTCCCTCTGGTGGCCACAGAGGGGAACGGCAGGAAGCCGAATCTGGTCCTTGTCTAAAGAAAAAACGACACGCGTAAGGTCACCGGCTCGACTGTCTTCTCTCTTCTCCCTCCCACCCCCGTCCTGCTGATGGTTAGAAATTTTTTATAGCGATGCAAAAACCAAAGCCATGTTTCCACAACCACTTAAGTGTTTACGGCAGTCAAAGTTATATTGGATTATTATTTGTATGGTTCCCCCAGTATACTCCCTAAATTCAGTCATGATGATCTCGGCAGAAGACTGCAGTTGTAACCCTCGCCACCAGAGGGCGTGCCCCGTGGGCTCCACCAAGGAGCACCTCCCCCAGGGATGCCAGGGCACAGGTTATCCTTTTCCGTTGAGGGCCAGGATGCAAAGGTTTGGAAGCACTGACCCGGCCAGATAAAACAAAAAACAAAAAAAAAAACAAACAAAAAAAAAAAAACCACAACGATTTTTGAATTAAATCAAATAAAACTGCATGAATGAATTAATGAAAGACATCAAAGTACTTGCTTTGCCTCTTAGTAACTGCAAATCACCAGCCTCTCCAAGCCTTGCATTTCCAGCTGCAAAGCGAGGACAGGACTTATCCTACAGGATTATGACGATTTATAAGGATGGGAATGCAAGCTGGTGCGGCCACTCTGGAAAACGGTATGGAGGTTCCTCAAAAAACTAAAAACAGAACTACCCTACGACCCAGCAACTGCACTACTAGGCATTCATCTAAGGGATACAGGTGTGCTGTTTCGAAGGGACACATGCACCCCCATGTTTATGGCAGCACTATCCACAATAGCCAAAGGATGGAAAGAGCCCAAATGTCCATCGATGGGTGAATGGATAAAGAAGATGTGGTATGTATGTGTGTGTATACACACACACACACACAATGGAGTATTACTCGACAATCAAAAAGAATGAAATCTTGCCATTTGCAATGATGTGGATGGAACTAGAGGGTATTATGCTCAGTCAGAGAAAGACAAAAATCATATGACTTCACTCATATGAGGACTTTAAGAGACACAACAGATGAACATAAGGGAAGGGAAACAAAAATAATATAAAAACAGGGAGGGGGACAAAACAGAAGAGACTCATAAATATGGAGAACAAACTGAGGATTATGGGAGGGGTTGTGGAAGGGGGGATGGGCTAAATGGGGGAGGGGCACTAAGGAATCTCCTCCTGAAATCATCGTTGCACTACATGCTAACTAATTTGGATGTAAATTTTAAAAAATAAAAAATTAAATTTAAAAAAATATATATATATTCTTCCTCTCTTTCCCTCTGCCCCTCTCCCCAGCTAACTTGCTTTCTCTCTCTCTAAAGAAACAAAAATAAAAACAAACAAACAAAAAAACAAGGTAAATGGATAAATAAATTGTGGTATATCCATTCAGTAGACATGTACTCTGTAGTAAAAGGAACATAATTCATAGTAAATGTAACATGGATAAATCTCAAAAATACGGCGCTGGATAAAAGAAGCCAAATACAAAATAGTATTGCTGTACTGTATGCTTTCCATTTATAAATACAAATCTAAACTTCAGTGATAGAAAACAGATCAGTGATTGTTTGGGGCCAGGAGTATGGGATTCGAATAAGCTGGCAAGGGGCCCAAGATAACTTTCAGAGTTAAAAAAAATAGTCTGTATCTTAATTGGCATGGCGGCTGCATGATGCACACATTTGTCAAAACTCACTTTACTATAAATACAAACAGCACATTTTATATTACGTAATTTTACCTCAATAAAGTTAATTTAAATAACAAAAAAATTCAAGGAATGATGTAAGTTAAAGCTATAAAACTTTATACCAATTTAATTATGACCACCTTTGGCCTTAACAACTAGTTACACCACCATTTCCCTAACTGACCGCCCTCTTCAACTTCCCCTCTCTGCCATGTACCCTGCTCTCATCAACAAACTGTTTTGGGGATGCCGTTCCCCGACCCCCCCAAATCATTCTCCACATTAACAATGTTGGCAACTCCCCTTTCCTACTCGGTCAAGCCTAAATTCACACTGCAAGGATGTCGGTCACCTGGCTGTCCCTCCCTCTGTTCTCCGTGAACCCAATGATGGAGGGGGGAGGGGCTGGAGTCCAAGTCCAATCTGTCAGGTACACCAACAACTAGGGACGTAAGGCGCCAGGGTCAAGCTGCATTAGGCAAAAGCTTTCCCCAGAGAAGTCAGAAGCAACAGCACGAAGGGGCAAGTTCAACAGGGAGCCCAAAGTCAGAGCTGCAGAGACAGCATCCGTATTGGCTTTAGGGGCAAGGTAAGGACGTAAGCCATGTATTTGAATAAGGATGGGCTCAATTACACTGTCCTAACAAACAATTTCCAAACCCCAGGGGCTTAAGAGAACAGAGGAATATTATCTGCTGAGGCAAAGCGGGCAGCGGGTCTGGATGAGTGCGTGGTGACCGTCTCCCATGAGGCTATCGTGGCTGCAGAAGGGATGACACATCTGGAGGCTGGTGCAGGCCTTTCTTTGCCTCGGCCTGGAGCTGAAACCTTTTGCTCAGAACTCGCTGCCCACAACTGGCCAAATGGCCCCACCTTATTTCCAGAGGACCGGTAAATGTGGCCATGGTGGATGGAATCCGAAAATACCACCCCAAGCCCCTCCCCGGAGGCGGACATCACTCCTCCCATCAGCGGTGTGGCTTATTTTCCCCTCCCTCAATCTGGGCTGGCATCGTGACCTCCTCTTACGGATGGAATGTAGCAGAATGACACAGGTGCAGGCTGGCCCTTAAGCCCAGCACCTTCTGTGTTTGCTCTCTTGGAACCCAGCCTCTGGTGAGACGGAAGTGGAATTCTGCTGGAGAAAGATGGGTCCCGTCCTGAGGCCCTGGAGGGTGAGGCCCACATAGAGAGAGACGTGGGGCGAATTCCCAGCTGAATACAGCTGCGTAAGCCACCTGTCTGACCACTGATGATACGCATTGTTCAGTCAACACGCAGAATCCAGAGAAATAATGCAAACGTCCACCTGCTCCCAACCCGCGCCCTTGGGCTCGCTAAGCAATAGAAATTGACAAGAGGACGAATGGGAGTTTCAGGCCAGGCTTTACCGGGGCTTTGGCTTGAGCACAAGGGAGGCAGCACAAAGAATCCCCAGGCTGACTGCCCGAGGAGAGGTCAGGGAGAGTTTTCTGCTCTGTTTTGTTTTTAATTTTTTTAATGTTAATTTATTTTTGAGAGAGAGACAGAGACAGAGAGACAGAGCATGAGCAGGGAAGGGGCAGAGACGGGAGGGAGAAACGGAATCCGAAGCAGACTCCAGGCTCCGAGCTGTCAGCACAGAGCCTGACGCGGGGCTCGAACCCACGAACCGTGAGATCGTGATCTGAGCCCAGTGGGCCGCATAACGGACAGAGCCATTCAGGCGCCCCTCAGCGTGGGTGGGAAAAGGGTCCTTGGAAGCATGTAGTGGCCGGGATTCATTAGCACCTGGGCACTTAAAGGTCATGCCTTTAAGGTGAGCCTCCCATGTCAATTAGCAAGTGCCATTTCCACCCCCTGAGGGTGATTTTTTAGCATTAGGTGGAGGGGGGAAGTCAGTGAAAGGTCAGCACTGGGGTCCCTCTGGGCACAGACTGGTTTGATGGGTCTTCTCCAGTCTGTCTTGCCATCCTCCCCAGATGCGACTCAAGAGGCAGTGAGCATTAGCTTTTTTCCCCTTAGGGAGGCAGCCACAGAGGGGTTGAGGGGTTGAGGGGACCCGAGTCCAGAGCCTGTTCTGTCTCACATGAACTGACGATAGATAATTAAATATGGCAAATCCACAAAATGGATGACTTGGTGATTAAAAGGAATTAAATACTGATACAGGCTATAAAATGGGTGAACCATTTATATGAAATGTCCAGAAGAGAAAAATCTATAGAGACAGAAAGGAGATCAGTGGTTGGCTAGGCTTGGGGATAGTAAGTTGGCTAGTAGGGGGTGCACAAGGGCACAGGGTGTGACCGCAGTGAGTATGGAGTTGGGGGGGGGGGGTAATGAAAATACTCAAAAAGGGACTATGGCGTTCGTTACAGGACTGTGTGAATATATAAAACACCATTCAATTGTATGCTTTAAATGAGTGGGATGTATGGTATGTGAATTATACCCCAATAAATGCTTTTTTTCAAAAAAAAAAAAATCAAGGGGCACTTGACTGGCTTGGTGGGAAGAGCATGTGACTCTTGTTCTCCAAGTTGGAGTCCCACACTGGGTGCAGAGATTACTTAAATGATGAAACTTAAAAAATAAAAATAAATGAAGGTTGGGGTGCCTGACTGGCTCAGTCCCTAGAGCATATGACTCTTGACCTCAGGGTTATAGGTTGGAGCCCCACATTGGATGTAGAGATCACTTAAAAATAAAATCTTAGGGTGCCTGGGTGGCCAGTTAGGCGACCAACTTCGGTCAGGTCATGATCTCACGGTTCATGAGTTTGAGCCCCACGTCTGGCTCTGGACTGACAGTGTGGATCCTCCCTGGGATTCTCTCTCCCTCTCTCTGCCCATCCCCCAGTCTCTCTCTCTCTCTCTCTCTCTCTCTCTCTCTCTCTCTCTCTCTTTCTCTCTTCTCTCTCTCTCAAAATAAACTTTAAAAGAGAAAAAATAAATCTTAAGAAAATATAACAATAAATTTAAAAATCAAGATAATGGGGCGTCTGGCTGGCTCAGTCCATGGAGCATGTGGCTCTTGATCTTGGGGTCACGAGTTTGAGCCCCACATCAGAAGAGTTTACTTAAAATATGGTTTCACTCTTATGTGGATCCTGAGAAACTGAACAGGAACCCATGGGGGAGGGGAAGGAAAAAAAAAAAAAAAAAGAGGTTAGAATGGGAGAGAGCCAAAGCATAAGAGACTGTTAAAAACTGAGAACAAACTGAGGGTTGATGGGGGTGGGAGGGAGGAGAGGGTGGGTGATGGGTATTGAGGAGGGCACCTTTTGGGATGAGCACTGGGTGTTGTATGGAAACCAATTTGTCAATAAATTTCATTTAAAAAAAAAAAAAAAATATATATATATATATATATATATATATATATTAAGTAAACTGATATACCCTCAGAACTCTTAACAAAAATTATCCGAAATTTGGAAATAAGGTTAAGGGGTGACCCCATGTCCTTTCACTGTCACACAAAAGCACAGTCCAGAGGCTCACCCAAAGATTATCTAAATCTCTAGTTCTGGGCTGACCACTACTGTAACCATGAGCCACAGGTGTCCTGTGAGCACAACCGAGTGCTTAACTTTATTTAATTTTCATTAATTTAAATTTAAATTTCAAAACTGGATACTTTTCAGGTGCCCAGCTGACTCAGTCAGTAGAGTGTGCAACTCAGTCTTGGGATTGTGAGTTCCAGCCACAATTTAAGAATAATAAAATCTTTAAAAATAAAAATAAAATCGGGGCGTCTAGGTGGCTCAGTCGGTGAAGCATCCGACTTCAGCTCAGATCATGATCTCACAGTTCGCGAGTTTGAGCCCCACATCGGGCTCTGGGCTGACAGCTCAGAGCGTGGAGCCTGTTTCAGATTCTGTGTCTCCCTCTCTCTGCCCCTCCCCTGCTTGCTCTCTGTCTCTATCTCAAACATAAACATTAAAAAAAAATTTTTAATAAAAATAAATAAAACTGGATACTGTTCAGTTACTGGGGAAGTTTCAAGTATGTTGTTAACTATGTCAGCAACACCTTTTTCAGCTGCAAATTTTATGAAATCTAAATGCAGATCAACAGTTTCTGGTGAAAATTAGCGTACAAATTGAGCTGAGCTGTGAGTATTAAATACACACTGGACTTTAAGCAGCTGGCAAGAGAGAGAGGAGCCAGGATCGCGGAACAGCATGGAAGTTTTTTGTGTGTCTCGCGTCCGTGAAATGCAGCCAGACCGACACGAAACCATCCTACACACCTAGACAACTGATCGGAGGATGAACACAACAATCTGCACAACCTGAACCACGGCATTCAGCAGGTACGCGGCGCAGAGAGGTGAATTTGGGGAGCGAGAAGCCGCTGAGGATAGGGAACCGCTTTTGCGGGAGGAGAGAGGACGGAGACTGGGGAGGGGGGGAGAATACGGGAAAAGCACCCCTCCCCAAAAGCAGCTGGAAATAAAGTGGAAAATTGGAAACGGCCGCAGGGACTAAACTAAGAAGGGAGAAAGGAGAGGGTTTCAATTCCATTAAGACCGTAAACAAGGGGGGCCCAAAGGCTGCAACTCCGCAGCTCCCTACCTGGCGGTGCTCTGGTGGGAAGGACGAATCCCCAGGAGCAGAGTGGGGTCCGGGAGGTTCTCGGGCCACAAGGGGAGAAGCGGTTCCACTGCCGGAGGGACATTTGGTGGAGACTGTTGAAGCCACCTGGTCCCGGCAGACCCCAGAAAACGGCCACATTCGCCGGTGCTGGAACAGGGTCGTTGGGGGTGGACCCTGGTGCCGGATGTGTTGTGATTTCCCATCATCCCTGAAACGCTGCTGCTGCACTAGCTCGCGAAGTTTTTCTGGGCCGGGCTGGCACCTCGGCGCAGTCTCGGGCACCAGCAGCAGCAGGTCCAGCGGGCGTCCCTGGGTGCAGCCGACATTCGGCCATTGCTCATTTGGCCGTTGCTCGGGGAGACCCTCCCGCAGAGGGGCGGAGCGGGTCAAGGCCGCAGTCCTTCAGAAGTAAGGCGCCGGGGAAAACAGCCGCGTCTGAGACAAAACTCGGGAGAGAGGTACTGCCTGGGGCCTGGTCACAAAGATTGAAAAAGTGAGTCGTGGACGAGAGCTGAAGACAGAGGGCAGGTGCACTGATCCGGAAGAACAGACCGGGTAGCTGGGTGGCGCCATTTTAACCGCTCCTGCGCATGCGCATACGCACCTACCTGCGCCGAAAGACTCCACCCCAGTAGGTTAGCAGCGCCATCTAGTGGAGACGGGAGCCGTTACACTGAGCCCCGCCCAATCGGGTCAACCTCGCTCTTCAAGAACACAAGTGTCACCGCTGGCTTAGTTTATGGACTATAAAGCGCTTCATAGTCTGACTTCTACGGGAAAACGAAGTAATTTCAGTCCTATTTCAATCTGTTAGCAGGTCCATCTATGCAACTGTCTTTCTTTTTTTTTTCTCTTTTACACTACTTTTCTTCTTGAATACAGAAAGAGAAAAAAATTCATTTTTATTTTCAAGTTTTATTAAAAATATTTTTCTTTAATTTTCATTACTATATTTTTTACTTTTGTGTAAATTTTTTCAAATCCTATTTTACTTCCATCATTTTATTTTAGTCAACTTCAGTGTATTCACCTTTTCAAATTTTCAAACGATTTCCTTTTTTTCTTCTTTCTTTCTCTTTTTTCTCTTTCATTTCTTTTTCTTGAATGCAGAAACAGAAAAACTTCATTTTTACTTTCAATTTCTTTTTTTTAATTTTTTTTTTAATGTTTATTTATTTTTGAGACAGAGAGAGACAGAGCATGAACGGGGGAGGGTCAGAGAGAGGGAGACACAGAATCCGAAACAGGCTCCAGGCTCTGAGCTGTCAGCACAGAGCCCGACGCGGGGCTTGAACTCACAGACCACGAGATCATGACCTGAGCCGAAGTCGGCCGCTTAACCGACTGAGCCACCCAGGCGCCCCTTTACTTTCAATTTCTATTAAAAATATTTTTCAATTTTTTTACTATACTTTTTGCTTTTATGTAAATTTTTTCAAATTCTATTTTACTTCCATCATTTTATTTTAGTCTACTACAGTGTATTCACTTTTTCAAATTTTCAAAAACGATTTCCTTTTTTTTTCTTTTTTTAATCTTTTCATTTTTTCATTTCTTTTCTTTTTCTTGAATACAGAAAAAGAAAAAAATCATATTTATTTTTAATTTTATTAAAAATATTTTTCTGGGGCGCCTGGGTGGCGCAGTCGGTTAAGCGTCCGACTTCAGCCAGGTCACGATCTCACGGTCCGTGAGTTCGAGCCCCGCGTCAGGCTCTGGGCTGATGGCTCAGAACCTGGAGGCTGTTTCCGATTCTGTGTCTCCCTCTCTCTCTGCCCCTCCCCCTCTCTCTGCCCCTCCCCCGTTCATGCTCTGTCTTTCTCTGTCCCAAAAAATAAATAAACGTTGAAAAAAAAAATTTTTTTAATATATATTTTTTTTTCTTTAATTTTTTCTACTATATTCTTTACTTTTGTGTATATTTTTTCAAATTCTATTTTACTCCCATCATCTCACTTTAGTCTACTTCAGTGTATTCATTTTTTCAAATTCTCAAACGATTTCCTTTTTTTTCTCCCCCCCCCCTTTTTCTCTCTAATCTGTCAAACCACTTTCAACACCTAGACCAAAACACACCTAGGATCTAGCATCATTTATTCAATTTGTGTGCGTGTGTTTAATTTTTTAATTTTAATTTTTCTACCTCATTAATTCCTTTTCTCCCTTCAAAATGACAGAACGAAGGAATTCACCCCAAAAGAAAGAGCATGAAGAAACGACAGCCAGGGATTTAACCAACACAGATACAAGCAAGATGTCTGAACCAGAATTTAGAATCACGATAATAAGAATACTAGCTGGAGTCGAAAATAGATTAGAATCCCTTTCTGCAGAGATAAAAGAAGTAAAAAATAGTCAGAATGAAATTAAAAATGCTATAACTGAGCTGCAATCATGGATGGATGCAGCCACGGCAAGCATGGATGGATGAGACAGAACAGAGAATCAGCGATATAGAGGACAAACTTACAGAGAATAATGAAGCAGAAAAAAAGAGGGAGATTAAGGCAAAAGAGCACGATTTAAGAATTAGAGAAATCAGTGACTCATTAAAAAGGAACGTCAGAATCATAGGGGTCCCAGAGGAGGAAGAGAGAGAAATAGGGGTAGAAGGGTTATGTGAGCAAAGCATAGCAGAAAACTTTCCTAACCTGGGGAAAGACACAGACATCAAAATCCAGGAAGCACAGAGGACCCCCATTAGATTCAACAAAAACCGACCATCAACAAGGCATGTCATAGTCAAATTCACAAAATACTCAGGCAAGGAGAGAATCATGAAAGCAGCAAGGGAAAAAAAGTCCCTAACCTACAAGGGAAGACAGATCAGGTTTGCAGCAGACCCATCCACAGAAACTTGGCAGGCCAGAAAGGAGTGGCAGGATATATTCAGTGTGCTGAATCAGAAAAATATGCAGCCAAGAATTCTTTAGCCAGAAAGGCTGTCATTCAAAATAGAAGGAGAGATAAAAAGTTTCCCAGACAAACAAAAATTAAAGGAGTTTGTGACCACTAAACCAAGAAATTTTAAGGGGGACTCTCTGAGGGGAGAAAAGATGAAAATAGAAATACATACATACATACATACATACATACCAAAAGCAACAAAGATTAGAAAGGACCAGAGAACACCACCAACTCTACAAGCTTCATAATGGCAATAAATTCATATCTTTCACTACTCACTCTAAACGTCAATGGACTCAATGCTCCAATCAAAAGACATAGGGTAACAGAATGGATAAGAAAACAAGATCCATCTATATGCTGTTTACAAGAGACCCACTTTAGACCTAAAGACAACTTCAGACTGAAAATAAGGGGATGGAGAACCATCTATCATGCTAATGGTCAACAAAAGAAAGCCAGAGTAGCCATACTTATATCAGACAATCTAGACTTTGAAATAAAGACTGTATCAAGAGATACAGAAGGGCATTATATCATAATCAAGGGGTCTATCCACCAAGAAGACCTAGCAATTGTAAACATTTATGTGCCAAGTGTGGAAATACCCAAATATATAAATCAATCACAAACATAAAGAAACTCATTGATAATAATACCATATTAGTTGGGGACTTCAACACCCCACTTACAGTGATGGACAGAACATCTAATCAAAAAATCAACAAGGGGCGCCTGGGTGGCGCAGTCGGTTAAGCGTCTGACTTCAGCCAGGTCACGATCTCGCGGTCCGTGAGTTCGAGCCCCGCATCGGGCTCTGGGCTGGTGGCTCAGAGCCTGGAGCCTGTTTCCGATTCTGTGTCTCCCTCTCTCTCTGCCCCTCCCCCATTCATGCTCTGTCTCTCTCTGTCCCAAAAATAAATAAACGTTGAAAAAAAAATTAAAAAAAAAAATCAACAAGGAAACAATGGCTTTGAATGACACTCTGGACCAGATGGACTTAACAGATACATTCAGAACATTTTATCCTAAAGCAGCAGAATACGCATTCTTCTCCAGGGCACATGGAACGTTCTCCAGAATAGACCATATACTGGGACACAAATCAGCCCTAAGTAAGTACAAAAAGATCGAGATCATACCGTGCATATTTTCAGACCACAACGTTATGACACTCGAAATCGACCACAAGAAAAAATTTCGAAAGTTAACAAATACTTGGAGACTGAAGAACATTCTACTAAAGAATGAATGGGCTAACGAAGCAGTTAAAGAGGAAATTAAAAAGTATATGGAAGTCAATGAAAATGATAACACCACAACCCAAAACCTCTGGGACGCAGCAAAGGCGTTCATAAGAGGAAAGTATATAGCAATCCAGGCCTTCCTAAAGAAGGAAGAAAGATCTCAGATACACAACCGAAACTTACACCTTGAAGAGCTGGGAAAAGAACAGTAAATAAAACCCCAAGCCAGCAGAAAACAAGAAGTAATAAAGATTAGAGTAGAAATTACTGTTATCAAAACCAAAAAAAAGAAAACACACACACACACACACACACACACACACACAGAACAGATCAATGAAACCAGAAGCTGGTTCTTTGAAAGAATTAACAACAATTGATAAACCACTAGCCAGTTTGATCAAGAAGAAAAAGGAAAGGACCCAAATAAATAAAATCAAGAATGAAAGAGGAGAGATCACAACCAACACGGCAGATATAAAAACAATAATAAGAGAATATTATGAGCAATTATATGCCAATAAAATGGGTAGTCTGGAAGAAATGAACAAATCCCTAGAAACATATACACTACCAAAACTGAAACAGGAAGAAATAGAAAATTTGAACAGACCCATAACCAGTAAGGAAATCGAATTAGTAATCAAAAATCTGCCAAAAACAAGAGTCCAGGGCCAGATGGCTTTCCAGGGGAATTCTACCAAACATTTAAGGAACATTTAACACCTATTCTCTTGAAGCTGTTCCAAAAAATAGAAATGGAAGGAAAACTTCCAAACTCGTTCTATGAAGCCAACATTACCTTGATTCCAAAACCAGACAGAGACCCCACTAAAAAGGAGAACCATAGACCAATTTCCCTGATGAACATGGATGCAAAAATCCTCAACAAGATATTAGCCAACCGGATCCAACAATACATAAAAAAAATGATTCACCACGACCAAGTGGGATTTATACCTGGGATGCAGGGCTGGTTCAATATCCGCAAAACAATTAACGTGATTCATCACATCAATAAAAGAAAGGACAAGAACCATATGATCCTCTCAATAGATGCAGAGAAAGCATTTGACCAAATACAACATCCTTTCTTGATAAAAACCCTCAAGAAAGTAGGGATAGAAGGAGTATACCTCGAGATCATAAAAGCCATATATGAATGACCCAACGCTAATATCATCCTCAATGGGGAAAAACTGACAGCTTTCCCCCTAAGGTCAGGAACAAGACAGGGATGTCCACTCTCGCCACTGTTATTCAACATAGTATTGGAAGTCTTAGCCCCTGCAATCAGACAACACAAAGAAATAAAAGGCATCCAAATCGGCCAGGAGGAGGTCAAACTTTCACTCTTCGCAGATGACATGATACTCTGTATGGAAAGCCCAAAATATTCCACCAAAAAACTGCTAGAATTGATTCATGAATTCAGCAAAGTTGCAGGATATAAAATCAACACACAGAAATTGGTTGCATTCCTACACACCAACAATGAAGTGATAGAAAAAGAAATCAAGGAATCGATTCCATTTACAGTTGCACAAAAAACTATAAAATACCTAGGAATAAATTTAACCAAAGAAGTGAAAACTCTATATGCTGAAAACTATAGAAAGCTTATGAAAGAAATTGAAGAAGACACAAAAAAATGGAAAAAGATTCCATGCTCCTGGATAGGAAGAGCAAATATTGTTAAAATGTCGATACTACCCAAAGCAATCTACATATTCAATGCAATCCCTATCAAAATAACACCAGCATTCTTCACAGAGCTAGAACAAATAATCCTAAAATTTGTATGGAACCAGAAAAGACCCCGAATAGCCAAAGCAATCTTGAAAAAGAAAACCAAAGCAGGAGGCATCACAATCCCAGACTTCAAGCTATACTACAAAGCTGTAATCATCAAGACAGTATGGTACTGGCACAAGAACAGACACTCAGATCAATGGAACAGAATAGAGAACCCAGAAATGGACCCACAAACGTATGGCCAACTCACCTTTGACAAAGCAGGAAAGAATATCCAATGGAATAAAGACAGTCTCTTCAGCAAGTGGTGCTGGGAAAACTGGATGGCGACACGCAGAAGAATGAACCTGGACCACTTTCTTACACCATACACAAAAATAAACTCAAAGTGGATGAAAGACCTCAGTGTAAGACAGGAAGCCATCAAAATCCTCGAAGAGAAAGCAGGCAAAAACCTCTTTGATCTTGGCCACAGCAACTTCTTACTCAACACGTCTCAGGAGGCAAGGGAAACAAAAGCAAAAAATGAACTACTGGGACCTCATCAAAATAAAAAGCTTCTGCACAGCGAAGGAAACAATCAGCAAAACTAAAAGGCAACCGACAGAATGGGAGAAGATATTTGCAAATGACATATCAGATAAAGGGTTAGTATCCAAAATCTATAAAGAACTTATCAAACTCAACACCCAAAGAAACAAATAATCCAGTGAAGAAATGGGCAAAAGACATGAATAGACACTTCTCCAAAGAAGACATCCAGATGGCCAACTGACACATGAAAAAATGCTCAGCATCACTCATCATCAGGGAAATACAAATCAAAACCACCATGAGATACAACCTTAAACCTGTCAAAATGGCTAACATTAACAACTCAGGCAACAACAGATGTTGGTGAGGATGTGGAGAAAGAGGATCTCTTTTGCATTGTTGGTGGGAATGCAAGCTGGTGCAGCCACTCTGGAAAACAGTATGGAGGTTCCTCAAAAAACTAAAAATAGAACTACCCTACGACCCAGCAATTGCACTACTAGGCATTTATCCAAGGGATACAGGTGTGCTGTTTCAAAGGGACACATGCACCCCCATGTTTATAGCAGCACTATCAACAATAGCCAAAGTATGGAAAGAGCCCAAATGTCCATCGATGGATGAATGGATAAAGAAGATGTTGTATATTTATACAATGGAATATTACTTGGCAATCAAAAAGACTGAAATCTTGCCATTTGCAACGACGTGGATGGAACTGGAGGGTATTATGCTAAGTGAAATTAGTCAGTCAGAGAAAGACAAAAATCATAGGACTTCACTCATATGAGGACTTTAAGAGACAAAACAAATGAACAGAAGGGGAGGGAAACAAAAATAATATAAAAACAGGGAGGGGGGACGAAACAGAAGAGACTCATAAATATGGAGAACAAACCGAGGGTTACTGGAGGGGGTGTGGGAGGGGGGATGGGCTAAACGGGTAAGGGGTACTAAGGAATCTACTCCTGAAATCATTGTTGCACTATATGCTAACTAATTTGGATGTAAATTTTAAAAAATAAAAAATAAAATTTTTTAAAAATTAAAAAATAAAGAGTTGACAAGACAATAAATTTTTATATCGGCTACACATTTTGGCTACACACACCCAAATGTGTTAATTTCACCTGTTCCTTTGTGTTTTATTTTATTGTTTTTAATGTTTATTTTTGAGAGAGAGAGAGTGAGACAGAATGTAAGCAGGGGAGGGGCAGAGAGAGGGGCAGAATCTGACGCAAGCTCCAGGCTCCAAGCAGTCATCATAGAACCCTATGTGGGTCTTGAACTCACGAACCGCAAGATCATGACCTGAGCCAAAGTCAGATGCTTAACCAATTTAGCTACCCAGGTGCCCCAGAAAATTGTTTTTATTCATCCTTATTATCTCTCAATTTTTTAAATATAATTTATTGTCAAGTTGGCTAACATGCAGTGTATACAGTGTGCTCTTAGTTTTGGGGGTAGATTCCTGTGGTTCATCACTTACATACAATACCCAGTGCTCATCCCAGCAAGTGCCCTCCTCAATGCCCATCACACATTTTCCCCTCTCCACCACCCCCCCATCAACCCTCAGTTTTTTCTCTGTATTTAAGAGTCTCTTATCATTTGCCTCCCTCCCTCTCTGTAACTATTTTTCCCCTTCCCTTCCCCCATGGTCTTCTGTTAAGTTTCTCAAGTTCCACATATGAGCAAAAATATATGATACCTGTCTTTCTCTGACTGACTTACTTCCTTAGCACACTACCCTCCAGTTCCATCCACGTTGCTGCAAATGGCAGGATTTCATTATTTTTCATTGCCAAGTAGTATTCCATTGTACATATAAATCACATCTTCTTTATCCGTTCATCAGTTGATGGGCATTTAGGCTCTTTCCATAATTTGGCTATTGTTGAAATCACTGCTCTAAACATTGGGGTACATGTGCCCCTGTGCATCAGCACTCCTGTATCCTTTGGATAAATTCCTAGTAGTGCTATTGTGGGGTCGTAGGGTAGTTCTATTGTTAATTTTTTGAGGAACCTCCACACTGTTTTTCAGAGTGGCTGCACCAGTTTGCATTCCCACCAACAGTGCAAGAGGGTTCCCATTTTTCCACAACCCCGCCAGCATCTGTTGTTGCCTGAGTTGTTAATGTTAGCCATTCTGACAGGTATGAGGTGTTATGTCAGTGTTGTTTTAATTTGTATTTCCCTGATGATGAGTGATGTTGAGCATCTTTTCGTGTGTCTGTTGGCCATCTGGATGTCTTCTTTGGAAAAGGGTCTGCTCATGTCTTTTGCCCATTTCTTCACTGGATTATTTGTTGTTCCGGTGTTGAGTTTGGTAAACTCCCTATAGATTTTGGATACTAACCCTCATCTCTCAATTTTTGACTATGACTTTTTCACACAGATATAATTATAAAATGGATGCTATTTTGCATTCTTAATAGGTATATATGTAAAAATCATAAACATTGTTCATGTTTTTACATGGTCCTCAGAATTATCATTTTTAATAGATGCATAATATTTCATGGGCTTTTGTGTTCTAACTTAACAACTTGCTGATCGTTGAGAATTTGGTTTCTTTCCAACTTTTTGCTCTTACAAAGCATGCGACAATGAACATCTTTCACACATATACGTATATGACCTCTTGCTTCTGTTTGATTATTTCCATAGGGTGGATTCCCAGGGGAGGGATTACTGACCTTCATGGTGTGAACATTTTTATGGCCATTGAAAGGTGCTGGTGTTATGTGTCCAAAAAAAAAAAAAAAAAAAAAGGTTGTAACCATTTACACCACACCACCAGTTCATGAATGTGCCCTTTCCCAGAATGCCCCTGCCTTCTTGAAAGAGTGTCTGGGTTCTGCTATAAAGTAATCAATGCAAAAGAGATTCTCAACGTAAATGCTGCTTGTAATTTCCTGTTTTCTTTCTGCTTCCACAGTGGAACAGGCGCTCTGGGGCATCTATCACCAGAACGATTCCTCGTCTGGAGCTCCCCATCGGAACGGAGGGACCGACCTAGGGGAAATGTAAGCTTCAGACGACTTCCACAGGAAACAGCCTTAGCTGTAGAGAAATGAATGAGCCCCAGCAGGGTCTGACTCCAAAACACAGGAGTGGAGCCCGATACCGGTGTGTGGGCAAAGTCAGACTGAGCTATGAGTCAGGGATGAATGGAAACATAGAATAATGCCGAGAGTGTCCTGCCGAAGTTCGGAGCGCGTTCTGTAGGCACCGTCCTTAGATACAACTGCACTGGTTTGCTAGAGCTCCCATAACAAAATACCCTGGGGGAGGCTTTGGTTCGGAGGCCGGAAGGCCAAGATCACAGGGTGTGGGCAAGTTTGATGTCTCCCGGTGGCCTCTCCCGGTGGCTTGCAAAGGGCCCCTTCTAGCTGTTTCCTCACATGGCGGGTCATCCCTGGGTCTGCACTTATATCCTAAGTTCTTCTTCTTATAAGAACTGCAGTCACATGGGGTTGGGGTCTACCCTAAAAACTTCGTTTGCCCTAAGTATCTCTCTAAAGAGCCCATCTCCAAATATAGCCATATTTTAAGGGTCTGAGGGGTTACAACTTGTTTTGAATCGGATGGGGCGAGAGGAGGACACACGCACAGTCCAGCCCCTGACAGTTTCAGCAATATCTGTTGCAACTTGGTGCACGTAAAAATGTTTAAATGGGTAAGGATGGAGCTCAGTGGTTAAGCCTCCGGCCTTGGCTCAGGTCGAGATGTCACAGTTCCTGCGCTGACAGCTTAGATCCTGCAGCCTGCTTGGGATTCTGTGTCTCCCTCTCTCTCTGCCCCTCCCCCCTGTTCGCGCTCTGTGTGTGTCTCTCTCTCAAAAATAAACATTAAAAAAAGTTTGTTTTTTTTTAAGTTGGTAAGACTAAGGGCCCCTGGAGGGATAGTATCTACAAAATCACAATTAAGATGGGCACAAAATAATTAGGGAAAAAAAAAATCCCTCTTTATATTGCCCTGCAAAGAACATTAAACGGGGACAAATCCTCACTATCACAAAGTCTTTTCGCAATCCCCTTTCTCCCCCCATTCTGTCCACATGCAGAAAACAACCTGCCCACCCAAGTTCCCCGCTGCTTCCCCGCCAGGCGCTTTGTAACGTGGGTTTAGTGAGCCCCTCACGCTCCCGGCGCGGGCTTTCCGCACCGGCCGCTTCTGTGACTCCGCGCGGCCGAGCGCAGGGGCCGGGGGCCGGGGCGCACCGCCGAGCGCAGGGGCCAGGGGGCGGGGCGCACCGCCGAGCGCAGGGGCCTGGGGTCGGGGCTCATCGCCCAGCACAGGGGGCAGGGGGGCCGGGGCGCACAACCGGGCGGCGGCTGCAGTGCGGCGCAGCAGGTGTCGTGGGCGCGGGAGGCCCTCCGGAGCAAGGAGGCTGGCTGGGGGATCGGATCTGCCCTGGGGTCCCCGAGCCCGCCTCCGCATCCCCACCCCCACCCCCCCCAAGAAGCCGAGCGTCCCGGGAGCTCCGGCCGCCTCCCCGGGGCTCCTCCCTCCGGAGACCTGGGGGAGCCGCGGGCGGAGCCCTCCTCCCACCACGCCCGGAACCCGCACCTTCTCCGCGGACTGATCCCCACGGGGACCGATGTTGGGCACCACGAGGAAAAGAAACAGGAAAAGAAGCAGCCGCTAGATGTCCCCTCTGCCTCACCACAGAAACGCAGAGCGCGGCCAGCCCCCCAAGTCTCGGTATTCATTTGTCCCCAGCTGGGGCCGGGGGACGGGCTTCACGGCCGCCCCCCGCCCGCCCCCAGTGGGAGCAAATTAGGGAGCGTGGTGTCCAGCCAGAGCCCTCAGCTAGCCCCCGACAAGTGGCCCCCGCGGGAGCTGGAGACCCCCTTGAACGCACCCGCGACCTCACTGCGGCAGCTTCATCTTTGGGGGGGGGTTGGAGTCAGGCCTGCGTCCGTCCCAGGTCCCCAAAGGGACACACCCCTGGGACAGGAGAGCGGTCTCCGACAGAGGGGGAAGACTGTGTTGTCTCCATCCTTCTAGGCGAGGAGAGTCTAGTCTTTCATTTTTGAAGTATTCAAATTGGAGGCAATTGATAGACGTGCAAAATTTACGACTTTCTCCCCTCCCCCAAATCAGTGACACCACCACTTAGGATTCGTTTCAACATTCTTTTACTGCCCCTTTAATTTTTTTTCTCCCCCCTGGCGCCTGGCTGGCTCAGTGGGAGTAGCCTGGGACTCTTGATCTTGGGGTGGTGAGTTCCAGCCCCACGTAGGGTGTAGAAATTACTTAAGAAAGACAAACCAGATAGATTTGTTTTTTCTATTCTCGCTTAAACCAGTTTTGCTGCCCCGCTTGATTCTCCCTTAGTGAGATAAGATCTTTAACCTGGGATCATTTTTATATCTTGTAGGGCATTCATGATTTTACCTTTTTCTGAAAATTATCTTTCAGCAATGGTAAAGGGGCAGATTCACTGTGATGTTTAAGGTTACGCCTCGGGACCTCTTCCAAGGCCTTCTACCTAATGCGTTATTTTTCTTAAGGAGCCTCCCTCCCCCACGCAACTTGTATAAACTGAACACCCACCAAATCTACATCCACACCTGCTACTGACTGCCAGCCCCCTCAGCCCCCACTAGGCAGTTGAAAGATTTTGATTTTATTATTATTTTTAAGTCATCTCTACACCAAACGTGGGTCTCAAACTCACAACCCTGAGATCAAGAGTCCCATGCTCCACTGACTGAGCCAGCCAGGCACCCTGAAAGATTTTTTTTTTTTAAGTAAAATCATAGAAATATATATTGAGCGCATTAACAATTACTCATTAATTACTCCTATAAAGCAAAAATGTAATGTATGGGATCTTCTCCTTTCTATTTCTTTTTAATGTTTATTTTTGAGCGAGTAGGACAGAGTGTGAGCAGGGGAGGAGCAGAGAGAGAGGGAGACACAGAATCAGAACCAGGCTCCAGGCTCTGAGCTGTCAGCACAGAGCCTGACGCGGGGCTCAAACCCACGAACCTTGAGATCGTGACCTGAGCCGAAGTCGGATGCTTAACTGACTGAGCCACCCAGAGCCCCCCCCCCCCCAATCATCTCCTTTCTCAACCGGAAAGCAATCGATGGGTACCAGACAAAAGTCATTTGCGTTTCTATGAACATGGGTCATTTGCAACATTGGTCTTCTCGGTAAACTTCTCTCCCTGCAGAGCTGCAAAACAGTCAGACAATGAGGAATGCAAATCCCCACAGAATCAGGAAACTCCACAGAGGGGGTCCTCTGGTCTAGAAGAATCCTAGTATTCCACTGGGAAGGATGCTCAGTATCCGCGCATGTCAAAATCCTCCACAATTTTCCCTTAATTAACAGCAGGAGTTTGAGTAGCAAAAGTCACATGCTGTTTGTTATTTCCCGAGTGTATTGCTTCTCACGGAGCCTCCCTCCGTGTTCCCCTGTATCCCGATGGCTGGCAACTTGTGGAAATTCTCCCCACGGCCTCCAAAGTGGTGCTTGCTTTTGCCTGGTTGTTGACGCATGTTATGAACGGGGCCAAGAATCATGTGGATGAAGTTTTGGGGTGATAGTGAGGGGTTCAGAGCCGGCGGCCAAGAAAGAATTCTTGAAGATGTCTTTGGTGCAGAAAGGTGATTTTATTAAAGCATGGGGACAGGACCCGTAGACAGGAAGAGCTGCACTGGGGTCGTGACGGGTAACTCATTATATACCCTCAGGTTGGGAGGGCGTTAGGGACAGAGTAAGTCTCTAAGGCATTTTAGAAGCAAGGTTTCCAGGACCTTGAGGGGCTAGCTGTGCTTTAGAAAAAAATGCCATTTATTACTGTTTAGTAAAACCTCAGCCATGAGACCCTTCAGATGTATATCAGGGGGTCATAAGCTTGGATTATGTTTGCCAGCGTGTATCTTGGGGGAGTTGAGATAAAGGAAGTTTCCAAAGGAATTTTTATGTTGAGGTCGACTTATAGGAACCTCAAGGTTGGGATGACGTTAAGCTAAGATTCTCTTTTGCCCCTAGCAAAGCGTCATCATGGAGGCAGCTGAGCTTCTAGAAGGCGGTCACTCTGTCAGTTTCAAGGACTTGTCTTTGGGGCCTGTAGGCAGTAAGGGAATTTAATTTTTCATTTGCCTTCGTTTCCCATATCACCATGGCAAGCACTCAAACCCCTTTTCTTTGTGTGTGGGTAGCTGGGAGTGTCTGAGGAATATCACACATATCCCATCTGGGGGGTGGAGCCGGGGGGGGGGGGGGGAGGGTTGCTAGCTTGTACTTGGCCCCCAGCTTGCCACATGCTCCCTCATCGCTGTCACTGTTCACCTACCACACGCTGGCTCTGGGGCCTGAGACAGCACTGCCCACATGGGCCAGGTGATGCAGACTCTCCTTGGCCAGACTCTACTGTGACATTTGCCCCCGCCCGTGGATTGCTTTCTAGTAAAATAAAGGTCATCGAATTCATTACCAAATTGTATTATTTTTGCCATTTGAGACTCCTTACTTTCTAGTTCTCGGCTTCCAGAAACTTTTCCCTTTAGTCAAACACCTAGCGGTTTTTAGGTCCGGCTCGTCACCCAGCATGTTCAACGGTCGCAAGAAACACCTTCTCCCAAAATGTGCGGTCCTGACTTGAGACCTTTGCTTTTCTTTGTCTCTTTCAAGACTGCCACAGCTCCCGCATGGTCAGCCCGCAGCTCCTTTCCCACTGTTACCAGACACTCCCATGTAATTCATCTTTTTTTCTCATTGATTTATTTTTTTATTAATGATTTATTGGCTTTTCAAATTGACATCCAAGTTAGTTAGCAAATGGTGCAACCATGACTTCAGGAGTAGATTCCTTAAGCCCCTTCCCCATTTAGCGCATCCCCCTCCCACAACCTCCCCCCCCCCCCCATCAACCCTCTGTTCGTTCTCTGTATTTAAGAGTCTCTTCTGTTTGGTCCCCCTCCCTGTTTTTGTATTATTTTTGTTTCCCTTCCCTTCTGTTCATCTGTTTGGTCTCTTAAAGTCCTCATATGAGTGAACTTATACGGTATTTGTCTTTCTCAGACTAATTTCACTTAGCATAATATCCCCTAGTTCCATCCACGTACTTGTAAATGGCAAGATTTCATTCTTTTTGATTGCCAAGTGATATTCCACTGTGTATATAGACCGCGTCTTCTTCATCCATTCATCCATCGATGGATATTTGGGCTCCTGCCCTACTCTGGCTATTGCCCATAGCGCTGCTATAAACATGGGGGCTCATGTGTCCCTTTGAAACAGCCCATCTGTATCCCTTGGATAAATGCCCAGTAGTGCAATTGCTGGGTCGTAGGGCAGTTCTGTTTTTAATTTTTTGAGGAACCTCCTTACTGTTTTCCAGAGCGGCTGCACCAGTTTGCATTCCCATGATTTATTTTTTTTTTATGTGAAAAACATTAACATGGGTCTGTTAAAACCATGGGCCCCAAATAGTGTCACCTAGGTTAAGGCCCCAAGTCGGTAAAACAAGACTTACTACCTAACCTAACTGTAATTTCAACCCCCTAAAATGTAACCTTTAACCAGTTGACATGGGATTTCCTGGTCAGCACTATGAATTTTACTGCTAGACCCCTCCTGTTCCTCTAAGGAGGGCGACCTCGCCTGAAACAATGGATTCCTTGTTACTTCCTTTTCCTCACTCTCTACCTTTAAAAAACTTGCCTTTTCTGGAGCTCCTCTCTACTTGCTAGATGGGACGCTTCCTGATTCCCGAATCGATTAATAAAGCCCATTAGATCTTTAAAATTTACTCCGGGGGGGGGGGACCTGGGGGGGCTCAGGCAGTTAAGCATCCCAGTCTTGGTTCCGGCTCAGGTCGTGATCTCACGGTTCATAAGTTCAAGCCCCACGTTGGGCTTTGTGCTGTCTCTTCCCCTGGCTCTCTGCCCCTCCCCCACTTGTTCTCTCTGTCTCTCTCAAAATAAATAAATAAATAAGAAACTTTAAAAATTAAAATAAATTTACTCGGTTGAATGTTATTTAACAGTTCCAAAAGTCGAAAGCAGACGAAACAGTGTACTCCCAGGAGGTGAAACTTCATCGCCTATCTCTTTCACCCGGATCCTATCACCTCTTGTAGGTAACCAATCTCATTAATTTTTATCTTCTATCTTGTGTATGTTTCTGCAAAAACAATACAGTATGCTTTCTTATTCTATCTCCTTTTCCTACCAAAATGTAGCTTTGTGCTTTTTTTTTTTTTTTCCATTTAAAAATATGTCCCGGAAAATACTTCAAGTCAGTTAATACAATTAGGGGAAGAAAATTTTTTCCTCATTTTTTTCTAGGTTCTTTGGCTGTTCTAAAAATTAAATTGAGATTGAGATTTTTTGTGTGTTTGTTTTTTGAGAGAGAGAGCAGGGGAGAGGGTCAGAGGGAGAAAGAATCTTAAACTGGCTCTATGCTCACAGTACAGAGCCCAGTGCAGGGCTCGAACCCACGACTCTGGGATCATGACCTGACCTGAAATCAAGAGTCAGACGCCCAACCGACTGAGCCACCCAGGCACCCTTACGACAGGTTAATAGGAAAAAAATCAAACAGAAACTTAATGGCGTGCATACCTCCTGTATACAAGGGAACACCCAGGAAAACTGAATAACTCCCTGAAGAGGCTGAAGCTGTCACATTAAAAACAAAAAAAGTTGTTGGGGATGGGGAGTCACTTACAGGAGGTGACCCAGAGAAGCACAGTAAACAGGAGTGAGGTTGTTATACAGGTTTACTTGGTGGTCTCCTCCACTGAGAAGTTTCTAGAGATTAGGTCACCCTCCCCCCCGCCACACACACACACCCTCCTCCTGGTACATGGAGGGAGACAGTCTTCCAAATGGAGATTTCCCTTATGAATGCAAAGGTCTCTTACAAAAAGATCGCTTCTCAAGTTTTCACAGCTTCTCTCTTGTCTGAGTTCCTTAAAAACAAAAAAAAAAAAACAAAAAAAACCAAAACAGTTTAGGGGTGCCTGGGTGGCTCAAGCATCTGACTCTTGATTTTGGCTCAGGTCATGGTCTCATAGTTCGTGGGATCAAGGCCCGTGTTGGGCTCCGCACTGACAGCACGGAGCCTGCTGGGGAGTCTCTCTCTCCCTTTGTCTTTGCCCCTCCCTCATTCTCTCTCTCTCTCACTCTCTCAAAATAAATAAATTAAAAAAAAAACCAGTTTAAATATTTAAGTAATCAATATGCCAGAGGTGCATTTCGGGGTGGTGTATTTTTCTCCCTTCAAGATCTTCAATTTTTTTTTTTTTTTTTTTTTTTTTTTACAGTTGCAACCTATTGCATTGTGTGACTACACCGGAGTTTATTGACTCAATTGCCTATATTTGAACTTTTGGGGGGCAGTTTCCAATACATTGCAATGACAAAGAATGCTGCAAGTAACTTCGTGTATGCGGATGTTTGTATTGTCAGGGGTGTAGCCTCAGGGTCGATTCCTAGACATGGGGTTGCCAGGTCAAACGTTACGTGTATCTGCGGTTTTGTTGAGATATTGCCAAAATGCTCCTCATCAGAATGACGCCTTTTTTTTTTTGTGCCCGCCGCACAGTATCCGCCTTACTCGGTCCCCACAGCGTTGCCAGGTGGGGAAGCAGAATACGTGACCCCGAAAGTGTGCCTCTTTGGCATAAGGATTATCTCGAGCTGGTGATCTTGAAGAAAACAGTGGATCCGGGAGAAGCTGTGAAAACCAGATGGCAGGGACCCTTTGTAAGAGACTTTTGCATTCGGAAGGGAAATCACTTGCAAGGACGGGTGTCTCCCTCCCCGAACCCGGAAGAGGAGGAGGACCTGATCTCTAGAAATTGATGGAGAAGGTAACGACTGAAATCCGCATGACCGCCTCACCCTTGTTTACTGTGCATTACCTGAAAAACCTCCCTTAACCGGCTCTCCCCCGCCCCCAACATCTTTGTCTTTAGCTAGAGATAATATTTAAGATGCTGGCTCGGACCGTTTGGGGGAGTTGCTCAGTTTTCCCGGGCATCTCATGCTTACGGGAGGTACACGTGTTATTGAACTTGTTTTTCTCCTGTTAAATTATCTCCTATGACGGTGGCGGGGGGGGGGGGGGGGTGGGTCTCCACCAGGAACCTACAAGGGTAAAGGACGATTATTTTTCTTCCCCTGCACAAACATTTTAACGTTTGCCGATCTGATGGATGAGATTAACCATTTTTAATCCCTCCTTCTTAACCGAGTCTCCAGCAAACCACGCCTGTCATTTACCCTCAGGTTTGGAAGCGCCTTCCGGGAGGTTCTAGCTCCACCTGGCGGTGGCGTCTAGTTGCAGGAATTCGTGCCTTTGCGCTTACTTTTCCTACAAGAGCAGCCTGGAGGGGCGACTGGGTGGCTCAACCGGTTAAGCTTCCAGCTTTGGCTCAGGTTCATGAGTTCGAGTCCCGCGTTGGGCTCCGTGCTGCCGGTCCAGAGCCTGGAGCCTGGTTTGGATTCTGTGTCGCCCCCTCTGCCCCTCCCCTGCTCGTGCTCTGTCTGTCTGTCTCTCTCTGAAAAAATAAATAAACACTAATAATGCCACTCCTTCTCAGCCTGGACATCCTTAAGGATTTCAACCTGTGTCTCGTGGGGTACTGCCCTCCAAAAAAAGACACTGAGACAGGGCAGAATATGCCACCCTAAAGACACCACTTTGGCATCTTGATCATTTTGAGCTGAAGGCAAGTAAGAAATAGGTACAAGAAAGGCTCTCTGCCCTTTCCCTATTGGCCTAAAAGCAGGACATCAATTCATAAAGGTGACCCCCCGCAACCCCCCCACCCCCCCCACCCCCACCAGGAAGGGGAGAAGTTAATCACTGGCAACAACTCTAGACCCTTAGTCCAGAGATTGTATGTAACAATCCTTACTAAGTAGATTCTATGTAACAATCCTTACTAAGTAGCCCTTACCAGAAGATTCCATGTAACAATCCTAAGTAGCCCTTACCAGAAGATAACATGTAACAATCCTTACTAAGTAGCGCTTATTGGGGGGCCTGGCTGGCTTAGTAGGTACAGCATGCAACTCTTGATCTTGGGCTCGTAAGTTCAAGCCCCACACTGGGTGTAGAACTTACTTTAAAAATAAATAAATAAATAAGGGGGCGCCTGGGTGGCTCAGTCGGTTAAGCGTCTGGCTCTTGATTTCGGCTCAAGTCACCATCTCACGGTTTGTGGGTTCGAGCCTCACATCGGGCTCTGCACTGGCTTGGGATTCTCTCTCTCCCTCTCTCTACACCTCTCGCCCTCATGCTCTCACTGTCTCTCAAAACAAATCAATAAAACCTGAAAAGATTTTTAAAAATAAATAAGTAAAGTGATCACATAGGGACAAAGAAAAAAATATTTTTAAAAAGTAGCCCTTCTCTTCCATTTATTCCCCCCCCCCATATTTACTTTCCCGTAATTTGCCACCCTAGAAATTCAAGCCTTTTTCCTTTTTTCTTTGTCTTATCACGTCCCTAAAAATGTGTTATTCTTTTGTGAAGATGCCACAGAAGCCCAAGTTGTGTTGTTTTGTTTTGTTTTGGGCAACCTTTTCACCCAGCATGGAGCTCAAACTCCTAGAAGCCTGAGTTCCACCCACTGTGAGTTACTCATCTCTGAGCGCTCCCGTGTGAATGCGCGACGCGTATGTTAGTACGCTTGTTCATCTGTCTTTTGTCACTCTGCTTCACAGTCCCCGACCTGAGAACCTACAAGGGTAGATGAGAAGAGAAAAGACTTTTTATTTCTTCCCCTACAGAAACGACATTGACTGCGGGTGTCGTGTGTGCAAACAATTAAAGTCACAAGCCTGTTAGGAATGTTGCTAAAACATTGGTGAGAAAGGGTGAGGAAGGCCTGGGAGCCTTAGGAGTTGTCCCTGCTCCTTATCTGTCCCCCTGGCTGCACGGCCCGGCCAGGCTCCCTCCCAGGCAGGTAAAGAGTCTCATTCTCAGCCCTTAGCCTTTTTTGTGGAGGTTGTCTCCCTCGGGGGAGTTTCAGTGTGGTCCTTACTGGCCACCTCAGCGCCTTAAACCATGGGCTGGGCTCCAAGGTAGGACTAGGGCTGAAGCCAGGAGTCCAGCACCCTGGAAGGCACTCAGCATACCAGAGATAAGTAAATGGGTCCACTTATTCTCTTCTTTGGCCCTGCACCCACCTCCGCTGACTCCACGGCCCACATACCCAGAGGAAACAAAACGTTTGTGGGGCCGGCATTTAAAAATTCAGGATGGGGGGGGGGGGCGCCTGGGTGGCTCAGTTAGGCTTCGGCTCAGGTCACGATCTCACGGTTTGTGAGTTCGAGCCCCCCGAGGGGCTCTGTGCTGACAGCTCGGAGCCTGGAGCCTTGCTTCCGATTCTGTGTCTCCCCCTCTCTCTGCCCCTCCCCCGCTCGTGCTCTCTGTCTCTCAAAAATAAATAAACATTAAAAACATTTAAAAATAAATAAATAAAAGTAAAAATTCGGGATGTGGGACCCCCTGTCCCCCCCATCCGTCTTCCACTTTTCACTTGGCCTGCACACGAATAACGAGAGGTAACAACGCTCGTGACAGCCCGTGACAGCCCGTGACAGCCGACCAGCCGCAGCAGCTCCTAGGTTATCGGGATTTATCGCATTCGAGTTTTGTAAACGGATCCTTATTCGTCACCATTTGTTGATGGGCACAGACTGCCAGACTCTGGGTACATACAACAAACAGAACAACACAAGCTCCCCGCCCTTAAGGAAGTTGGTGACATCAGCTAAGGAGCAGATTTGTGGCAGAAAACTATTGCATGATTTCTTTTTTTTTTTTTTAATTTTTTTTTTCAACGTTTATTTATTTTTGGGAGAGAGACAGAGCATGAACAGGGGAGGGGCAGAGAGAGAGGGAGACACAGAATCGGAAACAGGCTCCAGGCTCTGAGCCATCAGCCCAGAGCCTGACGCGGGACTCCGGACCGCGAGATCGTGACCTGGCTGAAGTCAGATGCTTAACTGACTGCGCCACCCAGGCGCCCCTATTGCATGATTTCTATGTAGTTTAAAAAAATTTTTTTAACGTTTATTTATTTTTGAGACAGAGCATGAACGGGGAGGGTCAGAGAGGGGGAGACACAGAATCCGAAGCAGGCTCCAGGCTCTGAGCGGTCAGCACAGAGCCGGACGCGGGGCTCGAACTCACGAACCGCGAGATCATGACCTGAGCCGAAGTCGGCCACTTAACCAACTGAGCCACCCAGGCGCCCCGCCCCGATTTCTACGTAGTTTAATGACCTACTGCGAATCAACTAGAAACAGAAACTGGGTATAAGTGTTGTTCTAGAATGACTCAGTGGGTGTGGGTCTCTCCTCCGGTTCCGTTTTCCCCCCTGCATCACTGCTCCCTGGCACGCTGTTGGTTTTCCACCCACCCCTTTCTCTCCTGCAGTCTCCGAGGCTTCGGCCTTTATTCTTGTCCAGCTGCTACCACCCACTGTCTTCTGAGTTCCTTTCTCCCCGGGGATGTCGCAGACCTGACCAAAGGCATCTTAAAGTCTGCATCCGGGGTTAACACCTCTCAGGATGAGCCCTGAGTGATGTTGAATCACTATATTACACACCTGAAACCAATGTAACACTGTGTGTTAACTATACTGGAATTAAGATAATTTAACTAGAAGACAAATGGGTTCGACTGCTTTCTTTTCACTCCAATGATGAGTCAAAACAGCCATTGCTAGCCCGATGTTTTTGTGCAGCCTGGGATCTAAGAATGCTTTTTGCACTTCTAAATGATTGGGGGGCTGGGGGGGGGCCAGGGAATAAAAAGTTCCTTATTTCAGGACATGTGGAAATTATGAAATTCACAAAGAGACCATGGACAGCTCTTGCGTGAGGTGACAGAAAGTGCTTCCCCAATCTTGCCTCATTTGCTTCTAAAAACCTCATTGGGTGAGGCTTTTAGGTGACAGAGACTGACGGGAGAAAACCTTGCCAACATCAAAGGCTGGAATCAGGCGAGGTCTGCGACCTCAAAGCTGGCGGTCTTTCCAGTACAGGACACCCTCTTGAGAGGTCTGAAGGGCACATTCTGAATTATAACCAGTCTTTGTTGTTGTTGTTGTTTTAATTTTTTAAATGTTTATTTATTTTTAAGAGACACAGAGCACGAGCAGGGGAGGGGCAGAGAGAGAGGGAGACACAGAATCTGAAGCAGGCTCCAGGAACTGAGCGGTCAGGCACTCAACCGACTGAGCCACCCAGACGCCCCATAACCAGTCCCCTTTGGACAGTCAACCGTTGGTCCCGATCCTCCGTGAGGCCATCCATACAGTAATCTTCAAATATCTACAGGCTGCCATTTTGTCTTGCCGGATCTTTGATTCTCAGCTTGACTCTTGGTCTCTTTACCATCCACAACACTTTTATGAACAGTTCCAGTTGGCCTATAATCGCTTTAAAGGGTAGCACCTAGGGGCGCCTGGGTGGCGCAGTCGGTTAAGCGTCTGACTTCAGTCAGGTCACGATCTCGCGGTCCGTGAGTTCGAGCCCCGCGTCAGGCTCTGGGCTGATGGCTAGGAGCCTGGAGCCTGTTTCCGATTCTGTGTCTCCCTTTCTGTCTGCCCCTTCCCCGTTCATGCTCTGTCTCTCTCTGTCCCAAAAATAAATTTAAAAAATGTTGAATAAAGGGTAGCACCTAAAGCAACCTGATACGAGGGTCCAGTGCCATGAGCGGATGGCCTGCCTCTCTAGGTCTAGACGCTCTATATCTTTCCATCTTTATTCATGACTTGTTGAACTTTTTGGACCCAGAGGCAGAATCGTCCACTTACTACTATTGAATTTTGGTCTAGAAGACGGAGTGTATCATTTGTGCTGAGATTTTTTCTTTTAATTCCAGGGTAGTTAAGTGTTATAGAAGTTTAGGTGCACAATGCGGTGGTTCAACAACCCCATCTATTAGTGCGCTTCTCTTGGTCCCCCTCACCTATATCTCCCACCCGCCTCCCCTCTGGTAACCCTCTGTTTGCTCTATTGAGATGCTTGAATTCTCATTCTGCAGCCTAAGCTGCTGTTCTCTTTTGCCATCCACAAATACGATATGTATGCCTTCTGATTTTCACCTGGGTCACTGGCAAAAATGCAGTGGGCTTTACCCTTCCTTCCAGAAGGTGGCACTCATAGGCCCTCCATTTTACCAAGAGCTTCGTATTTGTTTCACTGCGTCCCCTGGATCCTGTCGGGGTGGCAGGCTCAAGTGAAATCACGGTTCAGAGGAAACCCCAGGTAAACATCATTGCTTTCAGTGTCCTCTCTGACACCCACAGGGCCACTTCTAAGGAGACCTTGTTTCCTCCTCCTCCTCTTCCTGAATTCTTTTCCATTCAGGGTCACTGTGAGTGGGACAATCTACCCGACCTTCTCTCCCCAGCTCTGTCGAGCCCAGTCCTCCCACTTGTCCAGTACTGGTTGTGAATTTGGACAAGTAACTTGGCATGTCTGGGCCTCTTTTCCCCATCTGTGGCCTAGGGATATTAATAGCCAGTAAGTAAGTTAATGGATGATGATAATCATTCAACAAGGTACCCCTCAAAAAAGAAAAACTTCCATTTCATGTTAGATTTTTGTTGGGGGGGGGGGGGGGGCACCTGGCTGGCTCGGTCAGTTAAAGCATCTGATTTCGGCTCAGGTCATGACCTCATGGTTTGAGGGTTCAAGCTCTGTGCTGACAGCATGGACCTCGCTTGGGATTCTCTTTCCTTCTTTCTCTGCCCCTCCCCTGCTTGCATGCATTCTCTCTCTCCTCTCAAAGTGAATAAACTTTAAGGAAAAAATTAGGGTTTTTTTCCTTAAAGTTGTACTTCTTCACTTAACACCCCCCCCCCCTTAAGGTGTCCCCATGCCCCATAAAGCATATTCTCCCTTCATCCAGAAAGGGACCAAACCCATTTCCCCTCCCCTTGATCTGTAGATTCTGTTAAGACAGAACAAACACATCCTTGACAAGCATTTTATCCGCAATTACAGTGGGTTCGTGTCTCAAACCACCAATCTCCATAGAATTCCTCCCTCCAAGTGTCACTTGAAAGAAACGTCCACTTGAGTCATTCCCATTCAAGCACGAGCCAACGATAATTTTGGGAGAAAAGTTAACTATCAGTCTCCGCGGAAGGAGATCTCAAACCTCTTAAGACTATCGGGAAGGTTTTGAATCTCCAAATCACTCTGGAAGTCCCAGCTCGTTTACCACACAGAACTTCAGGCTGTAAACAAACTCAATGTGAAAAATAAACATTTATTACAAAATTAGCCTTGACATTTCGAAATGAAAGCAGGCAGGGTGTTTTCCAACTCAAGGGGACTGTGGTAAGCTGGAGAGGTGACTTCCAAGGCTGGTCACGCATGACTTCTGTTCATCACAAGTGACCGAGACGGTGAGGAACCACTCACCTCAGACCTGACGGGACAATGAGTCACCTCTGCTTCCCTGTGGCCTTGTCTCCGCGTCCCTCCCACCCCGTCTCCCAACCAGGAGGCTGAAACACGCTTTAAAAATCTCTTTCTTACTGAACCATTTCATCATCTCTGCTTTTACTGTTTAATTAAATTTTATCTCCATCTGAAAAAGCTCTTTTTTTATTGGCCCATGACCCTTAACCGATGGTTTGGCTAGGCTTGTTTTTCCTCTTGGATTCTCGACAGAAAACTCAATTCCGTCAGGGGTTTCCAGATCAGGGAATAAAACCTGGCAAAGTGGGGCTTAGTGTCCCCCACAGAAGGAAGTTAAGCAAAATCAACCCTTGAAGACCCCCGTGTTCGCCCTCTCGCTCGTTAATAGACCGGGCGACTACGGTAGAGGGGGAAACAGAAATTTAAGGGCAAAAGGGGCTGTCCAGACGCACAAAGGAAAGCAACGTCAGGCAGGCCTACCTTCCCAGCAGTCACACGGGGATGGCCTTGCCACCTGGTCTCAAATTACCTTTCCTCTAAACAGCACCCCAGCCCCCAACTCTGCTCCAGTGAAGCAATGGTTGCTTTACTGCTCTGGGGCAGTCTGTTCTCCTTAGAGAAGTCTTTGGATGCATCTGGTTGGCAGAGGGGGGAGGGGAGGGTGGGCACTTTCTCCCCTCAGTGGACCAGACCAGGGAGAACCCCAGGGCACAGCATCGGCTTCCTCCGGGTGTGCTCCCGCAGCAGAGGGCACTCCTCGGGCCGCCAGAGGGCTCCGGAATGAGGGTCCCAAGCTCAGAAGCTCTGCCTTGAGACGGGAGCCAGGAAGGGGTGGGACAGGGGGCCAGGACCAACCCAGGTTGTTGGGGAAGCAGGGTTTCAGGCGCCTTCCTGTTTGTACAAAGGAGCCCAGGAACTTCATTTCCCCAACTTCCCGCGACGAGAGGCTTTGACAAACCAGCAACATCCGGCTACATCCAAACACACACCAACAGTCTCACCAAAGAGCGAAGACGCCCTGGACACACACCGCATTTCAGCAGAGAGCTAAGACCGAGCGCGCGAATGTGCACGCGTGCGCGCGCGCACGCACACACGCACACACCCCACAGCAAAGAGCTACGACCAGTGCGCACATCCGCACGGCCCTGCAGACGCATCTTAAAAGGGTCCATCCAGTTGTTCCAGCCAAGGGAAGGGTGATGATGGTCGGAGCTCCCAGCGCCAGCTTCCTTTTCTTCAGATCAGGGGTTTTAAAACCCTTCCGCTCAGTGTCCCCTGAGAGCACCCCCGCCCCCCCCCCCCATGGTCTCCATAACAAAGCTCCGGTTTCGTTCGACAGACACAGATGGTGTCTTGCTGCGTTCAGGCCGGTGCAAGAGGGTCTCGGGGGCACTTCCCGTGGGAAGACAGAAGAAAGTGGAGTGGGCTGCAGGGGCGGGAGAGACTTGGGTGTTGTCACCCCACAACCTCTTCGGTGGCTCGGTCTCCAGTCCCCACTCTGGAACAGCGGGTCCCTCCTCACCACGGGAGGAAAGGGCCCAGGGACCAAACTCCAGATCCCTGCTGGGGGGGAGGGGCCGCCGCCACACAGGGGGTATCGAGTGCCCCGCCACTGTTGCCACGTTCTGGGAAGGGAAGTCAAGGGGCGTGACGCTCAGGGCTGTTCCCTGATCCCTCGTAGGGATGGGGGACATGGGGGATGAAAGCTTTTAAACAAGTCCCGGGCCACTGGGCAATGGCGGGAAAGGAAGGGCGGGATGCAGGGGGAAAGCATACACAACCACATCCTAACTAAGATAAACGTGGGGACCCCTGTGGGGGCTAGAAGACGCGTAAGGGACCCTGTGAAACTACAGACGCCAGGGGCTGGAGTCTGGTAGCACCGGAAGAAGGCAAGCACGGAGGACAGGAGATGAGTCGGACCAGGGTCACACCAGGAATGACGAGGTCTGCCTGAATTCCCCCTGGAGAAATAAAACGCCCAAATCAACCCTGTACACTCTTGTTTAGCTGATAAGCTCCTGAACCTGTAAACACAGGGGAGGAGCCCCTCACTCCCGCAGGGAGACCCTCCCGGTCCCCGGGGAGCACACTCACTTCACTGCGGGCAGCGGGCTGGCTGTAAATCACCTTCTTACTCGAGGTCCTGCGGACAAGCCAGAAGACGGAGACGCTCAGCACCCCCCCCCCCCCCCCCGCCAACCCGTGCTGTCTTTAACCTCTGCTGGCCAACGTTAGAGGCTCGACCGAGAACTTCACGGAAGCACAGAGCTCTCAGTAGGGAGGGGTGGGTGGAGGGAGACCCGACAAGTACAAGGTCACAGGGAACGGGGAAAGGTAGACACACAGATGGCCACCCGACCAGGGTGGCCTCTGCCTCCAGCCCCTCCCCCCGGGGCCCGTCTCCGCTTCAAACCACACGCATCCTTGTTCTCAACCTCCTCTGGAGACCTCCCAGGACGGCAGGTGGCTCACTCACCCTTTCTTTGTTCCTGAAAAAGAAGAAAGGGGACCGTGAGCGTCAGCGGGATAGGGGCCGGCCGGGCGCAGAAGGCTGGGGGGAATGGCACTCAATAGGTCACTGGTGCTCACCCGGGAGAGAACCCCTGCACACGTGGGCTCACTATCAGGTCAGTACTCAGATGGCACCCAAGGACCGTGCCCTGGAATGGGGACGATACAAAGGAGAGCCGTTGAGGGCAAGTACTTACTGTCAAAGTAGCCTCGTCTATAGGCGAACCAGATGCCCAAAATCAAGAATCCAAGGAGAATGAGTGTGACAAGGACAGCTGCCACAATGCCCCCCACATTCAACTCCGCTGTGAGACACAAACGAGAGGTCAGTCCTCTGAGGGCTCACTCACGTGACTGACACCACCACCAAAGCCAGGGTGGAAAGCAGACCCCGGGCCCCACCCCAGGCCCGCGCTCAAGCCCCTGCTAGAGCCTTGCTCACCGGCTTCCATGCGCACAGCCTCTGACCTCATGGGCATCCCGTACCCGTTCTGCGCCTCACAGGTGTACTCGCCCGTATCCCAGGCTGACACGGGATCGAAGACCTGAAGGGAGGAAATCGGTTGGCCTCCTGCCGACAGAAGCCAAGCACCTACTTCTGGTGTTTTGTCAGTAAGCTCTACGCCCGACGCGGGGATCGAACTCACGACCCCCGACACCAAGAGCCGCAGGCTCTACAGGAGCACCACCCCCCCCCCCCGATCCTCATTTTTAAATTGCAGTATCGTGGACATACGCTGTTGCACTGGGGTTTCGGGTGCACGGCAGACGATTCAACAACGGTGCACCTTATGACACCCTCATCCTGAGAAGCGTCCAAGCCCCATCTTTAGTCTTCCGACCCTAACGCCAAGCTCATCTTGCTGCTTGTCTTCCCCACCTTCCAGGGCTCTTTGGCCCTGCCCCCCCCCATACCCTCCCACACCACCCCATCCCTACCAGCTCCCCTGTCTTTTCATTCAGGCTGTAGGAAGAGTTGCTGAAGGCGCGGTTGCCCTTGGGCTCCAAAGGCATCCGGACCCCGTCCTTGAACCAGTAGTACTCAGAAGGGGGGGAGCCATCCTTCTCTGAGCAGGTCAGCACTGCCCGACTCCCAATGGTGGCAGAGGAGGGGATGTGGACCGTGGGCTTGGATGGAGGCACTGCGAAGGGACAGAAGGGGCCCAGCACAAGTTCAGACAGCGCCGCCTAGAGGCCAAGCGGAAGACAACCCCATAGGTCAGCTCCAGCCTCCATCCCTTACCAGGCCCTCCGCTTCCCACTGTGGGAGGGGGGAGGGGAAGGGGGAGGAGCGGGGCTCGTCGCCTCTGCAGCACAGAGACTGAAGCCCCCCCACTCCTCCCCCCCCCCCCCCAGCGCCCTGGCCATCAGTGAGCTCCAAAGCTCGGCAAAGCCCCTTGAGGACCTGGGAAGCAATGAACGCCCAACACACACACAAAACGCGTGGGGCACGTACCAAGCACAGTGAGCTGGACGCTGACCTCCCCGTACGTGTTGCCGCCATCGTCAGAGACCATGCAAGTGTACGTCCCCGTGTCTTTCCGGGTCACCGAATGGAAAGTGATGCCACTGTGCGAGAAGGTGACTCGGTCTGCATAGGAGGCTACCAGAAGAGAGGAAGGGGCGGCCGGCTGAGTGCGCTGCGGGGCCACGAGAAGCTGGGTGGTGGCAGGGCAGGCCGCGTTAGAGTCCGCGGGACCTGGGCCCCAGGGTGCTCCTCTCCCCCGGGGGTCCGGCCCCGTCGACCCCTCCACAACCTAGGCCACCGGGGAGGAGGTGGGGCAACTCACCCGTGATCTTGTTTTTATAACAAACGAGGCTGGTGATGTCACCATGGGCGAACTTCCACTCCACGCGGGGGTTGGAGAAGCCCGAGTAGGAGCAGGACAACTTGGCGGCTGTGGGCAGCGCGAAAGTGAGCAGGACGAAGGAGCGGCGGCCAACGGAGAAGGAGAAGGGCCCCAAACTGCGGCGGCGGCTCTGCGCTGCCCGCCCTCCAGGCCCCAGGCGCACCTGCTTCCCCCCCCTCCGCCCCACCCCCCCTGCACAGCCGCCCACGACTCACGTTTGTCCTCGGGAACTCTGACATCGGGCTCAGAAGTATACACTGCGCCCCTGCCCAACGCCAGGGAGCCTGAGGAGGAGAGGGGTGGGCCATCAGGAGGGGACACCAGGGCGGCTCAGCTGAAGCAGCTCCTGAGGCCCTTCCCGTGGCTTCTCCAAGGTGAAGAGACTCAGGAGATCCAGGCTCCTCCTGGGTCTCACGCCTCCTCGCCAATATCCTAAATACCTTCAAATGCTTTTTGCCACAATCGCAGGCCAATACTTCCATTATCAATGGAAAAAAAATATTTCTCTCAGATGTAATGTCTTTCATTTTTTTTATTTTTCCCTCTGCAACTCCCAATAATCTAATTAGATTCCTAGTAGTCCAGGAACAGCTTCCCAAATGACTTTTCATGGTTCAGAGAAAGCTTCTCAACAAATAATTAATTGCAGTCACTTGTCAGACACTCCTGGCAGGAAGCCAGCAAAGCTGGAGGCAAGGGAGGTGGGTCAGGCAGGCAAGGAGGCAAGGAGGCAGGGAGGGAGGGGGGGCAGGGGGGCAGGGAGGGAGGCAGGGAGGGAGGCAGGGAGGCGGGGGGGGGGGGGCAGGGGAGGAGCAGTAATGAGGATAATAACAATACTCAACATTTGTAGGGCATGTTGTGCTTTTTAAAGTGTTTTCACCTACATTACGCTGTGTGATCCTCAAAGCCAGCATGACAGATCAGCAGAACAGGTGTTATTATCTCAGTTTTACATGAGGAACCAAGCCCATGAGACGTAAAGAATCGTGCCTAAGATCACGCAGCTGGGTGTGAGCTGGGGTCGGGACCAGAAGTGGGCTAGATCCTCTCCTAGATCTAGAGACGAGATCTCCTCGTGCCCAGTGGAGAAGGAAAAGAAGGGGTGGCATGTGCTGGGGGCACAGAGACGAGGCTGATTGCACGACCGGGTCGCCGGAGGGTCCAGCGTTCCAAACTAAGCACCAGGGCCTGGGCTCAGACAGCCGGGCTCTGCTATAAACCTGCCCTTGGACAGTCACTCCCGTCCATGTTTTCCAAGTTCAAATTCACCACCTGGGCTTCCCTTATATCCCTAAGAGTCCCGTCTTCCTTAGATAAATGCAAGCACATTTTTCCTTGACGTAATCACTCGCATAACTGAATACGGTCTCGTGACCTCTGAAGCGCCCTCTTCTCACCCAGAACACGAAAGGTTTGGACTAGATGTTCGCTCAAGTCCTTTAGGGTTTGGGGGGGGGGGGGGTTGGGGGACGTTAATGTCTAACGAGGACTTTTATACATACATTTATATCTATCTGACACAACATTGTGACTCCGTCCAGGTACGTATTCTCTCTCCCACTTTACAGATGAGAAAATTAAGTGTCTAAAAAAAGTTCTGCATCTAGGCCCAAGTTTTCATAGCTATGAAACGGCAGAGCTGAGAGGAAAACGCAGGTTCCCCCTACACCCCCATTTCCCTCTTATTATGTCAGACTTTTATAAACCATGAGGTTTCTCAGAGAGGCCGTGGCTTAATGGGGGGCAGACTATAATAAAATGCCATTCTTTTATCTGTGAGTTATTTATACCAATATTACCTTATATGTGTGCATTTGGCGTTACATTTTAATGTCAAATGTATAATCAAATATAATAACACGTAAGAAACTTAAACCAGATAGCCCTTCCTAAAGTCGAAAACTGAGCCCATGGGAGTCTCTTACTCAGCTGTGAGGGGGGAACGCGGAGAATGAAATGCTTTGATTTTCGCCCGGATCAGCTTTCTCTGCTTCAACGATGGGCACTTGTTTTTTAAGATCCTCACCCTTTACCATTTGCTACCCGTGATGTGCAGTGCGATGCTCGAACGAGATCTCTCTTCAGGAATGAAGGACTGACTTGTTGTCATCCAGCCTCTGGGACTTCTGCCAAATCAAAGCCCTCAGCCTATCAGCCCTTTTGGGGACAACAGCCGGGACACTGCGGGGCCCGGGGGCATGCGGTCCACCCGGGCAGGGACAGGGGCAGCTGGCATCCAATGCCTCATCACTGAATGAGAGGAGGGAAGCCCCAGGGAACCCCAGGTCTACTGCCCCAATGCCCCCACACACCCCCCCCCAGCTCAGAACAACGCTGAAAGGCTATTCCCGCCCCGTAAAGCTCCCTGGGGAATAGGTTGAAGCTACTCTGCAGCCCGAATTCTCCCTCTGCCCAACCCCGCTTCATTTCCCTCCCCTGCCCTTCCCGAGCTGTGGACCCCAAGAGCCCTCCGTAATAAATGTCCTGGCACGATAAAGGACATCTCAGAGTCAGCTTCCTTAGAACCCAACCTATGACATGACCCAACTCAGGAAGAGCTTCTAATTACACTAAAAACTAGCGTTTGAAATAAAGGGCTGCCAAAAAAGAAATGACAACACAGGAATTTGGTGATTGTTTCCGCATCACTTCTGACGTCAGCTAAAGTTCTTTTGAGACCTCTCAGACCTCCAGATCTAAAACATTCAGGAACCACACACACACACACACACACACACACACACACGTCCTCCCCAGCTCCTCAGTGTCCTGACCTCCATTGGCTAGGCTTTAAACCAGGCTTCTCTGGTTTAAAACACGGGCTCTGCCCCTCGCCTGGGTGGCTCAGTGGGTTAAGCATCCGACTTCGGCTAAGGTCACGATCTCACAGTTCACGAGTTCGAGCCCCGTGTTGGGATCTCTGCTGTAAGCACAGAGCCCACTTTGGATCCTCTGTCTGCCCCCCTCTCTTCCCCTCTCGCATTCACTCTCTTGCTCTCTCTCTGTGAAAAATAAATGTATAATAATAATAAAATAAAATAATAAAATAATAAAAAAATATAAATAAAAATAAATAATAAATTAAATAAATAAATAATAAAACAAAACATAGGGCCTGCCCCTCAATGCCATCCCACCTCCCTCGGAGGCAGGACTGCAGCTGACTGTCTGTGGCCTGCCAACACTCTCACTCTATTGTGCCTGTGAATCGCCGCATGTGTCCTACTCAGCCTCACCAGTGCTCCGTCCTCACCGTGGGACACCTCCGCCACCGTGGTCCATGCCTCCCCCCACCCCCTCCCACCTCGCCCCTGAATAAGCCTCTGGAACCAAGCTGCCCGATTCAAATCCCAGCTCCGGTACCTACTAGGCTGTGTGACTGGGCAAGCTACCTTAGTCGCTTTGAACCTCAGTTCACCCATCTGTAAAGTGGGGATAATAACAGTTTCTACATCAAAGGGCTGTGGTTGAGTTAAACAAGCTAATACAAATAAAGTGCTTTACAACAGGAAGCAGCAAACAACTATTATATCTTATTATTATTATTATTATTATTATCATCATCATTATCATCATCTGCCCATAGGTTCTTCTCCACACACTTAATTGTTGACTTTAAAACTTTCTTCAATAAGACATATAAATAAATATAAACACTGCCTGAAAAATGCTTATGTTCCAGCCCACCAAACCACCTCTCCTCTATCATTGCAATTGTCTTGGAAAAGCTAACTCTTCTCTAGAACCTTCCCAGGTAGACCAGCAGAGCGGAGGGCTTCCCCTCACTGCACCCCATCTCCATCAGGACACCCAGGCTCTTGCCCATGGCCTTCATCTATGTTGTATTTCCCTTGCCTCCTCATCCCCCCACCCCCCAGACCTATAGTTGGCTCAATGACACACACAGTAAACCAAAATAGAAGGAAAGTTCACCCTTTCACCACGATGCTTAATTTACTACAAGTTCGCAGTAACAAAAGCCACAAAGTCAAAGGCATCAACAGATTTTCGACCCTTTCGTGTACAGAACACCTGCACTCAATCTCGCACACCTCTCTAGAGGGACTCCTCTCCTCCCTTCCTCCGCAAACTTTTATTTATTTGTTTGTTTTAGAGAGAGGGCACAAGCGAGTGAGGGGCAGAAAGAGAGAGACAGAGACACAGACAGACAGACAAGGGGGGCTCACCTGAGGTTCATGTTTTTTACCCAGAGCCAGGCCTGTGCTCACCCGTTGAGGGGCTCAAACTCATGGAACTTGAGATCACGACCTGAGCCAAAGTCAGACGCTTAACATGAGCCACCCGGGTGCCCTTCCTCTGCAAACTTCTTCAAAGAAGGCGTCTACACACAGTTTCCAGCCCAACACAATCACCGCCCCACCTACCGCAATATGTCTTTGGCTCTCACCTTGGAATGAAAATTGCTTTTACTAAGATCAACAGTCATTCGCTCAACTCTATGATGCCCTGATTATACGATAGAACAGCGATTTAATAACAGCTCCTTGGGGGGTGGGGACATCATCTTAAATGTATAGTTAAGCTGTATGTCGCATCCCAATTTCCAAAACATTGAAGTAGTCTTAGAATTAAGGACAGCCACAATTGGCTTTTTCAGTTCCCTTCAGGGGCCCCTGTAAGAGGCCTGGCCCCGCCGACCACTCCCTTCCTCAGAAGTCACGACGCCCCTTGGTTTCTACGTGCCGCCCTTCTGGTCATCCCCACCACTGACGAGTTTTCTCATTCTCTCCCTTGAACCATGCTTCCTCTGTGGATCCCTCAATATGAGTGCTCCCCAGCATTCTATCCTGGGCCTTTTCTCCTCTCCACGTTCTCTCCAGGAAATCTCGAACACCACCCCAAAACTCATCTGCACCCACACGCGGCCACCTCCAGTCCCCGCCTCCCACCTGAGCTGCAGGCTCCGGGTGGAGAAGCCTCCTGCCCTCGTCACCGGAGTCCCCACACCCCTCCCCATCTGCCGCCCGCTCCCTCCTCCTCCTCCTCCTCCTCCTCCTCCCCCAGGTCGGTGGCGTCACGGTGTATTCCCATATATTCCATCCGTCATCATCAGTCAAACTGGAAGCCTTCCAGCAGCCACCACGTCTCCCCTCCTCAAAGAGCAAGCATTGGCATCGTCCCCTCCCAAATCTCCCTCAAACTTTGACCGTCACTTCTTAGCACCATCATCGTCAGATGAACCACAACTCGTCTCTCAAGCACACTTGGGTGTCTCTGCCTCATTTAATCTTAACCCACTCAGACCCACCCTCCATCTCAGGGCCGGAGGAAGGGCTAGTATTTACTGAGCACTTACTCTGTGCCAGGCAGTGCTGCAAGCATATTACATGGTCTGTCTCTTCATCCCTGCCACCTTGGGAGTGGGGCGATACTGTTTATTACCATCATCTCTATTTTCTTTTTTTTTTAATTTGTTTTTTTTCAACGTTTATTTATTTTTTGGGATAGAGAGAGACAGAGCATGAATGGGGGAGGGACAGAGAGAGAGGGAGACACAGAATCGGAAGCAGGCTCCAGGCTCTGAGCCATCAGCCCAGAGCCTGACGCGGGGCTCGGACTCACGGACCACGGGATCGTGACTTGGCTGGAGTCGGACGCTTAACCGACTGCGCCACCCAGGTGCCCCATCATCATCTCTATTTTCTACACGGGGAAACTGAGGCCCCGAGCAGCAAAGTGCTGGTGCTGATTCCAATCCAGGCAATTCCTGGGGCCGTGCTCTGCTCCAATCCACCACACAGCCTTCCTAAAAATGCCAATCTGACACTTGCTTCAAGCTTTCAAGGATTCCACATTGCCTCTCAGAGAAAATTCAACGTCTTGGGGGCGCCTGGGTGGCTCGGCCAGTGAGGCACCTGACTCTTGATTTCAGCTCAGGTCACGATCTCATGGTTCATAGGATCGAGCCCACGTTGGGCTCTGCACTGAGAGCACAGAGCCTGCTTGGGATTCTCTCCTTCCCCCCCCTCCCACCCTCAAAATAAATAAACAATAAGAAAAAAAACAAAAAACCACCAAATTCTTCATCAAGGCAGAGGCCCAGCAGTACCGGACCCTCTGAAAGCCTGTCTACTCTTGGCGTGTTTTCCCCTCTAGCAGAACAGAGGACTTAAAATTCCCAGCAAAGAGCCATTTCACAACGTCTGCTTTGCTCCTGCCGTTCCAGCTTTGTAGAACACCCTTTCCCCTCTTTCTCCCTCTGGTCAGCTATTCATCCATGTTATTTTCCAGGAAATGAGCTACCAACCCCCGATCCTACCAGAGCCAGCTTCAGACCTCTTCCGGAGGCTTGAACTACCCCATGCAACACACGGGTGAAGTACTTCCCACGTTATAATGACGTCATCTGTGCACATAAGTCTCCCCTAGCAGACAGTAAACCCCCCAGGGAACAGGGACCATGTGTTATTTATTATTCGGAGTACTCCGCGCTCAGCAGAATGCCTGGTACAAGTTGACATTGAACAACACGGAGCCTCAAACGAATTAGGTCATAGCAGACCATTCACCATAACATCTACTGTTAAGGTTTATCTACAAAGATAACCCCAGTTTTCACACTGGCAGATGGGGCACGCCCAAATGAGGAAAAAACAAATTTGATCCAAAGCTCAATCTTTTTAAAAGTTTAAGAAACTATTCTACTTTCGGGGGGGGTGGGGGGGGGGGAATGACTATTCCATCAATCTTTTTGTAAAAACTTAGTTTCAGAACATAAAAATTAAGTGTTGTTTTTTTTTTTAGTTTATTTTTGAGAGAGAGAGAGAGAGAGAGAGAGAGAGAGGAAGAGAGAGAGTGAATCCAGAGCAGGCTCCACACTGTCAGTGTGGAGTCTGGTGTGGGACTCAAATTCATGAACCGTGAGATTATGACCTGAGCCAAAACCAGGAACGGGACCCTTAACCTACTAAACCACCCAGGCACCCTAAGAATTGTGGGTTTTTTTAAAGATTAGAAAAAAAATTTTTTACATTTATTTTATTATTGAGAGACAGAGTGAGACAGAGCATGAGTGGGGGAGGGGCAGAGAGAGAGGGAGACACAGAATCCAAAGCAGGTTCCAGGCTTTGAGCTGTCAGCATAGAGCTCGAAGCACAGCTCGAACCCACCAACTGTGAGATCATGACCTGAGCCGAAGTCAGACGCCCAACCGACTGAGCCACCCAGGCGCCCCAAGATCTTTTTTATTTAAAAAAATTTTTTTTAACATTTATTTATTTCTGAGAGACAGAGAGAGCCTGAGCAAGGGAGGGGCAGGGAGAGAGGGAGACAGAATCCGAAGCAGGCTCCAGGCTCTGAGCTGTCAGCACAGAACCCAGTGTGGGGCTCGAACTCACAAACTGTGAGATCACAACCTGAGCCGAAGTCGGACACTTAACCGACTGAGCCACCCAGGCACCCCAAGATGTTTTTTATTTTTAAGTAATCTCTACACCCAACATGGGGGTTGAATTCACAGCCCCGAGCAAGAGTCACTCGCTCCACTGACTGAACAGCCAGGCGCCCCCCAAATTAAGTGTTTTTAAATTTGCCTCATAGTTTTGTAATACAATCGGAGTACTCTGCACATGAGCAATTTCCAACTGGCATTTTGCAACAGGCACTAATTTTTTTTTAAGTTTATTAATTTTTTTTGAGAGAGAAAGAGAGTACACATGAGGGAGGGGAAAAGAAAGGGAAACAGAGAATCTCGAGTAGGTTCTCCACTGTCAGTGCAGAGCCCCATGCGGAGCTTGAACTCATGAACGGTGAGATCATGACCTGAGCCGACTGAGCCACCCAGGCGCCCCGAGGGACTCGTTTCTCCGCGTGGGTTGCAGTGCTTACAGACTGCTTTCCTGCATCCAGGGAGGTGTGCAGAGACAGAAGAGGAAGTTGCAGGAGGTTTTCTGATGCAAGGTCTAAACCAGCAGCATGAAGTGGGGGAAGGATGTGAATCCATTTAAAACATCCCCACTGGGGGCGCCTGGGTGGCTCCGTCGGTTGAGCGTCCGACCTCGGCTCAGGTCATGATCTCACAGTCTGTGAGTTCGAGTCCCGCTTCGGGCTCTGTGCTGACAGCTCGGAGCCTGGAGCCTGCTTCACATTCTGTGTCTTCCTCTCTCTCTGCCCCTCCCCTGCTCACGCTCTCTGTTTCTCAAAAATAAATAAATGTAAAAACAAAAATTTTTTTTAATAAAAATAAACAACAACAACAAAAATCCCCACTGTCTTCATGACCGCAACAGGGAACTCCAAGCAGGTTCAAGTCAGCTGGGGAAGAGGCCTTAGCCAGGTAGGGCATTGCTCTCACTGCAAAGGTATCTTCAACACGGTTTACGGTTGTTACGGACCAAATGGTGTTCCCTCAGCTCCTATGTGAAAGCCTGAATCCCTGGTACCTCAAAATGTGACCGTATCGGGGCGCCTGGGCATCTCAGTCGGTCAAGCCACCGGCTATTGGTTTCAGCTCAGGTCATGATCTCAGTTTTGGGGTTCTGAGTTCGAGCCCTGCGTCGGGCTCTGCGCTACAAAGTGAAGCCTGCTTGGAATTGTCTCTGCCCCTCCCCTGTTCATGCTCACTCACAAGCTTGCACTCAGGCTCTCTCTCTCTCTCAAAATAAAGAAACTTGAAAAAAATGTGACTGTATCTGAAGACAAGGCCTGTCACAAGACAATTACATTAAAATAAGGCCCGTATGACACGCCCTAATCCAGTGTGACTGGTGTCCTTTATACAAAGAGACACCAAGGTGCGCATACAGAGGACAACCAGGGACAGAGTGGCTGCCTGCAAGCCAAAGAGAGAGCCTCCAGAGGAAACCAACCCTAACACCGCAGTGGTCTTGAACTTCAAGCCTCTCGAACTGTAAGAAAATCAGTCACTGTTGTTTAAGCCCCCACCCTCACTCTCCCCATCCCTGTCTGTCTGTGATACGTCGTCGTGACCATGGCCCAGGCAGATGAATAGAAAGGTCTCAGCTGGACATCAGCAGTGAACATTCTGGCCGAATCCCCCGCAACTACAGCCTTGACTTAGGTAATTATGATGACATTTCCACACAGTGGAAGAATCAACGTTCTGCCCTGCAAAGAAAACCATCAACAGAATGAAAAGGCCGCCTACTGAATGGGAGAAAATATCTGCAAATCACTTATCTAATAAGGGATTCCTATCCAAGAAAATTGAGAACATACAAAGAACTCACAACTCACTAGTAAAACAAGAACAAAACACAATCCAATTAAAAACTGGGCAGAGGATCCATATAGATGTTTTTCCAAAGAAGACGCCCAGATGGCCAGCAGGTACATGAAAAGATGTTCAACATCGCTAATCATCAGGGAAATGCAAATCAAAACCACAATGAAATCTCACCACGCGTTATTATCAGAGACAAGAAGTAACACGCACTGGCAAGGATAGAGGAAAGAGAACCCTTGTGCATGCTGCTGGGAACGTAAACTGCTGTAGCCACTATGGAAAAGAGTATGGGTGGTCCTTGCGAAATTAAAAATAGAAATACCGTATGATCCAGCAATTCCACTACTGGGTGTCTATCTGAAGAAAATAAAACCACTGCTTACGAAAGATATGTGCACCCCATGTTCACTGCAGTGTTATTGACAATAGCCAAGATATGAAAACAACCTAGGTGTCCATCGATGAATGGATAAAGGCTATGTGGTCCACACATGTAACAGTTTATTATTCAGCCGTAAAGAAGAACGAAACCTTGCCATTTGTGTTAACATGGGTAGACCTTGAGGCCATTATGCGACATGAAATAAGTCAGACATGGGAAGACAAATACCATAGGACCTCACTTATATGTGGGATCTAAATTAAAAACAAAACTAAGCTTGTAGATACAGAGAACAGATTGGTGGTTCCCAGAGGTGGGGGATGGGGGGTGGCAAAATGGTTGATGGGGGTCGAAGGTTAACAAACTTTCAGTTATAAAGTAAGTAAGTCATGGAGACGTAATGTACGGCATAGTGACTACAGTTAATAACACTATATTGCAGGGCGCCCGGGTGGCTCAGTCAGTTGAGCATCCAACTTGGGCTCAGGTCATGATCTCGCGGTTCATGGGTTTGAGCCCCACATCGGGCTCTGTGCTGACAGCTCAGAGCCTGGAGTCTGCTTCCAATTCTGTGTCTCCTTCTCTCTCTGCCCCGCCCTGTTGTGCTCGGTGTCTCTCTCTCTCGAAAGTAAATAAACGTCAAAATTTTGTTTTTAAATAACACTGTATTAGATCTCTGAAAGTTGCTAAGAGAGTAGATCTTAAAAAGTTTCCATCACAAGAAAAAACAATTCTGTAACTATGTATGGGGATGAATGTTAACTAGATTTACCGTGGTAATTATTTTATCATCTATAGAAATATGGAATCATTATGATGTGCATCTGAAACTAATATAATGCTATGTCAACAAGAAAAATAAATAAATAATTAAAAGGAAAGAATCAACAGAACTCCTGAAAACCTTTTTATAAGACTTGTCCTATACTTTCAATTACAGTTGACCTTTGAATGACACAAGTTTGACCTTCACGGGTCTAGTTATACACAAAATTTTTCTAATACAGTACAGTATTGTAAATGTATCATCTCTTACGATCTTAACATTTTTTTTCTCTAGCTTAATTTATTGTAAGAGCACACTATATAATACATATAACAAAATACGTGTTCATCAGCTATTTATGTTATCAGTAAGGTTTTCAGTCAGTAGTAGGTTACTAGTTTTTCGGGAGTCAAAGAGTTACGCACAGATTTTCTTTCTTTCTTTTTTTAAAATGTGTATCTAATTTTAGGAGAGAGAGAGAAGACAGAGAGTGAGCAGGAGAGGGGCAGGAGCTAGAGAGAGACACAGAATCCAAAGCAGGCTCCAGGCTCTGAGCTGTCAGCACAGAGCTCGATACACGGGGCTCAAACTCATGAACCTCGAGATCACGACCAGAGCCGAAGTCAGCTGCTCAACTGACTGAGCCATCCAGACTCCCCTGCACAGATTTTCAACTCCGTGGGGTTGAGACCCCAAAACCCATGCGTCGTTCAAGGGTCGACTGTAATCATATCTAAATTCTAGACACATATTACTGAACATGACCAAATGAATAAAATAGGAGCAAGAATAAAATAATATTAGCAGTTAGCGTTTCTCGAATACTTACCACATGGCAGGACTCTTCTGAGCCCTTTACAGGATTAATTCATTTGATCCTTGCCATGATGCCATGAAATAAACACTACTGTTGCTCTCATCTTCCAGATGAGTTCATTGGGGCACGTAAATTAAGTAATTTGCTCAAGTGCAAAGCTAATAGGTGGCAGAGTAGGATTCTAACCCTGGCAATCTGGCTCCAGTATGATACATTATCAAAAACTATGTAAGAAATACATATTGCCATCTCAAAGGTCAAAGTAGATCAGAAGTATGTCCAAAACGTACAAGCAATAGGTAGAATATGACCCTATATTTATAAATAATAAAAACAATCCGAGTATATGCATAACAAAATCTCTAAGAATAGATTCCAAGCACTAGACAGTGCTTATCACCTGCGACGGCAGGCAGCTTTTCTATGTTCTATATCTGTGTAATCGGCAAGCACGGGGTTAAGTGTTTTAATTTAGAGAAAAACGCGGGGGAAAGGGGATGAAAAACGGGGAAAGAAAATCAGATCACAAGAAGGAGAGAAGAAGAAACAAAGCCAAAAAGGAGAGGCAAAAACGTTGATTAAACAAAACCTTAATTTTTTCTAACGTGTATTTATTTTTGAGAGAGAGGGAGACAGAGCGTGAGCCGAGAAGGGACAGAGAGGGGGGGAGACACAGAATCCGAAGCAGGCTCCGGGCTCGGAGCTGTCCGCACAGAGCCCGACGCGGGGCTCAAACCGACAAACCGTGAGATCATGACCCGGGCCGAAGTCTGGCGCTTAACCGGCTGAGCCACCCAGGCGCCCCTGATTAAACAAAACTTTCTAGGTGAAATGAGGTGATAGATGAGAAAGAAATATGAGAGAGAGTACTATACCATCGGGATCCTGTACAGTGTCTGATAAATTTCAAGGAGAGAAAAAGGGCAGGAGGTAAGGAGAGCAAAGGTGACTTGGAGACACTGTAGTTGACAATGGGGAAGTAGATAGGCGGTAGGAGTGGCTCAAGGGGGTGGGAGCGGGGAAGAGAAGTGAACCGGATAAAGAGAAGGGGAGAGGGGCGCCTGGGTGACCCAGTCGGTTAAGTGTCCGACTTCAGCCAGGTCATGATCTCGCGGTCTGGGAGTTTGAGCCCCGCGTCAGGCTCTGGGCTGATGGCTCAGAGCCTGGAGCCTGTTTCCGATTCTGTGTCTCCCTCTCTCTCTGCTCCTCCCCCGTTCATGCTCTGTCTCTCTCTGTCCCAAAAATAAATAAACGTTGAAAAAAAAAAAGAGAGAGAAGGGGAGATAGACAGTGATGCAGCCATTAATACTCAAATCAATCCCTACATGTTTTCATGTGCTTCAGAAGAGAGTTGGTGGTGTAGAAATCTGTAAGACTGAAGATACAATTCTTGAAAATCACTATGTATCTGAATAATAAAACAACCGTGGCAAATTATTATTTTCCAGAAGCAGACGCACGGATCTATCTCATCCCACCTGGTTTTCTTACATTGTGACTCAAGGAGATTCTAGGTTTCCTCCTCTTGAATCTGGGCACTGTCTTGTGACTGCTTCGACCAATGGAGTGTAACGGGAGACATGACACAGTGAGCCCTCCCATGAAGGTGGGTGCCATATGCATCGTCTCCTTAGATTCTAATTGCAAAAACCCCATGAGACACAAGTTCTATTGTCACCATCCCATGTTCCAGATGAGAACACTGAGCTTAGAACAGCTGCTCCAAATCACACAGCTAGAAGCAGCAAAGTAGAAAGGGAATCTTGTTTTGTTTTGTTTTGTTTTGTTTTGTTTTAAGTAATCTCTACGCCCAACATGGGGCTCAAAGTCACAACCTGGAGATCAAGAGTTGGAGGCTCTACCAACTGAGCCAGCCAGGTGCTCCATGGTGGGAAGGGCATCTTAACCCAAGTCTGCCTAATTCCGAGGCTCTAAAACCATGATACTACCGGGGCTCAGTCAGTTAGTTGGCTCAGGTCATGATCTCATGGTTCATGGGTTTGAGCCCTGCATTGGGCTCTGCTCTTACAGCACAGAGCAAGCTTCAGATCCTCTGTCTCCCTCTCTCTCTGTGCCTTCCCCGCTCACTCTCTCTCTCTCTCTCAAAAATAAATAAACATTAAAAAAATAATAATAATAAAGGGGCGCCTGGGTGGTTCAGTCAGTTAAGCATCCAACTTCAGCTCAAGTCATGATCTCACAGGTCATAAGTTTGAGCCTCCCATTGGGCATTGTGCTGGCAGCTCGGAGCCTGGAGCCTGCTTCGGATTGTGTCTCCTCTCTCTGCCCCGCCCTTGCTCGTGCTCTGTCTCTCTCAAAACTAAATAATCATTAGAACCCAAAACAACAATAATAATCATAATAATAAACTATGATGCTACAGAGCATCTCCGTCAGACAAGCAAGAAAAGTCTACTCATCCTTCAAGATCCTTTTCAAATGCCCCTTGACCCACTATGACTTTTCCCAGTCAAAATTAATCTTCCCCAACTTCTAGGAATGTAGCCTAAGAAAACACTCAAGAGTTAAGCTTAAAGATGGAACAATTTCATGTTATTTAGCACAGCAAAGAAAAAGAAAACCTCAAAGTCCAACAATAGGTGAACAGTTCATTATGATACAGCCATACAGAATACAGTAGAATGGATTTTGTTTAAAGCACATTTTGCTTAAATATATACAGATACCACATTATTCATAAAGGAAAGGCTACAATTAAACACCAACACTAAGCATTTATCTCTTGATAATAGGCCTACGTGTGATTTTCTTTTCTCTATCTTCCTGTTTTCCCATTTTTCTACACTGAGCACGTATTGTGTCTCTCCCTTCTTTTTTAAGAAGTATACATGTATATTTTTTTAATGTTTATTTATTTTTGAGAGAGAAAGAAAGGCAGAGAGAGAGGGAGACACAGAATCTGAGGCAGGCTCCAGGCTCAGAGCTGTCCGCACTGAGCCCGATGTGGGGCTCGAACCCACGAACCGTGAGATCATGACCTGAGCCGAAGTCGGACGCTCAACCGAGCCACCCAGGCACCCCTATTGTTTCTTAATAAAAATGTATTGTTTTGAAAAATTGATCTCTTCCCTTTTATGCTCCCCATTTTGTACTTTGAGTGCAGCCGCGGGCACCCTCTTGTCAGTCTACGCCTGTAGTTCCTGGAGGAGAGAATCTGTAGGTCCCCAGCTCCTAGCACGGTGCCTTGCCAGCGAAGATGCTCCATGACCCCTAACTGAAGCACGCTGTGAGGACAAGGTGGTCACAGAGGGCAGAGGCTTCCAGCTAACAGAAGCCAGCAAGCATCCCTGTACACGTAGACCAAATCCACCACAGAAAAGCTACTTCCTTCTACTACTTTATTTATTTATTTTTTTTAATCTTTATTTATGTTTGAGAGAGAGAGACAGAGTGTGAGCAGGGGAGGAGCAGAGAGAGAGGGAGACACAGAATCCGAAGCAGGCTCCGGGCTCTGAGCTGTCAGCACCGAGTCTGATGCGGGGCTCGAACTCGTGAACCACGAGATCATGACCTGACGACCCGAGCCGAAGTCAGACGCTCGGCCGACGGAGCCACCCAGGCGCCCCTCCTTCTTTCTACTACTTTATTAAGAAAACTTTGAGGGCGCCTGGGTGGCGCAGTCGGTTGAGCGTCCGACTTCGGCCAGGTCACGATCTCGCGGTCGGTGAGTTCGAGCCCCGCGTCGGGCTCTGGGCTGATGGCCCGGAGCCTGGAGCCTGCTTCCGATTCTGTGTCTCCCTCTCTCTCTGCCCCTCCCCGTTCATGCTCTGTCTCTCTCTCTGTCCCAAAAATAAATAAGCGTTGAAAAAAAAAATTAAAAAAAAAAAAAAAAGAAAACTTTGAGGGCGCCTGGGTGGTTCGGTCGGTTAAGCATCTGACTCTTGATTTCGGCTCAGGTCATGATCTCAGGGTCGGAGAGATCAGGCCCTGCCTCGGGCTCTGTGCTGCTGGTGGCAGAGCCTGCTCGGGATTTTCTCTCCCTCTTTGCCTCTCCCCACCCTCTCAAAATAAATAAATAAACTTAAAAAGAAAGAAAGAAAGAAAACTTTGTTTCCTCTACACATCCTGTCCATTAGAATGTTCCTTAAGTTGCTTTTCTGCCATGAGTTTGTTCGAAGTCTTTTTTTTTTTTTTTTTTTTTTTTTAATAAAAGGAAGAAAAAGGAGGGAAGCCAGCCAGCCAGCCAGTCTCTCTGGTCTTCTCTAAGAATTCCTCCGATCTTCGCCTCCAGGCATATGAGGTCCATGGGGGGGGGAGGGGGGGCAGGAGCTGGAGAATGAGGGGGAGCCCTCACCTCCAAAAAGGTTACTCCTGGGTTTCCTGATGTGAGCCGATTGTTTCCAATACCCCCAGCTCTCCTAAGAACTTTTTTTTTTTTAATTTTTTTAATGTTTACTTGGTTTTTTTTTTAATTTTTTTTTCAACATTTATTTATTTTTGGGACAGAGAGAGACAGAGCATGAACGGGGGAGGGGCAGAGAGAGAGGGAGACACAGAATCGGAAACAAGCTCCAGGCTCTGAGCCATCAGCCCAGAGTCTGACGCGGGGCTCGAACTCACGGACCGCGAGATCGTGACCTGGCTGAAGTCGGACGCTTAACTGACTGCGCCACCCAGGCGCCCCAATGTTTACTTGTTTTTGAGAGAGAGAGAGAGAGAGAGACAGAGGGTGCACAAGTGAGGGAGGGGCAGAGACGGGGAGACACAGAACCCAAAGCAGGCTCCGGGCTCTGAGCCATCAGCCCAGAGCCCGACGTGGGGCTCGAACTCACGGACCGCGGGATCATGAACTGAGCCGAAGTCAGACGCTGAACCGACAGAGCCCCCCAGGCGCCCCAACGCCTCAGAACTTCTAGATAGCAGGTGTGGTCTCTGCTTTGTCCCTACTCTCCAGCACAGGGCTGGAACACGGTAGACACCAATGTTTACCGGATTAACAAATGAACTTGACAAAGCAATACACCATCAGGATCTGGCCCTACGGCTTCCACCCCGGGTTTGCCCTTTCCTCCCCACCGGCCACCCTGGGGAGACGGAACTCGCTCCTGGGGGTTAGGGTAGGACGGATAAGGAATGCAGGGGCAAGAGGAAGGCTCTGTGAGCCCGACAGGCTGGGCTAAGTCTAAACAGCCCTTCTTGGCTGCACTTAGAGTGACGTCAGTGGCTGGCCCGGTGGGCCCTCAGGAGGGCAGAAGGTGGGGCGGGCAGTGTGGGACAGGAGAGCTCTCACTGGAAGGCTCCCTCCTGACCTCGCTTGGCAGCATTCCCAGTTCTACCTGCTGGGCTCCTCCCCTCCCCCCCCATCTCCCCATGACAAGGCTGTGCCCGCCCACCCAGGGCTGCTCGCTCCAGGGGCCTGGCATCACACTTCCCGGTCGGTCGGCCAGCTGCTTCCTCCTGTCCTATCCCCACATTGCAAAACAAATACCACAGCCGGACTTTACACAGAAACCCTGCTTATCAGGGAGTCCCAGACAGATGAACTCTGAGTTTTCAACGCCTGGCAAAGCCCAGCGTGCATCCACTCACGTGGCTTCCCCCCCCCAGCCCCCTCACAACACCCCACCCTTGTCCACAATGACATCTGATGGGCCGTCATCCACATCTTTCCTGGACCGCGGCAAAGGAAGCTCGTCTGAGTCGGGAGGTCCCCAAGGTCTCCTCTCCTCGATGCTAACAGAGGCGAAAAACCAGGCCCACCATTTCCATTTGCGGCCACACAAAACGTGTGTAGCTTTTAAACCTATCTCTGAGCAAGGGTGCCAGTGTCCGCAGAACAGGTGGCCCTCGACCCGGTGGACTTGGGGGGGGTGGGGAGGGTGGGTCCTAATGACCAAGGCCACGGCACCCAAAAGGAAAAGATCTCCAGGGTATCCCAAAGCGAATCAAACGAGGGGCCTGATGTAGTAGAAAATCTGTAGTGTGCCTCATTTGGTGTAAGAAAGGGCAGAAACAAATACATATTTATATGTAATTGTGCCTGTGTAACAAAACACTGGAAAGAGACATAAGAATCGGGGGCGGGGGGGGGGGGCGGGCATGGACTGAACCTTCTACATCCTTCTGATTCTCAAACAATGTATTAACCTGTTCCTTTTCCTTGCAGGAGCTCCACCCCAAACCAAAACCAGGCCGGAGACCCCCGGCAAACCAGTGAAAGAAACCAGACAGAAACATGGTGAAGTGAAAGTGTCCTGGGGCCCGGAGGTGAAGACTGAGGCAGAGACACTGGAATCCCATCCCCGCTCATTTCTTAGTTCCTAGTTCCTGCTGCCATCAGCCACTAGGCTTCAGGTTTCCAGGGAACAATTCTTTCCTGGGAGTAGCAACTGGCAGGCAGAGGGAGGGGAAAGGAGAAGTGACTCATCGAAGTGGAGTTTGAGGTAAAGCTAGCAAAGCTCAACAGTAAAGCTGGAAGGGCTTGGGAGGGAACTGTCCCTGGAGAACACCAGACACACGGGCCAGCAGCCCCTCCCTCCGGGAACGGCTCAGTGGGGACACCACCCTCAAGGAGGGGTGAGGAGGAAGGACCAGGGTTCCAGCCCAGGTTCCCCTTTCTTCCCCATGGTGACACCAAAAGCCATCCTCGTCACACAGGACCCTGCTAAGCAGAAATGCCTCTCCCTACTTGGGAGATGGCTGGAAACTTCTAAATGCAGGTTCCCCAGGGAGAGGGAGACGGTGTTCTCCATCACTGGTTGGCTTTTCCCCAGGCCCAGTTCCCTCAGTGTTTGGGCTCCAATCCTTGGCCAACAGCCCGGGCCTTCCTCTCCGCTGAGCTCCCCAGGCTGGGGCTGGACCTTTGCTTGACTTGGGGAATATCCTGCCCTTTATCTTCTTCCTCTCTGATGGGCAGCAGCCCTGATGGAAGAGAGAGCATGTGGGCACCCACATATGATGCAGACATCCCAGGGTCACAGGACAGACCGGACACCCGAAAAACAGCCTTTAATGGAGTGCCTGGGTGGCTCAGCGGGTTAAGCGTCCGACTTTGGCTCAGGTCACGATCTCGCGGTTCGTGGGTTCGAGCCCCACGTCAGGCTCTGTGCTGACAGGTCGGAGCCTGGAGCCTGCTTGGGATTCTGTGTCTCCCTCTCTCTCTGCTCCTCCCCTGCTCATGCTCTATCTCTCTCTGTCCCTCAAAAATAAATAAATGTAAAAAAAAAAAAAATTTTAATGTGACATGGTCGGTTCCCCCATCCCCTGGACATGTTACTTCCCAGGACCCACAGTCCTGTCACGCTGACGCAACATCACATCAGGTTCCCTGCGAACCATCTGAATCCCTGCAGAGACTGGAGGACGTCCCCAAGCTCAGGACGGTGCTACCACAATTCTTTCAGTGCCAGTATGCGATTACTGGGGGATGTCAGGACGCACAACAGTAGGAAGAGGAAGAGGAAGAAGAACGTGGCTCCAGCAAGCTTGTGAACCCGACACACTCTGTCACAAATAGAGTCAGCGCTGAGAAACTTCTGGGTCTGGGGAAGGGAGCACTGGCGCACCGAGTACCAGTAGGAGCCCCACACAGAACCGGCCATGGGTGTCACAAGCAGTCCTACGGCCCAGGCAGAAATGAAAAAGCTGGAGAGTAGGAAAAGACTGGAAACTGAGGCAAGAAGGAAAATGGGGGCCCAGGATGAAGAAGACAAGTTGAGAGAAGACTCTAGCGGGAACCGAAAAGGTAAGAGGCTGGACCCGGGAGCGTTGTCCCAGGCTGATGTTTGAGGTCGTGGTTCCCGTGCCACAGGGTGCTTGAGACGCGGACCCGGCAGTGAGAAAAGGAAAGGGACTCGGGAGATTTTGGTGCCATTCCCGGGGCCTTGCATCCGTCTGGAAAAGCCATTTCCCCTCTCTGGACCTGTTTCCTTGTCTGTACAATAGGGCGAGGGTTAGACTTGCCCCCAAGGGCTTTTTATGCTTTTGTGATGAGGGACAAAGAAATTGTCCATCCATCCGTCCAAGGGCAGGGAACCTATTTCCACGCTTCGCAACCGGGCAAAGTGAACCGCCGTATAACCACCGATGCTGATTTTTGGTTTTGATTGTTCGTTCCCTTCACACTTCCTAAAGCTTCGTTCTTCAAGGGACCAACGAAGATCCCCCCACAGATCGCATACCCGCACCACGACCCACAGAGGCACAGACCCTCAAGACCCTGGCGGATCACGTCCAGCTGCTGACACGGGTCGCCTGAACTGAGGCCCAAAGCATCCACGCAGCCCGGCCCCTAGGCCCAAACCTATCTCTGGACGGAGGCAAGCCCCAGCAAGTGAGTCTCATTGTTCCGCAGGAAAGGGAGTTTACAAAGGAAACAAAAACTCTCAGAGGCGGCCAGGGGGAGGGCAGAGCCCTGGCTCTGAGACGCCTCCAGCCAACCGACAGGCAGGTCCTTCCCCTGGGAATAGTCCCTCGGTCAACAACAGCCACCAAGGGCTCTCAAGGTAGCTACTCCAGAAAGGAACTTGAAGTGCTGTGTTCTGAGAAAGTTCGGATTTCGAATTGATTTCTTCTTCGGACTTTGCACCCAGACACTTCTCCCGGTGGTTTCCCACCCCACCTCACCTCCAGCAGGTCTGCCCTGCCGACCCTTCAGGAGCAGACCACCCAGGGGCCAAAGGAGTCAGGGGTGCGGGGCTCGGGGCTTCTCCCGGGTTGGGCGCCGGTGTCGGGTGCGCGTTGCGGGGCAGGATGGCCCGCCCCGGCGCGGGCGGAGGGGTGCGCCTGGGCGGAGGGGTGCGCCTGGGCAGAGGCGCGCAGGGCCCTCGCCGGCAAGAGAGGCTGTGAAAAGCGGGGCCACCCCCATCGGGTGGGTGCCGGGGCAGGGGGTGGGGGAGGGGAGCCGGCCACCGGCCGGGGGGGGGGGGAGGGGGAGGGGAAACAGGGAATGGCCGGGGTGGAAAGGCAACTCGCTGGGTGAGGCTGGCGGGTTTCTCAACGCCTCTCCTGCCGCGGGCGAGGGGCGTGGGCAGCGCCTCCCTCCAACCTCTGACCCGACCCACCGATTCCTCCCGAAACTCCGGGAACTTACTCAGGACGACCGACGTGAAGACGAGCAGCTGTCTCCTCCCGGCTCTCGCCTCGGTCCCCATGGCGATCAGGACCCCGACGCGACGCGGCCGCTGCAGCCCCGGAGGAGAGTCAGAGATTCCCCCGCAGCCGCCCGCGGACTAAACTCCAGCCGCCAGGTCGAGCCCCGCCCGGCCCCGCCCTCCACGGCGATTGGCCGGCGCCCCGCCCCTGCGCGCTCCCATTGGCGGAGGGAGTCGCCGCTCCCGCTGAGCGATGCACCGTCGCCAGGTGCAACCTCGGCCCCCGGCTCCCCGCCCCCCCGGCGCTTGGCGCCTTTCCAAGCCCGAGCCGCCTCCGATTGGCCCGCGGGCCCGTCGCGTCCGGGGACCAGGGCGCACCTTCTGCAGGTGAGGACGCCCTGATTGGCCGGCGTTCCTCAAGTAGGGACTTCCTGACTGGCTGGTTCCGAGTCAGGACGGGAGGGAGAGCCCGGGGGAGGGAGGGGAGGGAGTTGTGCTGCGGGCCTCGTGGACACCCGGCTGGGTTTGCTTTCCGTGGCTTGGGTGTGGGTTTGCGGGGGCATCGCCGGGTGCTGCGGGAACCTTGGTCCTCGTCCTTTGGCAGGTGAAAGCCACACATTCATATGGGGGGGTTGGGGGGGTGGGGAGAGGAACCCGGAGAAAAGAGGACGCGAGCCCCAAAACGCCATCCTCCGTCCGCCCCATCCGCAGCGTCACAAGCTTCGAGAGGGGGCGCGCAGAGAGGAGGAAAGGGAAGGCAGCCCTCAACTCCAAGGCGGGAAAAGCAGAATTACCTTCTCTCAAGAACTGTAAACATCCGATGGGGACACCCACACCCGGATGATACAAGCTGACCCACAGACAGATGCTCCACAGACATCACCGTGAGGGCCAGGATTTGCCCTTTACGCACGTCCGATGTGTCAGCGAAACGCTACGTTTCAAAATTGTTTATCCTCTCTCTGTGACTCACAGTCGGGTGCTGACTAAGCCCCTCTTGCTGTAGACTATGTTAACCCTCGAGCTTTCTGTTAATGTTTACATTGTTGTGTCATTTTCTTTTCATTGAAACTCACGCTCACCACCTTTACTATTTCTAGCTTTTGCTTTACCGTGATTTCATCTTAACTGTTCTTCCAATTGGAAAACTTCCTGAACATGATTTCATTGAGTGAAATAGTCCACACCTTTATGCAAACCGGTAGGTAGCATTCTTTGACCTTCTGCTTCTTGAACTGTTGCTCTCAGTCCTTTGTCCACATCACTTCTGGTCCCGCCCAATCTGAAGCAATGGTGGTTATTTAAGCCCCTAGTGGATGCTGTAGGGAAAACAGATCGATATAAACCAGTCTCTGACTTCACACGACCGACCGACAGTCTACTCCCAAGACTGATACAGAAACAAGATATTATGTAACCAAAAGAAACTTCATGTTACTGAATCGAAACAAATGTTCCGTGCCTGCCAGGGGCCAAGTTCTCTCCTTTACCCTCAAAGGAAGTCAAGGTCTTGGAGACAGAGGCAGATACACGGGGAAGGATGAACTGGAGCAGGGCCCGATCACTGCGGGGTTGCGAGTGTCAGAGAAAACTTTAAGGGCGGGGGTACTTGAGCAGCGGTTAAAGGAACTCTGATACTGGTCAGAAGTCTTTAGATGGAAGGGTCATCTTAGAGGTCGTTTAGTTCATTCTCTCGCCCTACATAGGAAGGCTCATACAACCACAGAGAGTTTGGTGTTTTTTTTTTTAATTTTTTAATGTTTATTTATTTTGAGAGACACAGCATGTGCAAGGGAGAGGCAGAGAGAGAGGGAGACAGAATCTGAAGCAGGCTCCAGGCTCTAAGCTGTCAGCACAGAGCCGGATGCAGGGGCTCCAACCCATGAACTGTGAGATCATCACCTGAGCTGAAGTGGGACCCCCTAACCCACTGAGCCACCCAGGTGCCCCAACCTCAGAGAGTTTATACATCCTCTGTTTAAACTCTAAATAAAAATTCTCGAGGCAAACCATCCTGCTTTTTTGCGCAGCTCTTAACTGTTAAAATATCCTTTCTGGGGGCACATGGGTGGCTCAGTCAGTTGAGCATCCAACTTCTGATTTCAGCTCAGGTCATGATCTCATGGTTGTGAGATCAAGCCCAAGTCGGGCTCCGTGGGGCTCCTCGGCGCTCCGTAGGACTCCACGCTGAGCATGGAACCTGCTTTAGATGCTCTCTCTCTCTCCTGCTGCCCTTACCGCCCCTCATAAAAAATATGTATATATACTTTCTGGAATCTGCTTGCTGGTAACTTCCAGCCTCTACTCTCTGGTGTTACGCAAAATAATGTCATTATTCTTTGCCAATGACAGCCCTTCCTTCAAGTATTTTAATATACTTATTATGAGCCTCCTAAGTCTTTCCTTCTCCAAGCTAAACATCATTAAACCCTTCAAGAGTCTTCATATGGCATGGTTTCACAATCTTCCGCCCCCCCCCCCCCCCCCCAGGCACGGGAGAAACCATCTCTCCATGAGATAGACAGATCTCAGTTCAAATCTGGTCCCCCAGTTTCTAGCTAGTCCTTGGCCAGCTCACATCCCTCTGAAACTTTCTGCATCCAGAAGGTAGTTCTGATCACAATAATACCTTACAGCAAAAACAAGGGTTAAATAATATAACACACACAATATGCTAAGCACAGCACCTGGTCCATTTTAAGCACTGGGGTGATGGCTATTTCCATCACGTGTACTTACAGCATAAGAATGCATTCACAAAATATAATAGCCATATTACACCACTGAGTTAGTTACAGCCAACTTGTGGCAAAGTCAAACCCACAAGGCGTTTTTTTCTTTTCTTTACATAGATAATAACTTTTGTTGTCATAAGCTCATCTACATTTTCCTCACATTCAGGCTTTAACCAACCTTTATTTTTTATTTTAATTTTATTTATTTACTTTTAAAGTTACATCCCAGTTAGTTAGCATATAGTGCAACAAACATTTCAGGAGTAGATTCCTTAATGCCCCTTATCCATTTAGCCCATCCCGCCTCCCACAATCCCTCCAGTAACCCTCTGTTTGTTCTCCATATTCAAGAGTCTCTTATGTTTTGTCCCCCTCCCAGGTTTTATATTATTTTTGCTTCCCTTCCCTTGTGTTCATCTGTTCTGTGTCTTAAAGTCCTCATATGAGTGAAATCATATGATTTTTGTCTTTCTCTGACTAATTTCATTTAGCATAATACCCTCCAGTTCCATCCACGTCGTTGCAAATGGCAAGATTTCTTTCTTTCTTTTTTTTTAATTTTTTTTTAACATTTATTCATTTTTGAAAGGCAGAGAGAGACAGAGCGAGAACGGGGGAGAGGCAGAGAGAGAGGGAGACACAGAATCTAAAGCAGGCTCCAGGCTCCGAGCTGTCAGCCCAGAGCCCGACGTGGGGCTCGAACTCACGGACCGCTTGATCATGACCTGAGCTGAAGTCCGACACTTAACCGACTGAGCCACCCAGGCGCCCCAAGATTTCTTTCTTTTTGATTGCCGAGTAATACTCCAGTGTGTGTGTGTGTGTGTGTGTGTGTGTGTGTGTACCACGTCTTCTTTTTTTTTTTTAATTTTTTTTAACGTTTATTTATTTTTGAGACAGAGAGAGACAGAGCATGAACAGGGGAGGGTCAGAGAGAGAGGGAGACACAGAATCTGAAACAGGCTTCGGGCTCTGAGCTGTCAGCACAGAGCCCGACGCGGGGCTCGAACTCCCAGACCGCGAGATCATGACCTGAGACGAAGTCGGCCGCCTAACCGACTGAGCCACCCAGGCGCCCCAACGTCTTCTTTATCCATTCATCCGTCGATGGACATTTGGGCTCCTTCCATTCTTTGGCTATTGTCGATAGTGCTACAAGCCTTTATTTTCCATTGGACTACTATTAAGTCAGGTCTCTCACATCCTGTACTTGTTCAGTTGTTTCTTTTTTCTTTTATGTTTTCTTTTATTTATGAGGAGGGGAAGGGCAGAGAGGGAGACACAGAATCCGAAGCAGGCTCCAGTCTCCGAGCTGTCAGCACAGAGCCTGACGCAGGACTCAAACTCACAAACTGTGAGATCGTGACCTGAGCCGAAGTCAGACGCTTAACCAACTGAGCCAACCAGGCGCCCCAACAGTTGTTTCTTAACTATAGTACATTTGCATTTAACCTCATTCAAGTTCATATTTTTTTGTTTTGAAAATGAAATATTCATATATACAAAAGTATACATGAAATAATGTTAATGGTTAATGTTAATTGGAAAAAAGGAAATACAAATAGTATTCATCCCAGTTATTTCTACACAAAATATTTGTGTATACAAGTATAAAGCATGAACATAATTTTACGGCATGCGAATGATTTTTTATTCTCCATATATTTATTTTTCTCATAAAATTGCTTATATAAACAAGTTTATAAATCTCATTGTCATTGACATTTGTTTCTGTTTTTTGATTTTCAATTTTATTTTTTTATTTGAGAAAGAGAGCTGGGAGAGGTCAGAGGGAGAGAAAAAGAGAGAGAGAGAGAAAATCTTAAGCAGGCTCCACACTCAGTGTAGAGCCTGACACGGGCTCGATCCTATGACCCTGGGATCATGACCTGAGCTGAAACCAAGAGTCAGACACTCAACCGACTGACCCACCCAGACGCCCTGACATTTGATTCTTATAGTCTCTTTAAAAAGGAACAGATTTGTAAATGTCAGGCTGGTGAGTTTGCCTGCAAAGTTGAAAACTGGAAGGGATTATTAAACGTAAATCTTGATTGTGTCATCCAATATATTAGCAATTGCACCTGAATTTGTGTTCTATGCGAGTTTCATAAACATGCTTTCTGTGGCCTAACCCAGTAGGTTAATAAAAAAATATTGAACAAGGACAGAGTTGAAAACGGAATCCTGAAGTGACCTCTTTCCAAGCTGGCACTGTTAGCATTCTAGGTATTGATATTCCCAAATGTTCCTGCTGAGAGACACCGTGTTTCTGCCATGTATTTGTCAATGGATACCTTGAATTTTATAACAAATCCTGTTAGTCATTTTGCTTTAGTCTCTAGGAAGACCAAATCCAAATTGGCAATTCAAGTCCAAAAACTGATACGCATTCCTGACTCCATCTGACTTCATCGGACTATCCTGAGTATGCTCTCCCATTTTCCCTTTACTTTGACATATTTTTTGAAAAATCTTTTATCCAGTGGCACTTGGGTGGCTCAATCTGTGCAGCCTCCGACTCTTGATTTCCGCGCAGGTCGTGATCTCACGGTTCGGGAATTCAATCCCTGCCTTGGGCTCTGTGCTGGCAGTGTGGAGCCTGCTTGGGATTCTCTCTCTCTGCCCCTCCCCTGCTCATTCTCTCTCTCTCTCTCTCTCAATAAATAAAAATAAAAGCTTTAAAAAACTAAAACTAAAATAAATAAAATACTTTGTGTCCATTTTGAAATGTAGGGTTTATGCACGTACAACAAACATGCCATGGTAGGTACTGTGACATGCTTCCCTGCAGGAATAAGGATTTCCGGCCCCACTTGTTGGCCTCTGGGAGTTACCTCCACTAAAGAGAGGCACCTAGGCCGAAGGCACACCCGCTTCCCGGGGTCCCCTCTATCCAAGGACTGATCCCCCTGTGTCATTCCTGGGCCACCTTGAAAGAAGTTTCAATGGAGCAGCGGGGTGGCCAATAAAACGTGCATGCAGTGACTAAGGAGAGAATGTCAATTGAGGAAATAGAGACAGTGGCTACAGACAGGTCAACTGAGATTTTGCTGAGAGGGCAGCAGAGAAAAGAAGCAGCAGCTGGAGGGCTGTGGGAGGAAGGCAGAGTAAGTACTTTGCATGGAAACACTGTATGCTAATGGCAATGATCGAGCAGAAAGAAAAACTCGGCGCCGTGTGAGAAAGAGGGGACAGCGGCACTTCCGAGTTCTTGAGGAGAGAGGGGATGGGACCCAGGGTTCAAGGTGGGTATTAAAAAGGAACAGAGCCAAGCATCCTCCGTGACAAGAGGGAAGTGATTGGTACAGCTGGTCATCCGTTACTCGTCTGAGGGAAGATGATGGAAATTCCGTCTGACTTCTGTTCTCAGTTCAGTAGGAGGCAAAGTCATTAGCAACAAACGCACAGGGAGAAAGGAAGGTTCGGGGATCTAACTAGTGGGGGGACCTCCCGTGCAGGTAGCACCCTTGCAAGCATGGTGAGCCTTCCTAGAACCTGCCAGGCTTTCTGTGAGAAGTGTGGCAAGCGCCAGCCCACAAAGTGACACAGGACAAGACAGGCAAAAGATCCTCTGTAGGCTCAGGGCAAGCGGCATAATGACAGGAAGCAGGCTGGCCACAGTGGGCAGACTAAGATCATTTTCCAGTAAAAGGCTGTAAAAGCACGAAGCAGCTTGCATTGAGGTTTGAAGGTGTTGAGACCAGATGCAGGTCTAAGAGAATGCTGGCTGTTAAGGGACACAAGCATTTCGAGGGCGCCTGAGTGGCTCAGTCAGTTAAGCATCAGCCTCTTGGTTTTAGCTCAGGTCGTGATCTCACCGTTCATGGGTTCGAGCCCCTTGTCAAGCTCCCAGCTAACAGTGGGGAGCCTGCTTTGGATTCTCTCTGCTCCTCCCCTGCTTGCTCTCTACACCCCCCCCCACCTCTCTCTCTCCCTCTCTCTCTCAAAATAAATAAATAAAAACATTTAAAAAAAGATGTGAACATTTTGAACTGTGAGGAGATAAGAAGAGGAAGGGCCCTGTGGTCCAGTTCCAATCCTCATATTTTGTTTTATTCTGAAGACAGTAGAATCTTGTGTTAAAAAATAAATAAAAATTAATCAATTAATTAATTAAAGATATTTTTTAAAAAAAATGGGGCACCTGGGTGGCTCAATGAGTTGGGCGTCTGACTTTGGCTCGGGTCACGATCTCACTGTTCATGGGTTCGAGCCCCGCGTCGGGCTCTGTGCTGACAGCTCGGAGCCCGGAGCCTGCTTCGGATTCCGTGTCTCCCTCTCTCCCAGCCCTTCCCCTGCTCGTGCTTGCTCGCTCTCCCAAAAATAAATAAACATTAAAAAAATTAAAAAGTACAGGGTGGGGAGAAGTGGAGACGGGAACTGAACACACACTAGGAAAGTGTATCGGGATGAGTGAGCTGTGTCAACTGCCTACTAGATATTTCGGACACAAATTTAAAGAGAGATCCTTCACACAGGTGTGAGTTTTACCCCAGCTGTTTGACTGCAGGGAAGGAGTAAGCCGTTGGGTTTGACGATAGTTGGGTTTTTCCTAAGCAAGCGGATGGAGACAACAGCAAGGATGCAGAAGGGGTTTCCATCTCTTACAAGTTCTTACTAGTTCTGTGTCCTTCCAAGCCTTCCTTTTGCGAACATAAGCAATTACACATAAGTAAGCAAATAAATAAGTAAATGTGTGGATATACACACACAAACGCATGCCCATATTATCTTGCTTTCTTTCTTTCAAGATTTTGTTTAAATTCAAGTTGGTTAACACACAACGAAAAGCCTTTTTTCAAAGAGAGGGCACGCGCTCACTGCGTGCGCATCCCTGGAAATTGGCGGGGGGAGGGGCAGGCTTCCGCAGATTCACGCTCAGGGTGGCGCCCAACCTGGGGCTCAATCTCATGACCCTGAGATCACGACTTGAGCCGAAATCAAGAGTCAGACGCTCAACTGAGCTACTTTTTTTTTTTTTTTTTAACACAAAAGATAGCATAGTACCTTTTTTCCCACCTAACAATGAATTCTGGGAGATCCCGAGTACACAGCTTCCTGGTTCTTTTTTGCAGTTCCGTAATATTCTGTTGTTTGCTTATAATGTTGCTGATCTAGCCAGTTTTCACTAAGAGACCCTTAGATTACTTTCAGTCTTTTGCTAACATAAGTAATGAAATGAATAAACATGTACCCGTATCATTTCACATGGGTGGAAGCTTATTTCCAGAAAGCTTCCAGAAATGTGAGTGCTGGGTCAAAGGGTATATGCAGATACTGACAAAGAGCCCTCCCATAGAGTGTGTACCAATTTGTATGTACGTAATCTATTTTTTCAATCTTCATTTTATTTTTTTAAAAGTTTATTCATTTTTTTTAATTTTTTTTTAACGTTTATTTATTTTTGAGACAGAGACAGAGCATGAACAGGGGAGGGGCAGAGAGAGAGGGAGACACAGAATCGGAAGCAGGCTCCAGGCTCTGAGCCATCAGCCCAGAGCCCGACGCGGGGCTCGAACTCACGGACCGCGAGATCGGGACCTGGGCTGAAGACGGACGTCTAACTGACTGAGCCACCCAGGCGCCCCAAAAGTTTATTCATTTTTGAGAGAGAGAGAGAGAGAGAGAGCAGGGAAGGGACAGAGAGAGGGGGACAGAGGATCCCAAGCGGGCTCTGGTGCTGATAGCAGTGAGCCCCTTGTGGGGCTCAGACTCACAACCTTGAGATCATGACCTGAGCTGAGGTCTGATGTTCAACAGACTGAGCCACCCAGGTGCCCCAACATAACTATTAGCATATCTGTTCTCCCATAGTCTTGCAAAAGAGTGTTTTCTCAGACATTTGAATATTGGCTAAACTGATCAATGTAGGGGCGCCTGGGTGGCTCAGTCGGTTAAGCAGCTGACTTCGGCTCAGGTCATGATCTCGCGGTCCGTGAGTTCGAGCCCCGCGTCGGGCTCTGGGCTGACGGCTCAGAGCCTGGAGCCTGTTTCAGATTCTGTGTCTCCCTCTCTCTGACCCTCCCCCGTTCATGCTCTGTCTCTCTCTGTCTCAAAAATAAATAAACGTTAAAAAAAATAAAATAAACTGATCAGTGTAAATTGAAGTACAATCTACATTAGTGCATTTACCTGATTAATGTAAAATGAGTTTAGTTTTTTTGTGTCATTTTTAGTGTCTTTTCAAAATTTTATTTATTTACATATTTTGAGAGAGAAAGAGAGTGCGAGCAGAGTAGGGGCAGAGCCAGATGTGGGCTTGAACTCAGGAACCGTGAGATCATGACATGAAGGGAAATCAAGAGTCAGAGGCTTAACCCACTGGGCCACCCAGGTGCCCTGTGTATCTTTTTTTTTTTAAAAGAGAGACATTTTGGGGATGCCTGGGTGGCTCCGTCGGTTAGGCGTCGGACTTCAGCTCAGGTGATAACTTTGAGCCCCGCATCAGGCTCTGTGCTGTTAGTTCAGAGCCTGGAGCCTGCTTCAGATTCTGTGTCTCCCTCTCTTTCTGGCCCTTCCTGACTCGCGCTCTGTCTCTCTCTATCGAAAAATGAATAAACGTTTAAAAAAATTTTAAGAGAGACATTTTAAGGGAGACATTCTATCTTTTTAAAAAAAGATTCTATCTTATTAAAATTAGAATAACTTATTAAAAAATTAGAATAACATTCTATCTTATTAAAAAAATCTTTTTTTTTTAATTTATATCCAAATTAGTTAGCATATAGTGCAACAATGATTTCAGGAGTAGATTCCTTAGTGCCCCTTCCCCATTTAGCCCATCCCCCCTCCCACAACCCCTCCCGTAACCCTCAGTTTGTTCTCTGTCTTTAAGTCTCTTATGTTTTGTCCCCCTCCCTGTTGTTATGTTATTTTTGCCTCCCTTCCCTTCTGTTCATCTGCTTTGTATCTTAAATTACACATATGAGTGAAGTCATATGATATTTGTCCTTCTCTAATTTCCCTTAGCGTAATAGCCTCCAGTTCCATCCACGTAGTTGCAAATGGCAAGATTCCATTCTTTTTGATTGTCGAGTAATGCTCCGTTGTATGTATATACCACATCTTCTTTATCCACTCATCCATCGATGGACATTTGGGCTCTTTCCATCCTTCAGTTATTCTTGATGGTGCTGCTATAAACCTGGGGGTGCATGTGTCCCTTCGAAACAGCACACCTGGATCCCGTGGATACATGCCTAGTAGTGCAATTGCTGGGTCGTAGGGTAGCTCTATTTTTAATTTTTTTGAGGAACCTCCATGCTGTTTCCAGAGGGGCTCCACGGGTTTGCCTTCCCACCAGCAGTGCAAAAGAGATCCTCTCTCTCCGCATCCTCGCCAGCATCTGTTGTGGGAGAGACAACCTTAAGCAGCCTGCGAGCCCAGCGTGGAGCCCAATGCGGACTCCATCTCAAAACCTTGAGATCAGGACCTGAGCCGAAATCAAGAGTTGGACGCCTCACCGACTGAACCCCAGCCACCCCGGAGTTTAGTGTAACTTGTGTATCTCAAAGTGAGCATCCTCATAACTTCAAGAGTCCTGTGTATTCTGTGAGCTCTTCATTTGTTTTTCATTTCTCTTCATATGTTTTGCTCATTTTTTATCAGAGTAATTGTCTTTTTCTTATCCATTTGTAAGGGCTCTTTATATAGTCAGGAATTAGACCTTTGTGGACACACTGAGTTGATTTTCCCCCCAGGTGGCTGCTTGTCTTTTGACTTGATTTCTGTGATGTTTGCCTGTCTTGGCCATGCAGGCAGAAGGCTTTTGATTGCTTGTGTTGTTTGTTTGTTTGTTTTTGTTTTTGAGAGAGAGAAAGAGAGAAGAGAGCACGTTTCTTGGGCTCCTCACTGGGCGTGGAGCCTGCTTAAGAGTCTCTCTTTCCCTCTCCTGCCCCTCCCCCACTCTCAAAAAAAAAAAAAAAGTCACATGCTCCACGACTCAGCCAGCCAGGCGCCCATGGACTTGAGCTTGAGCTTTCTTGATAAGTTTATCCCTGGTTCTGCAAAGGAACGGTGATAGCAATGACCCATGCGTAGAATCTACTGCATTAGGAGGAATACAAAGGCATGAGGACATTAATAAATAGCAAAATGTTGGTAAGGTCCATGAATTGGATGACTTGGTAGGTTGAGGAACGTGGTGACAAATAGGAATAGGAATAGGAATAGGAAGCAGAGTGAATGAGTGGGAAGGACGTCCCTCTGGATAATCTGACGACACAGTTTTCCCGACTCATGTTCTCTTTGGGGTCTCTAGCAATGAGCTTAACTTATGTTTTCTTTCAGTTTTAAAATCTGCTTTCCTAGAGTCCACTCCTTTTTTTTCTTTAATTTTTTAATGTTTATTGATGTTTTGAGAGAGAGAGAGAGAGACAGAGTGTGAGTGGGGGAGGGGCAGAGAGAGAGAGGGAGACACAGGGTCCAAAGCAGGCTCCAGGCTCCGAGCTGTCAGCACAGAGCCCCACGCGGGGCTCGAACTCACAGACCAGGAGATCATGACCTGAGCTGAAGTCGGACGCTGAACCGACTGAGCCACCCGGGTGCCCCTTCCTGTAGGGAAGCTGGTATACTTGCACTGATATGAAACAAAACAGACTTTGAAACTAGATGAAGGGGACATAATGAGAAAGGAATCCAATCAGGAGGAAGCGTTACAGTTCTAACTGTGTACAATCTAATACCACAGTCTCCAAATATACAAAGTAGAGGTGACAGAACTAAAGGGGAAATAGACAAATCCCTATCATAGTGACAGATCTCAACATACCTCTGTAAGAAGCTGAGAGTACCAGTAGACAAGAAAATTCTAGAGACATAAATAGATTTGAACAATCTATTAATTAATAATTAATTAATAAGTATAATTATAATTAAAAAATTGGACCTAACGGACATAGAGAGCACTGCACTCCCAAACTGCAGGATATACCCTCTTTTTTTGCAAATAATTTTTAACGTTTATTTATTTTTGAGACAGAGAGAGACAGAGCATGAACGGGGGAGGGGCAGAGAGAGAGGGAGACGCAGAATCCGAAACAGGCTCCAGGCTCTGAGCCGTCAGCCCAGAGCCCGACGCGGGGCTCGAACTCACGGACCGCGAGATCGTGACCTGAGCCGAAGTCGGCCGCCTAACCGACTGAGCCACCCAGGCGCCCCTGCAAATAATTTTTTAAAATGTATTTGTTTATTGAGAGAGAGGGAGAGAGACAGGATCCCAAGCGGGCCCCACCCTGTCAGCACAGAGCCCAACGCGGGGCTTGAACCCACGAACCGTGAGATCATGACCTGAGCCAAAACCAAGTGTCGGGTGAGCCACCCACATGCCCCTGTACCCTCTTTTCAAGCGTTCATGGAACATCTACAAAAATTGACCATACAATTGGCCATAAAGCCAGTCACAATAGGGTTTAAGTTTGTGCATGCAGTGTGTGTTTTCTGAGCACAGGGGTGGTAAAATGATTGTGTTCACTTTGCAGAAATCCATCCAGTTACACGCTTATGAAGTCTGGCTGTTCTATTAAACATATTTTCTTTTTAATATGACATACTTTCCCACAGCCTGTCACACGTTCCCTTCCATCAAGTTTCAAAATACCTATGCAATTTTATTTACCTTCTTGTGTTTATTATTCATATATATATCCAAACCTTCTACATGGCAGGTACTTTACATGTGTTATCATTAAAAAAAAATTTTTTTTTTAATGCTTATTTAATTCTGAGGCAGAGAAGGAAAGAATGCAAGCAGGGGAAGGGCAGAGACAGAGGGAGACACAGAATCCGAAGCAGGCTCCAGGCTCTGAGCTGTCAGCACAGAGCCCGATGCGGGGCTCGAACCCACGAGCTGTGAGATCGTGACCTGAGCCGAAGTCAGACCAGAGCCACCCAGGTGCCCCTACATATAATAAACTTCCACCACCGGGCACCCGGGTGGCTCAGCCGGTTGAGCATCTGACTTCGGCTCAGGTCATAATCTCACGGTTTGAGTTCGAGCCCCGAATCAGGCTCACTACTGTCAGCGCAGGACCCGCTTTGGATCCTCCGTCTCCCTTTCTCCTTGCCCCTCCCCCGCTCACACGCTCCCTCGAAAATAAACATTAAATAAATAAATAAATAAATAAATAAACTTCCACGACTATCCAAAGAGACGTGTTTTTTTTTTTAATTTTTTTTTCAACGTTTACAGAGAGAGACAGAGCATGAACGGGGGAGGGGCAGAGAGAGAGGGAGACACAGAATCGGAAACAGGCTCCAGGCTCTGAGCCATCAGCCCAGAGCCTGACGAGGGGCTCGAACTCACGGACCGTGAGATCGTGACCTGGCTGAAGTCGGATGCTTAACCGACTGCACCACCCAGGCGCCCCTAAAGAGACGTTTCTAACCCCCATTTTTACAGATAAAGAAAGTGAGGGTTGGAATAGTTAAAAAGTAGCTAGTGGTGACCCCTATTTAGCCTTTCCTTTTTACAGAACAACGTGCTACCCTTCAGGAGTATTAGTCCCAACTTTCTCCCCTTGCATTTTTCCCTCTGAGAGTTACTCAATACCTCAGGAAAAATTCCACGTTTATGGAAGTACCTCCTACGAGCCAGGTGCTGGTTGGATTGTTGGCCACACAAAAATGGAGTCGAAGTAAGCAAAGAGCCATCCATGCAAGTTATCACACAGCATGAGAAGTGTGTGCCTCCTCCCTGTCCTCCTGGTCTCAGGGCCTTTGTGGAATTCAGTGATACAATATCATCTCTTATTTTCCTCCCTCCTCCTTTAGTTTTAAAGCCCTCTGGATGAGGACAGCAAGTGTCCTGCCAAATACATTCTTCTAATTCTTGTGAAATTCAAAGTAATCACAAAAGAGCCTGGAAGCTTCCCAAACGGGGGAAATGGTGAGCAGGCGCCACCACGGTGAGGAGGGAGTAGAGGCTGCTTAGTCCCCTAAAAACACCCAGCCTGGTGGGGGCAGGTGCTGAAGAGGAAGTTTGGAAAGGCAGGGTGACGCCAGATCTAGGCTACAGATTGCTCAGCAGGCCGGGCCACGATGCGTGCCCGAGCCAGTAGGCAACAAGGACTTCTTGCAAAATTATCGACTCTCGCTGATAAGATAAAATGTTATTCTTTTAATTTTTTAAATTTTGTTAATGTTTATTTATTTATTGGGGGGGGGGAGGGTAAGAGAGAGAGGAAGACAGAATCCGAAGCAGGGTCCAGGCTCTGAGCTGTCAGCACAGAGCCCGACGCGGGGCTCGAACCCACGAGCCGTGAGATAGGACCTGAGCCAAAGTTGGACGGTCAACTGACTGAGCCACCCAGGCGCCCCCTTTTAATTTTTAAAAAAATTTCAGGGGCACCTGGGTGGCTCAGTCAGGTGAGCGACCGACTTCAGCTCAGGTCATGACCTCATGGCTCGTGAGTTGGAGCGCCACACGGGCTTTTGCTGCTGTCAGCACGGGGCCCACTTCTGATCCTCTGTCCCCCTCTCTCGCCTCTCTCCTACTTGCATGCATGCACGCTCTCTCTCTCACTCAAAAATAAAAGATACAAACGTTACAAATTTTTTAAAGAATTTATTTATTTTTAGTTATTTATTTTATATTAGAGAGAGAGAGAGAGAGAGAGAGAGAAAGTGCACCAGTGGGGTAGAGGGGAAGAGAGAGAATCTGAAGCAGAATTCAAGCTCAGCCCGACACGGTGCTTGATCCCACAACCCTGGCATCACGACCTGAGCCGAAATCAGGAGTCAGACGCTCAGCCGATTGAGCCACCCAGTTGCCACTAAAAGATTTTATTTTTAAATGAAAAATAGTCGGTTGGGCGACTGAGTTCACTCAGGTCATGATCTCACAGATCGTGAGTTCGAGCCCCCTGTCAGGCTCTGTGCTGACAGCTCAGAGCCTGGAGCCTGCTTCGGATTCTGTGTCTCCTCTCTCTCTGCCCCTCTCCCACTCACGTTCCGTCTGTCTCCTTCAAAGATAAACATTAACAAAAAAATAAAAAATAAAAAAAAAGATTTTATTTTTAAGCAATCTCTACACCCAAAGTGGGACTTGAACTCACAATCCTGGGATCAAGAGCCACATGGTCTTGAAGCTGAGCCACAGCCACACACCCCAAGGAACCAATTGTTGTTGTTTTGTTGTTTTAAGTAAGCTGCACACCCAACATGGGGCTTGAACTCCTCACCCTGAGATCAGGAAGTCGCATGCCCTACTGACTGAGCCAGCTGGGCACCCAAAAATGTTATTTTAAGGGAGGAGCCCAGTGGAGTCTGGAAAGGAAGGCAGAAGGCAAGGGGACAGACAGCTGGTCCGCTCGAGCTCCCGGCCTCACCTGTTGAAATAGTTAGCTATGAGGAAAGGGAAGAATTAAAAAAAAACAAAAAACAAAAAACCTTTTAATGTTTTTTGTTTTTTTTTTTTTAATTTTTTTTTTTCAACGTTTATTTATTTTTGGGACAGAGAGAGACAGAGCATGAACGGGGGAGGGGCAGAGAGAGAGGGACACACAGAATCGGAAACAGGCTCCAGGCTCCGAGCCATCAGCCCAGAGCCTGACGCAGGGCTCGAACTCACGGACCGCGAGATCGTGACCTGGCTGAAGTCGGACGCTTAACCGACTGCGCCACCCAGGTGCCCCCCTTTTAATGTTTTTTAAATTTATTTTTGAGAGAAAGAGACACAGAACGAGCTGGGGAGGGGCAGAGAGAGAGAGAGGGAGACACAGAATCCAAAGCAGGCTCCAGGCTCTGAGCTGTCAGCACAGAGCCTGACTCGAGGCTCAAACCCACGAACCATGAGATCATGACCTGAGTGGAAGTCGGATGCTCAACCGACTGAGCCACGCAGGCGCCCCTGAAAGGGAAGAATTTCAAAGGGCAAAGGAATGGGTTGGAACAGCCTTATCAAGTTTATGAACCAAACAGTTAATGAGGGAGAAAGAGGAAAGATCTCTTCATGATGACCAAGCCAGGGGGCATGGTCGGTCATGGAGAGCAGGCCAGTTTACTTCCGGGGCCCTCTCTGACCCTCACCAGCTAAACTGAAGAAAGCAAATAATGTAGGTTGGCAGGCCGGGAAGGAAGCTAAAACACTAGTTTACGGTGATAGAAGATAGACAATGGTGCCTACAAAAAGATTAAGGATGGAACTGACTGCAAAGGGGCCCCAGAAAAACCTCGGGATGTCAGTGTTCTAGATCTTATCAGGGTGGTTGTTATGAGTGAGCATACGCTTGCCAAAACTCAATGAACTGAACATTTAAGAACTGTGCATTTTATTGGAGGTAAATTATGCTTCAAAAAAAAAAAAAGAAGAAAGAAAGAAAGAAATGCTATAATCAAATTACAATATTTGAGGAGGCAAAAAAAGAACACTAGAACAGTTGAGAGTCAAACAAGGAGGGAAATTAGACCCCAGGAAAACCTTCCAAGCAGTCTGAAAAGCAAAGGGAGGTGGGTGTTTGAGGGAAGAAATGGCAGGGACGATTTGCCAGAACTTAGCCCAGACTCACATGTTTCGATTGTATCTGTAGGCCCAACGCTGTCCAGCTAAGTGCAGACAGAAATGAACTGTAGTTGGGGCACCTGGGTGACTCAGTCGTTTGAGCATCCGACTCCCACTCAGGTCACGATCTCATGGTTCATGGGTTCGGGCCTCGAGTCGGGCTCTGTGCTGACAGCTCAGAGCCTGGAGCCTGCTTCGGATTCTGTGTCTCCCTCTCTCTTCTTTGCCCCTCCCCCGCTGGTGCGCTGTCTGTCTCTGTCTCTCAAAAATAAGTAAACGTTAATGAAAGAAAGAAAAGAGAAAAGAAAAAAAGAACTGAGGAAGGAAGGTAGGAAGGAAGGAGTGGAGGGAAGGGAAGGGAAGGGAAGGGAAGGGAAGGGAAAGGAAGGAAGGAAGGAAGGAAGGAAGGAAGGAAGGAAGGAAGGAATTGTGGTTAGCTCAGGGAGAATGGGAGAGCCATGACAGAGAAGCTGGAGAACCCAGACGAACAGATTTTGTGGAGGTGCACGGTAGGCTGTGACATGAGACACAGAAGGGCTGGGTACAGCCCAGGAGGTAGAAGGGGAGAGAAAAGGAGGGAGAGGAAGGCAAGGAATGCAGGGATTTGAAGGCGTTTCTCCAGAAACTTGAAAAATCAGAAAATTGGGTCCAACTTCCTCTTCCACCAATAAAGGAACAGAATTATATTCTTTATTTTTTTTTAAGATTGTATCTTTTTTCATTTTAAAAAATTGTTTATTTAAATATAATTTATTGTTGGGGCGCCTGGGTGGCACAGTCGGTTAAGCATCCGACTTCAGCCAGGTCACGACCTCGCGGTCCGTGAGTTCGAGCCCCGCGTCGGGCTCTGGGCTGATGGCTCGGAGCCCGGAGCCTGCTTCCCATTCTGTGTCTCCCTCTCTCTCTACCCCTCCCCCGTTCATGCTCTGTCTCTCTCTGTCCCAAAAATAAATAAACGTTGAAAAAAAAAATTAAAAATAAATAAATAAATAAATAAAATAAATATAATTTATTGTCAAATTGGCATCCGTGCAACACCCAGTGCTCATCCCAACAGGTGCCCTCCTCAGTGCCCATCCCCCACTTTCCCGTCTCCCCCCCACCATCCACCCTCGGTTTTTCAGTATTTAAGAGTCTCTTAGGGTTTGCCTCCCTTCCTCACTGTAACTAAATATGTTTATTTATTCTGAGAGAGAGAGAGAGAGAGCACAAGCGAGCGAGCACAGGGGAGGGGCAGAGAGAGAATCCCAAGCAGGCTCTGAGCTGTCAGCACGGAGCTCGATGTGGGGCTCAAACTCACCAACCAGGAGATCATAACCTGAGCCAAAATCCAGAAATGGATGCTTAATCAACCGCGCCATCCAGGCGCTCCTCTTAAGTTTTCATTTATTTTTTTCAGGAATCATCCCGCCCAACGTGGGGCTCAGACTCGCAACCCCAAGATCAAGAGTTGTAGGCTCTACCGACTAAGCCAGCCGGGCGCCTCAAGGAATAAAATTTTAAGACAGCAAACTTAGGAAGTCAGAACCCTGATATGTAAATATCTGAAAGGTCTGGAAGGATATGCATCAAGCTATGCCCCGCACCAGAGGGAAGGTACATACACGCTGTGTTGAGTTTTGTCAGCAAGTGTGTGTTTCCTTAACCAATTAAATTTTGTTCAATCCAGCGTGGGATCAAAGGACGGTGTTGCTAGAAGCCGGGGCCTGTCTTTGGTGTAACCTCACACTTGTAACCTGTGTTTGACACCCCTGTAGGCATGAAGGGTGACATCTGTTCAGTCCCTCACTGCCTGGAGCTGCCCTTTCCTTTCCTCAACCCAGTGACGAAGCCTGAGGGAGGGCAGGTGGGGGCTGGGGACCCGAAGGGCAGGGGCAGGGGCGGGCAAACTATGGCCATCAAGAACTAGATAGTTAAAATGTTAGGACTGGAAGAACATAGAGTCCCTGTCACAACAATGCCGCCTTTTTACACAAAAGCAGTCACAGACAACGTGGAAAAAACAGTCATGGCAGCAAGGCCAAGCCAAGCCCCAGTCGGCTGCCCTCTGGAGCAGTGGTTCTGGCCCCTGACTGCACATTAGAATCACTTGGGGGGGGGGGGTTGTGGGGGGGGGGAGAGGGGCGCCTGGGTGGCTCAGTCGTTTGGGCATCCGACTCTTGATTTCAGTTTGGGCCATGATCCCAGCGTCGCGGGATCCAGCCCCATATTAAACAACACTTAAAAAATCACTTCGGGGGCTCATAAAACCACCACTCCCCAGGTCTCACCCCCAAGATTCCAAATCTGGAAGGGGACCCACACCTTTTTTTTTCTTTTAGGTACCAACTGATTCTGATGTGCATCCTGAGCTGAAAACAATTGTTCCAGGAGAATCATCCCCTCGGGAAACTGCAGGGGGTTGGGAGGTTGGGGTGGGGGGTGGGGGGGTGGGGACAGAGGATGCTGGAGAAGGACCCAGGGCTGAAGTGAAGTCTAGATAAAGACTGGGAGTGTTCGCAGTGCACCCCACAAACTAAGTGCTTCCAGTGCTTCGAGTAAACGGTCTTTATTTGATGCTTTTGCGCGCAGGGCACTGTAAGCAGTGCGCAAGCTGGGGAGTCAGACCCTCCACCACCCGCAGTTACGGTGGCCGCGGGGGCCGTCAGTAAGCCACCTTCTACCTAACCTTCTTTCTGGAACCATTCTCTATAGGCCCCTGCGTAGTTGCGAGCCCTGTGGAGACAAAAGGGGGAGGGGGTGAGGGAAGGACAGGCCCGGGAGGCAGTCCCCAGTCACCCCCAGCCGGCGATGCACGCCTCCCCCATACCCGGTGTATCCAAGGCCCTGGGCCAGCTGCGTGGCCTGCAAACCCCGCTTGCCCATCTGGCAGAAGAAAATGAGATTCTCATCGTCCCGCTTCGGCTTCTCGGCGGAGTACAAAGCCTGGAAAGCGGCGGGCTCCATTTGCAGGGCACTTTCCAGCTCAGACACTGGGAAGAGTCGAGGGGACAGAATGGGAAGCCGGCGGCTGGCGATCTCAGGTTCACACCGGGCCCGGCAGGACTGGCTCCTGCGGCCCGAGCGCGTCTCCGGAGCGCCCCCACACCACACCCGGTGACCACGCCACACCCCAACCTCAAGGACAGGGCAGGCCCGCCCGCGCACGAAGGCGGCCGCACACAGCTGAACGGGGGCCACCTCCCCTGCGGCGAGGAGGAGCGGCGGGCGGGCGCCCGGCCTCGGGGAGGTCAAGCGCGGAGCAGCGGGTCCGCCCCTTCCTCGCCGCCTGCGATCCGCTCAAACTGGAAGGGCCGGTCGCGCTGCCAGGATCCGCCTCCCACCAGCGCTTCTCCAGGAAGTCGGGAGGTGGGTGGGTGGGGGCGGCTTAAGGTAAGGCGGGACCCCCGCAGCCGTGCCTCCCCCACGCCGCCCTAGACGCCCCTCCTGCACGGCCTCTAGGCCACCCGCGCGGGCGTCCCCTCGGCCCCCTACCCGGGATGTTGAGCGCCCCCGGGATGGTCCCCGCTGCCGCCTCCTCCCGAGATCTCACATCGATGAGCCGGGCCCGGCCCGAGGCCAGGAGCGAACGCAGTTCAGGGAGCGAGACCGTGGGCGCTGAGGAGGGAGGCACGAGAGCCTGGAGCGGAGCGCGGCGCCCCAGCCCGGGAGCGGGAGCGGGAGCGTGCGGACCTCCGCGCCCCCCGCCGCCGCGCCTCCTCCCGGGGGCTCCGCGCGCTCCCGGGGGTCGGGGCGAGGCCCAGCGTCTCCCCGCAGGTACCTCCGGCCATGGCGCGCGCCGCGACGGCGAGCTGCAGGAATGCGGCCCCGGGCCGCCCCCTCCGTGCCCGCAGCATCTCCCCCGCCTCCCGGAGCCGGGACCGGAACCGGAAGCGAAGGCACCGCCTCCCGAACTGCCCCCTCGGCACCTGTTCGCGCGCGGTACAGCCGATACCCGCGCTGGCCCGAGATTCTTGCGACTGCCCGGCGCGGACGGTCAGGCTTGGCCCAGGCACCGGGACTCAGAGTCATGAACACGGGAGTGGCACCCCACCCTAACCTGGGCCGACCAGCCCTTCCTGGGCAAAGTGCAATGTGCCCCCCCCCTCCCTTCCGCCCTGGGGCCCACAAAAAGGAAAACCAGGAGAGAAATGTGGCTCTGAACATTTTATCTTTAAAAAAAAAAAAAAACAAGAAAAGAAAAGAAAGTAAAAGAAAAACCGTCCCCACAAGGGGGAAGGCCCCAAGTGGGCCCCTGTCTGTTGTTCTCCCCGGCTCCAGAGACTTCTGCATAGGCCTTAGATGCTTGCCGGCCAGTCTCCTCTTCCTGGGGGGCAGCGGCCGCTGCTAAGCATCCTTTTCCCCACTTCTTGCTAAAGCCTGTTCCCCAGAGTCCTCAGGTGCACATCTGAGCTCCAGGGTGAGGAAGAACCAGTGGAAGAGAGCGCCAGAGTCCTGGGGCAGGCCAGAGCATCACTCGTTAGCGGACCCTCTGCTGGCACTCTAAGCGAGCACGGGGCAAGCTCCCCCCACCCCCGGTTCTGTGTGTCCAGTATCCAGCATGGAGACAGCACATGCATGCGCAAGAGGGGCACAAGGGCCCAGGGGCTGCATGGCGCGCGACTGGGCAAGGCTGTCCGCGCCCGCCCACGCGTGTGTTTCACACCACTGCAGGCTGCTCGATCACAGGGCCTCGGTTCAAAGCCACGCCTTCTGACTCCCCCTGGTCCCACGCCAGAAGTGGGCAGTGAAGGAAAGGGGCACGGGGTTGGCCTGCTGCTCCTGGGCTATCTGTAGTTCTCAGAAAGGGGCTGTAGGGCCCGAAGCCCCGGAGTCCCCATAGTTAGTTGCTGTCGTTCTTAATGACGACCTCTACTCCGTGGTGTCGCAACTGAGCTCGAAGCAGCAGGTTCTTGTTTTTGAGATCTTCCACCTGACGTGGAAAGGAGGCGATGAGGAGAGTTAAGTCGAAAAGTTGGCACTTTTCTGACCTTCTTCAGGCATCCACTAGTGAGGGGAAGAGGATGAGGCCCGCTCTATGGAAACCAAAGGAGGGAGTCCCAAACTGGCTCAGGGGCCCTGGAGTCGAGGAGGGCTGTACGGAGGACAGGGGTCTGACCTGCTGTCGAAGCACATCATTGTCCAGCTGCAGCTGGTCAAGCCCTTGCAGTTCCTCAGACAACCGGTGGTTACTCTGTCGAAGCTCCTGGATATAATCACAGGCTTTGGAGAGAATGCCACCTTTACTCTGCAAGAAGCAGCCAACAAAATGAGGACTAAGGTGCTCCCTGCCTGGCCTTCCTAAAGCACACACACCCCCTGGGCCTCGTTCTCCCCTAAGGATGGTGGCGTAACCTTTCACAAGGACACGGGGAACCTCAGAGAGAGAGAAGCACGGGTTCCTGCCACGTGTGCCCTCTCCACCATTTCTGCAGACGATACCAGGAGACAGAACCCAGGCGTCCGGCCCACTCCCGGGGCCCTCCCGTGACCTGGCCAGACTTGGTGCTCTCCATGGAGCAGTCCGGGATGATCTTGGACAGCTGCACGATCCAATTGTTGATCTTGTCTCGGCGGCGGCGCTCGACTGTGGGGCAGAGCGGAGGTCAAGGTGACTCTGTGAGAGCCCCCCCCCCCCCACCGGCCCTGTCCAACTCCCCAAGCTCTCTCGCTCAGACACCACGCCGTCCCCAATGCCACCTAGCAGTACCCACCTTCGTTATGCTGAGCCCTGCGTTTCTCATCCCGAGTGGTCCGCGGAGCTTCTGACTTCCTGACGACAGAGCCCAGGGCGGCCAGGGTAAGGGAAGGACGAGAGAGATTGGAGATGGGGTTAGGGGACGACACAGGAGTTGGCAGGGATCAAGAACACCACGGCAGCCGAGAAGAACCAGGGGTCACTCACGGGGAATAAGGGTGAGTCCTTGGGGCAATGGAGCGCTGGCTTCCTCCCTGCAACACTTCTTGTGGCGACATCATCACAAAGAATTGGCCTGTGAAGATGCGGGGTCGGTTCTGTCAGGACGTGGGACCAGGAACCTCATGGAGCTCTGAGGCCAAGGCCCTAGGATCCTCTAAGAAGGACACACTTCCTCCTGCTGGAAGGGCAGCCCCAGACTCACTGCCTGCCCGGGTCTTAGCGATCATTAAGGGGTCATGAGGAAAGGCCCCCTGCCCCCAGCCTTGTCCCTCCAGCCGCACCCTCACACGTCTCACCGGTGCCGGGAGGGGTCGCCTGCCCCAGCAGTGCCTCTGAGCCCTGCGTCGTGACAACCGCGGCCGCGCTCCCCGAGGTGGTACCCGCGGCCCCATCGCCCACGGCAGTGCTGGGGAAGTAAGTGTAGTGCGTCTCGGCAGCTGTCCCCTCGGCGTCAACCGTATCGTCACTGGTGAATGCACCCTGGATCACCGCCTGGGAAAGGGAACATGAGAACAAAGTTCAACGACAGTCAGGTACTTCCCACCGAACTACTCGCTGTACAGCTCCTATCCCCGAGAGGAAGGAGGGAGAAATATCGAGAAAGGGAGAACCTAGCACCTGGGGACAAAGCAGCCCCGGGTGCCTCACCGCCCCCAGCCCCAGCCCATGGGCTCAGCTTCATTTTCCTCCGCGGAGCTCTGGGGCCCCCTCCCCAGCCCGTACCCTGGTACCTGGGTCATGGACTGAGTGGCAGGATAGCCACTGATGGCGCCAGTCCCCTCAGTCTGGCCATCCAGCTGCCCCTCAGACACCTGGATCACCCTGTACATCACCTAGAAGCAGGAGGAAAGGGAAGCGGTGGGGAGGGAGAGAGAGCAGGAGAGTAAATGTTGGGGACCCCAGGACCCTCATAAAGCTTCTCTCAGATAATGCCCCAAAACAAGAGTGCGTCAGAGACAGAGATTCAGCCACTCTCCCCTCTTTCCCCAGAAGTTTCAGCCCCCCCCCACCCCCAATCCCTACTCCAAACCTCATCCTCCAAGCCCCTCCCCACCCCGCAGGAGTCCACACCTTCGCCCCACCCCCACCTCCAAGCCAGGTCTCCCCCTGAGGGTTCGATTACCTCCCTCAACCCTAACCCCAGGTAACACCTGCAGGCGCCTGGCCCCCTCCCTTACCTGGCCCCCATTCTCAGTTCGGAAGACGTACTTGACGTTGGGGTCAGGGAAGGTGGCAGCTGACTGGATGCTGGCAATGGCCACGCTGGTGGGGTCCTCCCCAGTTGCCACCGCTCCTGAATTAAAAGAGCGAAGGAAAACTCTGCGAGGTATGGACTTTCTCCCTCTGTTCCACGAAGGACAAGGGTGCACGGGAGGTGTGCCCGCGGGGGGGGGGGGCGGGGAGGGGTCACGATGGGCTCTGGGTCTCAGGTCTGTTTCTACCACTCACCTTCCTGAATCTGCACTGTCCCCTCTTCCGCTTCAGCTGTTTTCTGCTGCCTGTTTGTGATAGGGGTGGGGGTGGGGGGGGGTGGGGGAATAAGGCAGGAAGTGAATAAAAAGCTCACTGACCCAGTTCCATGTGGCTCCCAAACTCCCATGGCCTTCCCAACAGATGCCGGGTTAGGTTAGAATAACAATCTAACTGGTATTTACTGAGTGTTTATTGTGTGTGCATAGCACTGAACTCAGCACTGAACACGCGTTATTTTAGCTCACACGAAGAACAGCACGATGAGCTAAGCAGCGTCACTTGCGTTTTGTAGATGGGGAGCCAGATCACAACACTAGCAGGTGACGGAGCTGAAACCGGAATCTAGGTCTGCCTGACTCCAGAGCCAGTGCTCTCAGCCGTTCTGCGTCCTCCCCGGCCTCCCACCTCCCGCCCCAGACCCTACCTCTTCTTCACTCACCCCTTCATCTCTCTGTAAGGGGGCACATCCAAGGAACTGGTCCTTCTTTGGAAGCCTTTGTATCTCCCGCCTCACAGGCCAGAGTGTTAAGTCCTGGGAGAAATCAGGGAGTTTGCGGTGAGGCCAAGAAACTGAACAGCCTGTTTCAAGAAGCCGGGCTCCATGAAGACTCAGCCAGGAACAAAGTGCAGTCACCTACAGGGGACAGTTTCCTCTGTTCTGATGCTGAGAGGTGGGCTACAGTACTTGAAAAAGTAACTCTACAAATAGTGCTCCTCGGCCCTCCACGACCACTCCAAGTCATGTGGGCACTGGTGCTTCTTCCCGCTTCTCAGCCACACACCGTACCAAGAAATTTCTGTTTTCAAATCTAGGAAGGGGACACCCGAAACCCACGGCTATTGGCAAACCTCCCTGAACCATAAAGAACATCCGTGGCCCCTGGGCCTCATTCTGCTGAGCCCCTTGGCCTCTTGTTTTGGGGTGTCCAGATTTGTGTCATCTGTTAAAGACCCTAGAGTCCAAGTGTGTCATCTACAAGCCCCTTCTATTTTCTTCACCAAGCCTTCCCGTGGAACAACAGGGTTGCTAAAATGTTGCCATGACAACTCCACATCAACTGAATCCCAGCAAGAAGGGGGAAGAAAAAAAAAAAAAAAAAAACCACTCCAGGCTCAAGGTTCGGGAAGGAGAGACAATGGAAAAGGAACTCATTTGCAAGGTGCCCGCCTTAGGACCCTGACACCCGGCCGGAGGGCAGGAAACACAAAGAGCGGAGAAGACAAATGTCTCCAGAAAGATACAGCTACACGTACAAAACAACAAAACGATCCCCGCACGAGAGGGTAAGCTTTTTGGTCAAAGGTCCCCCAAACCTCTCCTATCCAAGGGAAATCTTCAGCGGATGATTGAAAAGCCCGCATCGAAGGAAAGTATTGACCGAAAAGAGAAGAAAAACAACCAACCAACCAAACAAACAAAAACAAAGGGCAAAGAAAAAAAAAAAGAAGAACCGAAAGCGAAAGTGTCCGGAGGAAGCAGCGCAGCGAGAAGATCCCAGTCCCTAAGGCGAAGTAGGACCAGGGTTTCGGGACCACCTACCTGTCCATCCTCAAACCTACGGAGGAAGTGCCCCTCCGAGGCTTGCTGCGCTGACTGCAGGAGGAGGCGATGGAAGAGACGGCAGGGCACAGGAGGCGTCTCTATCGCCCACAGCTGTCAGCCAGGGGCAGCCTCGGAGGACACCCAGCAACGGGGTCAGGCCGCTTATTCAAATCTTAGTTGGACATCCGGAAGCATTTCCTGAGCATTAGGGGATGCGACACGGAAACGCGGACGGGATGTTGTGGCGTGCACGCTCGGGCCAGCAGGGCCCAGCAAGAGCCCCTGCTACGTCTGGACACAAAGGGGAGAACGACCAGGTCCCGAAAGAAGTCGGGCGCCCGACCTTGCCCGAGAACGCGGCGCGTCCCTGCAGGCCCCGCAGCCAGCAGGCGCGAGCCCGCGAGCCCGGGAGCCCGCGAGCCCGGGCGGCCGCCGCGCTCCCTCGGCGGCCCGGCGCAGCGCTCGGCGGCCCGGAAAGGGCGCGGGGCTCGGCGGGCCCGCGGTCCCGGCCCCGCGGCAGGCAGCGCAGGAGGGCGGGGACGCGCGCGCTCGGGGGCGGGGAGTGCGCTCGGCCCACAAAGGGGGGCGGGAGAGAAAGAACCGGGCTCGGCCCCCTCCCGCAAAACAAAGGCTTCCTCCCCGGGAGGTCCGCCACCTGAAAACGGGAACAAAATCCACGCTGCCCTGCCCGCCGGCCCACCCAGCCCCTAGACTCCCGGCTCGCGTCCCGTCCCGAACTCACCGGCCAAGGCCGCCTCAGCCGCCGATCTCCCCCGACCGTGTTCTCCCTCTCCGGACTCGGAGAGCTCCATGGACGGCTGCTCATGCGCACTCCCGGCCTGCGGCCATGTTGCTGAGGGGCGGAAGTGTCTCTCTCTCGACCCGCCCAGGCTCTGAGCGGCCCCACTTCCGGTCGTTCCCGCTTGAGGAAAGAAGCGGTTGGGTGGGGGTGTCGCCGGGGCGTAGAAGAAGTCACTTCCTGGGGTCCGGGGAGAGTAACACTGGAGTATTTGTGGCGTTCGGCAAGAACGGGAGAAAGACGACTGATGCGTGCTTCCATCTTTCTGCTGGACAAGGCGTTTTTAGGGGCAGAAGGGAGGGAGGTTGGCTTAGATCAAGGGAGAGACGTCGGACGGAGGCGCCATCTTTAACAAGGGCTACTTGGGAGGCCATCTTGGGTCGGGACGCTTTTTTGCTGTCCACTGGAGACGAAGATAGATTTGGGTATATTCCTTTGTAGTAGCGTCAGCAGTTGCTCACCCAAAGACCCCCCCAGAACTTCCAGTTTTTGTGAGGCCCTCCGTTTCTGTGAGAGGGATCTTGGTTCCCATTCCTTCTTGGTTAAGACCTACTCTTAATGGATTTGGAGCAGTGTGGTGTGATCAGAAGAGTTTAGCCTCTGGAGCCAGACAAACTCGGATCTCAAACCTGCCTCTGCCGCTTCTTACCGCTGAGAACATTGGCAAGCCTTTTGACTTAATTAGCCTCAGTTCTCTCATCTGTAAAATGGAGACACCAATACCAAACTTACCGAATCGTTATACGGACTAAGTAAAATCAAGGGTATAGATGTTACGCTCGTAGAATACCTCGCCTTTACTGGTAGATCATGAGCATTATGTAAATAGAAGTTTCTCTTCCCCATTTCCTGACCACCATGAACCCAGCTCTAGTTTCTAGCCACAGGTCTCCATGACAACAACTGAGGAAGAGCACCCTAACAACAACAGCAAGAAGACATCTTGCCAAATATGAAAATGTAATACCCGTCACCTAAGACTCTAGTTAAAAAAAACAAAACAAAACAAAAAAAAAAAACACGAGGCTTCACACTGTGTAGGTATAAAAGTACAACTTTTATTCTGAGGTTGCTTCTTACTAGGATGGAACATATGGCCCCAGCCTGTCTGGAGAAGCAGTCCCAGGGCCTGAGTTATGCTATTCCCCTTCCTTGAAATAGGAGGAAGTTATTCCAAAGGAAAAAGGAGAAGCCAGGGAGGTCTGCAGAAGATCTCTCTTCCTAAAGGCGGCTGGAGGCAGAGGGTGGGGATGCTGGAGAGGGAGCCAGTCCCTCCAACGCACTTTGAGGACTTCAGAGAGCTTCCTTGACATGGTCCTCCTAATCTGGAGCTAGGAGAGTCAGGAGGTACCCAAGGGTCCAAGAGCAGAATAAGGATGGGCAACTCAGAAGTGTGGATGTGTGATAGCCTCTGACCTGGCCCCACCCTCCCCTCCTCCACCCTCGGCTTCCATGAAGGGAAGTACACAGCCCCAGAGGAGGCAGGAACTTAGCTGGAGTTCCCTCTTCATTCTTCACTTTGAGAAACCTCTTAAGTTTTCTGCCTACTCTTTGTTCCCTTTGACCAATGACCCCGCTCCTTGGTAACAGGATCTCGGTGACTTTCTTGGGAATATCCTAAGGGATAAGTGCTTTGTGTCTGAGACAAGCTCAAGTAAACCAACGGAGGCAATGCTTCCCATAGTGGAAAAGAGAAGCTGGAGGGTCAAAGCCTATGGTGTTGGACACTCCAGCTGCTCAGGCGGCAGGAGAAACAGCCGGTCTGGGAATCTGGAGATTCAAGACAACTTACTGTCCCCTTTGCCCAGCACTGTGGTCCTACTCACAGTCCCTCACCTCTCCCAGGGTTGGGCTGTGTTTCAAAGGCATATGATCGGCGCTGGGGGGACAGAAGAGGGTCGGGGGGCTGGGGTTCCCTGGGGGGCAGACTAAGCCGACTCCGGTGTCCAGACCCTTCTGTGTCTTCGGGTGGGAGCTCCAGGCAGCTAAGTGGCCGAGAATAGGCAGGGATCACACTACACGGGGAGGTTCTGGGGATGAGGCTGTAGTCCCCACCCCCTGTACAGGTCTGGGTCCGCCGAACTCCCTGAGCCTCAGTCCTCTGGCGGTCCCGGGCCAGGGCCACAGCAGCATCAAAAGAAAGACTGCCCCCATTCCTCCAAGAGGAACGGGAGGCTCGGGACCCCCAAGCCCTTTCCCCAGGAGTCCCATCAAGCCGGCCAGGCCTCGGGCATGGGTTTGCAGGTGCCACGTGGATCTTGCTACACATCGCACTAGGCATCTTGGCAAATTGTGGTTTGGGGGGCACCACAGGCACAGAGCGGACCTGTTGGACCTGAACCAGGCTGGAAGCCAGGCGCATGCCCACACCACCAGCTGAGCCAAGAGGACAGGGACACAGGTTGCAGCCCTCTGGACCGAGCGGCCCCTCGGGCTCCATCTCCTGTGGCCGGGGTGGCTGCGGGACCGCCTGTTCTGCCTCAGAGGACTGGGGGCTGCCCTCTTCGGCACTGCCAACCACCAGGGGCTCTGCGTGTGACCCTTCAGGAAGGGTGTCCTTCTCTACACGGTCACCTCCAGCACTCTGGTCTCCCTCACGCTCCCCGTCCCCACTCTCCTGTTCCTTGCTGACCTTCCCTGCTCCTTCAGATGCTGCTTCAGGGCTTCTGCCGTCTTCACCACCTCCTTGGGCTTCTCTTGCCCCTTGGTTCTCAGGCCCCTTCTGTCCTTTGGCCTCGTCCTCTCTGCCTCCGTCAGCCTCTTGTCTGTGTACAGCTTCCCAGCTCCCCTCGGCAACTTGGGTTTCCTGGGCCCCGCACTCCAGGTCCCTTCTGGCTTGTACCTGGGCTTCCTCTCCTTCCTCAGCCTCTTTCCCTCTCTCCTTGCTTTCTTTCTCCTCGTCTTTACCCTGCTCTCCTCCTGTTCCCACCGCACACTTAGCTTCCTCCATACTGCCCTCCTCCTGCTGACCACAGGACTCCTCTCCCTTGGCCTCTGGCTCTTCCCCACCCCCTTCCTTCACACTGACCATCATCTCCTGGCTTTCCCCAGCCTTCTCTCCTTCCTCACCTGCTTCTCCATCCTCCACCTCGCTCTCCGGACTCCCCTCAGCCTCCTCTGGGACGTCCCATCTGCCTTCAGGCTCAGCCTCCCTGTCCTCCCCACCTTCCCGGCATGCCTGCTCTCCCTCAGCCTGCCCTGGAGCCCCCTGTCCCCTGCATCCTGCTGCCTCTTCTTCCAGGCTCCCTGGACCCTCCCAGTTTGGGTGTTTGGGCCCCAGAAGGGGACTTAGGTCATCGTAGGCACTCAGGAAGACTTCCTCCCCACTCTCCTCTTCTCCTTCAGGCCCGGGGCCCACAGAGTCCGGGGAACAGCAGCTGGGAGCCAGGACAAACTGTGCCTCATCCAGAGACAGGTCATCCAGGGGCGGCTCCACAGAGAACTCCTCCACCTGCGGGCATAGCACCGTGGCTCAGGACCAGGGGGCCCGGTCCGCCCTCTGGCCTCCCCAGCACCCCCAAACCCAGCACAGCTCCTTCTTACCTGAGGCCCGACTCTCAGGAGCTCCTCTAGGTAGCCCATCCCAGGGTCGTCCTCCCCAGGGGAGAAGGCTGCTCCTGCAGTTCCTGCCTTGGCCACCTCCCCATCTTCCACCCCCACCCACTCGGGCTCTGAGCTGCTTGAGTCCTCTAGGAAGGAGAAGGAATCCTGCACCTCCTGGGACAGGCAGTCCTCCAGGGCAGGGGCCACGTCCGCCGGGCCACAGTCAGCCGGGGGCCCTGCGGCCGAACTTGCCTCCAGCTTCTCATCTGTTGAGAGAAAGGTAGTCCCAGGAACACACAGGTCAAGACCAGCCTTGACCCTTTACAAAATGGATCTTCCTGGCATTGCTACCGTATCGGGACCAACGCCCCCGGCATAGATTTGGCCTGTGGCCAATGCTTTCAGACCAGCATCCCTACCTACTGGCTTATCGCTCCCGCCAGGTGCCAGGCACCATCCTGTACGTTTTACAGCCTACTTAACTCTGTAGCCCGAGTCCTTCCCCGCTGCCCTGTGCTGCCTCAATGCTTCTCCTCAGTGACACTTCAGAACCTCTGAACTAACTCAACGGCCAATAGCTTAACCTAGGTCTCCAGTCCCACCGCTGTGACGGAAGCACAGCAACAATGACGGCGTCATAAGATCGCAAAAGAAGAAAACAAGCGAATGCCTGCAAAGTCCTTAACGCAGCACATGGCAAGCGGTAAACCTTCAATACATGTTAACGATTAGTGTTAATCCTATATTATCACCAGCATCTATTATACAGCCCCGCCTTGTACTCCGTGATCCATACTGTCTGAGTCTGACCCGGACTCCCAGTCTCGGGTACATCAGTGATCTGAAGACTGCCGGGGGTCCTCTCTCTGTGGATCTCACAGAACCTGATAATATTACTGGATTCCCCACCCCCCCCCCCAACCCGGAAGTCAGGGAGGCAGCCGAAGGAGACCACCCAGAGCCTGAGGACTGAGGCGTCTGCCATTTTCAGGACAGATACCTGGCATCAGAGCTTCAGCCTGGAATTCTAGTCCCTTCTCCCAGGCCTGGGAGATCCCCGGGGCCTCACCTGGGGGGCCGGGGCCGGGGCCGGGGCCAGGCCCCGGGCCGGAGGCAGGGCTTGGCCGGGGCTGTAGGGCGGGGCACTCAAGGCCTCGGGTGAGCCTGGCCAAGGAGACGTTGGAGATGATGTTTGGGGGCACGTTGAGGATGGAGGTGATGTGCAGTGGGAGGTTGACGTTGTAGGGGTCCGAGATGTGGACTCCAGCACAGCGCTCTGCTCGGCTGCTGCTCCCAGCGCGGATCCCCGACCGGCCGGCCCGCGGCGTGCCAGGCTCAGAGTTGGTGCCGCCCAGCGCCTCCGGCTCCCGCTCCCGGTCACCCTCCGCCGCCTCCCCGGAATCATTCTCCAAGCTGTCCTGCAGCAACGCGCTCGGCTGGGGATGGCTGGGTCCCGCCAGCCCCTCCGGCTCTGTGCGGGAGAGAGCGCAGGGCGGCAAAGGGGCCCGGACACCTCAGGAAGGCTCTGGAGAGCGGGCCCTGCTTTCTCAAGCCTGAGAGTTAGGACAGCCTGGAAGGCACCAGCCCGGCTTCCCTTGGCCACCGCTGCGAACCTCCCACAGTGACACTTACGTAGGAACTCCCCCCCCCCACCCGCCCCGTCCCTCCGGCCGTCCCTGTCCCCTCCCACAAACCCACACCCCACTCTCTCCCCCTTTGTACGCTCATTTGAACACACCTGTTGATCAGATAATCAACTCACTATTGCAAACCCAACATCGGGTACTGTGGCTGGTGTATAATAAGCACTCATTACGTGTATATTTTTCTTTGAAATTAGCGAGCACACAGCCACGTGTACAGACACACAAACACGCAGCAGTGCACACACAATGGTCTGTCTCATCCATAACACTGCTGTTCCCTTGCAGAGACACCCACACACGCACACGCAGGTGTTCACCAGCCTCTGCATGCACGCGCGCGCACACGCGCGCACGCACACACACACCACGTGCACACCTATACTCACCATCACTGACCCCAGCCGCAGCACTCAGTGAGTCCATGCTCTTGGCTGGCCGCAAAGTCCCCTTATCGGATTTGTCCTCTGCAAGACATGAATGTTTGTAGGGCCAGGGTCCTGCTCGCCTTCAGCAGAGCAACCCCCCCCCCCCCCCGCCACTACGTCCCTCCAGACTCACCTCTGTCCTCAGCGCCCCGCGGAAGTTTACGCTTGGTCTCATGGCCAGAGCGACCCAGATTGAAGATAGATTTCCACTTCCTGACCTTCAGAGACCCTTTCCTCCTGGAAGGAATGGAGAAATCATTGGGGTTGGAGCCTGGCGGTCAATGTCGGGGGGGAGGGCCAGGAAGGAGACCTTACTTGTGCTCCGCAATTTCAATGATAGTGTGGTAGGGCCGTATCTGCGGGGGTCCATCACCAGCCTGCAGGTTGCTAGGCAGATTGTAGGGCAGGGACCTGGGCATAAGGTCCTCGGGGCTGCCTGATGCCCGGGCCCCTGGAAGTGATCGCCATCCACTCTCCATTTCACCACCTAGGGAAAGAAGAGGAATTGGCCGGCCAAGAACAGAGATGACAGGGCGCCTGGCTGGCTCAGTCGGTTGAGCATCCGACTTCGGCTCAGGTCATGAGCTCACGGTTCGTGAGTTTGAGCCCCACCTCGGGCTCTGTGCTGACAGCTCGGAGCCTGGAGCCTGCCTTGGACTCTGTGTCTCCCTCTCTCTCTGCCTCTCCCCTGCTCACACTCTGTCTCGCTCTCTCGCTCTCAAAAATAAATAAATATTAAAATTTTTTAAATAATAAATAATTATAATAAATAATAAAATAAACATTTTTTAAAAAAGAGTTGAAAGAGGGCCTCAGCTCCCTGTAGAACCCTCCCACCCACCAACTAACCGCCAGGCTAAGGATATACTCAGAGGTCTTGGGAGACAGACCCTCTGTGTCTGGGCTCTTCAAGAGGGTGTCCTCGGGGACAAGGGTCAGGAGATCCCAGCACACCGGCCAGGTGGGCTGGGGTAGGAATGATCGGTCACTGGCCCCGAGAGCCAGGATGGTGATTAGAAGGTCAGGCTATGCAGGAGAGGTTTGCTCAAGGACAGACTAGGCCATCACCTCTCCAGGATCTTCTCCACGTGACCACAGCTGTGAGTCTCAGCTGTCTCATCTGCAAAATGGGGAGACTGAACGAGGTGGCCTCTGAGGCCCTCTGTGACCCTGATGTGACTCCCCAGACAGACTGTGGTGGTGTGGTGGCTGGGAGGGACACTCACTGGAAAGGGCAGCGCCCCCAAAGAGCTGGTCCACATGCGTGAGGATAAACTCGACCACGATGGACTGCACCCGCACCTCCATGAAGGCTGCTGTCCCATTGAAGCCCGAGGCCTCTATGTCCTTAGACCTGTGGAGACGTGGAGTTATTCCCCGCCAGCCCCACCACACTTCCCCGTCTGAATTCTCCCTAAAAATACCCCCACCCCCCTCCCCTGCGCGCCCTTAACCTCGTCCCCACCTCTTAAACCACATGCGTGATTCAAGCCTCAAATGCCTTCCTTCAGGAAGCCCTCTGGGAATTCACTCCCGTCAGAATTCATCTCTAACCTTTGCACGCGAGGGTGCCTCGTTATAATGACTCTCAGGACTTCTCATAGTCTGCCTTACACCACGGGGGGTGATATACAGGCCAGATCTCCACTAGACCGCGAGACGTTTGCTCGACACACCTTCAACAAGGACTCTGAGCTCGGGGACACGGCACCAGAAGACACAAGGCCTCGTGTCCAGTGGGTAAGCCCCGTCCCGCTCAACGTAATTGCGAAACCCCCTGTTTCTCACCCGGCTCTAGGAGGCCCCACCCCCCCTCCCCAGGGCACCCCCACAGCCACGCCCATTCCTGGGGCAGCCTCTGGGGGCTGGGCTCTGCCAGGACCTCCCCCCCCAGGCCGCTCGCACATGTGCCCACCTCAGCAGGTTGGGGGCCCACACGATGGCCAGGTTGCGGGCGTGCATGTTGGTCTGAGCACTGAATGAGGCCATGTGTACCAAGTGCCGCGTGAGGAACTCCAGGGTCCTGCAGAAGGGGGGCATTGTGGGCCGGGGGTCACACAGGGGACGCCCAGGGCCGGGGTCGGATTGAGGTCTGGGAGCCGGAAGGGAAGAGACAAATTGAGGCCCCAGGGTTGCGTGGGGCGTGGGGCGGCCCTCTGGGGAGGGAGGAACCCCACACACCTGTAGTTTGGGAGAGGGAGTTCTCCAAGCACCTCGAGGATCTTGATCAGACGCTCCGGCTCCAACTGCACTGCCACGGCCTCCTGGTGGGGAGGAAGGTTCAAGAACCGGGTCAGCCGGCCCGCACCGCCCTTGCTTACTCCTCGGAGCACTGAGCCCAACCGTGGGAAACGGCCTGTGCTGCACCCCACCCCATCCCCCAGCCCAGCTCTTCGGAAGCCACGTGATGAGCAGACAGAGCCCAGAGCTCGGGGCCCACGGCACCTGCTGCTGGGTCTCAGCCCTGTCACCCCATAGCTCTGTGACCTCGAGCAACTCCCTGCCGCTCTGCCTTGGCCTCCTCCCCCCGGTGCCGCTCCGGTACAGGAATACCTCCGTGGTCCCTCCCTGCAGGTGTTCCAGGGGCCGTGGAGTTACTCCCAGGTGCCCAGGGAGGCCTGCGCCCACGCGGTCCGGCCGGCGTGGGCTGAACTGCGTGGGCCGCTGCTCCCGGCTCCTACAACCCTATCGTGCTCGACAAAATGCAACTCACTGTTTAAACGCTACTGAACTCAAGAGAGCATTTTTGTCCTGCGTTCCCTCACTTAAAAGCTGTCCAGCATCCAGTCCGCTGGTGGAGGTGCGCTCCGGGACAAGTTTTGACTTCTAAGAAGGGTTGTCCTTCTCTCCCATGGAGGGAAGCTCTGGCCCAGGTGATTTCCCAGGGCCCTCTGCTCTCCGCCTGGGTTCTACATCCCCCAGCCTCATCCCTGCACCGTGCGTGAGCCACAGGCCCCAAGGGAAGGAGGGGAGGCGAAGAGAAGAGGGGGGAGATTGGCGGGGGGGGTCTTTTCCTTTTCACGTGGTCTCTGTCATTCGGGATCGCCAGCACTCTGTCCGGCCGTGAACACCCACTTGGGACATCGGCGCCAGGACGATCACCCCTCAGCCTCGTCTTCTCCCCCCCCCTCCCCCCGGCCTCTCAACTCACAGCAAACTTGTCATAGAGCCGGTAAGTGAGCAGAGGGTCTGGAAGTTCCCTGAAGTAGGCCTTTAACAGGGAAGAGACACAATGGATGTCCTGCAGGTAAACATCTCTCCGCAGGTCCGGCTTCCGCTCTGCCTCAAACTCCTGCCTGGGGAGGTGCGGAGTGTGAGGAGTGGGGGAAGGGGGGTGGGGGGGGCAGTGGGAGAGGCGGGGGCTGTGCGGGTGGGTCCGGGCAGGGTCAGCTGTCAGCAGGCTCGGGACTTGGGAGGAGGACGTTGGGGCGTGTGTGTCCGTGAGGCAGCAGACGCAGGTGCACCTGTCGCGGTGGCCGGGGGGTGTGCAGGCGGCCGGGTGGGTAGGGAAAGGGACCCGTGCGTGCGGGCACAGGGAGACGCGTCGGGGATGGAGCCGCGGGGGGGGGGGGGGGGAAGCGGCAAGGCAGGGGGGCGTCCCAGCCAGTGAGGGCGCAGCGGTGAGCCTGCACGTGCTTCTGGGCTCGTGGAAAGGTGGAGGGGACGCAGATCTTGGAAGGAAACGTAAGTGTAACTCTTCGAGGTTACAGCCCACAGGTTCTCAGATAAGATGTCCAAAAGCACAAGCGGCCAAAGGACAAACAGGTACACGGAGCGTCACGTGACAAACTTTTGGGCGTCAGAGGACAGTGTCACGAAAGCCAGGACAACCCACAGAATGGAAGAAAACATGTGCGAAGCACAGATTTGCTGGAGCATTTAGTATCTGGACCGTGTGAAGAAGTCTTACAGCTCAAAGGAAACAAATAACCCAATTTAAAAACGAGCGAGGCGGGGAGGTGGGGGGAGGGGTGGCCGGGTGGCTCAGCCAGCTGAGCATCTGACTGTTGATTTCGGCTCAGGGCGTGATCTCACGGCTTCGTGAGTTCAAGCCCTGCATCCGGGTTTGCGCACTGACCGCAGAGCCTGCTTTGGATTCTCTCTCTCTCTTCCTCTCTCTCTGCCCCTCCCCGACTTGGGCTCTCTCTCTCTCTCTCTCTCTCTCTCTCTCTCAAAAAGTAAATGGATAAACTTAGGGGCGCCTGGGTGGCGCAGTTGGTTAAGCGCCCGACTTCAGCCAGGTCACGATCTCGCGGTCCATGAGTTCGAGCCCCGTGTCAGGCTCTGGGTTGATGGCTCAGAGCCTGGAGCCTGTTTCCGATTCTGTGTCTCCCTCTCTCTCTCTGCCCCTCCCCCATTCATGCTCTGTCTCTCTCTGTCCCAAAAATAAATAAACGTTGAAAAAAAAAATTTTTTTTTAAAGTAAATGGATAAACTTAAAAAAACAACAACAAAACGAGCAAGGGAGGGGCGCCTGAGTGGCTCAGTCGGTTAAGCAACTGACTTCAGCTCGCGTCAGGATCTCACAGCTCCGCTGGTAAGTTCGAGCCCTGCGGCGGGCTCTAGGCTGACGGCTCAGAGCCTGGAACCTGCTTCGGATGCTGTGCCTCCCTCTCTCTGCCCCTCCCCTGCTCACACTTTGTCTCTCTCTCTCTCTCTCTCTCTCTCTCTCTCTCAAACATAACTAAGCCTCAAAAAAATTAAAAAGATCTACAAGGGAGTGAGAAGCACACAAGATGTTCGGCGTCATTGGCCGTTAGGGAAGATGCGAACCCAGGTGAAACATGACTTCGCATCCGCTGGGATGGCCGGCGGGATGCGGGGAAATTGGAGCGCTCGTGCCCGGCTGCTGGGGGTGTGAACTGACGCCCGGCCACGGAAAACGGTCCGGCCGCTCCTTAAAAAGTTCGACATGCGACCCAGCAAGCCCGCTCCCACGTGTCTACCCCAGAGAACTGAAGCCACCCATTGGCACCGGTGGGCGAACGTTCGCGGCCGCGCTGTTCCTCGCAGCCAAGAGGCGCACCGTCCATCGGTCGACGTACAGATGAACCAAATGCGGGCGAGCCGGAAACGGAGATGAAGTAGCGGCAGGTGTGACAACGTGCACGAGCCCCTGCAGACCCGCCACGTAAAGAAGCCAGACGCAAAAGGGTACGTAATACGGTTCCGTTTGTATGAAACGTCCAGAAGGGGCGAGCCCGCGGAGCCAGGTGGTGGACCCGTGGCTGCCAGAGGCTGCGGGAAAGGGGAAATGTGGAGAGACTGCTTTGGGGGTTGATGAATGTTCTGGAATGAGTGGTGATGGGGGCATGCCTGGCCTTGTGAATATACTAAAAATCGCTGAGTCGTACGTATTTACTTTTAGTGTTATTTTTTTGTTTGTTTATTTAGTTTTGAGAGAGAGAGAGAGAGAGCGCGGGGGAGGGGCAGAGAGAGAGGGAGACACCGAATCGGAAGCAGGCTCCAGGCTCCGAGCTGTCAGCACAGAGCCCGAGGCGGGGCTTGAACCCACAGACCGTGAGATCATGACCTGAGCCAGCGTCGGTCGCTCAACCCACTGAGCACCCCCCAGGCGCCCTTGCGTCGTACATGTTTAAATAGTGAGTTTTATGGTGTATGAATTATATCCAATTTTTTAAAACTGGGTGAGCGTATATGGGAGTGGAGACATGCACCTCCTGAGGAGACTCCAGAGTCCACGCTTCCTTCTCCCCGCTTCCCTCGCCCCTCCTGGCCCACGGAGCCCTCCCCTCCCTGCCTGACTCACCGGAGCTTCTGGATGTTGGAGGAGACCCCCGAGAGGCGGTAGATCCCATCTACTACCCCGTATTCCTCCACGAACTCTGCACAGCTCCTCAGCACCTGTGGCACTAGGGACACAGACGACACAGAGGAGAGAGATCAGCAGGTCTGGGAGGACAGAGACCGCAGGGGATCTGAGAAATGGAAGCATCGGGGACGGGGGGGGGGGGGGGGTTGGGGAGACTGAAGGCAGAGCTCGCGGAATAGCCACCTGTCGCAAGGAGTCTCAGAGGGCCTCAGCCCCCGGTCTCTCCGTCCGTTGGGTCCAGAGCCTCTGCGAAAATCCCCCAGGTGAGGGGGGAGCACACTGCCTGTCCAGACCGCCCACTCCTGCTAGAAAGTTCTGCCTTTTGTTGAGCTGAAATCTGTCTCTCTCTAATTACTAGCTGCTACCCCAGAATCTTCGAAGGGGCAGCAGTCTGCTTGGAAGGAGACTCGGAGTAAAAGGATGGGTCTTGAAAGTGCATTTATTTAGGGGCGCCCGGGGGGCTCAGTCAATGAAGGGTCTGACCCCGGATTTCGGCCCGGGTCACGATCTCACATTTCGTGAGTTCGAGCCCCACATCGAGCTCTGTGCCGACAGCGCGGAGCCCGCTTGGGATTCTCTCTCTCCCCCCTCTCTCTGCCCCTCCCCTGCCCTCTCTCTCTCTCTCTCTCTCTCTCTCTCAAAGGAAATACCTAAACTTAAAAAAACAAGGAAAGTACATTTATTTAACACTCTATAGAAAATGAAGGAGCGTGAATTGTCCGGACCCACAAGGCGCAGGGCTGACGGGGACTGTTGTCAAGCCAGGAGGCCAGCGCGTGCGTGGTAGGTCTGTCGTAGGAAGGCGCACAAGATCGCGGCAAACCTGCACACAGGTCGGTGCAGGAGAGAAGCAGCGATGTGCCAAGCTCTGTGCATTAGGTGTCCTAGTCCCCATTCTGCAGAGGGTCAGAGAAGTAACGAGTGCCCAGTATTACCAGCTAGCGCCAGGATTCCCATCCAGGGGTGCCAAAAGTTGGGTTCTCTTCCCCACCCTGGGCCCCCTCCCCTGTTGCCAGACCGTAAGCTCCTGAAGGACAAGATCTAAGTGCGACTGGCTCTGTGTGTGTGTGTGTGTGTGTGTGCACCCTCTCTGAGGCCCAAACAGAATGTTACTGATTTTGACATCCCTCATGTTTTCTTTTTTTATGTTTATTTATTTTTTTTTATTATTTTTTAATTTTTTTTATTTTTAAATTTTTTTTCCAACGTTTATTTATTTTTGGGACAGAGAGAGACAGAGCATGAACGGGGGAGGGGCAGAGAGAGAGGGAGACACAGAATCGGAAACAGGCTCCAGGCTCTGAGCCATCAGCCCAGAGCCTGACTCGGGGCTCGAACTCCCGGACCGCGAGATCGTGACCTGGCTGAAGTCGGACACCTAACCGACTGCGCCACCCAGGCGCCCCTATGTTTATTTATTTTTGAGAGAGGGAGAGAGAGAGACAGAGCATGAGCGGGGGAGGGGCAGAGAGAGAGGGAGACACAGAATCTGAAACAGGCTCCAGGCTCTGAGCGGTCAGCACAGAGCCCGACGCGGGGCTCGAACTCACGGACCGAGAGATCATGACCTGAGTCAAAGTCGGACGTTTAACCGACTGAGCCCCCCCAGGCGCCCCAACATCCCTCATGTTTTCTGACATGATGTCTCAGACTCGGGAAACCTTCCAACGCCCTGTGTGAAACCCTGTCTCCAGAAGGCCGTGTATTTCTCTTGCGAAAGCTTTCCCTGCCTTAAATCGTCTGCTCCATAAACACTTTGCTTCAGCCCAGTCTTCACTGCTCGGCCTACAGATGGAGGATAAAATAGAAACCCCTCAGCCTGGTGCATAAGGCCCTGGAAAGGCCGGGCCCAGCTGCTCTCCCAGCCTCGGCTCCGGTTGCCTCTCCGACAAGCCCTAGGATCCGGCTCTTTGCTGCTCCGTGATCACGCCTTGGCCCCGTAACTCGTGTCGTTCCCTTGCCCGGAAATACCCTTCCCTCTGTCTTTGACGGGTGAACTCCGATGCGTTCGCCAAAACACGCCTCAAAGATCACCTCCAACTCTGAGCCCCTTGCTTGTATCTGTATCGTGGCCCTTACCACACTTCATTATCGCTACTTTCCTTTGGGTCTCCACCTCTGAAAACCAGTGACATGTTCCCCAGCATCTAGCACGGTGTGGAAACAGCAGGTGCTCAATAGTGGTGTATTGACAACTCGGGGAAGAAAGCCATCAGGTATGAGGATGACTAACAACCCCTGGAGGTTGAACTAGAGAATATTGCCCAAGACAAAACACTAAGTTCGATTCACCAAGACTTTCCAGAGAAATCCCTCTCCCATGTCAGTGTCACGAAAAGCTGTCTCTCCTCAGCCATCTGGTTTTTTTTTTTTTTCCTTCTGGGCTTTATGAGTCTTAGACCTGATTATGTTCACCTCTTTAGTTACCAGGAAGCTCAGAGCCCACATCTAGAAACCATATAGAATCACCCGATACGCGCGTCTATGTTTTTGGGGGCGCCTGGGTGGCGCAGTCGGTTAAGCGTCCGACTTCAGCCAGGTCACGATCTCGCGGTCCGTGAGTTCGAGCCCCGCGTCGGGCTCTGGGCTGATGGCTCGGAGCCTGGAGCCTGTTTCCGATTCTGTGTCTCCCTCTCTCTCTGCCCCTCCCCCGTTCATGCTCTGTCTCTCTCTGTCCCAAAAATAAATAAACGTTGAAAAAAAAATTATTTATTCTATGTTTTTGTAAAGTGTTAGCTTTTGGAATCATCCATGCCAAGTTCTTGGTGGGATGAAGTAATTAATTAGAGAAATATAGAATGAAGGAAATAATCAATAAACCCATTATTCACTATTGTAAACCCTCCTCATGTGACCTGGTGTCCACACCCTTTGTCCCCCACCCCCACCCCAGAGCCAGGACTTGGGTGAGACAAGGAAGGCGCAGGTGCGGAATTTACGGAAGCACCCATTCCTAGAGCTGTGCAAGTGCCATCTGTGCACAAACACGACCTTCAGAAGAGTATGGAACTCTTGATCTCGGGGTCATAAGTTCGAGCCCCACATTGAGAGTACTAAAAAAATTAATAAGTAAACTTTTTAAAAAAGGAAGGGAGGGAGGGAGGGAGAGAGAGAGGAAAGAAGGAAGGAAGGAAGGAAGGAAGGAAGGGAGGGAAGGAGGGAGGGAGGGAAGGAAGGAAGGTAGGAAGAAGGGAAGGAAGGAGGAAAGGAAGGAAGGAGGGAAAGAAGGAAGGAAGGAAGGAAGGAAGGAAGGAAGGAAGAGGGAGGGAGGGAAGGAGGGAGGGAGGGAAGGAAGGACAGAAGAAGGAAGGAAGCAAGGATGGAAGAAGGAAGGAAGAAAGGAAGGAAGGTAGGAAGGAAGGAAGAGGGAGGGAGGGAAGGAAGGAAGGAAGGAGGGAAGCAAGGAAGGAAGGAAGGAAGGAAGGGGGAGGGAAAAAGAAAGGGGCATTCTGGGTGCTGTGGTGGCCCTAGGTCAAGGGCTTCCTTAAATTTTGCGCCTTGGTCACCTCTCTTGCCTCACCTTAGTCCTGGCCCTACAGTTCACCATCCATCCTTCCACGACCTGTGCCCATTTGCCAGGGCCCCCTGACCTCAGGTTCCCAGCACTGAAGAAATGGGGTGAACCCTCCTCAGGTGCCTAGTGCCACACCAACTCTCTTGGCTGCCATGTTACTCCATTGACTCATAGTCCGCTGTCACCCAAGGCCTAGGTCCTTTTCACATGAACTGCATCCAAGCCAGATCCTCCCCATCCTGCCCTTCTCTGTTGATTCTGAATCTCCAGAAAAGGCCCTTAAAGAAGGTATTAGAGAGCCTAAGGAGTCAGAGCCACGGAGGAGGTGGGTCATGGAGACGAAAGGAGAGATAACAGGCCGAGAGACGGGGTGGGGCAGGGGGAGCGTCAAGGAAATAGAGATCAGAGCCATGGCATCAGAGACGAAAGTAAGAGACAGGGCTGAGGTGATGGAGTCAAGGGCTGGAGACATCGGGGAATGGAGGCGGGGTCCGGGAGGAGGGCCCAGAATTTAGAGACTTCGAGGATCAGAAATGCTACCTGACCAGGGTAGCAAAGAGATAAACGTTAGGAAAAGAAAGAACTCAGTACAGGTAGGGCTTGGGGAAGGAAGAGATGGCCCCCGGGGCAAGGAGCTGGGAGAGGGTGCTGAGACGGAGTGAAGACAGATGGAGAAAAACCAAGATCCTCAGGGAGGATAAATGAAGCAGAAACACAGACCGTGAGTCTTGGGTTGAAGAGAGAAGCCATCACCAGCCTCTCTCTGACCTTTCACTGTCCACCTGTCTGTGCCCAGGGAAGGGGTGGATAGGGAGAGGTGCCCGAGATCACTCCACCCTTGGGCTCAGGTGAGGTGCTGGGGAAGGGAAGGGGGTGTTCCTCTCCTCCTCTGGGTCTCACTAGGACCAGGCCCCAGCAACCTTCCAGAGAACATGCCCCTCACCTGCTGGGAATGCAGACAGGCCAGGAGGGGTATACAGGAGTGGGGTCTGGGCCGGCTGGGGGTTCCATGTTTCAACATGGTGCTGGCGGGGGCCACGGGGAAGGGCAGCCCCAGGATGAGGAGACTGAACTGAGGGTTTGCAGAGAACTGGAAGCACATCAGCCCCATTGGATCACGTGGCCCTTGCTTGGCCCAGAAGTCATCATTCTCAAGAGGAATCCCTTGTAAAGGAGTCAGCCCTGTGCTGGCAGTCAGGCTCTTCACGGTGAGAAGAGAAAGGCAGAGCAAAGCCTTCGGGACTTCAGCTCTTTAAGACTCTCTGAGGCCCTGGGTTTCCCTGAACGGAGGCCGGTGGGGATGGGGGCCCCTGGGGGAGGAGAAAAGGGGAAGGAGGTGTCTGGGGATGAGGGGGCGGGGCTACGAGCAGGAAATGAGCCGGGAACCACCATCACCCTCCCGGACTGAAGGCACCACAACCCAGAGCTGAGAAGAGGAAATGACAGATTGGGGTGGGGTAGGGTGGGGGGGTGGAAATCGTGCCCTTCTCTGGGAGGAGCTCGGAGGGGCACAAACAAGCTGGGCTGGGCCGCCGGGATACCTGTGTTCAATTTCAAATCAAGGCGAAGTTTGTGAGTGGCCACTCCATGCGGGGATGAGCCCGGAGTGGGCCCCCGTCCTCCTGGCTTCTGAGCCCCTCCAGGGAACTCAGGGAGGCAGCCGACAGGCCCCACACCCATCTCCTTGCACCCTGCACCCCTGCCCTCCGACCAGCCTCGGGGCATCTCTCTGACCCTTCCCGCAGCCCACATTTCAGCCGCTTCTGCCCTCGCCCCTCCACTCCCAACCCAAATCCGCTCCTCCTTTGCACAGGGAGAGTCACAGAGACTGGCAGAGGGAGATGCCAACCCACACCCTCACCTGCGGCCCGGCAAGGCTGCAGAGGGCCCCGAGCCCTGCGACCACGGCCCCGGGGTGCTCTCCTCCAACCAGGAAACCCCCGTGCGCCCCAGCGCCACCCTCAAACTCTCCTGGCACACTTCTCCTGTCCCCTTTCATTCAGACCCAAGGCCCGTCCATGGGCCCTTTCGCCATTCGTCCCCTGGCCCTGGCCCTGTCCCGCCGCCTCCCGTCCCCAGCAGTGATGCCTTCCCCTCTCTCTTGCCTACGCCTCTCGGTCTCCCAGCTCTCCGGCCTCCCCACCCACAGGTAGTTACACAAGGGGGCTCCCCTGTCTCCTCTGCCGCCGAGCCACATTTCCTGCCGCGCCTGCTTGACAGCCGCCTGGGCGCTGACCCCCGAGCCACTGCCCCTTCGCCACGGGCACCTGGGAGCTGCCTCCGTCCCTGAGGCTGGACGGGGCTGGAGAGGCTGCGGGCCCCCCACCCAACAGCAGCCCTGAGCCACCTCCTTACCCTCCTGGCCGGAACGCTGCAGCTGCTCCTGTAAGTCGCACCCAAACACCCTCTCCTTGGAGCTGCCCTTCTTCTTCCCTTTCTGCCGAGACTTCATGGCTGGAGCCCCCAGGTCCTGGCCCAGCCACCTCTCTGCCCCCCAAGACCTTTGCCCTACCGGTCCCCCATAGGATCCCAAGCCAGTCTTTGGGCTTGGCCCGGCCCCAGGGGGCAGGGCTCCGAACCAGGGCGGGGTGGAGGGTGGCCTGGGCCACGGGCCGCAGCTCGCGCCTCTGGGGGCCCCGGCCACACGGAAGCGGCCGTGGAAGAGGAAGCCGCCAGGACCCTGGCAAGAAGCTGTGTCTCGTGGCCCAGGCTGGCACTCGCCCCTCCGGCCCTGCTCAGCCCTGGGGGAGCAGGAAGCCGTGTGGCTCCTCAAACCCGCTTCCTGTTAGAGCATCTTTGCAACCACAGGGCCTGGGGTGGGGGAGGCAGCCGACATTCACATCCTCAACCCAGCGCTGGGACTTCACTCATTGGTCAAGGGGAGGTGATGTCAGAGCCCCGGGGTGGGGTGGCGGTGCCTGGGGCGTGAGCAGGTGCCTGACACCTTCGGAGATCAGAATTCGGGGTTCCGAGGCGGAGATAGGGGGCCGGCCTGAGAGCGAGGTGGCACAGGGCCGTGCGGAGCCCCCAGGAGGATGCCAGGCTGGGCCCCTGGCGGGCCTGTGACGAGTCACATTACCTCGCTGAGCCTGTTTCCACACATGTGACAAGGAAGGGGGTGAACTAGGTGATCTCTAATCCTTCCAGCTCTTTCCACGGAACTCATTGGAGGGCCAGCTTCTTTGTCTGGAAAGAGCGTGCACAGCATTCTGCCTCCCAGGCCCATTTTGGTGACGCTGGGGCACGACACAGGATTGACAACAGGGCGCACAAGGGCGCCGGCTGTCCCAGAAGGACCCGGGGACTCTGGGAGACGGCAGAGGGCCTGGCGGGGACACGTCTTTCCCCTTTACCTCCCAGCCACAGACACGCTCTCTCCTGCCCTACTCGGGGCCGCAGGGAGGACGATGCAGAGGGAGAATCGAGTTGTTCAAGGCTTACACAGCTCAGGGGCAAGACAGGAACCAGGCAGAACAGCTTTTATCTGTTTATTTAAAAACAGAATATCATTTTATATACAAATATGCACATATTTACACAAAATGTACACACTAGGACCCCAGATCTTTGGGCTCCACATCCAAAGTCCTGAGCTGGCCAGGGAGCAGGGGGTGAAATCCAGCTGTTTTCGGGCCAAGTGGGGTTTGGGTACAAAATCTTGGCATTCTGGCCGAGTGTGTTTCGGGTGGGCAAGGCAACAGTGGACCGTTTCTAACCCCAGCACCCCCCCACACACTGCCAAAAGAGCCCCAAGCTAGTGACCCAGAGTTCCCTGGGGGAAAGGAGACATTCTTGCCTCCAGCGGCAGCTTTGCCCCACCTGACCCCCCCCTCCCCTGGTCTGTAATCACGACCCTTCCTCCCTCACACCACCTGTGAACCAGGAGCCCTTGTCACCCAGTCCCCGCACCCCCCCCCAAGGGACCACAAACAACTGGGGACGCAACTAAGAAAAAAGACGCAGTAGGGAAGGGACCGGGGAGCCTCTAGGGCCAGGGACCCCACCCTGTCCTGCAGCCCCTGACCGAGGGGCTCACACCGTTGACTCAGACTCCACAACTCCAGGCTCCCTCCCAAGAGGCTGCCTAAATTAAAGTGTCTTAGCAGGAACACCTTTCAGAACCATGGGCGTTGGCCCCCTGCTGGGGTCTGAGCACAGTCTCTCGGGAGGGAGGTGGCTGACCAGTGGCTGACTCCCAGGGTTGTCGGCTAATCATACTCCAAGCCGTCCAAGCAATAACAAACATCCAGAGGCAGCGCAAATTTTCTTTCAAAGACAATTTGAAAGAAATTCAAATTTTTGTGTCTCGTATTAAAGTATTCGGAGCAGTATTCCCTACAGAAACTCCCCCAACAGGTCTATTTATAGAAAATAGGCAGGTGCAGCAGGGCCCAGAGGCCACCAGAGGCCACCAGAGGGCCAGGGGCTTCTTCCTGAACAGGGTTAGCCTGGCAGGCCCCTGAGCTGGCCGTTCACACTTGCCCCCGCTGGCTTTCAAGTGGAGGGAGCCCAGCTCCCCAACTCAGAGGAGGCCAGAATCCAGCTCCGGCCTGTGCACCTGGGTCTGGCCCACCGTCTCCACCTCTCGCCTCCAACCTCTGCGTCATTAATACTGCTCTGGGGTCCGAGGAGATAACCTGTGCTTACGGGTAGAGGTCACGCAGCCACACGACGCGCCAGCAAACCCACCGCAGTTCACTTGGACGCTGACATGAAGCACGGGCACATCACCCCCGCACACGCACAAGGTCAGCGAACGCTCACACATGCACACGGTGATCTGCGTGCATGCACACACACACACACACACACACACAACAGGGAAGGACTCAACCAGCAGAGCCCCCCCCCCCACCTTGGTCGAACAGAGGGGCTGGAGGAAAAGGTAGAGCAGTCGGGATGGGGAGCATCTTCCTGAAGAAATAGGGTGTTTAGAGAGCCCCCTCTCCCCGAACAGAAATCCCCAGGTCAGCAGAAGGAGCCAGGCTTAGGGGACGGAGGCAGGCCTGGGTCAGACCAGATGCCCCCGCCCATTGATGTAGATGCCATTGCCCGTGGGTTTGGCCCGCAGGGTCCCGTTCTCTTGGACGAAATGGTTCATGGCCTGTTTGATGCCTTCGTCCCGATCTTCCTCCTCCTCTGCCCGCCCGGAGCCTGGAGACAGCAGTTCAGTCTGGGTTTCAATCTCCCTCACCGTGGTCAACGTCGAGTAACTACGGCCCTCCGGCTCTTCGCTCTGGACGCCAAGGGCAGAGGGCAAGTCAGGACCCGAGGCAGGGGAGCCAGACGGGAGGGGGGCCGGGTGGGGAGCCGTAGGGTCAGAGGTCAGGGGCTCAGACACGGGGGCCAGGAATGAGCGTCAGGCGCGGAGTGGGGGGGAGGAGAGCCACAGGTGAACAAAGGCACAGCCGAGGTGCCGGCCCGAGACAGAGGGTCTGGTGAGGGGCGGCTGGCGCGCCACATCCCCGAGCAGGAGAGGGGCCTGAGGACAGTGGTGGGGACGCCGGTGGGGCCGGGGGGCCTCACCATCACAGAGCAGCTACTGTTGTCCTTGAGACTATCGGGGTGGCCCTCGGCTCTCAGCCCTACACTCTCCTCCGGCTGTGGGGCCCGGACACGGGGGAGGAGTCAGAACAGGGCTCAGCCTCCTCCGTCATCACCTCTCCCCTCACCCGACCTGTCCACCTGTCTGCCTGTCTGCTCTCCCTGACGCCCGTCCTCGCCCCCCCCACCCGGCCCCACCCTGGAGCCAGGGCTGACGGCGGCTTCCCCGAGCAGCCCCCAGGGCCAGTGCTAAAGGGGGGCCAGGTGGACCCAGAGTGGACCCCAAAACAGCCCTACCCCCAGCCCAGGCCGCGAGTCAGTGGCCAGACCTGGCCGAGGGCTGTCTGTCCTCCTGGTCTGCAGAAGGGCCCCCCGAGCCCCCCTTCCCCCCACCTCTCTTCCCCACCCTTCCCCTCCCCCAACCCGCTCCCAGATGCACCCGACCTTGGCACACACCTGGCTCCTGGGGTCCGAGTGATGGGAGTGCAGCCTCCGGATGGAGTTCTCCCGGGTCAGGGTCAGCTCCTCCTCACTGGGAAAGACACGCCCTTGTTAGGAGCTGAGGGTACTGGTGGCTCCCAAGGTGGGCAGGCCGAGAGCCTATGTGAGCCGGGGCTGGAGGGTGTGGGGGCTGTGCTGTCCCCCCCCTTCCCCCCCAGTGTGAGTGGCTGCAGAGCGAGCGTGAGCCCCGCTAGGGTGTGTGTGCTTGGGGATACCCGGGCACGTGGATCTGGGCTTCCCTCCCCACTCAGCTGTGGCCCCAGCGCCCTTGGCTCCCCGAAGGACCCTGCCCAGCTCCGGTCCATGATCTCCCCAGCCGTCAGCACCCCTGCCCGCCTCCCCTCTCTCCTGGGTGCCGGGGCCCCCACCTCCCGCTCCGCCCGGCCGGCTTTGCCCCCAGCTTAGCTCCGCCGCCCAACCCCCCCCCCCCCCCCCCCCCCCCGAGCGGCCACGACTCACTATTTCTGGGTCATCTGCTGAGCCTTGCGCCGATGGTACCGGGACATGAGCACCACCACCACCACCAGCAGGAGGAACAAGAGTGCGGCGATCACGCCCACCACCACCACTGAGGCCGACACCAGGTTCACCTGCTTCCCGGGGGCCTCCTGCGGGTCTGCGGGAGACAGGCCTCGGTCTGGGGTGGCTGCCCACACCCCCGCCCTCCCCAACCCTGCCCCCGGGTCCTCCCAACACCCCCCCCCAAACCACCCCCTCAGCCTGACCCTCTGCAAAATACACGCGGTCCAGCCCCCCCCCCACCCCCGCCCCCAGCTCACCCTCTCTGTCTGTCACCGTTGCCCCTCCGGGCTCTCGGCCGGGCCCCCCCGCCCCGTGTCTGCCCCGGTGCTCACCAAGGATGTCCACAGTGACCCGGGAATCCCTCGAAGAGAGCTCGTTGCTGACGTGGCACACGTAGATGCCGCTGTGCTCGGGGGTCAGCGGAGGAAAGCCCAGAGTGTCCCCTTCCGCTCGTACCCCGCTGGGCAGAGGCCCGTCCAACCTGGACGACAGGGAGGCTGCGGCGGCCCGAGGCTGCCCCCACCCAACGTGCCCGGGCAGCTCTCCCCTCCCGCCCCCGTGACGTCACCCGAGCCGCTGGCTGTTCCCACGGTGCCCCTCCCTCCCCCGGGCAGGTCTGGGCAGAGGCCCCTGCTCCCTGCCGCCCAGGCTGACCCGGGCACCCCCCCCACACACACACACACGTCACCCGGCACTGGGTACCAGGTAGACACGGTATGAGGTCCACACCGCAGGACACCCTGTCCCTCTCTGGGCTCAGACGGACTGGGAGAGTGTGACCGCACGCCCCCACACCCACGACATTGCGTGGCAGGGGACCTGAATGGAGCCCGGGGCACGCACGAGGCCTCACGCACGGTTCATCCGCTCACGTGTGAGAATGTGCCTGTCGGGGGCTCACACACGTGTGCACCTGACCCCTCCCCAACCCCCTGGACACCTGAGACCCGGGAAAAAGCCAAGGAACCGGCAGAGGCGGGCGGCTGGCACTTCTAAGGTGCTTACAAGGGTCTTACAAGATCACAGCAGTGCCTTTTTGTCCTCTCCGCCTCAGGTACTCACGTAAACATATAAAACATTAATATTTAAATCTCGCGCTATGTCTCTCGTGTGAAGAGTTAGGGGGAAAAGTCAAGGACTTACTAGCTTGTTCCCTCCCAACGACCGCGTGCATCGTGGGCCCCCGGGTGCAAGCCAATCGTGATATTTGGTGACCACGCGTATTCTTAAGTGGGCCTGAACACGTGCCCCACTTTATCCGGGGTCCAGAATATACTGTCCCAGCCCCTAATGAGGACACGGCAGCCCTGCGAGGGAAGGACCCTGGCCGCAAGCGAGGCCCTCCCCCCGGGCCAGGCCCTTACCGTGTCCAGTTGTACGAGGGAGAAGGGTATCCCTCGCTCAGGCACTTGAGGGTAGCCCCTTCTCTGCCCACCTGCCACAGCTTTTGGTCTTCGAGGCCCCTCACAGAGGCCTCGGTGAGGACTGGAGTGGGAGGAGGGAGGAGGAAGAAGGGGAATGAGGCTTTCCATCATCTGCTCCTCCAGGGGCCCCCTGCTCGGGCCCCACCCTGCCCTTCTCTGTCCTTCTCATCTGCTTCCAAACCCAGCCCAGCCCAGCCTGGCCGCCGGGTCCTGGCCCCCCGGCTCCCGTGTGGAGCTCTGAGCTCAGAGCCCACTGTGGTTTGTCTGGGCAACGAGCCTAGAAGTCCCTCGGCAAAGAGTCACGCTTTTTCGGAATCCCCTGTGGTCCCCGGCATAGTGCTAGTCACGGAACAGGTGTTCTGTCAATGCTCCCTGATTCTCCAAAGACGTAACGACCCTACTTGTCTGTACATTTCCTTGACAAACATTTGTCGAGGGCCTACTTGGCGCCAAATGCTGGGTTCGTGGGAATAGAAAACAGCCCTGTGCCCGGAGAGGCTCTGAGCTTAGTGCTGGGAAAACAGTATCTGCTGCGGACTGAGGACCATTCAAGCACTCGGCGTCGTGTGAGATGCTTCGCGTTCGTGGTTTCTAATTCCCATCGGAACCCTGTAAAGTTCGTATAATTATACTCCTGCTGCGGAGGAAAGTGAAGACGGACAAGATTGACTAACAGCCGGTGCACGGCAGAAATAGGGCTTGTCCGACCAGAACCAGGGTCAAGCTGTGGGGCCCGAAGCTGTCTCTCTTCGTGTGCGTCACAAAGTGCTTTCAAGTCTGCGTTTATACCGGATTCTCCCAACAACCCTGTGGCGTAGGACAACCCCCTTGGTAAACAGGACACCAAAGGCCAGAGAGGTCTGAGTGATCTGTCAAGGTCATCCGGGACGGCCTCCTGGTCTTCTACCTTTGCACTAGGGGTCTCCCGGCCACACAAGGCCGCCTTTCACGATCCAGCCTGGCCAGACTGGTGAGTCTCTACCCAAGATCCGAGTACTCACAGGCCACTTGGAGGATGTGGGTGATCCTTTGGTCCTGCAGCAGGCCCGGATGGGACACCACGCAGGTGAGTGGCTGCCCATTCATGCTGCGGCTGGGCACCAGGTGGAACTCCGAAGTGACAGCAGCTGAGCGGGAGTGCTTGAAGGAGCGGCTGGTCGCGGTGCCCTTGACCTCTGTGTCCCAGGTCACGCTGGGGGCTGGGCTGCCCTCTGCTGTGCAGGAGGCTGCCAGCGTCAGGCCCTGGCCTTCTTCTAGAGCCGGACCAGGGTTCAGGGAGGGCAGGGGAGGCACTGCAGGGGGGGAGGAGGCAGGGGTCACGGTCTGCACACCCGTCAGGAGGCCCTGGCCCGTCCCAGCTCGGTCTTGCAAGGAAACATTTTCAGGCCCTGTTCGTTGTCTTATCTCACCAACGCGGACACCACCAGATGAGTGGTAGGCTTTCAGCTTTCTCCATTGTTTTGATTTTTAAAATTTTTTTGACAATGAGCAGGGATCATTTTTTAATAAGAAATGATGAAGTAAATAAAGAGCTGACCAGACAACATCTCTGTCCTAATAATAATAGCCAGCACTTAGTGAGCACTTATTATGTGCCGGGTATCGTGCTAAACACTCGATCGATGTTATCTCATTAATCCTGCCGGCCTGCGGGCCAGCGAGGTGGGCATCCCTACCCCTGTTCTACAAGTCAGGACACCGGCGCGTTGGGGAGGTTAGAGGATTTGTCCCAGATGGTCAGCTGTTGGAGGATGGGGCCCAGATTCACACTCAGGATTTTCACCCCCCCCCCCCAAGGCTAGTGTTACTAAGTTCCACGCAGATAAAGGGAAACTGAAGAAGGTTCTTTATTCCTATCTTCTTGACACGAACAGCTCAAGCACAAAATGCAAAGGCCTTAAGTAGACCATAGGTCTAGGGCATCCATCGACCACAAGAGCCCACAGCGCAAAATGGTGGTTTAAAAGAAAGGTGGGGGCGCCTGGCGGGCTCAGTCGGTTAAGCGTCTGACTTGGGCTCAGGTCACGATCTCACTGTCCGTGAGTCCGAGCCCCGCGTCGGGCTCTGTGCTGACCGCTCAGAACCTGGATCCTGTTTCCGATTCTGGGTCTCCCTCTCTCTCTGACCCTCCCCCGTTCATGCTCTGTCTCTCCCTGTCTCAAAAATAAATAAAACGTTGGAAAAAAAAAATTAAAAAAAAAAAAAAAAGAAAGGTGATGGTGAGGGGCGCCTGGGTGCCTGAGTTGGTTGAGCGTCTGCCTCTTGACTTTGGCTCAGGTCATGATCTCACGGTCTGAGATCGAGCCCCGCATCAGGCTCTACCCTGACGGTGCAGAGCCTGCTTGCTTGGGACTCTCTGTCTCCTCTCTCTGCCCCTCCCAGGCTGATGCACGGGCTCTCTCTCTCTCTCTCTCAAAATAAACAAATAAACTTAAGGTGATTGTGATCTCCAGCCACATTCACTGAAGGTCCAGACCAGGAAAGGTAGGAGCCCCACTGGTCAGGCACAGCCACGCCCGTTGGGGGCTGGGTCCCCGTGGTCCATATCCCGGCCCCACATTTTAAAACCGTGGATGGCCAGGGAGGCTGCAAAGGAGTGCCTTTGGTAGAACCACTGCGGGAACTAGTAAGTGTAGCTTCCAGAAGAGGAGACTGGGGGCTGGGGTGGGCGTGGGGAATGGCAAAGGTCCTCAGCTCTTTGAAAGGCTCGCGGGCAGAGGCGAGAATGAGCCTGTGCCACCTTGCTTCGGAGGGCGACAGCCACCAGGGAGGGTGGTGCAAGCCAACAGAAGAATGTTCTATTACGTGGACTCTTCCCCCAGGCTGACCGCTGTGTGCGTGGCAAGCTGCTGAGGTCACTCGGAGGGAATTTCTGGATTGGGTGGGAGGATGGACTGCGCCGGGCTCCCTCACCCCTACGGGACGCCACCTCTTACTCCCGCTCGCCCGCTGCCCCACGCCTCTCGGCGCCCCCCACCCCTGCTCTCGCCTGCGAAGCCGCCGGCCGAGGACCTGGTGGCCCTGTGCGCCCCGCACCCCACTTACCCAGCACGCGGAGCCGCAGCCGCGTCTGGAAGCTGCCTGCGGGGAAGGTGCTGACGCGACACTCGTACTCGCCCTCGTCGGCCTGCACCGCGTTGCGCAGGAGCACGGCGCCGTCCAGGGGGCTGCGTGGGGGCGGCGGCTGCTCCACGCGGCCCTCGTAGGCCGCGCTCACGTGCAGCCCGTACTTGGAGTGCAGCAGCGCGAGCTCCCGGGCGCCCTCGCCCGCGTCCACCCGAGCCCACGCCACCTGCGCCACCTGCTCGCCGGGCCCCCCTCGGTAGAAGCAGGGCAGCTTGGCGTCCTGGCCCAGCACCACGGTCACCGGGTCCGAGGTCTCCAGCTCGCCCGCCCGGCAGCGGCCTGCAGGGGGCAGAGAGGAGCAGCCTAGATTAGGGGCGCGGCGGGAGCGGGGGGGGGGGGGGGGGGGGCACCGGAACTCCTGGAGCACTTTCTGCTTGCCAAGCGCGTTCGGTCCATTACCTCATTAGATCCACACAGCATTCCCGAGGTGGGCGTCATTACCGCCATTTGACAGATGAGGAAACTGAGGCCCAGAGAGAGGAAGTGACTTGCCTAAGGCCACGGGGACGCCGGGTGGGAGAGCCACACCCTCTCCCAGCCCAGGAGTGTGTCCTGAGCCACCGAGGGGAGAGGCGGGAGGCTTGCAGCTGGAGAGAGCCAGCCTCCGCCCTCAGGGAGTTCCCAGTCCTCTCACGGAAATGGGGTTTGGGCGCAGAGGCCGGGGAAGCCCTGGGCAAACTTTCGCAGAAGGTTCAACCCACCAAGGAGGGGGCGGGGGCGGGGGCGGGGGCGAAAGTGAACGCTTTCAGGAAGCGTGGCCAGGAGAGGAGGCAGGGATGGAAAGCAGCTGGCGGCTGGGATGGGGCACGTAGGGGGCGAAGGGGCCCTTCGGAACATTCTTTTCATGGCTTCAAGATGACCGATCTGGATTCCCAGAGAGCAGGCCTTCTCTGTGGGAGGAATGGCCGCAACGGAGGCTCAGAGACAGGAATGACAAGTCACTGAAGACAGAAAGGCCCCCAGGTCAGAAGCCCAGAGAGATGAGGTCAGGGCAGACACCCAGCGACAGGGTCAGAACGGTGGCGAGCGACCCGGAATCAGAGGGGCAGAGACGGGGACCAGCAGGGAAGGGCGAGCGTTCTGTGCATCGACAAGGACAGCACGCAGCACCCAGGGGCATCTATCGGGTCACCTCGTTTTCAAAGAAGGATCCCTTTCCTGTCTTGTCCTCATGGAACCTGAGGTCTGGAGACACATTTTGTGGACGTGTGTGGAAAGGCGTGACGGTCTCTGAGTTAGTGCTCAGGGGTGTGTTGCAGGCCACTTGGGGGATGGGACAGTCACCGTGGACCCGAGTCCTGCGGGAGGGCCTCGTGCATGAGCTGGGTAGGACCAGGAGGGGGAGACCCCGGAAAGGGATTCCAGGGGAGGGACCCGGAGGGGTGGAGAGGCTGGCTGGCTCAGGAAGCTGGGCGGAAAGAACGCACCTAAGGCAGGCGGTGTGCGTCCAACAGGACAGGCACGCGTGCTTGGGCCTTGCACACCAGGGGAAGGAACTCATGGGGAGCCATCACTGCGGCAAGAGGCCAGTGGCTGTGTGCCCTCCGGCTGGAAAGCAGGGAGACTGAAGCCCCGAGACTCTCTAGGAACCCTTCACACTGTGGGACAGGGAGGAGGGGACAGTCCTGGAGGACCCTCGGCAGGATTTGATCACTGACCAGAGAGAGAGAGAGAGAAAAGAGAGGCCGGGCAAAGACAACTCCTACCGGTTCCAGGATGAGTGACGTAGGAGGGGGGCGGGGCCTGGGGAAACTCATGGTCCAGGAGGAATAAATAAATTCGTGGAATAAGGCATGTGAAACGCAGGGCCGGGGGCAGAGGGAGGGTTCTCTCTGGGAAGCCAAGAGCTCTCTGCCTTGGGATGTATGTATATCCAGCAACTCCCCGCAGCGCGCAGCCCCTGCCTCTGGCCACACATGCCTGGCTCACCCGGGCCCCTCCCGGGAGGCGCTCCTCCCGGTGTCTGGAGGGATGACTCCTACTCAGCCTTAGACTCCGCTTAGACAACGCTTCCTCCGCCACCCCACCCCCACCTCAGGCAGAATGAGGGGCCCTCGCTCCCTCCTGCCCTAGCGCCCTGCTCTGACCTCACCACCGTACTGTATCCCCCCTGGATTGCGTTTGGGCGCTTCCCGTCTGCCTGTCCCGCCGGACGGAGCTGCCCAAGAGAGGAAGCTGGGTCTCACATCACATAGGGAAACACGGTTTTCTGACTTAGGGCTCAGTGGCAGGTGGTCTGCCCTCTTGGCACGTAAGGGGACCTCGATGAATGTTTATTGAATGAATGTTAATGAATGAATGAATGAGAGAGAGAGAGAGAGAGGGAGAAGAAGGAAAAGGTAGAGAGAGCAGGAATGAAACTTGGGCTGGGCTGGGCAGACAGGGAGGGGGTTGGCATGGCAGCCCGGGATGGAGGCAGGCTGGGCTGGCTACCTGGGTTCGATGCCAGAGGGAACAGCTCTGACCGCGCACGGGGAGAAGGCCGGGGCTGGACGGGGCGGTTATGGAGGGAGGAAGTGGTCCACTCGGGTGGACCAGAGGGCTCCGGGGAGGCTGAGCATAGCCCAGAGGAAGGGGGTCCCGTGACCCTGTGAGCAGGGGCGGAGGGAGGGAGGGTGCTGTCGGGAGCTGGGAGGACCCGAACGGGACGGGACAGACCTGCAGGGCCAGATACCGGGGCCCTGACCTGCCTAAGCTGGTGTCGGTCCCACCCAGCCCGGCCTGGGAGTCCGGCTCACCACCCGCACCCCTCCTTGGCAGGGAGCAGGGCTGCCAGGGAAGGGCTGGAGGTGGGCTGGAGATGGGGGCTCAGCCCCCAGCACATCCTCTACTTCAAGCACTGGTTTCCACAGGCACAGGGGTCACAAGCCCTGCTCCGCTGGGACACTCAGACCCTTCTACGGGACACCGTCGGATGGCGTATTTCCCATCCCTATCCCTATGCTTGCCAACCATCCGGCCCCTCTCCACAACGCATCGCCCACATTTTCCCCAACATACGTCTCCCTTAGGGCGCAACAGACCATATGCCTGCGTCGCGGTCCTCTGCGTCCCTCCCCGTAAGTCCAAGATCCCCACCGCCGAGCAACAAGCCCACGCTTCGCAGGATGAAGAACCCAGCAAAACAGCAGAGCCCTTTCAGGACCTCTCCCACAGCCCCGCATTGTCCTAAGTCCCCTATTCACCAGGAGCATCACAACTTCGGGCAACAGCCCCTCACACTTCACACACACACACACACACACACACACACACAGGGGCTGCGACAGAAGGAGGAGAGAACTTGGGCTCTAGAATCCCCATCCTGGACTAAACTGGACCCAGAAGCCCAGACTCCCAGGCCAGGGCAGGCCGGCCCTGCCTCCTACCTCTCTCCCCCACCCAGTGCCCGCCTGGCGTCAGCATGATGATGTCACCAGAGCGAAGGAGACACGCCGCCCGCCTGGTGAGGTCACCCCGCGGGCATGTAGTTGCCAGGCCGGGCCAAGCCCACGGACCCTTCTGCTGAGAACTGTTCGCCGAGGCTGGTGGACTCTCCTGGCTGGGCACTCCTCCCTCTGACCGTCCCCACCCCTCCTCCCGGGAGCACAGGACGCTGGTCAGGAGCCCTGGTGATTCAGATGCCGCCACAGAGCAGCAGGCCCAGCCACAGCCGCCACCAGCCACCACCTTGCGCAAGGAAAGAACAGGCCCAACTGGCCAGACGGGATCCCTGCCCTCGGCCTCCCCCACCCCTGGCCAGGCCCCCACGGGCCTCTTTGGGGCCCTGCCCTCTGTGTACCCCGCCCGCTCCCAGACAGGCCCTCCATTCCTGGTCTGGGTTGGCTGCCTGGGTCCCAGCTTTCCTCTGTGTGGGGGGCCTGGCCTTCGATCTCAGGAGGGGAAACTGAGGCTAGCAGCTGCAGATAACAGCGTCGTTGGGGAAGGAGGCTTTCCTTTGTGAGGGGCCTTTCTCCCTCAGTATCCCTGCATCTAGGGGTCCTGGCGACGAGTCTGTGCATGGGTCTTTTGCGTGTGAATGTCTGATGACTTTGGGAGAGGGCCTGGTGGGTGTAAGTGAGGCCGACTGCTTGCTGAACTTGGGGGTGTTTTGCACTTCTAAGGGCTCACGTGTTATCGTTAGGAAGGTGTCTGTGCTCGCCTGCCTCCAGAGACAAGAGCCGCGGAGTGGTCTGTGTGCAAGCGTGTGTGCGGACACTGTTCCGTGTGCGTGTGTGCACACTGTTCCGTGTGTGTGTGCGCGTGCGTGTGCGCGCTCCCGTCCCGCGGGACTCTGAACACAGGGTAAATGTTTTGATGCTGGTCCTTCCTGGCTTCCACGTGTCTGTCTGTCTTAGCTGCCCGTGGTCAGGGGTGGGTTGGCTCTGCCCCTTCGCCTCTGTGGCCCATCTGGAGCGGAGCCAGGCACCCCTCCCCACCTCACCCCAGACTTGAGGGCAGATTCATCTCAGGCGGAGGTACCCAGAGATGAGGTCACTGCCCCTCCAGGTGATGGGAAACTGCCGTCAAGGACTCCTCAGCAGAGCAAAACAGAGGCTCACCCTCCCCTGGCTCCTCAGGCTCCTGCTAGAAGGACTCCCCCCCCTCCCCCGACCCCCCAACCACCTCCCTCGGCCCCCCAGGAGGCCTCTCCCTGGGAATCTCTGTCAGGCCTCTGCTGCTGCCACCACCAGAAAAACCAGCTCTAGCTCCGGGCCTGGGGTGAGGGTTGTCTAGTGTGGGTTTGGTGGGAAGGGAAGGGGGGGGGGGGGACTCCTGCTTAGGGCTAGGGGGAGGGGTCCAAGCGGTCCAGGGGCTCAGGCTCCTTTGTTAACTCTTGCCTCCCCTCGCCCCACAGTGGCAGCCTCTACCAGACAGAGCTGGAATGGGTGGGAGTGTTTGGGGTAAGAAAGAACCTGGGAGGAGCCCTGAAGCCCCCCATTCAAGACAGGTGACATCAACCACCCGGCAAGCCCTTTTTTCTTCCACCCTTCCTCCCATAACCTTGGCCTTGGAGGTGCTAAGGAGCCTGGAAAACCAGGAGACTCTCCGTCTGCCTTCATCCACGTCCCTCACTTGGCCCCCATCGTCCTAAGCCCCCCAGCTTAGTGACAGCTTCCCAACCCGGGCAAAGTGCCCACCCACAGATTAGTGTCTGGGGAGGGGGGCCACACCAATCACAAAGGCAGCTGAGAACAATGGGGGGAGGACAGGCCTTGAGGCAGCCCGGCTCTGGCCCAGACACAGCTCCCAGCACAGATAAGTCCCCTAAACCCCCCCGGAGCCAGAGTCTGAGCCCGGCTGAGTCACCACAACAGCCACACTGTGGGTGGGAGACCCAGAATTCAGCTTCTCCCAAACTCCTGAGATCTTAGCCACCCCGCACCCCTAAATCCTGCCAGCCACCTCCCCCCAAAGTGGGGGCCAGCTCTGCCCCACCCCAAATCAACCCAACTCTCAGGACACCAGTTACAAAGGCAAGCGAGGAGGGGGTGGCCAGAAAACTCTGGGAAAAGTTCCTGGGGCCAGAGGCTCCCCGTCCCAGCGAGAGAGAGAGAGAGAGAGAGAGAGAGAGAGAGAGAGACGATCCAAACCACCTCCTTCACAGCCCTCCTCTACCAGGCTTGGTGGCCCGGCCCCAGTTCTGAACTTGACCTTCGCGTGCGGTTTTAGATTCAGCCCCTAGGCTCCTGTCCTCCCTTCCCTCCTGACTCAGCTCCCCACCCCACCCCCAGCCTTCTAGTCTGCTAGCCTTTGGTCAGTGCTAGAGTAAGCTTTGGAGGCCGGAAAGCCCAGGCAGTCTCTCCTCACGAGGCCTAGCTCCCTACAGTGGCTGTCCTCCTCAGTCTGGAGGACTCCAGGGCCCCGAGATGATGCTCCAGAAGCTGGGACGGTGTGCTGTGCCACAAACTCCTCACCACCATCTCTGTAGCTGGGGTCCTCTGAGCCCAGCCCCTGCGAAACACCCGGGTGGGACCAAGGTCACTGGGGCCACGGGGCTTCCCTTGTGATTCTCCTAGTCCCCGCTACCTTGGGTGGGGAAGCTAGCTTCCCTGTCTGGCTTCCCTGGGGTAGGGTAGGTCCTGCAGGAAAGGGCCTGCCCCCCTCTGTAAACAGGAACAGAAAAGCAGGGATGGGGGCCCCTCCCTTTCTAGGAAATTAACCTCAGGTAGAAAGCCGATCCTAATCCTTGGAGGGCACAGAATTCAGGGCAACCCCCCCTCCCCCAACACTCTGGCCCTACAGGACCCGATTGGGTCCAGACAAAGAGCTAGAAACTAGCATCCCACTGGAGGGGTGTCTGTAGATTTGAGCCCGTCGGCTGCAGGACAGGAGATGGAGGGAGTAGGGAGGGGACCTTACCCGGAAATTCATCCCATTAAGGAGAGACAAAGAACTATGGTGTCAGGCACCTCCCAAGCCTGGGCTCCTCTCCCTGTCAGGGGTGGGGCAGGGCCCTGGGGCTCAGAGCTCTAATGGCCCAGGAGTTGGGGAGGGGGGGCCCTGATTTGCAGCAGGGCAGGGGCGGAAGGCAGCATCCGGCATAAAGCTACCTTGGTCCCCACTGAGAGATGGACCAGGACCCTTCCCCCCCCCCCCCCAGCCATCACCGCAGCCAGACTGACGGCCTCTTCCTGCACCCAGCACCCCCCTTCGGGCAGCGGCTGGACAGGCACACCGCCACAGGACTGCAGAACTGGAAGGCCCATAGAGATCCCGGGGTCCCACCTCGTGGGCTGCCGAAGTCTACGTTCTTAGTTGCCAAAGGTCACCTAGCAAATGGAGACCAGAAATGGGGCCACAACGCAAGCCTCCTGACTCCCAGCCCAAAGCTCTTTCGGAGGCAAGACCTCCAGCATTCTGGGGGCTTCCACAGAGAGGAGCCAGAAGGGGGGGCGGCAGTGGATGTGGTCGTCAGGCTGGGAACCTGGGGCCCGCGTTGCAGGCCTCAGAGCACCCTCCAGCTCTGTGCAGGTCCTCGCAGCCATGGGGTGGGGGGGGTGCTCACCGGGCCCCAGTTACCCCGGATAATTCTGGAGTTAGGGTGCCCCCGTAGCCATGGCACCTGTCCATCGGGCATTGGGCAAGGTTGGGGTGATGCCCTGACTGCAGGAGGTCTCCTCTCCCCTTCCCTGGGCTTCTCTTAGAACAGCCTCAAGTCCTGGAAAAAGAAGGCGGGACCACGTCCTGTTTGCCACCGCATCTCCAGCATTTAGTCCCCTGGCTGTGCCCCGTGCACACTCAGATCTACTAGCCTTTAACAGACTGGAGGCTGGGAGACCCGGACAGCCACCCTGGTCTTGCTGCTCACACTGAGTCGTCTTGAGACGTCGCTTGCCTGTCTCCGTTTTGCTGTCTGTAAAATGAGGCAGTTAGAGCGGTGGCCTCTCTGACCCTTTCTTGCCATGTCCTGAGACATTGTGGCTCCATTCTTCAAGGGTGGCCAGGTCCCCCAGAAAAGCGGCTGCCGAGTTCTCTGGCCCCAGCGACCAGACCCCACCCTCTGGGCCTGAGCAAGTGAGGAGGGTTGTCTGGAAGATGGGAGTTAAGGCAGGGGTGGAAAGCACAGGGGTTGGAGCTCAGGACCCTGTGACTGGAGACTGGCCGATGCCCTTGCATCCCCCCTCCACTATAAGATCAGACAGGAGCAGTGCCCCCCCCCCCCGCCGCCCCCCATCTGTGCCTCGTGCTCCTGACAGCTTCAGCTGGTGACGGAGAAGGAATCCCTGCCAGGCCCTGCTGGACAATGACACTTCCTTGCTCCCGGGCCTATCCACACAGGGCTCTGTCTTCCCAGGACAAAGATTCCTCAGTTGCTCATTACTCTGGAAAGAGCCTAGGGAATCCCACTGTGGTGTCACTGTGCATACACATGCTTAGACACACGCACACACGCATTCTGTCCCCCACTCTGGAGATTGTCAATTCCTGTAATTTACATCTATTACATACACATTAGACAGGAGTGACAGAAGGCATCCAGTTGAGAAAATGAGGGGACAGAGAATAAAGAAAAGGAGACCACACCCTATCTAGAAGATACTCTACCCTAGACCTCCCCTCATCTAAGCATCACCGCCTCCATTAAATAGTGTCTCCAGGGAAAGAGCGGGGCCCGAGTGAAGGCGCCCCAGCTCCCCCCTTGTCTCCCAGCAGGTGCTCCAAAGCCGGTGCTGTAGGACCTCATAAAAAGAAGGGAACAGAAGGGCCCTGTCCACGGTCTGGGCATCAGGCTCCCTGCACCCTGATGACTGCTGACACCAGCTCCGCCCTGAGTCAGCCCAGCTCCAGTCAGCACTTCTGGAGCCCCGGGAGCAGGCGAAAGAGCCTCCAGGAAACCCTGGGGTGAGAGGGCCCCCCACCTGTGCCACCTCCCTGCCCCACCTGCACTGGGTCGACACGTCCACTCCCCGGGCTGAAGCAAGGCTGTGGCAGAGGCGGTCAGGGCCCCCAGACGCAGGGCTGTGGCCTGGGGCTGGAAGAGGGCGCGAAGGGAAAGAGTGAGGCTGGCCCTTCTGGGGGAGCCATCGGCAGTGGGGGGGTAGGGGTGGGAGAGAGAGATTGGTTGCTCAGTCCAGAGTCAAAGGGAAGAGAATGTTTAGGTGTGCGTGTGTCCGTGTGTGCGCGTGCGTGTGCGTGTCTGTGCTGGCTCGGGCTCAGAAGCAAGGGTCCCGATGGTTCGGGCAAGTCCTACCTGGAAACGATAGCAGCAGCAGCAGCAGCAGCAGCAAGGCCTCGGGTCCCCGCATCTTGGCTCCCAGGGACAGGGGCATCGGTGGAAAGGCAGAGCCGCCCAGTGTTTCTGACGGTCCCCTGAGTTCTCCCTGGGAGCCGGCTCTAGAGCTGGGTAGGGCGCGACCCGGAAGGCAGGAAATCGCGGAGTCCTCAGGCACTGCCTCGCCTGCCTATCCCTCCGGGGTCTCTGCTGGGGACCCAGCCCTCCTCTACCCGCCCAGCTCCGGCTACCCCCGAAAAGCCGTGATCGGGAGCTCCGAGCTCCCCCAGAGCTGCTTCCCACGCCGTGGCCAACGACGACGGCAGAAACCTGGGAACCTGCTCAGCAGGTCAGAACAGGTGCGTCTCCGGGGGTTGGGCCTGGCACGAAGACGTACCAGCCACCGCCCCCACGGCCTGGGCTAGCTAATGGGCGCCAGGGAGGGAGGGCAGGAGGGAAGGACCCGGCGGTGGTGGTGGTGGTGGCGGGGGGGTGGGGGGTGGGGGGGGATCCCATCGTCAGCTCCAGGCTTCACCGGGCAGTGTGGCAGGGGCTGGGGAGGGAGAGGCAGGGGGCGGGGGGCGGGGCAGGAAAAGGCTCAAAGAGGGAGGCACCAGGCCAGGAGGAACAGGGGCAAGGCCCTTGTGGGTGGGAAGGAGCCCGAGCATCCCACACCCCAGCCGGCCTCGCTGCCTCCCGGGGGCCTTGCCAAGTTCCCCAGTCTCCTGCAGGGGCTCGGCTTTGAAGCTGAAAACCAGAGAAGGGCCAGAACTGGGAAGTACAGGACTGGCCCATATACCTCTTGCTTTAGGTGAGAACAGAGGCCCAGGGAGGGGAACGGCCTTGGAGGACACACAGCTTAGGTAGGAACACGGCTTTCTCAGACGTCTGTATCCTCAGACAGGGGGCTGGTTCCAAGACGCCCGAGAAGGAGCTTAAGTGACACCGTCCCCAATGCCACCGTATATAGAAGCTGATGGACTGACCAAGAAATGAGCCCCACGGGTTCCTGCCCTCCCTCGCTGGATCCTCTCTCCACTTCAAGGCCTCCTCGTCACCTGGCCAGGAGTCCCCAAAGTGCACCAGCCCAACACTCCATGGTCATTTTACCCTCTTATCCCACGGGCATGGGACAAGACCACATGTCTGGACTTTGCAAGGTCAAGCTCGATTTCAAATACTCTGTGCCCCTGTATCCCTGTAAGTTTATTCCTACCTGTAAGCCCCTGGGATTCCATTCCGGATGCACACAATATAACCACCAAGTGACACAAGACCTTCCTGGCCAATGTGGGATAGCTAGAGGACGGGGGCAGGCTCTGAACTCCCTGAAAACTGAGTGACGAGGAGCCACAAGCTCACTGTCAGACTGGGGAAAAAAAAAAAAGTAAATACTGAGCTAAACGTGAGGAAAGAAAAAAAAAAATATATATATATATAGGTTACAATTTGCAGCAGGACCCTTTTGTCTGGCCGGAGGCAGGAAGCGGGGTTCAAGGGGAATAAGGGAGGGTCACTTTGCTTAGACTGTGCTCTCCACACCCCACGCCCCCAACTCTGTCACAATCTTATTCATCTTTCAAAGCTGCCCTCACAGGCCACGTCTCCCGTGGGGCTTTCTCAGCGCCTCCCACCCAAAATGAATCTTCCTCTGTCCTTCCCCAGCCTCTGCTAGTCCCTTTATTATAGCCTGTGCGCCCATAATTTGTGCACATCTTATCTCCTTGACTAAATGTAAGCTTCGGTTTCAAGAAACATGCATTGGAGCCTGCTGCGTGCCAGGGATTCGGTTAAACGTGTGAAACCGGGGGCCAGGACGGGCAGCTGTAGTCTGTGAGCTCCTGGAAAGTCAGGCCTGGTTTTTGTTTTTTTTTTTTAATTTTTTTTTCAACGTTTATTTATTTTTGGGACAGAGAGACACAGAGCATGAACGGGGGAGGGGCAGAGAGAGAGAGAGAGACACAGAATCGGAAGCAGGCTCCAGGCTCTGAGCCATCAGCCCAGAGTCTGACCCGGGGCTCGAACTCACGGACCACGAGATCGTGACCTGGCTGAAGTCGGACGCTTAACCGACTGCGCCACCCAGGCGCCCCGAGTCAGGCCTGTTTTATAACCTTTGTCGCAGTCGCCCAGGCCCGCACGGGACACACTTCTGTCGAGGGCGTGCGTTTGTGAATGAATGGATGTCAGTGTGGAAAGGGTGGTCAGGGAGGGCCAGGGAAGGGGACACCCCGACTCTCCCGAACCTGAGCCGTCACCCGGACTCTAACCCTGGCCTCAGGACCATGGCCCCAACTCTTGGCAGTGACCTTGGTAGTGACCCCTTCTTCAAGGGCTATTCCGGCAGGCCCTCCTCAAGGGCCAGGCCAGATGCCAAAACTCCCCAGCTCCTCTCCACCTCCACCTTGGCAAACCCCTTCCCCTCTTTAGGACTCAGGTCCCCACCTGTGCCAGGGGAAGCGGCCTCACCCCGATGCTGCTTTGAGATGCAGTGTCGCAGGGGTGGGGTAGGGCCAGGGGCTATGGGAGGGGGGAGCATCCTGTATTATAATTATAATTATCACACCTCGGATCCTATCGCACGGTTTCCTTCCCACGGATTCACCCCTCCTGGTCCCGGAAACCACCAGAGAAACTGAGGCATGGGGGGGGGCAGGGGGGACAGCAGTGGGTTTCCGGTTCTGGTTCCCGCATCTCCTCAGCCTTCCCATGCACCATACGCCCCCAACCCCGCCACAGTGCAACCAGTCAGGGAGTGTGTGAGCCCCTCCTCCACTCACCCCCAGCTCCAGCCATGTGGAGAGCTGACGGGAGGCGGGACTTGCCCGAGGCGTCGCTGGGGCCGAGGACCCAAGGTGGTCCAGCCAGGCCTCTGCTTGAAGTCGAAGTGTTGCCCCCCCTCGCCAAACAAATATCCGTCGCCGAATCCCTCTGCTCCCTGGGCCATCTTGCGTGTCTCACCAGGGCCATGCGCTTGGGGGACAAGCCCTCATACGCAGGCCTTCCTGTCCCTCTTTGGGGATGAGTCCTGCGGAAGGCAGATTCTAGGGCTGGGGCTGGAAGAAAATCCTGGCTGCGGAAGCCTTTCTAGGCCAGTGCCTGGTTTCCTGCCCTCCGTTCTTTGCTCCCCATCGAACCCCCATTCCCCTCATGCCTCCCTCCCTCCCTTCCCCCTACCACCTTCTGGGCCCGAAGAATGGGAACAGTTCAAGCCGCGGTGGCATCGTTAACGCGCGTACGTGTCTGAGCGGCGTCACCGGGCCTGCCTGCCTCAGTTCAATTACGGACACTTAGCGAGCCCCGCTGAGCACCAGCCTCCAGGGAGGGGACGGGGCCGCAGAACACACGGCCCCTGCCCACCGCGAGCCCCTCCGCTGGGGGAGGGGGCCGCGTCGGCCGGCAGACGCCACGTCCCGCCACCGTGCGTTCCCTTCGCGTCCTCGTGCACGTGCCGCCTCCAGGCTCAGGGCTGTTTCCGCGAGCGGAGCTGCGGATGCTTGCCGTCCTGTGGCCGGGCACCCGCTTGCAACTCCTGTCTGTCCCCGCGGCAGGCTGCACACCTAGGCCAAACCGGTCGGGGTGGGTCGTGCTGAAAGTTTTGTTTGTGTCAGTGGGACTGGGAGGTGAGTCAGGGAGGGACGAGGAGGGGTGGGGTGGGGTGGCGAGGTGAGTGAGAGCGAGGGTCAGGCTGATCGAGGGGGAGGAGGAGCGGACACGGGGGTGGGGGTGGGGGGGGAGAACCTTGGGCTTTGGGAGAGACGGGGTAGTCCAATCAGAGTGGACGGAGTCGGAGGCACGAGGGTGGACGGCGTGTCTGCGACCCAGTCCTGCCCGGCTATGTGGCCCTGCGCGGCACCAAGCTGCTTCCCATGCGCTCGTCGCCTTGGCTTCTGCAGTTTGCACAGAGAGGCTTTGGGGGCGCTGACCGACACTGTGGCAGAAGATTCCCGACATGGGGTTCGATTCCGTCCCCCGGGAACGCGGCTCCTTCAGGTAGAGGCTTCAAGCTCACTTCTGCCCCTTCCGGGGCTGCCCCCCTCACACAGAGGGTCCCGCACAGAGGAGGGGTTCCCGGAGCTTTGCCGCCACGGAGACACCCCTTCGCCCCCCACCCCTGCAGCCGGAGCTTCGCTGTGCCCACTGTTAGGATGGTGGCACCCAGTTTTCCGGAAGGTTTCATCTAAACGTTCCATCTGGCACGTGCTCTGCTGTTCCCATTCGCCCTGTTCTGCAGGCCCAGGGATCCCGGGTACCCAGCCCCGGGCCTTCAACGACAACCACACTTCTGGTGCCTCACAACATCCCTCGGAGCCCAGGGGGCTGGGTTTGTTTGCCGCTAAAGAGGTCTAAAGCTGGGGTGACCCACCCAGGGGCGACGGCTCAGCTAGAGGCGCGCCCGTGGGCCCCGTTTCTCAGTAGGCCTCCACGTGCACAGCCCCGCCTGCTGGCTGTCACCCCCTGGACCCCCCAAGCGTCTGCAAATACACGACCGTGAACTCCGGGACCTCGAGCATGGGGTAGGAGACAGATGCCCTTATTCTTTGACCCCCTGTCTCTGGATGGGCTGGCCCTTTTAGAAGGCTCTAGAAGTGGGTGCTGGCAGGTCTAGGACAAGAGTCGGAGCCCTCACGGAGAGCAGAGTCTTTGGAGCAGCAGCGAGAGATGTAGCAGCAAAGGAGGAAGTAGGAGCAAAGGCAGGCAGGATCCTGAGAGCGCGGACCCCAAGCGGTGCTCCCCATGCATCCTCCCAGTCTCCATCCCAACCGAGGAGGCTCCTCCCGGGAAGCCTGGCTGCCGGGAATCATGGGGGGAGCTCCCCAGGGGACAGACGGGTACCTTCAGGTGCTCCCAGCCTTTGGGGCTTCTGCTCCCCTCCAAACAGCGGCCTGGATGCCCAGGGCAGGGTGCCTGTCCAAACCAGACAGCCACCTCCCGCCATCAGCCTGAGCCCCTGTCACCACCCGGCGCAGCTGCCCCAGGGGAAAGCAAGCCTCCAGAGGCCCTGCCATCAAGTGTCCGCCTCGGACCAGGCGCTGGGGGCGGCAGGACGGCTGCAGAGCGGAAAATGGCCCCGCGAATCCAGGAGACCAGAAGGCCCAGCGCGGGGAGAAGCCTGGAAGGGCTGGGAGCTTCGAGAAGAGTGGAGAAGCCCCTGAGGGGAAAGGGGGATGTTCTCGAGGGGACACAGGAGCAGAGAGGGGCCGAAGCTGACAGAGCACGGGGGCCAAGGGGGAGCGGGGCACGGGGGGTGGGGAGGGGGGAACGGGGAGGAGCTGGGGACTCCCCGTAATTTGAGGGCACATCTTCTTTTGAAGTTTGTTGGCATAATCTTCCTTCTGTGTGGCCTGGGAACATTCACCTGTCTGTCTTGTAAATCCAAGCTCCCTCCTCCTCTCCCCTCCAAGACCCAGGTGGCCTCAGACCTCAGGCCCGGCCTGTTTCCATGGCCAGCACTCAGCAGCCGCGTGGCTGCCCTGGTCAGAGGCCAGGACGCGTCACAGCCGTCGAGGGGCCCAGTCCCGGGCGCCCAGGTTCCGTCTTGGTCTGTGCCCCCCACCCCTCCCCGGCCCCCAGGAAGCAGGGGCCAGGACTTCCGGTTTCCGGCCACCCTGGGGCAGCACAACTCGTTCTTGGCCTTGCTCCCACCACACTTGGGAGACCTGGACTCTATCCTGCGTCGGTTTTCAGCCCCACACACAGCGAGGTCGGGAGCTTGAGAAGTCCCGGGAGGCAGAGGTGCAAGCCGAGCAGGCCCCCCACTCCCCTGCTGGGCATTCCCCGCCCCCCACAACCCCCGCACACCCCAAGATGCACGCGTGCCTTCCCCTTGCAGGCACCCCTAAGTGACTGCCCTCCAGCATCACCCCGAAGCCTTTTTGAACCCCAGTTGCTCCTTCATTTCTAGAAGAGGCATAAAAAAGGGACTAGGGATCAGGAAACAGAGCGCGAGTTCCTTCCTGCGACAGTTTGCAAGATCAGGTCCATAAAGGAAAGGTTAGAGGAGTAAAGACCGGAATCTGTCTCCGTTTGCCTGTCAGCTTCCCTCCCTGGGCCTAGGCCTCCACCCTCCAAGGTCTCCTGTGGGGAAAGGAGTCGGGGCAGAAACACACACATACACACACACACACACACACACACACACACACACACACGGAATAACGGAGGGGCGTAATTCAGAGACAAAGACACTGAGACAAGGCCTGAAGCAGAGACACAAAGACCCTAAAGAGAAGTTTCTGAATGCTAGGTGTCCTCATCTACCTCAGTTTCAGCCACTCAACAGTGGGACCCAACGATGTTTCCTCTTCAATACCGCCAAGTCCCTTAAATATTCAAAATTTGGGGGGCACCTGGGTGACTCAGTCAGTTAAGCGTCCGACTTCAGCTCAGGTTCATGATCTCATGGTTCGTGAGTTCGAGCCCCGCATCGGGCTCTCTGCTGTCAGCACAGAACCTGCTTCAGATCCTCTGTCCCCACCCTCTCTCTCTCCAAAATAAACATTTAATTTTTTTTTTCAAAAATTCAAGATATTCCCCATCCTTACCCCATCTCTCCACCATTCTCCAGTTAGACTGATGCCGCCCCCCACCCCGTCTGCTGACAGGTCCACCTTCTCTCAAACCCGTTCCAGCTCATGTCACAGTTACAATCAGATGAGCTCTCAAGATCTGGCCTCTTGCGGTCTCTTTTCCCGGCCATTCCTCTGCCTTTCTGTTTATCCGTGTCCTTATTCTGGCTGATATGAGAGCAAAGCACCAGATTTTGGGCCAGGGAAGCAGGGAGCCAGGAAGACAACTGGCCAGAGGGAGCTGTGGGAAAAAATGTAGAAAGGTCAGAGGACAGTAGAAGAGGCAGTGCGGGCCGGCCTGAAGGGTGGCACAGCCTGGGACACATCGGCAGAAGGAACTGAGCAAGTCCTGAGCGGGCGGTTGTGTCCTGAACAATGCTGAGAACCAGGGATGGCTCCAGGGCCAGACTGAATTTAAGGGAAGGAGAAAAGAGAGTTTTCTGAAGACAGATTGGGTACAGATTTGGGGCTGGGACAGACATCTGAGACTGGGAAGCTGGGCAGTGGGCATCCTTGTACCGGAAATGGCCAACTGGGACCAAACTCATGGGATCGTGTCAGGACTGTGACACTTTCAGAATGATCTGCCCTAGCCCCCAGCCCTGGACAGGCATTGTCCCTGGATATCATTAGCAGGTGAAAGCAGGTCCAGAAAAGGAGGGGCCCTTCTGGCTGCCCTTCTCCTGTTCTCTCAAAGTCCTTTGTCAGGCCTACCCTTCACTTTATCCTAATGCCCCTTCAGCTTCTGGATCACTGACAGGGTCATCATAGACCACTTTAGATGCTGCTCTGGGTATAAAATAAGTCATACAAAGGCAGACTGGCTTGTGTTTTTTCTTTTCTTTCTGTCTTTTCTTTCTTCCTTCCTTCCTCCATCCCTGGCTCCCTCCTTTCCTTCCTTCCCTCTTTCTTTCCTCCCTCCCTTCCTCCCTTCCTCCCTTCCTTCCTCCCTCCCTCCCTCCCACCCTCCTCTCTCTCTTTCTTTCCCCTAGACTCTTTTCTACCTCCTCCAAACCATGGGCTTGGTTCAGACTAACCAAAGGAGGTGGGAGTCCTGAGCAGCCCCTCCCCTGGGTCTATGTCTGGAACAGCAGTGGCTAAATACCTCAAGCTTCTAGATGGCCCTGGAGGGGGTACCACCAAGGAGGATGTGGGGTTCAGGCTCTACATCCAAGCGAAATGCAAACCGCTGAGGGCTCAGAGCCAGGGTGGAAGCTGAGGGAAGGAACACAAAGCTGTGAGAGAGAAGCTGGAAAGGCCCCTGGGGTGGGGAGTTCCCGGCTCTACCCAGGAGAGGCAGAAAATGACTCTGGCAAGGGGCGCCTGGCGGGCTCAGTCAGTAGCATGTGACTCTTGATCTTGGGGTTGTTAAGTTCAAACCCCACCTTGGATGTAGAGATTACTTAAAAATAAAATCTTTGGAGGCGCCTGGGTGGCTCAATCGATTAAGCATCTGACTTTTGATTTTGGCTCAGGTCATGATCTCACGGTTTGTGTGTTCGAGCCCAACGGTTGGGCTCCACGCAGGGCATGGAGACTGCTTAAGATTCTCTCCCTCCCTCTCCCTCTACTCCTCCCTTGCTCTGGAGTGCACGCTCTCTCTCTCTAATAAAGAAAGAAAAAAGAAAGAAGGAAGGAAGGAAGGAAGGAAGGAAGGAAGGAAGGAAGGAAGGGAAAGAAAAGAAAAAAAAGAAAGAGAAAGAAAGAAAGAAAGAAAGAAAGAAAGAAAGAAAGAAAGAAAAGGAAGGAAGGAAGGAGGGAAGGAAGGAAGGAAGGAAGGAAGTTAAATTAAATTAAATCTTTGGGAAAGAAAAAAAGAAAAGGAGTCTGGCAAAATGGACATATAGGCCCACAAGGCTTAAGTGAAATGACCACCCCGCCCCCCTCATCCCAGGCAACTCCTTGCCTAAGTCCTAGCTGGTTGGAGGCTAGCCAGTCAGAGCAGTCTTAGGGAGAAGGCTGGCTTTCAGATTTCAGTCGGGGATGTTAGCAGTTGGGGATTTTCTAGAGATTTCGTTACCATGATCTGGCAAAACTGAGGATCATCTCCGCCAGACTCAAGGAAAGCTGGAATTGGGGGGGACGGGGAATTTCGAATCTCTTACTGGTTCTCGGCTTCAAGGACAAATGGGAAACGGGTCTGGTAACCTTCCAGTCTCTCCGCGCCTTCCCGCACATACTGTTGCCATGCTGTGTGCTCAGAAGACGGCGCACCATCAGACCCGTGAATCAAAGGTCCTCCCCGCCCGCAGTCCTGGTCTCCCTCGTGCCTCCACTTCTGGGGCGTGAAGGGGAACGAGCTGATGTGTGGAGACCACAGGCAACAATAGCAGCCATCACCCGCATTTGCAGCCCAGGGCTGGGGACACATGTCCGGTTTCTGTGCTGGGAGCAGAAATCTGTCTGCATTGGCTCCTGGGGCCCAAACTGCTCAGCTTGGATCCGGGCCCCTTGGTCCCTCACCGGGTCCTGGAGGGACAGAGTCAGGAGGAAGGGCAGGGGACCTGGCTGGAATTAAAGGGAGATACCAGGGAGTAACAGATGCTTGTTTTTCTGTTCTTCTCCCCCCTCCCCCACTACGCCTCCTCCAGCTTCCAGGGCTGGGCAGCTGCTGGCCTGGATCTTCTCGGGAGAAACTCCCTGCCCTTAACCTCGAGTTCCAGATGCCACAGCACCTCAGTTTCCTTGCGAGCCTATGAGGCGAGCTGAAATAAGGAATTATTCTTCCCGGGACACCGTAGTGGAAAGTTCTCCAAGTTTCAGGCATTCCCCCTCACCCCCAACCCAACCCCGCCTCCCAACGCGCGCGCGCGTACACACACACACACACACACACACACACACACACACGCACACGCACACGCACACGCACGCGCGGTGTGCCCTGACAGCAGGCTCTACCACCCTCTAGTGGCCAGAACAGAAAGGACGCTCCCAACCCAGCCAACCGGGATCTTCATTCAGCCTCTAGCAGGGAAAGTCGTCTGCAAGACGCCTGAGACAGAAAACCCACAGCACAGTTTATAAATGAGAAAGCTGAGGGTGCCCGCGGTCACCCCGAGAGTCAGGGGCACGGCTGGGACCAGAACCCAAGTCTCCTGACTCCCACTTTCACGCCCCCTCTTCCCCTCCCCCAGACTCATCCCGGGGGAGGACAGGTGCAATTGGAAAAGGGTGTCCCTCGTCGCCCCCCGCAGAGCCACGCCTGCACCTCAAATCAGCTCGCGGCTTTGATAACGGGGGTCCGTCTGAGGACCTGGCCGCCCTCTGACAGTCTTTCAGGATTCTTCTGGACTTCGCGCAGCTCCCGTCGCCGCGGTGACAACACCGTCCCTTCCCGCAGCTATCCGGGTCTCCCGGTCTCCACGGTAACCGGTGCTTTGCGACCTTCGGTTTGCAACCGGTCGCGCTGCCAGTGCGGCAGTGGTTGCTGGGCGACGGCGGCGCGTGGCAGGGACCCCGGGCGGTTCCTGGGGGGCAGGCGGGGGGAGGGGTCATGGCGCTCGCGGGGTCCCCGGGGGGCGCGGGCTGGACCTGGCGGCCGGTGGCCCGGGACGCGCTCCTGGCGCGGGCCTTCCATTCCTGCACTGAGCTGCGGGGACGCTTCTACCTGGTGGGGGGCCTCCCGGCCGGAGGGGCGACGGAGCCGAGCGGCGACACGGTGGTCTTCGACCCGGCGGGGGGCCAGGCCGTACGGCTGGGGGCCCGGGGCGGCCCGCGGCGCAGCCACCACGACGCGGCGCCGGTGGGCGGGCGCTGGCTCTGCGTGGTGGGCGGCTGGGACGGGTCGCGCCGCGTGGCCACCGTAGCCGCGCTGGACACGGAGCGCGGAGCGTGGGAGGCGTGGAGCGCGGCCCCCGGCAGCCGCCCCCCCGCCGGCCTCAGCAGCCACACCTGCACCCGCGTCTCGGACCGCGAGCTGCGGGTGGCGGGCCGGGAGGGCGGGACCCGCACCCAGCGTCGCTACGGCAGCGTCTACACGCTACGGCTGGACCCCGGCGCCCGCACCTACAGGTATGGCACCCCGGGCCCCGCACCGTCCCCCGTCCCTTCATCTGTGCTCTGGAAAAGCGCAGGGGAACAGAATCGCAGGCACTCCGGCCACAGCCGCACCCCGGCACCCGCCTCCCCCCGCACCCACCGTGACTACGATGGCGAGCTCGCTCTCTGCCGGTGCTGCCCTCTCTCTCATCCGACCGCTGCTCGGTCCCTGCCTCCTTTCCATGCTTGGCACCACAGAAAGGGGCTGGGGAAAGGGCAGTACAGCGCTTGTATTTTCCAGAAAACCCAACTCGGGCCCGAACTGCTGCATATCCACAGCTATAAGGAAGAGGGCTGTCACACAGCCTCACGCTCGGGTCACTGCGCTGCCCTGCTCCAAACTCCCGGGCCCCGCCCAGGCCATCAGCTCCTGCTCTTTGGGGGCTGCAACTCGGCTGAACCAGAAGTGGCCGGGCACTGGAGTCCCGGGAAGCTTGGGGTACCTGTCGACTCACAACTTGTTAGGGTGGAAAGGGGCAAAAACTGTGAGGCCCAAATCCCTCCAGCCAACACCCCTTCTTTCTCCCGCAAGGAGGAACCACCTGCTGCCCCCCATCTGAGGGAGCAGCTTGCCAGGCTTGTGAGCACTGGGCGGGGGTCCCGGCAGGGGCCCCGGGGCCTGCGGCATCACTCGTGTTCCGTGGTGGGGCCCTTTGCCGTGCTGTTTGGCGGAGAAACTCTGACCAGAGCCAGAGACACCATCTGCAATGACCTGTACATCTATGACACCCGTGAGGGCCGGCTGGTTGAGGGGGGGAAGAGGGTGGGGAGAAGGTGGGAAGGCGAGGAGGAGCCCCATGGTGCCAAAACGGTACCGCCTCAAAAAGCAGCCTCTGCTCTTCCCCGACAGGCAGCTCTCCTCCTTGGTGGTTCCACTTCCCCTGCGCAGACCAAGGGCTGAAGCGCGTGGGCCATCGCACCTGCCTTTGGAACGACCAGCTTTACCTGGTTGGGGGTTTCGGTGAGGATGGCAGGACGCCTTGTCCACAGGTTTGCATCCTGGACCTTTCTGTCTAAAGAATATGCCAAGACACATCGCCAAGCCCCCGTTTTGTTGCAAACTCGCAGCGCGTTACCACCAGAGCGATCTGCCTCATTTCACCTGCTTATTAAATTTCAATCTGAGAGTCAACATTTGTCTCTGAGTCTTTGGGGGGGGGGGGTGGGGGAGGCAGTGAATAAGGAGATACATCTTTATTTGCAAGGGAAAGGATAAAATATGGGGCCTCCTCTGAAACTGTGAACCATTAGCCTGATGGAGCCAAACCCCACAGATCATGGGCTTTTTTCCATGCCTCATGCAGATCCCGCCCCTAATACTGGGAGAAAGCTTGAGGCTGGAGCTGAGCATTCTGACCAAAACATTTAATTAACAAAAAAATATTACAATAGCAGAGAAAATAATAATAATAACAATAAAGAGAAATCAGAAGAAGTGGGAGTCAGGGTAGAAAAAAAAACGCAAAGGCCTTGGTCCCTAGGAGACCAACACTCCGGCTGAGGTGGACTTGGCCCCAGCCCCTTCGGAGTTTTCCTTGGCTGCTGGCTTGTCATCTTCCCCCATGAGACGAATGTTGTGCTTTTCCCGGAACTCATTTAATTCTCTTCCCTTTGCCTGAAGCTGCTGTGTAAGTGTCTCAATGATCTTCTGTATCTAGAGGGCCAGCGATAGGATTACATGAGGATTTCAGGAACCACCTTCCCCTACCTGGGATGGACTATAGTTGGGGGACGGGAAGGAGAGAGGACACCTGTAACCTCACCTCTTACCAAGTATTAATAGTAGAGCCGAGAGCCTAAAAGTATGCCTTTCTCAAATACAACGGCGTATGAGCTTTAATGTACGTTAAGAACCACTTGGGCTGTTTATTTTTAAAATGCCACTCCGTGGGGCGGCTGGCTGCCTCGGTCAGTAGAGCACGTGACTCTTGCTCGTGGGATTGTGGGTTCGAGCCCTACGTTGGGCGTGGAGAGGACTTTAAAAAAAAAAAAAAAAGGATGCCACCCCATAGGCCCCCTAGCCAGTTGTTCTGAATCAGTGGGTCCAGGCAGCTGCATTTTGGGTCAGGCCTCCAGGTGACCTGGAGGCAGGTGTCCCCAGACCACACTGTGAGAGACCCTGCTCTCACGGCCGCCTCTCCCCCTTGGGAGAGCCAGGCTTGTGAGCCAGGTCACAGAGTGCCGGGGAAGGGGCCGCCAGCCAGCAGTCCCTCCCGTGCGAGGAGTTAGACTTTGCACAGCATAAAAAGCACAGGCTAACAGGCTACGTGTGCCGTCTTCAACATGGGTGCCACCCACTTCCTCCACCACGCTCCCCCAGTCCCGGCCTCCCTTCCCTCGCCCCTCGGCGCCCAGAGCTTGTCCGCAGGGACTCCCGCTCACCTGCTCCTTGTTGCTCTCCAGGGCCGGCAACACCTCCTTGACCGTCCGCTCCACCAGCACGCCTCCAACCATGCGGTAGCACTTGCGGGCTTCGTCCACCTCCTTCAGGGTGTCTATCACCAGGCTGGGGAGGGAGGACAAGGCCGCTCGCGGAATCCAGCCCCGCTCCACGGCGGCCCGCCCGCCCCTCCTGTCTGCGCCTCCCAGCGCCCTCACCTGTGCTCATTCAACTCCATCTCTAGCTCGGCTGCCTTGGATGCCAGACCCCGCTGTTCCTGTCGAAGGCGGTTGAAGCCAGCAATAACCTTAGAAGGTGAGAGAGAGTTAAGTGAGAGAGGAGACAGCGGGCACGGCAGAGGGTCAAGACACAACGCAGGAGGGCGAGCTTTGGACGCCTCCCTGAGAAAAGGCGTAGAACCCACGTCTGCCATTCCGACCTTCAGTCTGTCGGGAAGCCATTCACCCTGCACTGAGAGCCTGCACTGTGTGAGAGAGAGCTCTGCTAGTCCCTCTCGCAGCTTCCCGTGTGGTGAGGAATAGGCATGCGTAATTCAGGATGGGGTGGAGAGCTACCGGGGCACCTGCAGAGAGGCTTAGACTTGCAGGTAAAGAAGCCTGTTCGGAAAGACTCTGTAGCGAGTTAACTCCTGTTTGGACCTGCCCAGCCGGCATTCTTCCCACAGGGGAGCCGCCCCTCCTTAGCTCAGGGGGTGCTTGTGGGGCTACCATTCACAGGACCCTTGGCCCTTGACCACAAGGGCAGTGACCTGTGGTTCTATACCAGAGTCTCTGTACAGGAACTGATTTTGGGGGTAGAGAGAAACAGGTACGGAAGACAGGTGCAGCGAAGGCAACTACTTGCCCCGCAGAGATGATCCTCCATTCCTCCTCCTGAAATCCCCAAAGCTGCCCTAGTTCTTGAACTTGGTGGGACCCAGTTATTTAACCTTTCTTTTCATTGTGTTCAGTTCTGTGAACTACCCGCTATCCTTCCAAAACACTACTTCAAAAAAGAAAAAGTTGGTCAGAGTCCATGTCTGTAGCCTAGAAACCCTAACTAACATAGGCTTCCTGAGAGACACGGCCTCAACTGAAGCCTGAAGGATGAGAAACTGGGGGAGGAAAGGGTGCAAAGAGGCATAAGAAGTAACACACGTAAAGGCCCAGAGAAATGACTACTACCAGCTCCTTGTTCCCCAGAAACAGAGCAGGGAACCTAAAACAGCGTGAAAGCCAGACTGGGTACTAAAATCACCACCTCCGTCACTCTCAGCACAGGGCTCTGATGACTGTGTTTGGAAAGAAGTACCAGATAAAAGGCGGAAAATGTCATGAGGAAAGAAAATTGTGGGGGTGTGTGTGGGGGAAACATGGGGCCCAGAGACAAAAAGCCAGGTTCAAGTTGGTCTCTGCCATATATTGGCTCTATGGCCTCGGACATTTAATCCGATGGTTCTCAACCCTGGCGACACGTTAAAGTCCCCAGGAGAGCATTTTCAAAACATGAATGGTGGGACCTCAGAACAATTACATAATCACTGGGTGAGGCCCCTGGGATCTCAGCACTTCTCACACTCCCCCATAATTCTAATGTGCATCCAGAAAGGAGAACCACCGGGTTTCCCCCTCTGGGCCTGAGTTCCCTCACCTGTGACACACACAGGGTCACCTACTTTATAGAACTGTCGTATGGTGCGGGCTAGTAGGAAAGGGCTTCGTAGGCAGGAAAAGTGCATTAACTGCTGTCATGGCCTTCTCCCCAAACCCGAGTGCCCCCTTGGCCCTTCCTGATCAGCTGAGGGCTGTGGGCCCGCCCACGCTCTCACTCTCAGCCAGATCCTGCCCAGTCTCATGCTACTGGTGACCGCCTCATCTTTACTAGGACCTTTTATCCCCTACCTCTCTCCACAAGGCTCACCTACAGCTGATAAGACCCTGCTGGCTGGCCTGTGCCACCCCTACATCTCTTTTCCTGCTCAAAAAACCAAGAAATAAGTCTGACTAGGACGCCGTCGCCCCAGTCGTATGCTGCCTCCTCCCGGCCACCAACCTTTGATCTCCGTGTACTTCCCAGACTCATTGCAACAAACGCTTTGAAACCTAACTCCACTACCTATACCAAACTATTCCATTTATGGTTAGCTTTTCCTTCACTATCGATGTTACAGATCAAAGTAATTTCATCTATGGAAATTCCACAACGAAACCAGATTCTCGATGCTCTCCCAGCATCCAAATGACCCTCTCTTCTGGATGTATTTTGTTGAACACATCAGTGAAATCAGCTTAAGAGTCTAAAATTTCTGAGGCCTAGACTTATTTCCCTTAGTAATCAGTAGGAATCTACTTTTCAACCACCAATTTAACACAACTAAAGGCAAGAAGAGGTTTTGATTTCAACTCCAATTTTTCTGCAAACATTATTGCTAATTAACAACCCCTACTTCCTCTTGGCCCAGTTTATGAACTTTTAATCAGATGGCAAATTAAAATAAATCTATTTCGGTGTATGAGTTATCTACAGTTATTATGGGAAATTTCAGCCACCGGTGCCCTTAAAGGAAATGAAATCTCTTAGCAGCTAACCGTAACCTAACTGTAAATTAGATGCAAAATAAGCCCATAGTAACCTGCCAATGAAGACAGAAAGGCTGTGATGTATTCCCACGTTCTTCCTCTGAAAATACTTTTCTAACGGTCTTTTCCCTTATGGCCAGACTTATTTTCCTGCTCTTTCCCTTATTCCCATTCTCCTAAAGTTGCCTGGTGTGAGAAGGGATGGTTAGGTCAGTGTTGATTCCCTCAGCCCTACTAAAATCTTCATCTTACATGTAAACATCCCGACTGAAAAAGAATCCAATGAAATTAAAATACCAACTGTTTATCCTATTCAAAAGTAACTTCAATCCTGGCAACTATACAGAGCTCTTTACATTCTTGGCACAAACAATTTTATACAGGACATGGTTTTCTACCCCCGCCCCCCCCCAGCTTTACTGACATAAAATTGACATATTACATTGTGTAAGTTTAAGGTATACATTATGATTTAGTATATGTATATCTTGTGAAATGATTGATAACAAAGTTAGTTAATACATCCCATATGTTAACCCTCTCTGTGTGTTCACATATAAATGCATATCGATTCCTTAAATTTTTTGGTAGAAAAGCTTTCCAATTTTAGTGCATTTCTAATTTTCAACTATGCAGGCCTGCCTTCTAATCTTTACTGTTGTCTTCTTTGAAATTTTAAATATGCAAATGCAACCTCTTTTAAAAAATTTTTTTAATGTTTATTTTTGAGAGAGAGACAGAGACTGAGCAGGGGAGGGGCAGAGAGAGACAGAGGGAGAGGGAGACACAGAAACTGAAGCAGGCTCCAGGCTCTGAGCTGTCAGCACAGAGCCTGACGCGGGGCTCCAACTCAAGAACCGTGGGATCATGACTTGAGCCGAAGTCGGACTAACTGACTGAGCCACCCAGGCACCCCTGCAACCTCTTTTTAAATACCTGTTTTTTCCATAGTCCTACAATATTGCACCTTCCGCCCAAGGTTTGTAAGGAAAAGAACACTACTATATGCCAGGCACTCTGCTCGACTCTATCTCATTTAATTCTAAAACAAACAAAAACACAGTATAAGACCTGTACCTTCATTTTATGGGTCAGTAGACCAAAGATGTTGGAGACAGAAAGAGGGAGGAGTGGAGGGGAGGGAGCGGGAGGGGAGGGAGAGGGAGGGGAGGGGAGGAGATAGGCAGCAGGGGAGGGGACAGGCAGCAGGGGAGGAGAGAGGGGAGGGAGGGGAGAGGGAGAGAGAGAGAGAATGTGTAAACACAGCAAGCTGCAGAACTGGTACCTCTACCCAGCTCTGTGGAACTCTAAGGACCCTTTTCTAACTGATGTATTATTCCCGGCTTGTCATAGTCACCTCTCATAGAGGTCAAACTAGGGGGTGTCTGGCTGAGACAGTTGGAAGAGCATGTGAATCTTGACCCAGGGATTGGATGGAGTTCAAGCCCAACATTGGATGGAGAGATTACTTAAAAAATAAAATCTTAAAAAAAAAAAGAAGTCAAACTAGTTTTGTATGATTTATTTGCCTGTTTTATTTTTTCTTTTGTTTAATCACTACCGTATAGTTTTGGTAACTTTACAAAAAATCTGCAATCAATACCTTTATCCCCAAAATGTCCTTTGGTCTTCTTACCTACATGATATTTACTCTTACTGGTTCACTGAAGAATAGAATAACAGGTCAAGAATTACGACTGGGTGCATCTGGAAAAGCATTTTATAGGGTATCACTCACTAAATATCTTCTTTTCAGTTCAGTGCCCTCTTTTCCTGACAAACATACTCAGCTGTCAAAGAAAACTTCTTTGACCTTACTACTCCAACAAATAATGGTTCTAAGCCCTTCTCTTCATCTTTTTTTTTTTTTTTTAAGTAGGCTTGCCGCCCAGCATGGAGCCTGTTGCGGGCCCCAAATCACAACCCAGAGATCAAGACCTGAGCTGAGATCCAGAGTAGGGCACTCAACTGACTGAGCCACGCAGTCGCCCCTTCATCATGTTTTTAGGACTAGTCTATACTCACTGCCTCGACTTCCTCGCCTCCCATTCATTCCCAGCCCACTTTAAATTGCTTTCTATCTATACTAGTTATTAAACTATTACTACTTATTAAACTAACTTCTCAAAGATCGTGAATGGCCTCCCGCCTAACCCAACAATTTTTTCTCAATGTTCACTCTGCTGCTTTGAAACTCTCTTAAGTAGCACACGGTACGGTGGAACTAGCCCAAACTTCTGAGTCTATGGTGGACGGGTTCATATCCTAGTGTTTTGCTGTTTACTTGCCGTATGACCAAGCTACTTAACTTCTCTTGGTTTCCTCATTTATAAAATGGAGTTAATACGCCATAAAGCAGGGTTTCTAAACATCAGCACTACTGAAGTTTTGGGCAGGAAAATACTTTCTTATGGGGGGCTGTCCTGTGCATTGTAAGATATTTAGCAACCTCCCTGATTCCACCTACTAAAAGCCGGCAGCAACTCCTACTTGTGGCAAGCAAAAATGTCTCCAGGCAATGCCAAATTTCTTGGGGGGGGGGGGGTCCCAGCAAGCGGAGAACCATGGTCTCAGGGTAGCAATGAGGACTGAACTGAGAGGCCCAGTGTAACGTACATTCTCTTCTCACTTTTAGCTTCCAGGACCCTTCAGTTCCTTGGTTCTCCAACCTGTCTTAACACTCCGTTCCCCTTCCTGAAGTTCTTCCTCTCATCCCAACAGTGGAGAAGGATCTAAGATTCTTTTCACAGCACTTCTCCCTTTATTACCTATACTATTTCAACTGGTATTCTTAGCTACCTCTGTGGTTCCAACAACTGCCTTCATTTGACTGCCTGCAAATCCAGGCCTCAGAAATTCTAGACCCAAATTTCAAGTTAGAGGAAGGCATTCGGAAGTCAGTCAGAAATGGCTTCAAAATCTGTGAGCGAGTTACCCCTTTTCTGAATCTCAGTTTCTCCACCAAGAACATAAAGGTAATATCAGTCTCCTAGCATGTTTGTGAAGATCAATTAGTTACATCAAGAACTTAGGACAGGGGCGCCTGGGTGGCTCAGTCGGTTGAGCGTCCGACTTCGGCTCAGGTCAGGATCTCGCGATCTGTGAGTTCGAGCCCCGCGTTGGGCTCTGTGCTGACAGCTCAGAGCCTGGAGCCTGTTTCAGATTCTATGCCTCCCTCTTCCTCTGACCCTCCCCTGTTCATGCTCTCTCTCTCTCTCTCTCTCTCTCTCTCTCTGTCTCAAAAATAAATAAATGTTAAAAAAAAAATTAAAAAAAAAAAAAGAACTTAGGACAACATCCAGCAGAAAACAGCTTGTCACTAAATGGTAACAATTAGCACGGAACATTTCCACTTAAATGTCCTACGGGTACCTTCAACTCGGGTCATTCAAAGCTGAACTGATCATCTTTTACCCCGTTTTAAACTGTTCCCTTTTCTTGTCTCCCCTAGTTCTGCTAATGACACCACCCTGGCCCTCCAGGTAGGAAACCCTGGTTTCATCTTTGAACACACCTTTATCGCAACAACTGCCAAGTTTATTGCATCAACCTCAGCAATTTTTCTTTGGCTCACTGACATCACCCTACTTCGAGCCTTCATTATCTCTTGTCTAAACTACTCCTGTCGTCTTCTAAATTATCTCCCTAGTTTTGGACTCTCCAAATTCATCCTATACGCTGCTGGTAACTTAATTTTCCTAACACTTGGATGACACAGCAAACTGTTCGTGACATATTAGGCTTACAATGCAGATTGCAAAATGGTATATACTGTACAATGCTATTGTACTGGACGAATATTATAAAGTATGCAAATATGTAAAGAACACACATCCTCCCTTTCCATCTACACATGCATATACAAAAACATAAAAGAGCGGGAGAAACCTCTTTTGGAGCATATCAAAGGATATACTCCAAAATGGTAATAATAGTTATCTTTTGGAAAGTAGGCTCATGGGTAAATTCACTTATTTTGTACTTTTTCCTGTGTTTCCCACATTTTCCATAATAAACATGCCTTATTTTAGGTAGCAGAAAAAAAAAAAAACAATAGTATACCATATATCCTTCTGTGACTCGGGCACTGCTTACATTAAAGAGTTCCAAATTCTTGGGGCGCCTGGGTGGCTCAGTCAGTGGAGCATCTAGCTCTTGATTTCAGTTCAGGGCATGATCTCACAGTTCATGAGTTCAAGCCCCCGCATAGGGCTCTGAGCTGACAGTGCAGAGCCTGCTTGGGATTCTTCTCCCTCACTCTCTGCCCCTCCGCTGCTCGCTCGCACATGCTCTCTCTCTTTCTGTCACACACACACACTCTCTCTCTCTCAAAATAAACTTAAAAAAAAAAAAAAAAAAGGTTCCAAATTCTTTGCCAGGCAAAGACTCAGCTTGCTTGAAGCACCACAACTTTCTTACACCTTGTGACTTAGCTAAACTAACCACTCACTGTCAGCCTGTGCTTTCCCTAGGTCTCCTCCATCTCATCCTATTCCCTATATTCTATTTCCATTACCACCTGTTCAAATCGATCCAATCCTTCAGGCCCAGCTCAAATAGCTTTAATACGGTCGTGGTGTAAATGGAAAAATAGGTCTGTCTGATTCTCAACTCGCTCACTCAGTTAAAAGCCCCACCCTTCCAGTTACTGACTTTGGGTGAGTTACCCAAGGTCTCTGAAACTCAAACGTCCTTACCTACAATATAGGTAGGTAAGGTACAGGAAGACAACATAACCTACCCAAATGGCATAATAAATTAACAGAAGATAAAACAAATGCCTAGTACAATGTTACTTCCTTCTATCTTGTTTATAAGGGACCTATGTAGCTCACGTTTGCAGCAGTGATAAATCACACACACACACACACACACACACCCTTTAAAGTAAGCTCCAGGGGGGCGCCTGGGTGGCGCAGTCGGTTAAGCGTCCGACTTCAGCCAGGTCACGATCTTGCGGTCCGTGAGTTCGAGCCCCGCATCAGGCTCTGGGCTGATGGCTCAGAGCCTGGAGCCTGTTTCCTATTCTGTGTCTCCCTCTCTCTCTGCCCCTCCCCCGTTCATGCTCTGTCTCTCTCTGTCCCAAAAATAAATAAACGTTGAAAAAAAATTTAAAAAAAAAATAAAAATAAAAATAAAGTAAGCTCCAGGCCCAACGTGGGGCTTGAACACATGACCCTAAGATCAAGAGTCACGTGCTCCACCTACTGGGCCAGCCAGGCGCCCTGATAAATCTTATGTTTTTTACCCAGTGTTCTCTCTAGAACACAAAGACCACAGAACGTTAAGCAAGAGCAGCCTCCGAACTCAATTATCACAACCGCTCAGCCCTCTTTGAGGGGTTCTTTTCTTCCTCCACAACCCCTTAAATATTGGCTCCACCCTCGTTCTGCTTCTTTTCTCACTTTCTGTACAAACCCTAGAGGATTTCACCCACAACCACGGCTTTGTCTACCGTCCATAAGCTTGTAATTCTCTAATCCGTATCTCTGATTCAGGTTTCCGTAACTCATGATTCATAAATCAAACCAACTACTAGATGTCTCTACTTGACCGTCCCACAAGAAACCCAAACTCAACCCCCTAAAATAAACGTATTTTCCCTCCCAGACATTTCCGGTCTTCCTACATTCTCTACGGCACCAGCATCCGTCAAAGACAGAGATCTGAGAAATATCCCAGATCCCTCTCTATCCCTCTTTCCCCACATTCGAGTCTTGCACCCCATGCTATACTTTGTCTACCTGCACCCTAAACATGCCAGGCAGTTTTATGCCTTGGTGCCTTTAAGTGCCTTATTCCCTCTACCTAGGAAATTCCCCACTTCCTTCTTTGCCTGACTAACTCCTCTCATCCTTTAGAACTCACTGGAAGGAATATCTCTTCCAGAAGGAGAAAGAAGAAAAACAAAACAAAACAAAACCTAGCATTTATTAAGCACATGCTATATTCCAATCGCTGTGCAAAAACACTCTGAATACCTTTTTTGACTAATAATCAAAATAGTGATGAGGTACGCACCATTATACGTAATTTTTATTTTACGGCGTGTGCACATGCGGGACAGAGGGAGAGAATGTTAAGCAGGCTCCACGCCTGGCACAGAGCTCGACTTGGGGCTCGATCCCACGACCCTAGGATCGTGACCTGAGCCAAAATCAAGAGTCGGATGCCCAAGAGACCAAGCCACCCAGGCGCCCCTGCGCCATTATATTTTTACAGGAGAGCAAGGTGAAAGAAGTCACCTGTACAAAATAAAGAGCAGAAATGTGATTCAAACACAGATCTGTCAAACCCAAGTGCACTTCTTACGCTCTTAGCCACCCCACTATACCACAGCTTCCCTTTCCCACCCGTTCCTCGAATCTCATAACCTCTTGCTAGGGGATCCCTCCTTTAGCTACCATAAAGAGGGGCCCGTGTGGAATACTGTACATTGAGTCTGTGCGCTAACTTGAGAACAAGATCTAGGTTTCCCTATACACAGCAGAGGGCCTGGCACAAGGCAGACCCTCAGAAAGTATTAGGTTTCTTTTCCCTTCCTTTCCATCTCTCTCCCCCCTCCCCCGCAGAAACTCTTTCTACCCCCCCCCCCAAACCCCACAGCACTTTATACCTGTTAGAACACTCACCTTCTGCCTCATATTAGCATTTTGTATGTGTTATTTCACTACGGGCTCTTTGCATGGGGCAATTTGAAAAACCCTTATGCAGATACCTTTGCCTGTAGCAACTGTTCCACAAATAAATGATAAATGAACCTGTAACTAGAAGAGCTCTTGTTTATGTTTCCCTTTCTATCATGGAGATTTCTTCCCACTCCCATTAAAACACTAGCCTCACTATTAGCAAATGGCTCCCATGCCACAAAAGGCTTTCTGAGTTATTTATCAAACATCTCGCGATGCCAGAGGCTGGGGGAAATGCAAACTCGGGTTAGGAAAGGGTTTCTGGTCGCTAAAGAAATTCAGTCTTACAATGAGTCCCGAATCAAAACAGTATGGAACACTAGACTGTTCGAGTATGTGAGTCACGTGGCTCTGCAGGGTGAGGGCGACGGTCAACGTGGTTTCAGGGTCACGTAACGGACCACATACAACCAGCCCGTTGACTAATCCCCTGGGATTCGTTACGAGCTGCCTTGCCCAGCCTATCCTGTTTGAGGGTGCGGAGAAGTGGGGAAAGTGACGACCTATCTCCCCTCACAACTGTGCATCCTCCCACACCCCCATCTCCGGGCTCTCGCCTCCTGCTGGCTCACCCAACACCCCCAAGGGAGGCGTGGCCTTCACCTACCAACCCTTTGGCTCTCTCCCTGGGGGCTCGGCCAGCTTCTCCAAGGACCCTCCCCTCTCTGGGCGGCCTCGCAAAGGTGGGACTGGAGTGAGGCCTGCACCGGCCACAGGCTCCCCCCCTCTCTCCGCATCGACTTCGGACCCGGCCTGGCTGCCCTCCTTCGCGTTCTCCGCTCCTCACCTGCTCTGCCGACACCGCCCCTTTCCCCGCGCCGCTGCCGCTGCTCTTGCCGGCGCGACCGCTGCTCTCCGCCATCTTCGCCGCCTGCTGGGCTTCCGGCCTGCGCAGCCCCGCCCCGCCGTGCGTCACATCCGGTCTGGGAGTTACCGCCCACTCGCCCCGGTGCCTCTGCCTCCAGGCCGCTCTTCGGTTCGGATCCTGCGGATGGTTTTGGCTGTGTCTTCATGTAGGACCTACCGTCTGCCCCGCAGGCCGCGGTGAATTCCGCCTGCGGTGCTTTAACTTGTGCAACAGAGACACTGCCCCTGGGAGAGGGGCAGAACCCTTTCGGACGGGTTAACCGGAGAGTGGGGGCGCGGGTTGGGATCTGGGTGCCAGTGCCCTCTGCCCAGCACGGGGCGGTGGGAAAGGAGGGAAGGTGAATTTCCCCTCAGAGATTCCGGGGTAAGGGGGGGGGGGGGCGGGGTATATGTTTTGAGCAGCAAAGCTGTGCAGGTGTGCAGTCAGGAAGAGAGGCTGGGAAAAACAAGGAAGTTTCATGGAGATGACTTTCGAAGCGCGGATAGGTTTGGCTGAGGAAAATGGCTTCAGTTTAATATGAGATCACTGGAAGTCGGGGTATTCAGGTGCCCAGTAAAGCCCTTTCCTCCATCTTCCCACTTTATGATCTCTTCCTGTAGCCCATAATTACTTACAGTAAAGAGTGTTTTGAAGACTTAGGGGGTGTTACTGGCAGGGCCCTGATTCGGCCCCACAGTGTGAAAAGTCAGAGAAGCCTAGAAATGTACTCCTTGAGGGAGGGGCCGGTGTCCTGATTTCTCACCATCTTCAGGCTGGGCTTCATCATCAGGCCTCCTCACCAGCTCCTGTCCCTTCTTTTGTGTCCTGGACTCCGGATCCCTCGACCGTCAGTACTTTGTGCACAGCCCAGGTAACACGTTTTGTTCTGTCCTCAGTGCCTCAGTAGATGCTCAGTAAATGTTTGTTAAATGACCAGATGGTGGGAAACACTGGGGTACCAACCATCCACAGAACATTTCATCAGTGGGTGGTTGTGCCCCGTTAAGAGCACAAATCCAAGGGCAGTCCAGCCCTCCCGCCTCCCCATTTGAGACCCTTATCATTAAACTGGGATTTTCCCGTGCTGGGAAATCTTGAGTCCTGCCTTGTGCCATTCACAGGCCCAGAGCCATGGCCATCTTCTCTTCTTCCTGGGAACTACCGCTGGTGGCTGTGTGCCAGGTAACCTCAACCCCAGACAAGCAGCAGAACTTTAAAACATGCGCAGAGCTTGTTCGAGAGGCTGCCAGACTGGGTGCTTGCCTGGCTTTCCTGCCGGAGGCATTTGACTTCGTTGCGAGGGACCCTGCAGAGACGCTCCGCCTGTCTGAGCCACTGGGTGGGAACCTTTTAGGAGAATATACCCAGCTTGCCAGGTATCAGGGCAAGGGGGAGGAAAAGGTAGTTTCTTTGTTGGGCACTTGTCCCTGAGTGGCCAGGTGGGAGGGCAGAACCTTGAGAAGAGTCGTCCGTGTCGCCTCCTCCCCCTGCCCCCCTCCTCCCCCAGGGAATGTGGACTCTGGCTGTCCTTGGGTGGTTTCCACGAGCGAGGCCAGGACTGGGAACAGACTCAGAAAATCTACAATTGTCATGTGCTTCTGGACAACAAGGGTGAGACTTCAGAACTCTCCAGCCTCCCTCTTCCCAGGCTTTGCTGCCTAAAGTAAGATCCTCCAGAACTGTTACGCAACTCTTTGCTTGGTCAAGGGGCATCTGTACTTCGCATCCTAGCTTATAAGCTAGCTCCCTGGGAGGAGAGGAACGAAGTTGGGTGCTTCTAGGGCACCAGCACTGAGCACTCCTTCTCCATCTTGCTCCAGGGTCAGTAGTGGCCACTTACAGGAAGACCCATCTGTGTGACGTGGAGATTCCAGGGCAGGGGCCTATGCGTGAGAGCAACTCTACCATTCCGGGGCCCAGTCTTGAGTCTCCTGTCAGCACACCAGCAGGCAAGGTGGGAGTTGTGAGAGGAGGAGATGCGGGATCAGGAACACGAGGGAGGAGAGTAGGAACACTCTGAGGTGGTAGCAGAGGCTGGAAAGGCCTACGGAGCGGGGTAGGGAGGTAACGACTAGATGCCGTGACGAACCGAATGGGGGGTCAGGCTCTTTTTCATTGCAGATTGGTCTAGCGGTCTGCTACGATATGCGCTTTCCTGAACTCTCTCTGGCATTGGCTCAGGCTGGAGCAGAAATACTTACCTACCCTTCAGCTTTCGGATCTGTTACGGGCCCAGCCCACTGGGAGGTAAGAGACCCTCCCTTCAGAACCCAAGGGCCTCCTCTTAAACTTCCTTCTCCACCCTTGGCCCTACCAGCCGAAGAAAAGATTTTCCTCCCCTTCCCACCCAGGGGGAAGCATTCATTCCCTAGATTGCTGCCCTTCACGTTAGAGAACAGGTAACAGTAAAGCATTCCTAGGCAGTTATCAGAATGGTCACAAGGAGTAGACTGGCCTGTAACACCCGTCACCTATCAATTCCCCACTGGACGTTCCATGTACGTAAGTGAACTCACGTCTCCTCATCCCCAGGTGTTGCTGCGGGCCCGTGCCATTGAAACCCAGTGCTACGTCGTGGCAGCAGCACAGTGTGGACGCCACCACGAGAAGAGAGCAAGTTATGGCCACAGCATGGTGGTGGATCCCTGGGGGACAGTGGTGGCCCGCTGCTCTGAAGGACCAGGCCTCTGCCTTGCCCGCATCGACCTCAGTTATCTGCGACAGCTGCGCCAACAGCTGCCTGTGTTCCAGCACCGCAGGCCTGACCTCTACGGCAGTCTGGGCCACCCACGGTCTTAAGACTGACTTCTGTGAGCTGACACTCCCATCGTGAGCTGGCGTTGCCGTGACTTGATGGCGGGACCCAGGCGCGGCTCCCCTCACTTGGAGAAGCTCGACTGCCTTGGCGGAACACAGGCTCAGCTTCTCGAGAAAGAGGAAACTTTCGCCTGAGCTCCCATTTCAGTTTCAGAAAGGTGGAATTTTCTACAGTCGCTGTTTATTTCATGAAAACTGAAGTTGTGCGGAGGGCTGAGCAGCACTGGCATTGAAAAAAATAGAATCATCAGAAAGTCTGTGTCTGGACATCTCCTTTGGGAGCTGAAAAGGGGAGGTGGGGTCGTACCGGCCGGACGAGGCTCCGGTTCTAGGCCTTCTGGCTCCTTCGACAAGCCTCCCTGCCCCAATCAAAGTGCGACACTCAGTGCATGTCCCGGCCCCACGCTCCCAAGCTTGAGCGTGGGAGTGGGGTAGAGAGTGGGGGAGGAAAAAGGAGAGAGGGGTGGGTACTGAATGACTTCGCTTTCACCTAGACTGCCCTTCGCCCAAGCCAGAAGAAAGCAAAGGGGAAAGGGCTGCAGGGTACATGATTTATTTTCACTTGAACATGGAAGGGAAGTCTCACACTCCCCCTTCCCCTTTCCAGGGGGAGTGTATTTTTATCAGCAACCCCTTTGCCATCCGCCCTGTGCGGGAGCAGGGAACTAGGCTGGCCTAGTCCTCTTACCTCAGACTCCCTTTCGGAGGGTTTGACCAAAGGGGGAAAAGGAAGGCGCCACACCAGGCAGAGGTTTCAAGCCATGGAATGGAGGAAACGAGGCAGAGAGGAGCAGCACCAGAGGCCGGCAGAGAGTGGAAAGGGCCACAGCTTCTTTGTTTTTTAAAAATTCTATAATTTGGGAGAGGGTGGTGATTAGTTTCCAAAATACGCTTCAGAGTCCCACCTTCCACACAGCTCCCTCACTCAGCCCTTTGGTTTTTGCAGACAAAATTTAAGAGCCCTCAGAAAGCCAGAAGTACTGATGACCCCGCAATGCACCCGGAAGCAGTGTTCACTTCGATCCCCTACAAAGACTATGTTCTATAGACTTTGCTTCTCCCTCTACGTTTGTCTTACGGCTCAGTGGCAAGGTGGCTGCAGACGCACATCAGGAGGAGGGGACGTGGGAAAGGGAAACAGGGGAAGCCCAGGCACGTGGGTGCAGGGAGGGGTGGGGAACACCGCTTCCATTTTCCTTTGTCTTTTCCTTTAAAAAAAAAAAAAAAAAAAAGGCAGGGGTGTGATTGGTCGGAAGGGTAGAGAACAAACCCCAGAACAGTATGTGAGCTCCAGAGGTGGGCGGGGGGAGCAGTCCCCCGAGAGGTGAGAGGTGAGAGGGGAAAGGTCAGGGCAGTGCCTGCAGCATCAAGTTCCTCAGGAGTTTCTGCCGGCCCAGCTCGTAGTCCTCCTCGTCCACATTCACCAGCAGCTTGATGGCTTCGTGGCCCACAGCCTGCTTGAGGGAGTCTGTGATAAAGACACCTTTGAGCGCCTCTAGTAGCGAGCCATTGATGTAGTCGCGCCAGAAGGCGTCGAGGTAGGTGAGCTCGGAGAACTTGATGTCACAGATGATGGAGCCCAGGTCCCGGGACTTGAGGATGGTGTTGGCCTGGTTGAAGCGCTCAAACTGCCGCTCCAGTGGGTCCTGCTTGTTCGAGAACACGTTGCCTTGCAGAGCGGTCTCGTGCTGGCAGTATTCGGCCCGAACCCGCAGTCTGATGTCTGTGGGGAAGACAAGACACGCACAAGCGGTTGCGGAGGGGGCGCGGCCAAGCGGGCGCGGGAGGCTGGAAGACCAGCGGAGGAGCAGAGCTGGGAGCGTCACCTGACAGCTTTCCTACCTCTCCCCCGGGACCAGTTCTTTTCCAAGCACCTCTGAAATCCTCGCCTGAACACACGAGTTTCCTTTAAACGGGCCAGGCCCAGGCCAGATCACTGCCATCCCTCACAAGGAGCACCCTGCTTCTAGGCAGTATGTTCCTAACAGGCACAAGTTCATTTATTTGTTTTCATTTTGTTTTTAATGTCTTTTTTGAATGCTTTATTTATTTTTGAGAGACAAAGAGCGTGAGCGGGGGAGGGGCAGAGAGAGAGAGACAGACAGACAGACACACACACACACACACACACACACACACACGCACCTCAAAGCAGGCTCCAAGGCTCTAAGCTGTCAGCACAGAGCCCAACGCCGGGGCTCAAACCCGTGAACCTTGAGATCATGACCTGAGCCGAAGTCCAAGGCTTAACCGACTAAGCCACCCAGGCGCCCCCAGGCACACGAGTTCACTTTAGTATTCGATCAAAACTTGGTCCATCCTGGGGCGCCTGGGTGGCGCAGTCGGTTAAGCGTCCGACTTCAGCCAGGTCACGATCTGGCGGTCCGCGAGTTCGAGCCCCGCGTCAGGCTCTGGGCTGATGGCTCAGAGCCTGGAGCCTGTTTCCGATTCTGTGTCTCCCTCTCTCTCTGCCCCTCCCCGTTCATGCTCTGTCTCTCTCTGTCCCAAAAATAAATAAAAAAAAAAAAACTTGGTCCATCCTACAATAAGGATGTTGTAACAGCATCCCTTTGATCTCGTATTAACTAGAAAGACGTGAATTGGACTCTGCCACAAAGACAGAGGAATTCTCTCCCCACAGATGAGGCCGTTCAATCCCACTAAATCATTCACCCATTCCATGCGAGCCTCGCACTAAACAGCATAAACTGCCCGGGGTCTCAGCACTTCTCTGTATTTCCCCCTCCCATCTGCTCCACCTCCAGAACCCTTAAACTTCCTCACCACATGTCTGCTTTTCCTTGGGATCTGGTGTTACTGACTTCCGGCGTTTTCGCTGGCTCCCGAGTGTGGCTCTCCCTCGAGCTGGCCGCTTGCTACACATCTGAGGGCCCGAAGTGGGGCAGCACACCACAGGATAGTGGGGAGGCACTGGCCAGAGGGGAAAAGGGGAAAAAACATAGGAGGGGAAAAGTAGAAATACAAACCGATCTCTTGGAATGAGGAAGGAATCACTTAAGACTTAGCACTAAAAGCCTACAGGACCTGAAAAGAGGACACACGATGTGGGGACAATCACAGGACCCAGGTGAAGCATTAACACCTCACCTAATTTTTATAGGGCCAGATGCTGGGGGGAGCGGGGGTGAGAGAGACCCAGTGCCCTTTCAGGCAGGCTGGCGAGGCTGGAAAAATAACGAGTTTAGGGTCTTCTTTTTTTTTTTTTTCAAGTGAGCGCTATTCCCAAAATGGGACTTGACCTCACAACCCCACGGTCAAGAGCGCACGCTCCGCTGACCGAGCCAGCCAGGAAAATTCAGAGGAGTTCCTATCTTCTTACCTGTTTTAGGGGATTGGGGAGGCCTCGGTTCTGGATCACTGAGGGCTCTGGGGGTCACGTAGCGAATCGACGTCTCCTCCAGATACTTGTCTACAAGATCGGGGCACACTATAGGAGGGGAGGGGGTCCTTCAGGAAAAGACGCCCCCCCCCCCGCCCCCGGTCCAACCCTCCCACGGGCCTCCTAACGCCTCCTAGGTAGCCCCCAGGGTCATCGCCTCCTCCCACGCGGGCTCCTGTGCTGCCGGCTCCAGGCCTCCCACGACTGGTCCCCGGGCCCTGCGGTCTGGTCCCTCGTGCACCCTCACCGGCCCGTCTCCTCTTGAGGGTGACGTAGGGCAGCAGGTCGTGGCGAGTGATGATACGCAGCAGCTGCAGCACCTGGCGGAAGTTACTCTCGTCACAGCGGCCCTGGCGCTCCAACGCCAGCAAGAAGTCACGTCCGTTTCGGATGAGGCCACGCTCGTGGTCATCGATGACATCGACAAAGAGGAAGGAAAGGACGCGCACGTCCCTGTGTGTCAGGTGGGCGCCCACGATGTCAAACATGCGGTGCAGGCTATAGAGCCCGTGCTCCTGCTCGCCGCGTTCTTCGGGCCACACCTGGCCGGCCCGCCGCTTCAGGCCCGCCATGCCGGGGGCTCAGGTGCGTGGCGCGGTCCAGAGTCCCCGCTCGGCGGCCGAGGGCCTCGCTACACTGTAGGGACGAGGAAACAGAGCCCGTGAGCCACCCGGTGGAAGAACTGGTCTTGTTCGCTCCCGAACCCCCAGTGCCTAACGCCGTGCCTGGCGCACGGCAACACTGAGGGTTTATCACGTTTTCAAAAGTGATTATTGCAAAATAAAGCCCAGAGCTCTCCACATCCAACGGCTGTTACCTTAAGTCCAGACCCTACTGGAGAAACAGGGTCGCGTTCCCTGAGAGTGTTATATGCAACTTCAGGCTGCAGACTCAGCAGGAATTGCTGTTAGAGGTTACCCCGATTCTTCCCCTGCCCCCCAAATACTGCTTTTGGTCCCTTTGTGCTCTCCCTCCTACCCCCAACCATCTCACCTCTTAAAGGTAGGCAATCCTGAGAAAAGTAGAGAATTCACTTTCTTTTTTTAATGTTTATGCTTGAGAGAGAGAGACAGAGTGTGAGCCAAGGAGGGTCAGAGAGAGAGGGAGACACAGAATCAGAAACAGGCTCCAGGCTCTGAGCTGTCAGCACAGAGCCCGACGCGGGGCTCGAACTCACAAACCGTGAGATCGTGACCAGAGCTGAAGTCAGATGCTCAACCCACTGAGCCACCCAGGCGCCCCAAGAATTCGCCCTTAACTAACATGGAAGCTGCGGGAGACAAACCTACAGACGGACAGTAGGGAAACTGAAAATCTTTAGATAAGACCTAGTTTTCATTCTGCCTGTATCATTAACAAGCCAGCTGTGTAGCTGTGTGACTTCAGGCAAGTCACCTCACTTCAAAGTCGCACTGTCCCCCATCTACAAAACATGGAAGGAAAGAAGCTACTCCTCAGACTTGTTAAGAATCCAATTAGAAACTACATGCGAAACCGCTGGGGCGATGATTGTGAAAGAGATTTCAGAGCGATAAGCACCCCTGACCTCTGCAGCCCGGAGCCACCCCCTCCCCCAACCTTATCCTCATACTTCCTGCCATCCAACCAAGTTCAAAAGCCTAACTGCACAGGAGGCTAACCAGTAATGTTCACCCAAACTCATGGATTGACATCAGCGAACATTACTGCGGTGAGCACGCTTGTGACCCTCCGCTGCCAGGTGAACTCACCAATGATGTTCACACACCACTTGGACATACGCCCCTTCTATTCCTTCCTCGTAGTTGTCACTTCCCCACCCGCTCGCAGTGACCCACAGCAGCCGACACTCGTTCTATAATTTGGCATTTGCGGGGTTTCTTTTTTAATATTCATTTATTTTGGAAGAGAGAGAGCACGAGAGAGAGAGAACGAGGAAGAGGGGCAGAGAGGGAGACAGAGAATCCCACGCAGGCTCCACGCTCAGCAAAGAGCCTGCCGCGGGGTTTAATCTCACAGTCGTGATCGTGCCCTGAGCCAAAATCGAGTCAGACGCTCACCCGACTGGGCCCCCCCAGGCGCCCCCATAATTCAGTGTTTGGTTCACCAAGTTTCAGCATCAAGCTGGGTAATGTCAATGACCTGTGACCAAGCCTGAAGTCCACAGGCTTCCACATCCACACTTGTCACACGCACGTGCTGCCCAATACTGTTCCACCAAACCACAGCTCCAATCACCTGATCCATTATATATTCCTATTGAAGCCACTTCTAAATATGTCTCCAATCACCTCTCCCGCCACTGCCCTGCTTCAGGTCCTGATGATCCCTCACTTGGACTATGGCAACAGCCTCTCGAGGGCTCCCCTGCCCACCAATCTTAACCCACCTAAGTCCATCCCTCATATCCAGCTGAATTCGCTATCTAAACCACACAACTGAGGAGCGCCTGGGTGGCTCAGTTGGTTAAGCGTCCGACTTCAGCTCAGGTCATGATCTTGCAGTCTGTGAGTTTGAGCCCTGTGTCAGGCTCATGCAGACAGCTCAGAGCCTGGAACCTGCTTTGGATTCTGTGTCTGTTTCTCTCTGCCTCTCTCCCACTCGTGCTCTGTCTCTCTCTCTCTCAAACATAAACATTGAAAAAAACATTTTTTGGGGGGCGCCTGGGTGGCTCAGTCGGTTAAGCATCTAACTTCAGCTCAGGTCATGATCTCACAGTCCGTGAGTTCGAGCCCTGCATCAGGCTCTGTGCTGACAGCTCAGAGCCTGGAGCCTGCTTCAGATTGTGTCTCCCTCTCTCTCTGCCCCTCTTCTGCTCACGCTCTGTCTCAAAAATAAATAAGAGCATTAAAAAAACCCCACATTTTTAAAAATAAAATGCACAACTGACCACATCACTTTTCTGCTTAAGACCTATCTACAGCCCCCTCCTTACCTAGAACACTCCAGACTCCTCACACCACACACCAAGCCTTCTGAGATCAGGCCCTGCCTACCTTTTCAACCTCATAACCCACTTTTGATTCTCTGCCGTTATCAGTTTGTTTATAACTCACATACAGCAGGCAGTTCACTTCTCTGTCCCTTTCTTCAGGCTACTGCCATTGCCTGAGTGCCCCTCTCCCTTCTCTGTACCCTACCCCCCTATACCACTCCTCTTTTTCACATGGCTAACTCCTACTCGTCCTTTACGAGTCAGCTCAGATACCATCTTCAAATTCATTCTCCACACCTCCATGCTGGGATATGTAATCCTCTTCTGTGCTCCTGTGGAACATCATACGTATTTCTTTTAAACCCCATTTGTGTATTTATCACCCCAGCCCATCTTAGGCAACTCGTGGAAATGGACGAAGTCACATTCACCTTTATATTCTCAGTGCCTAGCAATGCATAGAGGTTGGTACACAGTACTCACAACCTACTGAACTGAGCTCAGTCTCCAAGAGATCATCAAAAGCAGCATCAATTAAGAAACAAACCCACACAGGGGCGCCTGGGTGGCTCAGTCAGTTGAGCGTCTGACTTCGGTTCAGGTCAAGAGCTTGCAGTTCGTGAGGTCGAGCCCCACGTCGGGCCCTGTGCTGACAGCTCGGAGCCTGGAGCCTGCTTCGGATTCTGTGTGTCCTTCTCTCTCTACCTCTCCCCCACTTGCACTCTGTGTCTCTCTCTCTCTCAAAAATAAATTTAAAAATTAAAAAAAACACAAAAAAACAGATACACACAGCCTGGTTACCACGCATACACTCTAGCTAGCCGTAGCCTCCCCTACGTTGTGTGGAACTACCCATACCACGGCACCCTACTAAGCAAGAAGATTGGTGGTCCCGTTTTATACACCGAGACACTGAGGCTAAGTTACAAAAGAGAATAAGGTGCACCAGGGTGGCTCAGTCGGGTTAAGTGACCGTCCGACTCTGGATGTCAGGTCAGGTCATGATCCCACGGTTTGATCAAGCCCCGGGTCAGGCTCTGCGCTGACAGGATGGAACCTGCTTGGGATTCTCTCTGCCTCTCCCCTGCTCACAGTGTGTGTGTGCACGCTCTCTCTTGCAAGATAAATAAAGTTTAAAAGAGAGAGAGAATAAAATAAGCCACTTCCAAAGAGCCAAGTTGATGGGGTCTTAGAAAACTGCAGAGCAAGTGAATCCAATCCTCCCTTCCTCAAGAACCTAAAAGGTTCTAAAAAGGACCTAAAAGGAAGCAGAGACTCATACCCATAAGAAAAGGGGAGCTCCATCCCGCACTCACTTAGCCCCCAGACATGAGTTTGATATACGGACAAGAAATATGGTTCACAGCTACTTAGGAGAGCCCAGATGCCCCCCACCCCCCACTCGCCTGCTGAGCATGGGAACAGCTGGGAAAACAGCTACCCAACTACAGGGTAGTTTTCTCGTATCTTCCTCTCACCTGTTGTACTTACTGGGTACAAATGGGGGCGGGGTGGGGGGGGGTGCTGAAGGAAAGTAACTCCTTGCTCATAGCAGGCAACATGAGAAAACCGAGCCTCCTTAGGCGTCTCCCTGTTCCCTGTCCCACCTGTTCCTCTTGGCCAGCTGCTGATTATGAGGATCTCAGAAAAAGCAGATGGGCAGGTTTCACATTCAACCAATCCTAAGAGCAGGTTGCTAGAGAGCTCCCTAATTCAAAGTGTTCTGACTTTAAGTCCCCGGAAATGAAGAAATATGGTCCCTACATACCTCGCCCCTGGAAAATGAGGCAAAATGCAGGAAAGCATGATGGTCCTAATGATTATATATCAATGGATGCAATTCTGTAATAGACCTCAGTCCTCTGAGGGTTAACTCCCTAGATAGGAGGGAAGAAACAGCCACCTTAAGTCCTAGACCCCAGGCTGGATCATTCAAAGTGCCAGGAATTATCAGCGCTTCTAGGTCAGTGGTTCTCAACCACGGAGGACGCTGTCCCCCCCCCCCCCCCCCCCCCCCCGGACATCTGGCGATGTCTGGATACATTTCAGACTGTTATGACTGGAAGGGGTAAAGGACTGTGCCAGAGGCATGCAGTGAGTAGAGGCCACGGATGTCTCTAGACATCTTAGAATGCCCAGAAGAGCCCCCACAACAAAGAATTATCCAGCCCCAAATGTCAATAATGCTGAGGATGAGAAACCCTGTTCTCGATGGACCATGACACAAAGGGGCCAAAGAAGAGAGACAGTATGTCACCTTCCCCCCTAGATCTAGAGACGGAAGCCATTGGGTCCCTCTGACCCAAACCCATCGAACAGTATTTCAGAAGAAAAGCAAGGCCGGTCAGACACAGACTATAAACTCCTAAGTCCAACGAACCCGAAGGAGTCCCACCCACTCCAACCCTGGCTTCTCTAACACCTGCGGCTGCCATTCAGGTGAGCAGCAAGCGGTGGGCCTACACTCTCTTCTCTTCGGCCCCATCCCAGGAGGTCGAATGTGACCCAGTTCAATCTGGATCTCTATGAAGAGAAGAGAAATGCCATCCTCTGCAAGACAAACAAAAAGGATCCCGCCCTTAGGCCTCACAGCCACCTTTCAAGTCCTGAACCTAGAGTTGCAGACCCTTCCTTATTTGACTGCTGATCAGACCTCCTGCTTATTCTATGAAGCAAAACGTAGAAGAGGCTAGAGTTTCCCAAGGCCGTGTCCTTGAGAGAACTGTCAGGAGGCGGACGGGCAAGCTAATACGCAGCCCCCCCCCCCCCCCACTTAATTATCATCTGGGATGGTGAGTTCACTCAGTTAGCAATCCAGATGGGGTTCCAAGAATCGATCTAACTTCAGTGCTGAAAGAACATGCCCAACTTCCTCGTAAACCAAAATATCCTCGGCTTTCTGTGGCAGTGAAGCTTGGGAACACAGCTTAAATTATACAGAGATCCTAGAGATATCAGAGTCGTGAGGAGAACGTACCCCCCTCTAAACAGCAGAATTAAGAGACCTTCTGAGTCCCGGTATCTGAAATATTGCCAGGTAACAAGAAACAGACCGAACACTCCGCTCAACGAGAGTCCTGATCCCGCGGGCTGCTTCGAGTCCACTTGAGAACCTAACAGGGGTCCCCCCGCTACAGTTCCCCAAGAATAATTCTTTATTCCGAGGAACGGCCGCATTGCCTGGAGCTGTCGTTTTTTGCTAGTTTGTTTTCTTTAGGGAGGCCCAAGCCAGCCCAGGGCCAACAGACCGTGCCTATATACCTACAGAATTGTCTATCTGGTTTCTACTCCCAGGCAAACTCTAGTCTCATCCCAACCAGGAATGACATCCGTATTTTTTGAGGTACTTGGCTCTCTCAGAAGCCCTTAGAGGACAGTCACGTGGAGGCAACAAAAAAGAATGATCTCTTGAAAGGAAGACGCAACTCTGGTATCATCGCAACAAGGATGACATCTGTATTTTCGTAGAGCTAGAGGTATTTGACTCTCGCCGAAGCCCTGAGGGACGCAAGTCATGTGGGCGAACTAAAAGAGGGAGGTCTTGAAAGTTGGAATGAAAACAGCATGGAGAAGCCTGAAGAGTGCAGAAAGAGCTTTCCTGCTGGTGGGATAGGGAAAATGTAACCAAATATCTGGAAGTCAGAATTACACAGTATGTTTCCAAAAGGAAGATTCCGGGAACCCTGAACAACGAAAAGACAAAGGTGAGGTGCCTCAGCAGCCCTCCAAGAGTAACATTCAGAGGCACTGTACTAGAGTACTAGTTCCGTATGTTAAAAAAAAAAATGTGTTTCTCGGAGCTCACCAAGAAGACTAGATAATGACAAACCAAAGCTGGGGGCTTGCCCCCCAAACACCTGATTTCTGCTCTCTCTTTCCTCCTACCAATTTCCAGTTACCCAGAGACGCAGGGACTGCAACAGGTCTTATGCACTCAGCTGGGTAGGTGAAAACACACGTTCCCTGGCCTCGAACCCCTTACTGGGCTCAACCCCAATGCATTTCTCTTGCCATTCCCATCCCCTTCCATTGTTCAAACAAGAACAGCAACAACAACAACAACAACATAAAAAGTTCCAGACTTACCTTTGCAAGAAACTTAATTTCCCAGGTCTCTTCCTAGCACAAGGTTGGAAGCCAGCAGCAAAACAAAAACAAATGAGGGGGAAAGAGTCAATTTTCAAGCCTGATTTTGAAACATCAAAGGCCCAAAGAATTAGTCAGTCCCAGTTCCAAAAATACACAGACACACCTAAAGCCATTTCGATTAAAATGATCCACTGTGAGCTAAAGGGGAGAACTCACTCCCAACCAAGTCCCCAGGCCTCCCTAACGCTCTATGGGCCAATTCACGAAACAATACCAACTCCCAGAATTTCCAGCCCGGGTGGCTCATGACAAGAAAGGTCCCAAATGCCACAACTTGCGGGAAAACCAAACATCCTCTGATACCTTCTCACCCGACTCCTCAACGCCTTAGGAGACCCACGTATTTCGTTACATTTTTGTTACATTTTAACACTGACTTTCAACTTTAGGGAGACCTGGAGATAGGGAAATGGTTACAGCCGAAGAAGGCACTTTCTATCCCTTCGCTCATCAGACCAGAGCTAGCCTCCAAATGCTGTCTTCACCCTTTCCCTTTGCACACAGTGAAAACAAAATATCCACTGAGGCCCGGCTTCCTGATACATCTACATTTCACCAGGGAACCTTTCCTATATGTGAACGCTGACCCCTCCCTCTTAGCACTTAAACAGAAGAAAAAAAAAAAAAAAAAAAAAAAAAAAGAAAAGAAAAAGTCTGGAAACTAAAGCAATCATTTAATTATCCAGGCTGCCCAGATGCCATCCTGTTTTCTGTTCCCTTTCTCAGACTTCCAGAGCCTCCACCCTGGCATGTAGGGCTCCAAACCAGCATGGCTGTTTCCCCTTTCTTACACCGCTAATTGCTAGAAACTAGAAAAGTCCTTTACTCCTTCCACACTTCGGTGGCGGTGACACCGGCTTCCCCGTTCTCCCTTCTGTCCCTAACCGGGAAAAACAAGGGAGCAGTAAGTCAGGGAGCCTCCGGAAAGCAAATCCACTCGAACCCTCATCCGTTCTCCAAATTCCCTAATTCTCCCAATTCCCCATTTCTCCAAACCATTCCCTTCTGCCCTTCCCACCCTATGAAAAGCTAAAGGCCTGGCAATTAGAATTGGTTGCAACTGAGGCTGCTTAACTCTGCTCTCCCTCCCTTTCCACGGGGAAAGGGAAACCCCCAACCTCTATCCCCCGTGCAGCTCCACTGTCCTATCTCCCAGCCCATTCCCCTTCCTCCCAAACTTTCCTCTTCGTCTCTCACTTTCCCCATTACCTCGTCACACCGCCCCGCTCTCCATTCCCCCCAATCTCCGTGCTCTCCTTTTCCACCCAAATGCTCCCCTAGGCCCTTCCCCCTCCCACCTCCAATTTCACACTTTCAAAACCGCCCCCCCACACGTCTGAAGTCCCCTCCGCACCCTCTCCCACCCCCTCCCGAGACCGCTCTCCAGAGTCCAGTCCCTCCCACCACATGCCACCAGCCTCTTCCCCTCCGCACCCTCGGCCGCTCCCTCCCGCGCCCACCGCCCTCAATCCGGCGGGATCGCAGCCTCACTCCCACCTCGGCCGCGCCAGCACCCCCGGCCGGGCCCGGCCCGGCCCTTGTTTACGCCCCTCCCCGCGCCCAATCCCCCGCCTCGCCCCTGCTCTCTCCCACAGTTGCCACCTCCCCCGCACGCCCCCTCGGCCGCTCCCCTCCCCCACCTCGCAGCGTCCCGTCACCTCCCTCTCTCGAGGTTCTCGGGCTGGACGTCGCCTCCGCCTCCCCCTCCACTTTCCTTCCCCTAGCCCTCCGCGGCCCCGCCCGGCCCCGCCCCGTCCCGCTCGCCTCCCCCTCCCCACCCCGCCGCCCCGCCGCCTCACTCTCGGCTCAGGCTCGGCGCCGCCATGTTGGATCCATCCGCGCCGCCCTCCCGTGCCGTCGCACGCCGCCGCATCCGGGCTCCGGCCGCCGCCGCCGCCGCCGCCGCCGCGGGCGCGGGGGAGGCGGGGAGGGGGGGGCGGCCGCGTCCGGAGCAGCGCCTCCCGGAACCTGGCCGGTTAGCGGCGGCTTCGAGACCATAGTGAGGCATGAGCCGGGGTGGCCATGCTAGGTGTGGGCAGCCTGGCAGCGGCATTAACCGGGGCGTGGATAGCTTCACTTTGGGTCGAGAGACTAGAGACTGGCAGCCATCTTGCTTTGGGGCAAGCGGGCAACGCAAGTTCTTCCCGACGGCGGCTTCAGGGCCGTCACGAGGAGGGAGTGCGGGTTGCGTCCTCGAGTGTGAGGACGTTGGCGGCGCCGGAGCCGGCCGCTGTCGACTTCAAGACCCATCGAAAGACTGGGACTAGCAGCCATGACTCATAAGGGCGGAATCTAGCAAGGGTCGGACTGCCCCGCGAACTTCGGGAAAGGTTCACGATCGGGATTTGACCTTTGCCCTGAACTTCCGGTAAATCCGGACTTGCCGTAAACCTGAGTCCGGAGCCGAGAGCGCTGCTCGGATGCCCCCTCGGATGTCATTCTTTGAGCATTTGCCTTTTAAGCGCCCGCTTCCTGAAGGAAGTGTCGCCAGAGCCGAACCTTGGACTGGTGGGAATTGGGGCTGGGGGGGGGGGGGGGCCGGATTCGTTCTGGAGCTGTCAGCAGCCTGTGGGTGAAAGGAGAGGTAACAGAGGAGGCCTGTGAGAATGGGAGGGGCCGATTGCGCAAGGCCTTGTAAATTAGTTGATTTTATCCGAAGGGCCGTGATTTTATTCGAAGAGCCTTGGCCGAGAAGGGAACAATTGTGTTTGCATTTTTTAAAGATCGCTGGTTGCAGCAGGGAGAGTGGATAGGAGGGAACGAAGTTAGAGGCAAGGAGACCAGTTGGGAAGTTTTTTACCCAGGCAGCAGACGGGGGTGGTCCGCCCTAGAGAAGGGCGACTGCGGGCGGAGAAAGCTAGATCGGAGATGGGGATGAGGCCGAGGTTATTTCCCAGTGCTCTGACTTGGACAGCTGGGGGAAAGTGATGCCATCTTCTGTTTTGTTTTGGCGGAGAGAATGAGTTTTCGGTGCCTGTGGGATGCCTATCAGACAATTGACTATTCGGTAACGTGGATCGGAAGCCCGACGGCAAAGTGTGAGGCGTGCGTGCGCGCGAGCGAGCGTGTGAAGGTCGATAGTTGTTGAAGCCGGGGAAGTGGAGAAGACGGCCTGGAGAGGGATGTCTGCGTCTGAAAAATGAGATGAGGGAAGAGAACAGGAAAAGGGGGGCGTTGAGAAGGGGCAGACGAGGGGAAGAAGGAATCCAGGAGAGAAGTATCAGGGAACCTGGGCAAAGTGATAAACGTCAGCGATTAGGTAAACGTGGACTAAAATGTGACCAGTGGGTATCGCAAAATTGCCTTTAGTAATTTTGAAGCACCATGTTCCAGAGATGCGGTGGGATAGGACCCAGAGTAAGTTGAACTGAGCGACTGGAAAGGGACAGTGTAGACCGTTTTCTCACGGTGTCGTCTGTAAAAAAGAAGGGGGGGGGGGGCTGGCAGTCGAGTGTCGCCCGAGGCTGAATTCCAAAGAAAGGGAAGGAGTTTGCGCTGCCTGTGAGATGGCCACAACTACCAATGGCGATTGAATCTACAGATCTAAGAGTAGAAGTAAATTAAATGGAAATTACTACCTGGGGGGAAAAAAGCAATGCCAGAAGAGTCCACACGGCACATTTACACAGGCATTAAAAAATTGACCATGAGGCGCCTGGGTGGCGCAGTCGGTTAAGCGTCCGACTTCAGCCAGGTCACGATCTCGCGGTCCGTGAGTTCGAGCCCCGCGTCGGGCTCTGGGCTGATGGCTCAGAGCCTGGAGCCTGTTTCCGATTCTGTGTCTCCCTCTCTCTCTGCCGCTCCCCCGTTCATGCTCTGTCTCTCTCTGTCCCCCAAAAAATAAATAGACGTTGAAAAAAAAATTTAAAAAAAAAATTGACCATGAAGAGTGTGGGCCTGAGCAGGGTGGAATTTATGCTTTTTATTTGAGATCCGTCTTTACTGTTTGAATTTGTTTTCCTTTTTAAAAAATTTTTTTTCAACGTTTTTTATTTATTTTTGGGACAGAGAGAGACAGAGCATGAACGGGGGAGGGGCAGAGAGAGAGGGAGACACAGAATCCGAAACAGGCTCCAGGCTCCGAGCCATCAGCCCAGAGCCCGACGCGGGGCTCGAACTCACGGACCTCGAGATCGTGACCTGGCTGAAGTCGGACGCTTAACCGACTGCGCCACCCAGGTGCCCCTTGAATTTGTTTTCCTATGTACATATGTGGTCTTTACAGAAAACTACTTTTTTTTTTTTTAAGCTTTAGTGATATATAGGTCAGAAATTCGGAATTACGAACATTTCAGTGGCAGTTGAAGCTATAGATTTGGGTAAACTCCAGAGAACAGCAGAGGGCTAAGGAGAGCACTTTGGGGAGAATTCCAGCATTTAAGGTACAGGTAGAGGGGCACTGGATCGCTCAGTCGGTTGAGCGTCTGACTTCAGCTCAGGTCATGATCTCACGGTTCGTGGGTTCGAGCCCCACATGGGGCTCTGTGCTGCCGGCTCAGAGCCTGGAGCCTGCTTCTGATTCTGTCTGTCTGTCTGTCTGTCTCTCTCTCTGTCTTCCTTCTCTGCTTGCTCTCTCTCAAAAAATAAACATTAAAAAGAATTTTTTTTTATTTTTTATTTATTAATTTTTTTAAATTTTTTTTTCAACGTTTATTTATTTTTGGGACAGAGAGAGACAGGGCATGAACGGGGGAGGGGCAGAGAGAGAGGGAGACACAGAATCGGAAACCGGCTCCAGGCTCCGAGCCATCAGCCCAGAGCCCGACGCGGGGCTCGAACTCACAGACCGGGAGATCGTGACCTGGCTGAAGTCGGACGCTCAACCGACTGCGCCACCCAGGCGCCCCGAAATTTTTTTTTTTTAAAGTCCAAGTAGAAAAAGAGCCCTCGGAGAATCTTTGAAGAGGAACAGCCAATGAGAAAGAATAGAAATGGGGTGATAACTGTTGTAGAATCGGAGGGAAGAGAGGGAGTGTTTCAAGAGGATCACAGTTGTTAAAAGTGTCAGATGTCCTCAGAAAGGCACCTGACGGGAAGCGTGCTTTTAGTTCCAGACCTGCTTTTTCTGGAAGCTTGGCACAGAGGTCACATGCAGATCATGAACCTTCCCCCACATATGTGGAATCTGATCCCTGTGCTTTGCACCCTTGCGCATCATGGCTGCCAGCCCCATCTCAGAACCCGGTTCTGACACCACCCATGTTTCCACACTCAGCAGTGCTGCCTCTCCCGTTCCTGGCCATGGCCCTGAAGCTGCCCTCCAGAAAAAACCCGTGTTGGGGCACCTGGCTGGCTCAGTGGGTAGAGCATGCGACTCAAGAGTCTCAGGGTTGTGAGTTCAAGCCCCACATGGGGTGTCGGGGTTACTTAAAATTGGAAGTGGAGGGGCGCCTGGGTGGCGCAGTCGGTTAAGCATCGGACTTCAGCTCAGGTCACGATCTCGCGGTCTGTGAGTTCGAGCCCCGCGTCGGGCTCCGGGCTGATGGCTCGGAGCCTGGAGCCTGTTTCCGATTCTGTGTCGCCCTCTCTCTCTGCCCCTCCCCCGTCCATGCTCTGTCTCTCCCTGTCTCGAAAGTAAATAAAACGTTAAAAAAAAATTAAAAAAAAAAAAAAAAAAAAAGAAGGTTGAAAGGAATGGGGTGGGGCGCCTGGGTGGCTCAGCCAGTTGGGCGTCCGACTGCGGCTCGGGTCATGATCTCACAGTCATGTGAGTTCGAGCCCCGCGTTGGGCTCTGTCCTGACAGCTCAAGGCCTGGAGCCTGCCTTGGATTCTGTGTCTCCCTCTCTCTGCCCCTCCCCTGCTCATGCTCTGTCTCTAAAATTAAATAAATAAATAAATAAATAAAATAGAAAATAAAATAAAATAAAATAAAATAAAATGAAGAAGAGGGGCACCTGGGTGGCTCAGTCGGTTAAACATCCGACTTCGGCTCAGGTCATGATCTCCGCAGTCCGTGAATTCGAGCCCTGCGTCGGGCTCTGTGCTGACAGTTCAGAGCCTGGAGCCTGCTTCAGTCCTGTGTCTCCCTCTCTCTCTCTTTTCCTCTCCCCCTCATGCTCGCTCTCTCTCTCTCTCTCTCTCAGAAATAAAATAAGCATTATCAAAAAAAGAAGGTCAAAGGGAAGAGGTCTCCCTTAGAAAAAGCCAAAAATTTCTACCCCACTCATTTCCCCCCTTGAGCCCATGGGAACTCCTCCTTTGTAAACAGCCTCCTCTCTCACCTCATTGTCTTCATAGATTGCTCCCTCGCTTTCCCTCGAGGGAGACTCATCAGGACATAGGTAGCTGTGATGTCGGGGGGGGGGGTGCCCCCTAAGACGTAAGTCCCCCCCCCCAAAAGAAAAACAGGTCTACTACTAAAACTAACCTCACGTTCTCTTCATACCCACATCCTGAAAGTGGCTTGACACACCGGCGATGTGGACGTCATGGCAGTAATGCCTCTCCATGAGCCCACCCGTCGTCTCCAAACTTAGCGCAACCGCATTGAGAGGAGCAGAGAGGAAATGGCGTGCCGAGGACGGCCTTCTCCAATAGTGTGGTGTCCGGTGTGCCCATTGAAGCCTACGGGGGAGAAACCACAGTGCCTCTAAGCTCAGACTGGAAAACGGAAGGGAGGCGTGGGGCTCCCCTTCAACTTAGCAACTGAGCTTTACAAATCCCAGGGCCTGGCCGGCTGTCCCTAAGCTAAGTCAATCCATTGGTGGCTGCCATCTGTAGGAATGTTTTGTTTGGGGAGCCTTGGAAGTTCACTCTCTCGACATGAAGCCTTGAGATGTAATAGGTGTTGAAGAGGTCGTAACGGCCACATCAGAGCTGAGCAGATTTCCTGAGATGAACTGTAAAAACGCGAGCTAAAGCAGAGAGACCCGTGTGGAAACGGGCACTGTCACACCTGTCACCTGAAAAAGTGCTTCGAACACATTAAGGTTTTGTGTTAGCCATAGCTAAACCATTTCCCCCTTGGCTTAACCTCTCCGTCATCTCTACAGTGAAAGCAACAACTTCGTCTCTTGCCTTATGATCCCTTTCTACCCCCTCCTTGCTTCCACTAGAAATTTGGGGAAACGGGTACCTGGGTGGCTTCGTCAGTTAAGCATCCGACTCTTGGTTTCAGCTCAGGTCATGAACTCGGACAGTCCTGAGTCTGAGCCCCACTTTGGGCCCTGTGCTGACAGTGCAGAACCTTTTTGGGATTCTCTCTCTCCCTCTCTCTCTGTCCCTCCCCTGCCTGTGCTCTCTCTCAAAGTAAATAAACTTCAAAACAAAACAAAACTCTGGGGTGCCTGGGCAGCTCACTCAGTTAAGCGTCAGACTTCAGCTTAGGTCATGATCTCATGGTTCATGGGATCGAGCCCCACACTGGGCTCTGTGCAGACAGCTCAGAGCCTGGAGCCTGCTTCCGATTCTGTGTCTCCTCTCTCTGCCCCGTAATGCACATGCACTCACTGTCTCTGTCTCTCTCTCTCTCTCTCTCAAAAATGAATAAACATTTAAAAAAAAAATCCTCTTGACTCTTCCGGGACCACTCTGATTCCTGTATCCCTGCCTGGGCTTTACTCTTGAATGTTGGCCCTTCAGCGACTTGTGGACCTGACAGTTCTCTCTAGTTCTTGGGTCTGTTAACTGCAATCTGTTCATGTTCTTCTTTTTCAGCCAGACATCTTGTTAGCTCCTAGTTTCATTTGAACTTCAAACCTGACTATAAGCCCTTAGCTAGAACTCCAGTATCTCCTGGCTTCTGAATGGGACCACAATCAGTCATGAATCCTAGTGACCTGTGTAAAAATCTCCTTAATCTGTTCTCTTCGCTCGTTCCCTGCTCTGACTCACTGATAACGACTTTGGGCAAGTTCCTTCGCTTCTCTGAGCTTCTGTAAAAGGGCAAATATAACATCCACCCCATAGGTCATTGTTTTAGTGATTATATTAAGTTAATACATATGAACTGTTAGCATAGGACCTAGCCCATGGTAAGTGCGCTATCAATGTTACCCAGTATTTATGGATTAGAATTTTCAGCCGGTTTCAGAAATCCTTGGGGTTCTTTACCAGTGCTCTCTGCTGCCCCCATGTGGATGACTTTTTCTAAGCCACTGGGTATCCTACAGGCCATGACCCAAAACGGCCCTGTTAAACCAGCCTCCCCAGCTAGCTAATTAGAGAATCAATTCTTTGGTTGATTGGTTGTTCAGTCAAATAAAAATGCTTCTATATTCTAGCCCATTCTCTGTTTAAAGGAACATGTCAGGAAACCTATGTTTTCCTGAAAGCAAGATATACCATCGGGGTGCCTGGGTGGCTCAGCCGGTTGAGTGTTGCCCGACTGTCAGTTTCAGGTCATGATCTCACAGTTTTGTGGGTTCGAGCCCCGCATCAGACTCTGTGCTGACAGTGCAGAGCCTGCTTGGGATTCCCTCCCTCCCTCTCTCTCTGCCCCTCCCCACTCATGCTGTTTCTGTCTCTTTCAAAATAAACAAATAAACTTGAAAAATTAAAAAAAAAAAGATATACCGTCTATGACATTCGCCTAGTTTGTAACAAAGTAACACGGGCAAAGAATGTCATTTAGATTTACTTAACTTGGAGCGCCTGGGCTGGCTCGGTGGAGTGACTCTTGATCTCAGGGTTGTGAGTTTGAGCCCCACACTGGGTGTAGAGACTATTTGAAAATAAAATCTTTAGGGGCGCCTGAGTGGCTCAGTCAGTTAAGTATTCACCTCTTTGGTTTCGGCTCGGGTCATGATCTCACAGTTCATGAGATCAAACCCCACGTCAGGCTCTGCTTAGGAGTTTCTCTCTCCCTCTCTCCCTCTCTGCTCCTCCCGTATGTGTGTGCTCTGTTCTCTCTCTCTCAAAATAAATAAAACATTTCTAAAAATACTAAAATAAAATCTTAAAAAAAAGACACAGGTAGGTCTTCATGGAGCTCACTGTTTACATGAGCATACAGACACTAAGGAAAGGAAATAAATATTCTAAATTGAGAGAGGTGCTAGGAAGGAAAAGAACAGAAGTCTGTGACAGAAAAATGAGTGATCAGGAAAAGTCTCACTCTCTCTCTCTCTCTCTTTAAATGTTTATTTATTTATTTTGAGAGGGAGAGAGTGAGAACGAGCAGGGAGGGGCAGAGAGAAGGAGAGGGAGAGAATCCCAAGCAGGCGCCACACCATCAGCACAGAGCCCGATGCGGGGCTCAAACCCACGAACCGTGAGATTAGGACCTGAGCCAAAACCAAGAGTCTGACGCTTAACTGACTGAACCCCCCAGGTGCCCCAGGGAAAGTCTCTTTTTGAAGAGGTGACTTGGAAACTGAGACCCAAAGGCCACAAAGCAGCTAACCACCCTGGAGAGAATAGGATACTCCTAGGCTGAGGATACCTAGGCAAGAGGACCAAAGGCGAGGAAGCCTTGACATCACCTAGTGGATTGCGGTAAACAGCTGTAGGCATCTGGGGACCACAGCCGCCTTTTCTCAGTGCGCATAAATCACTTTTTTTTTCTTTTTTAGTTGACATGTAATGTACTAATGATTTCAGGAATCGAATTTAGTGATTCATCACTTAACATATAACCCCCAGTGCTCATCCCAACAAGTGTCCCCCTTAATGTTCCTCGCCCAGTTAGCCCATGCCCCCTCCAGCAACCCTCAATTTGTTCTCTGTACTTCAGAGTCTCTCACCGTTTGCCTCCCTCTCTGTTTTTATCTTCTTTTTTCTTCCCCTCCCCTATGATCATCTGTTGTATTTCTTAAATTCCACCTATGAGTGAAATCATATAATATTTGTCTTTCTCTGGCTGACTAATTTCACGTAGCACAATACACTCTAGTTCCATCCACATTGTTGCAAAGGCCAAGATTTCATTCTTTTCAATCACTGAGAAATATTCCAGTGTGTGTGTGTGTGTGTGTGTATACATATATATATATATATATATATATATATATATATACACATATACCCCACATCTTCTTTATCCATTCATCATGTCCATATCCTTGATGGACATTTGGGTCTCTCCATCCTTTCGCTATTGTTGATAGTGCTGCTTTAACATTGGGATGCATGTGCCCCTTGGAATCAGCACTCTTTGGACAAATACCTAGCAGTCCAGTCGCTGGGTCGTACGGTTGTTCTATTTTTAATTTTTGGAGGAACCTCCACACTTTTCCAGAGTGGCTGCACCAGTTTGCGTTCCCAGCAGCAGAGAGAAGTGTTCCTCGTTCTCTGCCTCCTCGCCAACATCTGTTGTTCCCAGAGTTGTTAAGGTTAGTCATTCTGACAGGCGTGAGGTGATATCTCATTGTGGTTTTGATAAGCCATTTTTGAATACACGTTCTAGAATTTTACTAAGAATCAATCATCTGTTTTTCAGTTTCCAGAATTCACCATCTAGAATGTCACCCTTTGAAAACGTGGACATTTGCGGTATTGTGAGCTCTTCAGATTATGTAAAGGGGACAAAATTTCACTTACATAATACTTCTGATTTCTAGAATACCATGTGTCCAGGGGCTGAACTCATTTAAAATGCTAAGGATCCCGTCATTTCAAATGCCAAGGATCCTAAAATACTGTTTTAGTTGATCATTAATGAATTTATAACTAACCTAAAGAATTTTCCTCACTACTCATCTTACATCATTTCTTCACGTTCCAAGCTTTAGCTATTTATATACGTTTCCATACCGTTAAAATAATAATATAATTAGCATTATTACAGAAGATATCTTATGTACCTAGATCACTCATGAGAATCAACTTTAAAATTACAGCAAATAATAGTAGAATTTAGTAGAGTGGGAGGAAAGCAACATGTAAAAATAAATATCCTTTATATATATAAACACTAAGTTAAAGATGTAATTAAAGAAAAGACTCCATAGCAACAAAACAGATAAAATGCCTAGGAATAACCTTCACAAGAATGTGCAAGATCTGTATGAATTTTAAAATGCTACCCACATAAAAGAAAACTTGAACAAACGGAAAGTAACATCATGTTCTTGGATAGAGAGAATATATAATGATGTCACTTTTCCAAAGTTGTCTATAAATTTAATATGATCTGTAAGAAAAATATTGGCAGGAGTTTTTTTTAAATTAAACAGGCTTATTTTAAGTTTACATGGAGAAATAAAAGAGGATTGAAAGGAAAATCCTGGAAAAGTAACAAAGAGAAGCTGGCCCAGCCGGATTAAAAAAATGTATTATAGGGGCTCCTGGCCAGCTCAGTCCATAGAGCATGTGACTCTTGATCTCGGGCTTGTAAGTGTGAGCCCCACACTGGACGTAGAGATTACTTTAAAATAAAAATCTAGGGGCGCCTGGGTGGCGCAGTCGGTTGAGCGTCCGGCTTCAGCCAGGTCACGATCTCGCGGTCCGTGAGTTCGAGCCCCGCGTCGGGCTCTGGGCTGATGGCTCGGAGCCTGGAGCCTGCTTCCGATTCTGTGTCTCCCTCTCTGTCTGCCCCTCCCCCGTTCATGCTCTGTCTCTCTGTCCCAAAAATAAATAAACGTTGAAAAAAAAAATTTTTTTTAAAACACAGAAATTAAAAAAAATAAATAAATAAAAATAAAAATAAAAAAAATAAAAATCTAGGGGCCCCTGGGGGGCTCAGTGGGTTAAGTGTCTGACTTCAGCTCAGGTCACGATCTCACTGTTCATGGGTTCGAGCCTCACATCAGGATCTCCGCTGTCAGCTCAGAGCCTGCTTTGGATCCTCTGTCTCCCTCTCTCTCTCTCTGCCCTTCCCCCTTTAACACTCTCTCGAAATAAATAAGTAAACATTAAAAAATAATACAATTAAAATCTTTAAAAAAAAGAAAAAAATATTATAAAGCGACAATAATTAAAGCTGTGGGTGATGTCCTGTGTGTGAGCAACTCTATGGAACAGAATAGAAACGAAAAGAGACCCAAATACATGTAGAGATTTTGTATTGATAAAGGTTTGCATTATTGAATTCATTAATTACTTTTTAAAATGTTTATTTATTTTGAGAGAGACAGAGACAGAGAGCGAGCGGGGTAGGGGCAGAGAGAGAGGGAGACAGAGAATCCCAAGCAGGCTCCGCAGCTGTCAGCACACAGCCTGATGCGGGGCTCGAGCTCATGAACCAGGACATCATGACCTGAGCCGAAATCAAGAGTTGGATGCTTCACCAACTGAGACATCCAGGCGCCCCAAGAATATGCGTTATTTAATGAGTGTTAAATAACTGAATCAACTGAATCAACTGAATGCAACTGAATCAACACCTAGGGGGAAAATGTTGGGTCCATACCGCATACCCTTCAGCCAAATCAATCCCGTATAGATGAATATCCAATCATAATTAATGTAAAATACTAGAAGCTATCTGCGCTTAAGGGCACAACAATGCTGAAGTAAAATAATGGAAAAAGGCATACCACGCAAACATAAACCGAAAAGAAAATTATGTGAAGTAGATATAGTAGACTTCAAGGCAAAAAGCATTACTAGAAATAAAGAAGGGCACTTCATATCAATAACTCCAACTTACCAGGAAGCTGTAAATTTGTATATATTTAATAACAGTCTCGGGGCGCCTGGGTGGCGCAGTGGGTTAAGCGTCCGACTTCAGCCAGGTCACGATCTCGCGGTCCGGGAGTTCGAGCCCCGCGTCGGGCTCTGGGCGGACGGCTCGGAGCCTGGAGCCTGTGTCCGATTCTGTGTCTCCCTCTCTCTCTGCCCCTCCCCCGTTCATGCTCTGTCTCTCTCTGTCCCAAAAATAAATAAACGTTGAGAAAAAAATTAAAAAAAAAAATAACAGTCTCAAATTACGTACAGCAACAGAGCTATAAGGAAAAAATGGACGAATTCATAGTCATAAGAGGAGACTGAACTCACCTCACTGTAAACAGCAAAGCTAAACTGATAGAGAGTATCTCTTTCAGAATCAGTAGACCCCCCCCCCCAAAAAAAAATCAGTAAGGTAGAAAAAAACTCAAATAATATGAGGATCAAATGGAATTCAGCAAGCACGTATAGTCCACTATACCTAACGACTGCAAATTACAAATTATTTTCAAGCACACTTGGAACATTTTATTACTATTATTTTTAATGTCTGTTTGGGAGAGAGAGAGAGAGAGAGAGAGAGCATAAGCAGGGGAGGGGCAGAGAGAGAACGGGGAACAGAGGAGCAGAAGCAGGCTCCATGCTGACAGCGGTGAGCCCGATGCCGGGCTCGAACTCACCAGCTGTGAGATCATGACCTGAGCCGAAGTCACACATGAGATCGTGATGTGAGCTGAAGTCAGACGCTCAACTGACTGAGCCACCCAGGTGCCCTGCAGTTGGAACATTTAAAACAACGACGGTATTGTGCTGTAGAACAAATTTCAATGGATTGAACGTATACACAGCATGTTTTTTGCTGTCATTGCAGGTAAGCTAGAAATCAGTAACAAGGTAACTATAAATTCTGTTTTACAAATTAGGAAATAGCTTCCGTTACGCATCCGACTTTTCATCTCAACTCAGGTGTTGATCTCACGGTTCTTGGCATTGAGCTCCATCGGGCTCTTCACTGACGGCACGGAGCCTGCTTGGGATTCTCTCTCCCTCTCTCCCTGCCCCTCCCCTGCACTCTCTGTCTGTCTCTGTCTCAAAATAAATAAATGACCAAAAATAAAATCTTGGCAAAAAACACCCAATTATAATTGGAGTTAGAGGATAATTTGAACTGAATGATAATAAAAATAGTACATGCCAAAATTTACAGGATGGGGCTGAAGCTATGCTTTACCGAGGAAATGTATACTAAATGCATATATTAGGAAACAAGAAAAGCTGACGATGGGTGAGCCTCGTGTTATCTCAAAAACCTAGAAGTAAATTAAACCCAAAGAAAGTAGAAGAAAGAAAGTGTGCGTGCAGAATGTCGGGAAGGACATATACTCAAAATAATAGAAGTTTTTAACGTTTATTTATTTTGGGGACAGAGAGAGACAGAGCATGCATGGGGGAGGGGCAGAGAGAGAGGGAGACACAGAATCAGAAACAGGCTCCAGGCTCTGAGCCATCAGCCCAGAGCCTGACGCGGGGCTCGAACTCACAGACCGCGAGATCGTGACCTGGCTGAAGTCGGACGCTTAACCGACTGTGCCACCCAGGCACCCCTAGAAGTTTTTAATCTCCTGGGGTAGGATTTTGAATTAATTTCACTTTTATATATTGTTTAAATAAGCTACAACAAACAAAGCCATTTTCACATTAGGAAAGAAAGTAGTAGAGGAAAACACAGGATAATCCTTTTGTTGTTTTTTAAGTAAGCTCTACACCCAGCGTGGGGCTTGAACTCACGACCCTGAGATCAAGACTTGCGCCCTCTGTAGACTGAGCCAGCCAGGTGCTCTGGTTTTTTGTTTTTTGTGGGGTTTTTTGCATACATATATTTTTTTAATTTAATTTTTTATTTTTTAAAATTTACATCCAAATTAGTTAGCATATAGTGCAACAATGATTTCAGGAGTAGATTCCTTAGTGCCCCTTCCCCATTTAGCCCATCCCCCCTCCCACAACCCGTCCCGTAACCCTCAGTTTGTTCTCCATATTTATGAGTCTCTTCTGTTTTGTTCCCCTCCCTGTTTTTATATTATTTTTGTTTCCCTTCCCTTATGTTCGTCTGTTGTGTCTCTTAAAGTCCTCATATGAGTGAAGTCATAGGATATTTGTCTTTCTCTGACTAATTTCGCTTCGCATAATACCCTCCAGTTCCATCCACATAGTTGCAAATGGCAAGATTTTGTTCTTTTTGACTGCCGAGTAATACTCCATTGTATACATATCCCACATCTCCTTTATCCATTCATCCATCGATGGACATTTGGGCTCTTTCCATCCTTTGGCTATTGTTGATAGTGCTACTATAAACATGGGGGTGCATGTGTCCCTTTGAAACAGCACACCCGTATCCCTTGGATAAATACCTAGTAATGCAATGGCTGGGTCGTAGGGTAGTTCTATTTGGTTTTTTGAGGAACCTCCATACTGTTTTCCAGAGTGGCTGCACCAGCTTGCATTCCCACCCTGGGTGTTGTTTTTATAAAATAATCTAGACTCTTGTAGCGACATACCAGAAGCCATATAAGCAAAAAGACTGGTACATTCCACCTCATGCCTGAACATTTTCTAAATGGTTAAAAATGCTGTTGAGAACAGCAAAGACTGACAGTAAACTGGGAAAATTATTTATAACTCATCACAAATGTCTAATTGCTTTCATACAAAAAAGGAAAGAAAGAAAACAATAAGCCTTCACATAAATCACTACGAAAAAAATGAATGGTAATTTAAAAGAGGCAAAGGCTATAAGGATTCACAGAAAACGAAAAAGGAAACACAAATGAACGCTAAGCTTATCAGAAGACATTTAGCTAACGGCGCCTGGCTGGCTCAGTTGACAGTGCATGTGACCCTTGATCTCAAGATCCTGAGTTCAAGCCCCACATTGGACACAGAGCTTACTTAAAAAAAAGAAAAAAAAATCAGCCCCACTCTTCATAAAAGAGGTAGATGGACATTAAAATTGTTCTGAGATTCCACTTCAATCACGGAAGTAGCAAAAACAGCTCTTTCGTTAACCACGACCTGTTTGGGGGTGGGGGGCGGGGGAGACCTTGTTGTTTCATTTATTGCTAACGGTACTACAAATTGCTTTAATCTTTCTGGACGGTAATTTGGCAATATTTAGCAAAACTTAAAATGCACACATCTTTGGAGGCAGCAGTTCCATATATGAGTATTTATTGCACATGTACAAAATGGTGGATAGACCAGGCTAATTAACCGCAGCACTGTTTGCAACAGCAAAAAACTGAACACAGTCTAAATATCTCTCCATGAGGGTCTGGTCGGAGAAGTTATGGCGAATCCCTACCATGGGGGGGTATTTCCTAAAGAAGAAGAGGGGGAGAGAGAAGGAAAAGAAAAATGAGATAGTTGTATATGCATTATATTAATAATAATTATATATTATGATATATTACTATATTATATATTATTATTATATTATAATATATATAATAATAATATATATGTAACTAGCTGGAGGAGAGGGCCCCTAGAGAAGGGAACTAAGCTGCCAAGGAATGAGATACGAGGGAGACTTAACGTTTGACTCTACATCCTTTTGTACCTTTTGAATTCTGAGCAGGTGCATGGATGAGCTATTCAAAAGCAAATGTTTTGAACTCCGGGTATATAAAATTTTGTGTTCTGATGTTTGTCTCATAACTATTTTCATATAGCATATCGCATAGAATTAATATAATATTAATGGTTCCTACGAGCATTCTCCCCCTTCCGTGATAATGATCTTTCCTCGCGGCTTCCTGCCTCACTGGTGCTCTCGGTCTGCCTAGAACGCCATACCTCCCCTGCTCTCTCCTCGCCTGCACGTCCAGGGGATTCATCCTAAGAGTTGGGGTTCAAAGGCCATCAGCCTTACCCTGTTCTCTCAGGCATTGTCGCTTAGACAGTACTTTGTACACCTGGGGAACAGAGACTCTTTTTGATGGTAATTGTCTGCATATTAGTTTCTCCTCCCCAGTGAAAAGAGGTCTTTTCATCTCTGTTAACCAAGTTCCTATGCGCACCTCAGGGGGGCCCACGCGCACGTCAGCCCGTTCCAGGGAAGAGGTTGGTGGTCTCGTACGTGTTCCTGCACTTCTGAAGTGCTTGGTTCAGAACCACCAGACTCTCTGTATGCAGCCTGAGCAGGATTGAATTCCAGCTCTACCATTTACTGGCTATGTAATATAGGGCTTTCTTTTCTTTTTCTCCCTTCCTTCCCTTCTTTCTTTCTTTTCTTTCTTCCTTCCTTCCTTTTTTTCAAAGTTTATTTATTTTGAAAGAGAGAGAGAGAGAGAGAAAGTGAGCGTGTGCAAGTGGGGGTAGGGGCAGAGAGAGAGAGAGAGAGAGAGAGAGGAGAGAACTCCAAGCAGGCTCTGCACTGTCAGCACAAAGCCTAACTCGGGGCTCGATTTTACAAATCGTGAGATCATGACCTGAGCTGAAATTAAGAGTAGGACTGACTGAGCCACCCAGGCGCCCCAGGGCTTTCTCTCATGGAGGCTGACTGTGCCTCACTTTCTTCCAATGTAAATGAGGACAATGAGAGTACCTGCCTTGAGGTTGTGGCCAGATGTAAGGGAGTTGATTTTGCAAAATGCTTAGGACACTGCCTAGCACATAGTGAGCACTATATAAACGTTAGTTGTTATGGTTCTCCTTACCAAGTGCTTCTAAGTGCGGACCCGATTTTTCCCACGGCATAACGGAGACAATGTTATCCCACGGCATAACGGAGACAATGTTATAATTTATGATAATTCTTTGCCAGGCAATAACAGGAAAATTTCCAAAATTGGCTGCCCATCTGCACGTATCCTCTTTAGGGTGGCTCCCTCCCTCTAATAGAGCCAGCATTCCCTTCACCATTTTGAGGTGTCTTCCAGCATATTGGAGTCTGGACCAACCCCATAAAGACCAGAGCAGGGAAAACTTTCAACTTCTTCTCTAATCCGTGGTCTATTTCTCCTTCCGTCCAGGAGCTACCTTTTCCTACAATGGCTGACAATGGGACTTCCAACTACTTTCGGGGCCTCCCTTATATACCCAACTGTACTATCCCATCAAAATAATGGTCTCACATCAGTGAATGTTCTAGACTTGAATTATCCAATCAATCCTGATCAATTCTTTTTCATAGCTGTTTAGGGTCATTTCCATGAGGACAAGGACTCTGCCTGCCTTGTACATGACTGTATTCCCAGTGCCTGGAAGTAATAGGGACTCCATAAACATTTGCTCATGAATGAGTTCTTCCTTTGAAAAAAGAAGTTCAGGCCTGCATACTCTCAGTTTTCTAGGTCCTAGCTTCTCATCACTTACCAGAATTACACAAAGCAAGAATGAGCTTAAGTCCATAATTTAAAAATAAATATTTCACAAAAGTAAATATACCCTACAGAGTTGCAACTGTGCCTACAATAGGGATGGCTCTTTGTACTTTCATACACATTATGAACTCTGCTTTTTACTAAATGGTCTAATAAGGTAATTCTCCAACACAATTAAACAAAAATAAGATTCAGATTTTAAAAGACAACTTTTTTGGTGCTTACCTTACCCACTAAGATTTTCATTCATTTTATTTATTTTTTAAATATTTATTTATTAAGAAATCTCTACACCCAACATGGGACTCAAACTTATAACCCCAAGATCAAGAGTCACATGCTCTTCTGACTTAGCCAGCCAGATGTCCCAGATTTTCATTTATTTTTAAAAATACTGATTGAACACCTACTTTGTGACAGGCACTACAGTACATTATTACATTTTAGAAATACAGCAACGAACCAGATAGACACACAGTCCCTACCTTGAACTTCCAGTCTTTTAAGACAAACAATTGACAAAGTGTGATGAGTCCTTAACATAGGGGAAGTATTCTAAGGACTAGAGGTCTGGCTGCAGTTGAGAGAGGGCAGGTCTGCATTGATCGTTTTTGTATTTTGAGATTCCAACTTAAGATTTTGTTTGTAAATTTGGCTCTGCTACTACAGAAGGTTTGAAAATTACTGCTATATATTTCATCTGAATTTCATCCTGAAAGCCTATTATGTGAATGAATGAATGAATGAATGAATGAACAAAGAGACATTGCATTTATAGTTACAACCCTATAAGCAGTACTATCCTCCTTTTAAAACATTTTTTCTTCAGGGGCACCTGGATGGCTCAGTTGGTTAAGCATCTGACTGTGGCTCAAGTCATGATCTCACAGTTGATGAGTTTGAGCCCCTTGTCGGGCTCTGCTTCAAATTCTGTGTCTCTCTCTCTGCCCCTCCCCTGCTTGTGTGTTTTCTCTCTCTCTCTCTCTCAAAAATAAATAAACACTTAATAAAACATAGCAACAGAACTGTAAAAACAACAACAACAACCAATAAGACTTTATCTTTTTTCAGTTTATTTGTTTGAGAGACTGAGAATGGGGCGGAGAGAATCCCAAGCAGGCTCCTCTCAGCAGGAGCTGGGATGCAGGGCTCAATCTCACAAATTGCAAGGTTGTGACCTGAGCTGAAATCAAGAGCTGCAGGCTTAACTGAGCCATCCAGGCGCCCCAGTACCCTCCTTTTACACGTGAGAAAATACTGTTCGCACAATTACTCTCCAAAATCTTTTTCCCCCAACTGTATTGAGGAGTAATTGACAACTACTTTTGTATATATTTAAAGTGATGATTTGATATACATGCATGTATATCTATCACAAACATATACATACACATGATGATTATAAACACATATACATTGTGGAATGATTACCAAGATCAAGATAATGAACACATGCTTCACATAGTTGACACACATAGTTAATTCTTTGTGTGTGTGTGTGCGTGTGTGCAAGGGTGTGTAGTGGGAATGCTTAAGATCTACTCTCAACAACTTTCAAATAAATATACAATACCATATCATCAACTACAGTTATCATGCTGTACATTAGATCCTTGGAATTTATTCTTTTTATTAGAAAGTTTGCATCGGGGCGCCTGGGTGGCGCAGTCGGTTAAGCGACCGACTTCAGCTCAGGTCACGATCTCGCGGTCCGGGAGTTCGAGCCCCGCGTCGGGCTCTGGGCTGATGGCTCGGAGCCTGGAGCCTGTTTCCGATTCTGTGTCTCCCTCTCTCTCTGCCCCTCCCCTGTTCATGCTCTGTGTCTCTCTGTCCCAAAAATAAATAAACGTCGAAAAAAAAATTAAAAAAAAAAGAAAGTTTGCACCATTTAACCTACATTTGCCCATCGTCCCCTCACCCCATCACCAAAGTCATATGACAATTAAATTGCAAAGCCTCATTCCTAATCTCTGTAATCTGTACCACTCCACAGTGCCTACACCCAAAAGGGAATAAATCTTTACTTCCCAGAGAAGAGAGGCTGCTAGTAAAGTATTGCAAGGCTTTGCCTTAGCTTTATCCAATATGTAATTTTTTTTTTAAAGAAAGAAATATGTGGCATGCTAATAAAAGACAAAAATCACATTATCGTCCCAATGAACACATATAAAAAAAAGCATTTGGAAAAAATCCAACATCCATTCATGATAAAAAAAACCCTCAACACCACAGTAGAAGGGAACTTTTTTAACCTGATAAAGGCCCATCTATGAAGAGCTTACAGCTAACATCATAATGAAAAAAGCCAATGTTTTTCCTCCTAAAATCACAACAAGACAGGGATGTATGCCCTCAAAACTTTTATTCAACATTGTACTGGGAGTTACAGCCATTAGAAATGAAGATATAGCATGCTTATAATTAAGATATAGCTTTGTAAATGGACGATAGAATTTGACGAATCTGATTCAAAATTACTGCCACAGGCTGATCAAAGGAGTAAACATGATATGTAAATTAAAGCCAAAATTGTGTTTGGGTTGAAAAGCCAACAGGAAGATACAAAATTCTGCAAAATACAGATACCTACTGTGTGCCATGCACCAGAATCCTTCCTGGGCGATTTAAATCCAGATCAAAAAAATGTCTAGGCTAGACTAAGGCAAGTTTTCCTGCGATCTTTAAACTGATTGGGCACTTATTAAGAATTCTCTAATTCGATTGTGTTAATTCTTCAGGACCGAGGGTGTGTATACTTTGATTCTCCATGGTTTCCAATCATTATCACGAGTTCAATATCCTTCTGTTGGATGACTGCTTTGCCCCTGCTACCTGAACCGAACTACATGGAAGCTAAGGAAGCTTATCCAAACACGTGAACAGCGCGTTTCAGGAAGACAGTGCCCCGCACGGTGCCTACACCAGCCTGAAATTCTAACAACTCTCCCAAGTTTGGGAAGGCGGCCGAGTTTTCTGAAACTCCTTCTCTGAGCATGAGCGGAAGTCACCCGTTGAGCAATCTGCGGGTTTTTTTAAATAATAGGTACCATATTAAGAAGCAATCCGTTACGTTCTCTTTTTTTCCGTTGCACCCACAAGCAAGTGACCAGGTGACAAATTTGTCTTCGTTACAAGAAAATAAAGACCGCACTCAAAGAAGTCCGAAGGCAGCCCAACAGCCCATCTTCCCACAGTAAAGATGGCGGCCCCCTGAGTGTAAACTGCAGGCAGTACCACTTCCGCGTTTCTCTGGCGCCCTCGTCCAAGATGGCGGACGAGGCTACCCGGCGTGTGGTGTCTGAGATCCCGGTGCTGAAGACTAACGCCGGACCTCGAGATCGTGAGTTGTGGGTGCAGCGACTCAAAGAGGAATATCAGTCTCTTATCCGGGTTAGTTGTGCTTCTGCGGCCGACCGCGTCGCCGAAGGGTTGCGGGTAATCGGGTGTCCTTGGGAATACGCTCCGTGTGGAAGCCGCTTCCGGTTATAAAGTTTAAGTCCCCAATTCAGAGAAACTGGACGATTGTGGGGCTGGGGGCGCTTAGGAAGGTATGGTGGGGAGGGGGCAAAGGAAACTCATTTTGGGAGCCCAGGCGGGGCCAAAGCAGCAGTTGTCTTAGGGATACGCCTCCCCGGAAGGTGACGTGTCCCTCCTGGATGGAGGGGAGGCAGTCAAAAGGTGTCCCCCTCCTGGATGGAGGGGAGGCAGTCAAAAGGGATTCCTGGGGCTCCAAGTCCCTGGCTCATCGCTCTGCTCCTTCCTTCACTCTTCCTGAGGGAGGCACAGGCTAAGGCTGAAAATTCAGGCGTTAGTTGCCAAGAGTTGAGGAGTGAAGCTCACAGTCAGGAATGAGCTATCTTCCCGGCTCATCTCCCTTCTGTGGAAAAGGAAGAAAGTTTGTCTTCCTTGCCGTGGCCTCTGTTTCAAAGGGCAGCAGCACGTTATTCGCTAAAAAACAAACAAACAAACAAACAAACAAACACCCACCACATTTATTGTAACCTAGCACCTAGGAAGGGGATCCAAAGCCGAATAGGCTGGAGCCTGCTGAGATGGATAGAAACAAACCATCACAATTCGTTAAGGGGCGGCAGAGGGGGAGGGAAAGATTGCTAGGATGTTTTGAGAGCAGAAGGTGAGATACCTAATCCAGCTTGGGTCTTGTCCGGGAGGGCTTCCTGGAAGAGGCAGTGCTTGAGCTGAGCCTGAAAGGGTAAACATAATCTGATCAACATGAGGATAAGAGAAAGATGTTGACGGGAAAAGAAACAGCATGAGCAAAAGCATAGAAGCTAGAAAGGGCACGATGCCTATGAAGAAACATAGAAATGGAAGCAGTTCAGAGTTGCTAAAGCGTCAAGTGTATGGCGGGGAATGGTAGACAAGGCTGGAGAGATCGGCTTGAGCTCTTGAAATTTCTGTTGTAGGCACTGGGATGCCTTTACAGTATTTTAGGCTGAGGGATGGCATGGTCAGATTGGGGTTAGGTCAGTCACAATGGCAGTGGAGAGGAAAATGGAATTGAAAGACATGAGATTGGAGGGAGGAAGCAAATTTAGGAGGCTGTCATTAATCCAGGCGAAAGAAAGGTGATGATCTAAGCTGGATGGGTATAGTTAGGATAGAGAGAAGAGGTAGATTTGAAGAACCTTCAAAGGGTAAAATCAGCAGGACATCGTGAAGGTCTGGGGAGAGGAGAGGAGAGGAGAGGGAAGGTCAAGGATGATTCCCAGGGTTTGGTTTGCATGACTGAGTGAATGCGGTCATCGAAATTGGTGCAGTGGAGAAATGGTCTGAAGGACCAGGGGGAAATGCTGAGTTTGAGGTGCCTGTGAAGGGAAAGTAAACGTTTCAACTTACAGGGGCACCTGGGGGGTTCAGTTGGTTAAGCTTCTGACTCAGGTCACGATCTCATGATTCATGGGATGCAGTCCGAGTCAGGCTCTGCGCTGTTGGCGAGGAGCCTGCTTGGGATTTTCTCTCTCTCTCTCTCTCTCTCTCTGCCTTTATCTCTCCTCCTCCCCCACTTGTGTGCATGCTCTCTCAAAATAAATGAGCTTTAAAAAAAAAAAAAGTTGGGTACACACTAAGAAAGTAACCACACACTTTTCTGTTGAGGGAAGAGGACTGCCCTTGGCCTCAACTCCCTCCTCAAAGACCTCACTCTCTGCTTTTAGTACGTGGAGAACAACAAGAATGCTGACAATGATTGGTTCCGACTGGAGTCCAACAAGGAAGGGACTCGGTAGGCAGACCCTCTTGGTCGTTTGGGGGAGTGGGAATCTTACATGGCTTGAGCACTTTAATGTCCCAAAGCCCACTGCCAGGCCTTCCCTGCCTCCTGTTAGCTGTCTCCCGCCCACAGTCCAGAGTGCCCCAGTTCCCATCCCATGAGTCTCCCAGGCTGATCACCTAAGCCAAGAAGATGTTATTTGAGCACGAGAAGAATGGGCAGATTGGACTGAGGTTTGGTCTTTGTTACAGGTGGTTTGGAAAATGCTGGTACATCCATGACCTGCTCAAATACGAGTTTGACATTGAGTTTGACGTAAGTCTGATGGAATGGGAAATATGGAAGTTAGTGGATGGGGAGGGATTAGGTGGCTGTTAACAAGCTAACCTTTCTTGGAGGAACCAGAGAAAACTTTCAAAATGGGAGGGAAACGCTAAGGATTGGAGCAAGCATAGAGGACAGCTACTCCTCTCCATGTCCAGCATCCCTGCGTCGGCATGCTGCTTGGGGGGTTTGTCGCACATTTCAGTTCAACCAAGAGATACGTGTGATTAGATTAGTTCCTTTCTATCCCGGTGCTTGTGTCATTAAGGCCTTATATTTCCTCCAGATTCCTATCACATACCCCACTACTGCTCCAGAAATTGCAGTCCCTGAACTGGATGGAAAAACAGCAAAGATGTACAGGTAGGACTCAAAAGGAGACGGGAAAAGGTCTAAGAGGCCTTAGGGAAGACCTCTGGGAGACAACAATTGTCCTAGCGCCTAGAATGCCTCCAGGCTCCCCTCGACCGCACCTGGGCAAAGTACTCAGCTAACCTTGGGCCGAATTCTGATCACTGGCTATCATCTTGTGCTTCCAAGAGGCTGCTATGCTTTACGGTAAACCTTGCATGTCAACACCTTCTTCCTCCTGTCCCTCTCATAGGGGTGGCAAAATATGCCTGACTGATCACTTTAAGCCTTTGTGGGCCAGGAACGTGCCCAAGTTTGGACTAGCTCATCTCATGGCTCTGGGGGTAAGTTTGGGATATTTGGCATATTAGGGGAGGGAGAGGAATCGGGCACTGAGCAATGTAAGAAAAGTAACTGAGAGTAAACAGGGAATAACAGTGTTTTCCGTGGGCACGCTCATAAAAATCTGTCTAGGAAGGAGCTTCTGATGGGACAAGAGGCACCGACTCGGTGGTAGTAATCTCACAGGGTCTCCCTTGTGTTGCAGCTGGGTCCATGGCTGGCAGTGGAAATCCCCGATCTGATTCAGAAGGGCGTGATTCAGCATAAAGAGAAAGGCAACCCATGAAGGATCAAGCCACTGAGGCAGGACAGAGGGACCTTTGACGGGCTATGTTCTGTTCCTGTTTCTGTGCCTCACTCCTACTCATCCGCCTGCTTCCCCCCCCAAGCCCCTCCACCCATAATTGTTACTAAGTAGCCGCATCAGGCATTGCTGAAAAAAATAAACAACACCATCGCCACTGAATTTCTAAGGCTACACAGGGAGGGGAAAGACGGGGGCTTTGGAAAACCAAGGCAATTCATATCCCTTCCCCAGGTGGAACAATGTGAGATCCAGGAAGGATGGGAAGCAGGCTGGAAAGTGGGTGCATAGTCTTTTTGGTCTCTGGAGATAACTCATCAATAAAAGCTGCTTCCTCTGATGACCCGTGGTTCTCTTTGGTGACTGTGAAGAGACGGTGAGCCGGCTGAGACCCAAGGCACATGTACGACGACCTCAGTGTGGAGGGAGGGGAAGATGGGGGGTGCTGTGGTGAGGAGCTGGGAAATGAAAGGAAATCTTGACTGCTCTCCCTCCTGCTGAGATCTGCTTGCAGAGAGCTGCTGGTGTCCTTTAGCGGGGTGCCTACTGCTTTGGTCTGCAAGATGCCTGAGGAATGGTTTTGCAGGACCAGCGTTCCTCGCCCTCCAGGGATCTTCCCATCCCTGTGTGGAGTGCTGGATGCTTCTCCGCCGGTCTGCGGGCCGGACCCAAGCATCGCAGCTTCCCACACTGGCACCCGGGCTCCCCGGCAAGGATCTGTCTGCAAGCCTGCGGGCCATCCTACGACCCTCGGATCTTCATCCCTATGGTCACAGGACCCCTATGGCTGCAGGGACTTGCTTTGGAGAGACGGTTTAAAAACCATTCAAAGCAGATCTGGGAACCGGCGGTCCTAAAGTTGGCTGCGTTTCCATGGTGTCGGCGGCGGAGCCAAGGGGGCGGGTTCACGCAAGCGCCGAGGAAGGAGGTGGGTGGATTCCGAGTGTGGGTGCGCAGGCGCCGTGAGAGGCGGTGAAGCCGGTGGCCGGTGGCCGGGCGGGACCAACAAAGATGGCGGCGGCCCCTGCGGCGGGAGAGATCTGGGCAACAGCTGCAGCTAAAGCTGCAGCCCGGCCCTCGGGGGGGCTGCACGGGGGTAGTAGGGGGTGGCCCTGAGCTGGGGCTTGGCCCCGGCTGGCCTCCCCCGTCGCCTCACCGGGGGACAGGTACGGGCCGGGGCGCTACGGCGTGGGGGGGGGGGGGGGCCGCGGGAAGACCGCTCCAGACCCGAAAGGACGCCCTCCACAAAGGCAGGGCGCGGGGGGCCCAGCAGGCCTGGGGGATCCGGGCTGGAGGGACAGCATCCGTGGACCGCAGGGACTACGCCGCCGGACCCCGTAGCCAATCAGCGGCCTCGGCCTTTCTGCCCTCGAGGGGGGCGGACCCGGCTGAAGCCCTGCCGTGGTGGGAGAGGTGCGGAGATGAGGGTCTTGTTCGACCTCCCTCCCCGCCACTGCCCCTGAGCCCCAACACCTCGTTGCAGCTCAGAGGTGGGGGAGGGAGTGATTCGCAAGGCACCCATTTAGTCCGCTTCAGTGCAGCCCGGAGGGCAGGCAGGGGTTTGAGGGTGGGACGCTGTCTTTGGGGCTGTTTTCCTTACATCCACACCCTCGTTTGTCCAGAGGTTCTAAGTGACCCAGGGCACCTCCCGTTGACTAGCCGGGTATGGGGGCCCTCGTCATGAGCGTTTAGATCATAAAGACCGCCGAGATCGAGACTATCCTTGGCTTTTCAGTCAAGCTGTGTTCTGCAGGAAGGGGACGAGGAATACAGAAAGAGCCAACGCGGGGGGCTGCTGTCATTCATTCACTTACTCAACGGATACTGAGTATTTACTTTGTGCCCAATACGATGCGAGGTGCTGGGGATACAGTGACTGACATGACAGACGGGGTTCCTGCCTGTGGAGTATGTAGAAGCTAGTGTGGTAACCTAGGTTCCCACCTCCCTCCACGTGCAACTACTGACCCTCTCTTCTCCTCCCAGGTCCAGCCTGTGGTGTCCACAATGCCCCAGGCCTCTGAGCACCGCCTGGGCCGGACCCGAGAGCCACCTGTTAATGTCCAGCCCCGAGTGGGATCCAAGCTACCATTTGCCCCACGGGCCCGAAGCAAGGAGCGCCGAAACCCAGCCCCTGGGCCGAACCCCATGTTAAGACCTCTGCCTCCCCGGCCGGGGCCCCCTGAGGAACGGCTCAAGAAACTGGAGCTGGGACGGGGTCGGACCTCAGGCCCTCGCCCCAGAGGACCCCTTCGGGCAGATCATGGAGTTCCCCTGCCTGGCTCACCACCCCCGACCACCGTGGCTCTGCCTCTCCCTTCCAGGACCAACCTAGCCCGTTCCAAGTCTGTGAGCAGTGGGGACTTGCGGCCTATGGGGATTGCCCTGGGAGGGCACCGTGGCGCTGGGGAGCTCGGGGCTGCGCTGAGCCGCCTGGCGCTCCGGCCTGAGCCACCGGCTTTGAGACGCAGCGCTTCTCTCCGCCGCCTCGGGGGCTTTCCCGGTCCCCCAGCCTTGCTCAGTATACGGACGGAGCCCCCTACTTCCCATGGCTCCTTTCACGTCATATCGGCCCGGCCCTCTGAGTCTTTCTACTCCGATGACAAAATGGTGAGGACTTGTCCGGCACCCGTGGCCTTCCGTGCCCGTGCTCCTCTGTGCCTCCAGCTTTCTTGCCATCAGGTGGCTTTCCTTTCCCTCTTTTCCCCGAGTTCCTTTCCCAGCCCCTCATTGCAGCAGCTGGGACTCTCCTCTCCCTTACTTAAGTACCCTCGAGCCTCGCAGACCTTTTTTTCGGGGTTGTCTGTGAGTCCCCAGCACGGCGTGCCATTTCAGTCCCCAGAGAATTAACCCAACCATTTGGAATTCTTCTCCGCATCCCCGGTCCCCGGGCCCTTACTCTCCCTTGCTTCCCCTTCTCTCCTAGGATGCTGCCTGGGCCTAATTAATCTCTGGAGCTGAAGAGAGGCGGGCTCAGAGCATCTGAGTTAGGGTGGTTGTCCATTTCCCAAGCTAAGTGAGCTAGGTTGACTGCAGTTGTATCCATCAGGAGAGGGCTCAGGAAGGGGCCCCGGGGGGCGGGAGTGGGGGAAGCCTTGGGGGAAGCCAGGTGGGCATGGGGAGCGGCTGGGCCGCCATGCCCGTGCTTGGGGAGCTGCCCCAGGAGCGGCAGCGCCGGCCAGCTGGGCAGGCGAGTAAGTGGGGAGCAGGTGGGACAGCCCTGGCCGAGTCCGTGCTGCGCTCAGCTGTGATGGGCTTACATGCTCATGGCCAGTGAGGTAGGGGAGCCCCCAGTACCCGGTGGGGGAAAGAGGGTGGAGCTTGGGGGTGCGGTGCAGGGGTGGGGAAGCGGTGGGCGGCATGCTGTTGAAAGGTCCGAGTGCTGGGCGGGATAGATGGGAAACCGCTGACTCCACTCTGACCTTCCAGGCTCATCACACGCTGCTCCTGGGCTCTGGTCACGTTGGCCTGCGAAACCTGGGGAACACGGTGAGAGCCAGCCTCCTGTCCTTCCTCCCTAACGGGAATGAGAAATGGTGCGGGGTGGGGGTGGCGGGGGGGCCCACCTGGGGGAGGTGGGGAAGGAGCGCACTGAAGCCCTTCTAGGCGTCAGGTCAGTGGTCTGCAGCAATGATGGCCGTGTCTCTCGCGCCTCCCAGTGCTTCCTGAATGCAGTGCTACAGTGTTTGAGCAGCACTCGGCCTCTTCGGGACTTCTGTCTGCGGAGGGACTTCCGGCAAGAGGTGCCTGGAGGGGGTCGAGCGCAAGAGCTCACTGAAGGTAGGGCAACACCTCTTGCTCCCCCCTTTCCGGGTCCTCTCCCCGACCTCTGGGTCCGCCTGCCAGTCGTGGCGGCCCCGACCGTTGCATCTGGCCATCTGTTTTTCCTGCTGCCTGCTTCCCTAGAGGTGGTTCTCCGCCCTCTGAGCCGCCCCTGGCCCGCCTCTTCTGGTCACTAACCTTGGTCTCCCCACGCCTGCCCCGACAGCCTTTGCGGATGTGATCGGTGCCCTGTGGCATCCTGACTCCTGTGAAGCTGTGAATCCCACCCGATTCCGAGCTGTCTTCCAGAAATACGTTCCCTCCTTCTCTGGATACAGGTGGGAGAGCCGGAGGGGAGGAGGCTCCTCTCTGGGCCGAGCAGGGGCCCTGGCGGCGTTGGTCGGGACCCTCGGATGTCCTTCATCCGAGAAGTGGGGACCAATGTGCGGGCGGGGGGTCGTGTCTGGGGACCAGGTGGGGGTCGGTGGCCCACACCCTGTTTCTGGCCGCAGCCAGCAGGATGCCCAAGAGTTCCTGAAGCTCCTCATGGAGCGGCTGCACCTCGAAATCAACCGACGCGGCCGCCGGGCTGCACCCATCTTGGCCAGTGGTGCAGCTGCCTCTCAGCCCCGCCGCGGGGGGGCTCTGCTAGAAGAACCGGAGCTGAGGTGAGGTCACTCTCCCTCCTTCACCTTCCCGTACACGCTTGGCAGCCTTCACCCCACACAGAACTGGGCTAGTCCAGATGGAGGATGTAGGGTCCAGGGAACCGCTTAGCCCGGAAGCTGGTTTGAGAAGCAGCGAAGAGGTCGGAGGAGGGAGGGAGGCCAAGGGTACGGCCGGAGGCAGAGGGCAGTGCTGGGATGGCCCTGGGTTGAGGCAGAGGGGATAATTTACCACCAGGGACCTAAAGCGTTTCAAGCCAGGTGAAGACAGCTGTTCTTTCCCCGTCCTTCCTTGTTCCCTTCTTTTCCCTCACCTTGGATTTCCCCGGAAAGCCGTCTGAGCCTTCTGAAGCGTTACTCCTTTGACCTACTCCTTTGACGCTTCTTTGAAATGTAGAGAAGGAGCTGGGGGTGGGTGGGGTGCGGGGCTGCGTGAGTCGTTTCCGTGGTGTTGGGGGGCCCCGGTGTCCCCGCCGTCTCATGGGTGCTCCTCGCTTCCCTTGACCTGTGGCAGTGATGATGACCGAGCCAACCTAATGTGGAAGCGTTACCTGGAGCGAGAAGACAGCAAGATTGTGGGTACGGAAGCGGGCAAAGCCACGTGGGCAAATCAGCGCGGGGGAGGGGTGCAGGCTTGGGAGAAAGCCCGATACCATGAAGGGGTGTGGGAGCGAGACTAGAGGGTTGAAGATGCGGACGCGGGGCGAGGGGGTTAGGAAAAGAAGGGTCAGGAAGAGGGGTGGGAAGAGAGGAGGGGCCAAGGGAGCACCTCTGGCATCCCAGAATGACTGTCTGTCCCGCCTCTTCGCTTCTGTCTAGACCTGTTTGTGGGCCAGTTGAAAAGTTGTCTCAAGTGCCAGGCCTGTGGGTATCGCTCCACGACCTTCGAGGTTTTTTGTGACCTGTCCCTGCCCATCCCCAAGGTGGGAGTCCGGAGGATTCCAGGGTTGGATGGGACATGGGTTCTGTGACCCGTCCCTGCCCACCCCCAGAGCGTGGGAGGGAACCCTGTGGGTGTCTGGAGAAGCACTGAAGAAGCCTGGCTTGATGGAGACGAGTTGGAGAAGCAAATCCAGAACATGCTGACCTCTCATTCCTGTTTCCCCCCCCCAGAAAGGATTTGCCGGGGGCAAGGTATCTCTGCGGGATTGTTTCAACCTTTTCACCAAGGAAGAAGAGCTGGAGTCAGAGAATGCTCCAGTATGTGGGGTTCCACAAGGGATACAGTAAGGGTGGGAGGCCTGGGGAGGGGGCCCATCTGAGTAAAAGGGGTCGCATGATGCTTTGATACGGGCATAATATTTGTATGTCTGGGTTTGTGTTGGGCTCTCAGATACGGCCTAGGAATCCTAGGGCGCAGGGGAGTGGCCCCGGCGCAGGGGAGTGGCCCCGGGGTGAAGGGAATAATGGGAAGTCGTGGTAAATGTGTGAGTTAAGGTGTCAGAAAAGCCGGCTGAGGGGCAGAGCACATTAACAGGACGTTATTTGACATTCGTTCAGGTGTGTGACCGATGTCGGCAGAAAACACGAAGTACCAAAAAGTTGACAGTGCAAAGATTCCCCCGAATCCTCGTGCTCCGTATCCTAATCTTCAGATTCTTATTTGTCCCATCCGGTTGGCCCCCCTCATTTTCCATGTCTGCCGACGCTGGACGTTTGGCAATCGAGTTTTCCTTAGGAAAAGCCTGCCACTCCGCCTTTTCCTGCCCTGCTCCCGGAGGGGAATGGACAGCATTCAGTCCCCTTCAAATGCCCTCTGCCCCCCGCACCCCCTCCCCCACCGCCACGCACATGCTCCTTAACCAGGGCTTAGATCTTAATCGATTCTCTGCCTCCCGAGGCTCCATCAAGAAAAGTTCAGTAGGTGTAGACTTCCCGCTGCAGCGACTGAGCCTAGGGGACTTTGCCAGTGACAAAGCCGGTAAGTCTGGAAGGGAAGGTCCTGAAGAGCTCCTCTGACGGGGAGGGAGAGCGGGCGGAGCGGGCCCAGCTCTGGCCCTGGAATGTGGTCGACTCTCACCCTACAGGAAGCCCCATCTATCAGCTGTATGCCCTTTGCAACCACTCGGGCAGCGTCCACTACGGCCACTACACGGCCCTGTGCCGGTGCCAGACTGGCTGGCACGTCTACAATGATTCTCGGTGAGACCCGCCCCCCCCCCCCCATTCCTGCCCCATCCCCACCGCCGCTCCCCTGTCCCCCATGTGAAGCCCCAGAAGGGCAGGGTGCTCTTCCTAGATGCCCCAGGTTGATCTTGCGGGGAGGAGGGAAGACCCAGGAGCGGTCACAAGCCCCGTCCCCTCTCCCCTCCTCCCAGTGTCTCCCCTGTCAGTGAAAACCAGGTGGCGTCCAGTGAGGGCTACGTGCTGTTCTACCAACTGATGCAGGAGCCACCCCGGTGCCTGTGACACCCCCTTTACGCCCTGGCACCTGTGACGCCCTTTCAACACCCTTAAGCCCCAGGCTCCCCATTTACCTCAGAGACGTCTATTTTTGTGTCTTTTTAATCGGGGAGGGGGAGGCGGTGGTTGTAGCTCCCATTATTTTTTTTATTAAGAAGTACCCTTCCACCTGGAGGCTCCCTCGTCTCCCAGCCCCATGTACAGAGCTGCCCAGGTCCCTGCCCGTGTACAGCCCCCAGACCCTCTACAACCTCACTTTTTGTGAATAAATTTATTAAGAAAAAGTGATGTCCTTCTCTGTATTTGTGCTTAGGGGGCAGATAAGAGAACCGGCGGAACGGGAGTCCCCCTGGGACTCAGTTCCTTCTCTGGACAGACGGGGGCGCTCTCGGGCGGAGGTGGGGGTGCCGGCCCCGGACACGCGGGTGCCAACGTGGGGGCAAAGAGGGAACGCACACCTGCGACTCGTGAAGCTACGGGGAAGCCAGTGCAAGCTCAGGGCGCCGTCTTCTGCCCGGAACGGGGCTGCCCCTCGAGGGCGAGGCACCCGAGGACCCCTGTTGACAAACACGGGGCGCGTTGCCGGGCGGCCCCGGCTCCCGTAGGCCCGGGCTGTTGCTAACATCAAGGAGCTGTTTACGGAGCCTCCTCCCCACGGAGCGGCCCGTGTCCCTGTCCGCTCTCCCTGCACCCAACGCTCGCCTCTCTCCCATCCCCCCCGCCTCTGGGCTGTCACCGTCGCCGGGCCTGGGGAGCCTGAGCCGGGGCCCGCTGACCGGGCTCCAGCCCTCGCCGCCGCAGCCCCGGGGGAAGGCAGGGCCCGGCCGACCGCCCTCTCCAACTGGCACCTAAGCAGTTAACCGCCGCGCGGCGCCGCAGCCTCACGCAGGGCCGGCCTCCGCGGGGCGGGGCACGGGCGGGGGGGGGGAGACACCTCCGGCTCTGTGCTCTCATTGGTGGGCGTGATCCGGGGCCTCCCAGGGCCCGCCAATCCGGAGGCGGGAGGGAGTGGACGCGGAGTCGGAGGGCCCGAAGGGGGCGGCCGGAGCGACGGCGCCCGAGCCGCGGGCCTGGGGCCCCTCAAGGCTCCACGAACCCTGCGCGGGCAGATAGCGCGGGCGGGGTCCTTATCCGCCTCCACGCCGGGCGCCGGCCGGGGAACCCGGAGACCTCTCCCTCCAGCTCTCTCGGCCCTCTCGCGGGTGGGTCCTGGGCCCTGGGCGGGGACCTCACCGGCCCCACCCCGTCCGCGGGCTCTGCGGGTTTCCCCTGGAGCAGCGGCCCGGACCGGGGGTGGAACGTGGAACCTGGGGGGCTGCCGCAGAGCAGGTGCAGCCCCGTCAGCCTGTCCGATCCCCCTCCCCCACCGCGCCCCCTACCCAGGCTACGCCCAGGTTTCCTAATGGGCCGGACCGTGGTCGTGCTGGGAGGAGGCATCAGCGGCTTGGCCGCCAGTTACCACCTGAGCCGGGCCCCCTGTCCCCCCAAGGTGAGTGCCCCGTCGCGCCAGAGGGAGGCTGCTTTAATACCCTCCTCCCGTTTCCAGCAAAAGGGAGTGCGCTGCCCTCTTCCCCTGCAGACCATTTACCCCGAGGCTATGTAGGCCGTGCCGCCCTCTTGTTCCCAGGTGGTCCTGGTGGAGGCCAGCGAGCGTCTGGGAGGCTGGATCCGCTCAGTCCGAGGGCCAGGTGGTGCTATCTTTGAACTTGGACCTCGAGGAATTCGGCCGGCGGGAGCCCTGGGGGCCCGGACCCTGCTCCTGGTGAGAAGGCTATGGAATGCCTAGGAGGGCTTGCGGAGGGCCCTTCACTAGAGGACAGGCTTGGGAGGGAGCATTGGTGGGCCAGTCCTTTCCTTAGTTTCTCCTCTTCCTGAGGATGTGTGGAGAGCAGGTTTCTGAGCTTGGCTTGGACTCAGAAGTGTTGCCTGTCCGGGGAGACCACCCAGCTGCCAAGAACAGGTTCCTGTACGTAGGTGGTGCCCTGCATGCGCTGCCCTCCGGCCTCAGGTAACGCCTGTCACCTCCTTACTGCACCCCTGCCCGCCTGGCTCTCACCCCTTCCACGACTGCATCTCCCAGTCTGTCAGCCCTCCCGGCAAGAGGAGCCAGATGCATGGAAATGACTATGCCTTCCTCAGTGCAGGGGGCTCTTCCGCCCTTCACCGCCCTTCTCCAAACCTCTGTTTTGGGCTGGGCTGAGGGAGTTGACCGCGCCCAGGGGCAAAGACCCTGATGAGACTGTGCACAGTTTTGCCCAGCGCCGCCTTGGACCCGAGGTAACGTGGCCCCAGAGGCCCCGAAACCCCTCCCCTCCTAACCAGCTGCAGAGCCCTCCACTCATACCTGCCACCTAGGGGGGGTCTTCTGTAGGGCTTAGGGATGCCCCCTTCTCTTCACATCCAGTAGTCCTCAGAACAGTCGGGAGTGGATGCCCTCCGTTGCTTCCCATTGTTTTGCTATAGCGGGACTGCTCCCCAACCGAAACTCTACCCCACCCCTGTTCCCTACCTAGCAGGGCCAGCGGGAAGTAGGCTGTGCGGCTTCTTCCTTGGCCTCTCAATCCTGGTCTCACCCTTAAGGTGGCGTCTCTAGCCATGGACAGCCTCTGCCGAGGAGTGTTTGCAGGCAACAGCCGAGAGCTCAGCGTCAGGTCCTGCTTTCCCAGTCTCTTCCAAGCCGAGCAAAGCCATCGTTCCGTTTTACTGGGGCTGCTGCTGGGAGCAGGTGAGTGGGGATTGGTTCAAGGGGTGAAGATATTAAGGACCGCCAGAGTAAGGGACTGGAGGCCAGGGTGCTGTTTTAATGATTCTTCCCTGCCTCCTCCTGTGCAGGGCAGAGCCCGCAGCCAGACTCCGCACTCATTAGCCAGGCCCGAGCCGAGCGCTGGAGCCAGTGGTCCCTCCGAGGAGGGCTGGAAACGTTGCCCCAAGCCCTTAACACCCACCTGACTAGTAGAGGAGTCCGTATTCTCAGAGGCCAGCCCGTCTGTGGGCTCAGCCTCCAGGCAGACAGGCGCTGGAAGGTAGGAGAGGCCCCTGGTGTGGAATGCGTGTCTAATTAGAGTTTCCATCTTTGCCTCTATGTTTTAACCAGGCCGGGGTGGGCCAGACTAGTTATTCGTGGGTTTCCTAGATGCTGTTTAAGTACGGGCCACCCCAGGGTCCTAGACTTTATTTGTAGACCTTCCTCCGAGATCTGCTTGATCCAACTCTAGACAGAAGTAGTGCTTGTAAGTGGCTTAGATAGGGGAAGGGCCAGCCCAGCTCCATTACACATCTCAGAGGCCACACTGGCTTGTCTGGTCTGCTTCCTGGAGTAACGGGGTGGGGGGAGGGTGGGGCGGGGGTTCTGTGCTGATCGCACAGTCTCTTCATCCTGGGTCAGCACTCAGTCTCTCCTGCCCGTTTGGTGCCTGGGAAAGTGGGGCAACATTCCCATTCTCTCTGTCCCTTAAATGTTTTCGTCCCGTCAGGTGTCACTAGGGGACAGCAGTCTGGATGCTGACCACGTTATTAGTGCTGTTCCAGCTTCAGGTAACGAGGTAGCCACCGTCCCCTTCCCCGGCGGGAGTGAGGCAAAGTTTAGCTTCCGGGACCCACGGGACCATCCTGTGCCCCCGAACTGGTCATCGCTGTGGGGGTCTAACCCCGGGGAGGGTGGGCGGAGACTGGTGGGAAGGCTTCCTGACGCGGGCCTCCGCCTGCTCTCCCCGCAGTGCTCGGCAAGCTGCTCCCTGCGGAGGCTGCGCCTCTGGCCCGGGCCCTGAGCGCCATCACTGCGGTGTCTGTGGCTGTGGTGAACCTGCAGTACCGAGGAGCCCGTCTGCCCGTGCAGGTAGCTGTGACACAGGAACGAGAGGCACGGGCTCAACCGGAACCTCTCCTTCCTGACCCGGTCTCCTCCTCGCCCCAGGGATTCGGACATTTGGTGCCATCCTCAGAAGACCCGGGCGTCCTGGGAATTGTGTATGACTCGGTTGCTTTCCCTGAGCAGGACGGAAGCCCCCCTGGCCTCCGAGTGACTGTGAGAAGCGACAGCTTTGCTTGGCGGGGGTTTCCAGAGGGCTCCTCCGTGCCCAGCGCAGGTCAGGCCAGGCTGCTCAGTGCCATATCCTCTCCCTAGGTGATGCTGGGAGGGTCCTGGTTACAGACACTGGAAGCCAAGGGAGCCGTCTTATCTCCAGAGCTGCTCCAACAACAGGCCCAGGAAGCAGCTGCCACCCAGTTAGGACTGAAAGAGCCACCCAGCCACTGCTTGGTCCATCTACACAAGGTGAGTTGAGCAAACGCTCCTCGACTCCCACCGAAGGCAGGAGGCGGTGGATTTGTCACCGTCTACCTGGGCTTGGACATCAGCAGCAAAAATTTCCCCGTATCCCCTCTTCTCTCCCCAGAACTGCATCCCCCAGTATACACTAGGCCACTGGCAAAAACTGGGTGAGTTGGGAGAGCGAGTGTGCTGAGGAGGGCAAGGAGACCAGACCCCCAGCTCTAACCGTCCTTTCATCTTTTCTTTCCAGAGGCAGCTACGCAATTCTTGGCTTCGCAGAGGCTGCCCTTGACTCTGGCCGGAGCCTCCTATGAGGGGGTTGCCGTCAACGACTGTATAGAGAGCGGACGCCAGGCAGCAGCCCGGGTCCTGGGCTCGGAACCGGACAGCTGATCCCCAACTCCCACCTCGTCCTGGCCCCGCTGGTGGCAGTTCTTGACCCACGAGAATAAAAGTTGCTGGAGCCTGGCTGGATCCGGTTGTTCTGTCACCTCCAGGCACGAGGCGGCAGGGGGGCAGGTCGCAGAGACAGGCACGAGGTGCCTGGGAGGCAGCAAGCGGGAGCAGAGGCAAGACAAAGTCCTTTATTAGAAAATATATCAAAATCCCAGCCCCCTGCGCCAGGTCCAGAAGAGGAAGCTACTCCAGCACTGGCAGAAAAGTACCCAGGGAGGGGTTTCCTTCACCAAACGTTACTTCCTCGGAACCATAAATAGAATAAATATTCACAGAGGTCCCAGGAAAAGCCGGATCACTCTTCTCTCCTGGAAGAGGAAGGGACTTGGGGTCCAGCCCTGCTCTTACCCCTGGGGCCGGGGACTCTCAGGAGTCATCACATAAAATCATGACATCAAGGATTCACAGTCATAAGCCCTGGCAGGTGACCCTAGAAAGAGGGACCCCCAGGTCTAAAGGAGCCCAGCTCCAGTCCAGCAGTGAGGAGAGGCCCTTGCCTCCAGCCCAGCACTGGAGTTCAGTTCCCCCACATCCCCTCTGAGAGCAGTGAGGAGCCGAGGGCAGGGAGAATACGACCCCTCGGATTCAGTTTCATGATTGAAGTGGGCAGGAAGGAGGAGTCAGTGTGAGCCCTGGGGGGCTGTGTGGTTGGCAGTAGGCAGAGGGCCAGGCCTGGCTGGGGGCCGGCGCTGCAGCATCTCTTGGCGGAAGGCCTGGGAGGAACCAGGTGGGTAACGGGGCCCAGAGGGAGTCCGGGGACCCCGAGGGTCAGTTCCAATGTCTGCTGTGATGTTGGTATAGAGAGGGCCCAGTTCTCGAGCCAGCAGTCGGTATGTCAGTGAGTTCATCCCATCTTGTGTCCAAGAATTCTGGGTACGGACCAGGAGGTCAAATCTGAGGGTCAGAGGTTGGAGAACTAAGGCCCAGAAAGAAACAGCCGGGGACTTAGGGACCTCTAGGCGTTTCCTGGCTGGGATGCAGAACCCTGAGGGCCCAGTCACCGTTCGCGGGCGGTCCTCCCTACCTGTGGGGGTTTTCCTCATTTCCCTTGTCTCCTCGGTGCTTCACCATCTTATAGTGCCCCACGGATGTCGGGGGGCGCGAGATCTTCATCCCAGCCAGACGTACCCTATGGGAAAAGTGAGGGCACCGTGGAGGATCCGGAGTGGAGGAAAGCTCCTGACAGGCCAACAGGAGCTACGTCCGGCCAGCAAGGAAGCGATTACGTGTTTCTGTACACAGAGAGCCACTCTCACCGGTTAGGCAAAAAAGTGCCACGTACTGGAAGGAGAGAGAAAGTCAAAGAGAGAGAAGGAAGTGGCACAAGAGAACGTAGAAGCTGGATGTAACCAAAGCCTGGGGCTGGTGTCAGTGCATCCAAACCCTGGGGCCTCGTTCAACAACGGGCAGAGGCGGGTTCGCACGTCCCACCTTTTGCTCTCTACGTGGCTAACGGGAAGCGGCCTGGCAGTCCAGGAAGGGCAGGGAGAGGAGCCATCTGATGAAAAGGACAGGGCAAGACCGAGAGTCGCGGACCCAAGCTCAGCAACTCTTATCTAGAACGGCGGCCGAGCTGCCTCGACTCCCTCACCCCGACCCCTCCACCTGTCCCCGTCATTAGGAAAAGAACGGAACCAAATAATCAGGACCTGGAGAGAAACAAACCCCATCTGGGACACACAGAAGCAAGACCTGAAGATGGCCTGGGAAGGTACTGAAAGCACACGTACGTTTAGAAACCGCTGGGTCCTTCACACACATACAGAGGACAAGAATTCAGAGAGCTCGTCCCGGAGGGGCCAAGGGGGGAGGGGACGCAACGGGTCTAGCACAGCAAGCCCAAATCCTCACGCCACAGATAGGAAACTGGGTCAGCTGAGGCTGAAGGTCAAAACATTTCACAGGCTAAAAATGAGCTGGCACTGTGCCAGTGACACGGACTCCAACCAACAAAGTGGTTCTGGGCTCTATGGAGCAGAGCCCCTCCTCCCCTGCCCCACCGGAAGTGGTCTGGATGCAAGCCTGGCGGCAGGCAGGACTCAAGTGTCGCTAGGCCCTCTTCTGACTCTGGAAGGAATCCCGTGATACTGTAGCCTCTTGATCTCATCGTCTCTCCCAGAAACCTAACTCATCAGGATCTAGGAGACCGGGGGACGACAGAATGGAGACCGGCAAGCAAAGCCTGACCCGGGTGGACTGAAAAAGCTAAGGGAGAAGAATGGGCACGGTGTGGGTCCGGCTCGCTAGAGTCAGGCGTGCTCTCGGAGGACAGGCCCCCAGGCTGAGGCGGGGGTAGGGAGTGGTGGCAGGAAGTCTGACCTGGTAGCAATGTCGTCATCCTCACCGCCCCAGCCCCAGTATTCATTGGGGAAGCCATTCATCTTCAGGTACTGGTCAGGAGTGAGCGCCGAGACTCCTCCAAAGTACTGGGGGTACGGGAGGCTAGGGAGAGAAAGGCGCCTGGATTCCACAAGTCTTTTGGGGAGACATCCCCACCCACATCCCCTTGGCTCTCCTCCCAGTGGACGGTGGGGTTCCCTACTTCCCCGCGCCCTCTCGTGCCCTCTATACCTGTATCCGAACTTGTTCATGGCGACAGCGACGTGCCGGGGTCCCCGGGGGTCACACACATACAGATTGTGGTCGTTCTCGGGCAGCAGGTCCACGTCGTGCAGGAACAGGCAGTCCCATTCCTCGTCACGCAGGGCCTCCCGCACCCCAACGTTCAGCAGCTTGGCCCTGTTAAAGGTCCCATTGCCAGCCTGGAAGGGGATGGAGGAGAAGCAGACCGTGTCTGTGGGCAGCATGGAGAAGAGGGGCCCAAGTACAAAAATGAAAGGAGGGAGATCAAAGGCGGGTGAAGGGAGGGTGGCGAGCAGAATGGAGAGAAAGACAAACGTTCATTTTTCATTCAGCAAATACTTGTTGAGCATCGGCATGTGTCTGATACTTACGTGCCGCTGTCTAGCATTTTCATCCTGACAACCGATAGCCACGGAAAACAGGTGTCTATTAGTTTTCACTCTTTGCCTCATTTTAGGGGGTTAAGAAACTTGTTCAAGGTCACGTGTGGGACAAATGGCAGAACTAACTTTAGTCCAGGTCTGGCCGGTGCCAAACTTGCACCACTGCAAGTTCAACGAAGGAAGAGATCACGGAAGACCGTGGGAACAACACCCTAAACAGAACCGGGGGAGTTACGGGGCGGACAAGCTGGCCGAGCAGTGCTGCGTCTTTCCCTACCTTCAACGGTCTGACCCCCTCAGAACTGTTCCAGGGACCTACTACGTGGGAGTGGGGGGGCAGGGACCCGAGGCTCCGTCACAGAGAGAGCCGGGCGGGGCCCGGGTACCTGGTGGATGACGTAGATGCCGTAGGCGAGCTGCTGGCGCTGCAGGAAGGGGTGCAGGTGGTAGAGAAGCAGGCGCAGGTGGTGCTCCCGGGCACGGTGGGGCACAATGATGGCGGTTCGGGAGCGGGGCTCACACCCTGCGGGGCGGTACCGACCCCCCGGCTCCACCCGGGGATTCCTCTCCACAATCTCCGCCAGGGACGGCACTGGGCTAAAGGACACGGACACAGGACCCACTGCAGGGAGAGAACGGCAAGGTCAGGGATTCGAGGGGCGATGAGAAAAGGACCCCCAGGCCTGGGAGCGCCTCTGGCCCTGGCAGTCTGGTGCCGGGGCTCAGCTTTCCCGAGGGCTCATTAGAAACCTCACAAGCCTCGCGTATGCCGTCACTGGGACAGCTTTACAAAGTCTGGAAGGTACAGGCTCTCCACCCGGCCTGCCTCTTTTCACGCTCCCTCTCTCCTGCCTCGCTAGGCTGGAGGCTACCGTTAGAAGATGGAGAACACAGAATTCAGAACGGGCTCCACGTCAACCTCAGCCCACCTGTCAGGTACTTTAACATCATCCAAGCCCCACTCCTGCCGCCCTAGCCCTGTCCCCACACCTTGGCCTTCCCTTTACTTCCTCCTCCTTTCTGCACTCACCTAAGAGAGGAGATCGTTCTGGACAGTAGGGCAGACCTTGAGGAGCTGGAGGACCCCCTGGGGCGACAGGGGCCCCAGGTAGGTGACTGAGGTTACTGTAGACATCATGGGGATGAGAATAGTCAAATGTCGGCCCCTGCTCTCGGCCAAATAGGGCACTGAGGCTTCGGAAGCCCCCCAGGGACAGGTACATCATGACAGCCAGCTGGGAGCCCACAAGCAGGGCCAGTGTGCAGGGCCGCTCCAGCAGCCTCCGCAACATCCTGGGGTGAGGTCTGAGGAGGGAGAGAGGAGAGTGCTGGGGGGCAGGCAGGCAACGAGCAAGCCAGCAGAGAGATCCTCAGTTAAGAATGAAGGCGGCGCGGCGAGTTAAGAGGAAGAAGAAACAAAGAACAAAGTCGCAGAAGGGAGCACACAGGTGAACGGTCAGGCACGAAAAAGAAACAGAATGTAACCGCCAGCAGCCCTACCACCTGCCATTTCCAGCCCAAGTTTCACTCTCCTCCACCTCCTCCCCAAACCACTCAGCCAACTACTCTCGGTCCCCACCCCCAAGAATGCTTACATCATTCAGGTCCCATGTCCCTTTCAAAGGAGTCCCTGGAGAACCTCCCTTCCAATTTTAGAGGGGGACAGACTCACCTAGGTTCAAGCGGTCTTCTTCGGGATCATGGGAGCTTCGGGGGGTCCCGGCGGGGCAGAGATGTGAGGCATTATCTAAAATTGGAAATGTCACAGAGGACAGAGAAGGGCTCCATCCAACACTCCAACAGCGATCCTGGGGCCAGCTGTAACACAAGTGGTCAAGGATAACCACCCACCCAGAGGGGCAGAGCTCAACATCAGGGTGAAACTGGGAAGCGAGGGAAAGCGGTTGGAAAGACAAGGGGAGGAGCCAGAGATCGTAGGTCCCTGGCCTCTGCCCCGGCTGCCCTAGAGTGTCGGGTTCACGCTTACTTAACCATACCCCACCCCAACAGGACCAACCTGTTTGGGGAGTAGGGACAAGGCAGCTAATGGAGCCATTATTTTCGCCAAGGGGTGAGGCAGTCACGACAGGATTGTGGAGTGGCCTCAGGAGGACCAAGGGCGGAGTAGGAAACAGGCTCCTTTCCGTTCTTCACGTGCCTGGGAGCTAGCTCCGCAGGTGCAGGCAGCGTGACCACCTGGGAGCTGCAAGCAAACAGCCCCGGAGCGCGGCGGGGAGGAGGGTGGGGGTGGCCTCCTCTACCTTTTCTACCCCATCCCCGTCCTAGCGGGGGTGGGGAGGAGGGTTACGGCTAAAAGTGAGGCAGGGAGAGGGAGGGCTGGGCAGAACCTGTCGGGGATACCTGGCCCGGCTCACCGAAGGGGCGTGGCCAGCGCGCTGCAGAGGGTCACAGACCGGTTCTTTCCGCGCACCCCCATCCCACCCCAACCTCCTCTTGCATTTGCAACGTGAGCCCACCGGCCTCTGTCCGAACGTCCACCTGGGACGCCCCCCCACCCCGCTCAAGCTGGTCTCCAGCCTTTGCCCAAAACTTCTCAACGCGCCAGTCGCCCGAACCTTTCTCCCGGGCCTCTCGCCCCATCACCCCCAGCCCACATACCTGCTCTCCAGCTTCCCGTCGTCACCGCCACCCGGACTGCCTGGCAGGCATCGCCGCCGCCATCTTGGAAGCGGGCGCCGCGGGGCGGGGCCTGGCGTCACGGGGCGGGGCCTGGCGTCACGGGGCGGGGCCTGGCGGGCGGGGCGCCCCAGACAGAGGGGGACAGAGGCCGACAGAGGCCGACAGAGGCCCGAGCGCAGGCGGGCGGGGCTGGGGCGCTCCGAGAGCCGGCGGGGGGCTCTCCTTCCTGGACGCGCTCCGGCCCGGATGCCATTTCCCACCCCTGAGACTGGGAAGACATCAGCTCCCACCAGGGCTCTCTTGCCGGGCCGAGCCTGACCCAGAGGCCAGTGCGACAGTTTCTGGCGCGCCCCAAGACCTGTCACGGCGGGCCAGCCCCTTCCCGGCGTGTCCGTGGTGCCCCTGCCACTTAGTGCCACTTAGTCTCACAATTGTTTCTTGCTCAGGGTATCTCGTTGCGACTGCTCAGGCGCATTTTTGTATCCCCAGGGTGTCGCGCGACCTTGAAATAGAAACGGTTAGTTAATAAAACAAGGAAACATTGAGTGAAGAGGGAAGCGCCAGCTTCAGTGTAAAACTGCGTTTTCCCAGATATTAGAATAAAATGGACGCTCCATTAGTACCCAATATGTTTATCTTGCGGCTTCCACTACCCTCTTAGCATGTTATGTTCCTAAGAAGCTGCTGTTCAGAGCCAGGAAACTGGGAATAAGTCACGATGTCTGCCTCAAAAAGTTCATGAGCGTGTATGGGAGGAAGGGAAGGATATAAACAAAATAGCGTGATAAACACGATTGCCCAGAAATTGCAACCCATTCTCACGTAGAGACTCGGGAAACACTTCCCAGAAGTGACGATCCTGCTGCTGCCTTACGAGATTCTGTTTCCATGGGAACTATTTTACAACTCTGTAGGTAACTGATCCGACATGCAAATTTTGCCCCAATATCAGGTGCAATTAACCCCCTATTCCCCACATCACACAAAACAAACAAACAAGCAGTTTTCGCCTCCATTTTTCATGTTCAATTCTGTACTCTTGATCTGTAAATGTCTGTTCTTCAGATTTTCTTTTAAACTAGCTGTACCATCTGCCAGTTCCCTCCGTGAGTTAAATAACATCTTTCACACGTGTTCATTTTTATTTAGATATTGACAAAGACTCTCCTCGACCAAACTTCAGACGGGCGCCTCTGAGGTTTCTTTTCAAATAGGCCTCATCCTTGGACCACCAGCCACTTTCAGCAAGAACCCTGCTAAGTCAGTTTAGCCAGGATCTCCTTATCCTTGATGTAATTTTCCATCCACTGACCCTCTCCTACTTCTCATTGGCTCTAAATAGCCCCTTGTCCTTATTGTACCCAGAGTGGAGCCCAACCTCTCTGACTGGGATAGTCTTTACGCTTATCACAATGGTCCCGAAAAAAGTCTTCCTTACCATTTGAACAACTGTCGTCAGAATAATTGTTTCTTTAGCAGCATGACCGGCAGCATTTTACCTTTTTCTGAAAACTGTATTTTAAAAATTTTTTTTAAGTTTATTTATTTATCTTGAGAGAGATCACACGACCTGAGCTGAAACCAAGAGTCACATGCTCAACCGACTGAGCCACCCAGGCGCCCCAAGACTCCCCGATTTCTCATGTGGACCGCTGGGTGGATGGTGGCATCATTCAGTAAGAAACAAAACTTAGAAGAGGCACGTTGGGGCGAAACAGTAGAGATGACCAGTTAAACTTTGGACTTCATGAACTGGAGATGCCTGGGGAGGTTCAAAATGAGACAATGGTGGGTTTCAGCAGAATCACCGGCTTTTGATCATACACGCCCTGGCTGTGTGATGTTGAACAATACACTTTCTAGGTTTCATCTATAAAATGAACCCCATCTTAAGGGGTTTTGTGATACTGTGAACTAGGGAACAATACCAGCAGAAGTAGATATTCAGTCTATCTGAATTTTGAGCACACAGTAGGAACAGAATAAAAGCCCTGATTGTTTAAGGAGTTCACGGTGTAGTGGAAAAGACAGACTCCTAGAGAAAGTGGAAATGTGGTTCACTCACAGGACCCTTCCCCTGAGCCTCTCTACTCCTCCATGGTGTTCAGTTTTTGAAAAACTGAACTTCATCGTCTATCCCACATCTCCACCTGCCGTCTGCTGCACTTCCCCTGCATTAATTCGCAAGCTTCATTTTCAAGACCTTGCACCTCTATTCCATTTCACCCTGGCCACACTCCAGACTTGATCATCACCTAGAAATGCTACGTCGCTGAAAACGTAAATTCTAATATTGCTGGTTTCTACCACAGTATCCTGTCTTTCTGTGCTGAATAAATTCTGGGAGCTCAGTTGGTAAAGGATCGGACTCGTGCTTTCGCCTCAGGTCATGGTCTCGAGGTTTTGTGAGTTTGAGCCCGGGGGGCTCCATGCTAACAGCGTGGAGCCTGCTTGGAATTGTGTCTCCTCTCTGCCCCTCCCCCACTCGCAAAGTCTCTGTCTCTTTCAAAATAAATAAATAAACTTAAAAGATAATAATAATACAGACTTCAAGCTGTATTTCAAAGCTGTAATCATCAAGACAGTATGGTATTGGCACCAAAACAGACACTCAGATCAATGGAACAGAATAGAGAACCCAGAAATGGACCCACAAACATATGGCCAACTAATCTTTGACAAAGCAAGAAAGAATATCCAATGGAATAAAGACAGACTCTTCAGCAAGTGGTGCTGGGAAAACTGGACAGCAACATGCAGAAGAATGAACCTGGACCACTTTCTTACACCACACACAAAAATAAACTCAAAGTGGATGAAAGACCTCAATGTAAGACAGGAAGCCATCAAAATCCTCGAGGAGAAAGCAGGCAAAAACCTCTTTGACCTTGGCCGCAGCAACTTCTGACTCAACAGGTCTCCAGAGGCAAGGGAAACAAAAGCAAAAATGAACTATTGGGACCTCATCAAAATAAAAAGCTTCTGCACAGCGAAGAATTCAGCAAATCTAAAAGGCAACTGACAGAATGGGAGAAGATATTTGTAAAGAACATATCAGATAAAGGGTTTGTATCCAACAACTATAAAGAACTTAACAAACTCAACACCCGAAGAACAAATAATCCAGTGAAGAAATGGGCAAAAGACGTGAATAGACACTTCTCCAAAGAAGACATCCAGATGGTCAACCCACACATGAAAAAATGCTCAACATCACTCATCACCAGGGAAATACAAATCAAAACCACAATGAGATACCACCACACCTGTCAGAATGGCTAAAATTAACAACTCAGGCAAGGACAGATGCTGGGGAGGATGAGGAGAAAGAGGAACTCTTTTGCACTGCTGGTGGGAATGCAAATTGGTGCAGCCACTCTGGAAAACAGTATGGAGGTTCTTCAAAAAACTAAAAATAGAACTACCCTACCACCCAGCCATTGCACTACTAGGTATTTATCCAAGGGATACAGGTATGCTGTTTCGAAGGGGCACATGCGCCCCAATGTTTATAGCAGCACTATCGACAATAGCCAAAGTATGGAAAGAGCCCAAATGCATCGACAGATGAGTGAATAAAGAAGATGCGGTATGTATATACAATGGAGTATTACTCGGCAATCAAAAAGAACGAAATCTTGCCATTTGCAACGACGTGGATGGAACTGGAGGGTATTATACTAAGCGAAATTGGTCAGTCAGAGAAAGACAAATATCATGTGGCTTCACTCATGTGAGGAATTTAAGATACAAAACAGATGAACATAGGGGAAGGGAAGCAAAAATAATATAGAAACAGGGAGGGGGACAAAACAGAAGAGACTCTTAAATATGGCGAACAAACGGAGGGTTACTGGAGGGGTTGTAGGAGTGGGGGATGGGCTAAACGGGTAAGGGGCACTAAGGAATCTACTCCTGAAATCATTGTTGCACTAGATGCTAACTACCTGGGATGTAAATTAAAAAAAGAAAAAAATAACAATAATAAAAATTTTAAAATCCTAGGGCCCCTAGCGGTCCAGTCATGACACACAACGCAATAGAAGAAATCTGGTCTCGTTTTCAAAATGAATTTAAAGGCATATAAATCTCTATTTAGTTTCTCAAGGAAACATCAGAGGCATTGGGAGGAGACGGCACGGACCAGGAGCACATTCTATGGAACAGCCCAATGTCTTTAAAATCTTCGCTCTCCCATTCAACGTTGTCCACTGAGATGTAGCTTCTAACCCCAACCACCCCTTCCAACCCTACTGGGCCACTTACAATATTATCCTTTAAAGCTGTTTTACTTCTCTTTGGTTTTGGATAACAGAGAAGAACCCTTGAGCTGCCCTCCGGAGCAGAAATTCTTTCTTCTTCCACCACCCGCTTACTCTCCTTGGGGGCCCTACAGTCTCACAGCCTTCTAGAAGGGGAGGCAGACACCTCCTCCAGGAACACTTGTGGCCCCATCTTCTATGCTAGGTGTCCCTCATCTCATGGCATCTGTCACGGGGGTCTGGCATTTTGGTCTTACTTGACTGTCTCAGCCACCAGACTGTGAACTCCAAGGACGGGGACCATGGCTTCCTTTTATCATCCCCTAAACGTAACCAAGAACTTGTAGCACAAATTCTCCAAAATAGCCCGTCTTATATCTGACCTAGACGGTTCCTCGGCATACTTATTTTCTCATGCTAATACAGGAGTGGAAAGAGGGGGCAGGCAAAGGAAGAGATCTGAGGGGAAGAGAATCAGCATGTACTGACACTTACCAGAAGCCAGACACAGGGCCCAACACGTACACCATTATAGTCTTCTTTTTTTTTTTTTTAATGTTTATTTATTTTTGAGAGACAGAGAGAGAGAGAGAGAGAGCAGTGGAGGGGCAGAGAGGGAGACAGGGAGAGGGAGCATCCCAAGCAGGGCTGGAACTCACAAACCGTGAGATCATGACCTGAGCTGAAATTAAGAATCAAACGCCTCACGACCGAGCCACCCAGGCGCCCCTGCCATTATATTCTTAAGTTCTGACAACCTCTCCATAAGGCAGGTAGTAGTAATACCCAGTTTACACCTTAAGAAACCGAGGGTCGCCGAGATCAAGGAATTTCAGATCACATCATCACGTGTGAGTAGCAAAGCTTAGATTCAGTCTGGCTCCAAAACTCGGGGTCCTTTCCGGATGCCGTGAGAGCGTGATTCTGACTCCCGTTCATAACCCGACGGCTTAGTTACTGAACAAACGGAGAACCAGTCAGTTCCCCGTAGGAAGTGATATTTCAATTAATATGTTTTCCTCTGACCCGCTTTCAGGCCAAAATTCTCATATTTGCAGCTTCTCGATGCTTGTATGCCTCTACGTTATCGGGAGGATGTGCTGATACGTCTCTGTAAAGCTGGACAGGCCAACCTCAGGGTACGTCCCTGGGTTTGTAGGGCCGGGTGCTGGTTTCCCAAAGACCGTGAGGGATGTCTTAAACATGCTTCCTCTCCTCCCTTTCCTTCCGAAGGCTACTTAAGTCCTCTGGGCCTGTCCCTACACAAGGTCCTTTCTGGGAAATTGTTCAGTAATTCCTCTCTGCCACCACCCCCCCCCCCACCCTCCCGCACCCCTCGGGCTTCCTCTGAGCATTTTTAGAACTGGTGGTTTCCCTCAGCTGTCAGCTGGTTGAGTCTTGCTGCAAATGATTTTGGCTTACCCCTCTAGCAACAGTCAATGGGGAAAGTATTCAATTGGTTCAGAAGCATCCTCTTAGCCAATAAAATGTTAATACATCGAATTCCACTTTCTTCCCCCTCCTTCCCCCCCAAGCCCTGACCAATGAGCTGCTGGGTTTTGTCACTGTCAGTCTGGTAGTTTAGAAGGCCAAATACTGTAATACTATGTGAAGATTAAAGAAGAGGGGCTGGGGCTGGGGTAAACGTGTACATCAGAGCATCCCAGAAACCTGGCTTTCTCACCCCCCACCACGAAAATCGTGGCTGGACAAATGCCCGGATTTCCTCTGCTCTAACCGCAGAGGTGGAGGATCTGAGGGGCAGAAAGAGCTTTAAGAAATTGGCTCGGCTCACAGTTATTGTTCAAGCCCCCAGCCCCACCCCAAACACACAGGCACAGCACTTACCACCCCATAAAATGGTTGTCCAGGGGAACCTGGGTGGTTCAGTCGGCTAAGCGTCCCACTTCGGCTCGGGTCATGATCTCACGGTCCGTGAGTTCGAGCCCCGCGTCGGGCTCTGTGCTGACGTCTCAGAGCCTGGAGCCTGCTTCCGATTCTGTGTCTCCCTCTCTCTCTGACCCTCCCCCGTTCGTGCTCTGTCTCTCGCTGCCTCAAAAATAAATACGCGTTAAAAAAAAAATGGTTGTCCAAACTCTGCTTGAACTTCTCCAGGGACAGGGAGCTCGCTGCCCTCGTCCTCCCACGGTCACAGACTCCCTTGCATCAGCTCACTGTTGTTCTCGCTTTTTCCCTCTAAGACCAGATACTGGAGCTCGGTGTGCATAACATAACTTCCTGATATTCCTGTTTCTCCTCCCGATTGCTCGCCCACAATGTAGCACAGGCCCAGGAAGGCAATAAGTAGGCAGACTGGAGAGACGAGAGCCCATCTGGCTCTTCCAAGAAGGTATGAATTCCCGCCATCCCTGGCAAGAACTCGCTGGACCCCCGAGGGGGGCATCAGGCCAGTCTATAGCCGAGGTAGGGGAAGGGTGGGCTGGAGAAGAGCGTTCCAGAAAGGGGTCGGGCCTCGCCCGGGATTGAGGGCCGTGATGCCCACTACTCGTCTTTGAGAGGCTAGCTCTCTGTGTCCTCCGCTTTTGCGCCCACCCAATCACAGACATAGTCCCTAAGCTCATTCCCTCTCTGGGAAAAATTGCGTAAGTTGAAACCAAAATGTTTTGTAATGTTTTATTTATGTTTGAGAAACAGAGAACAAGCAGGGGAGGGGCGGAGAGAGATTGGGGGGAGGCGGGCAGAGGATCCAAAGCAGGCACCACCGTCTGTGCTGACAGCAGCAAGCCCACTTCGGGGCTCAAACTCCCGAACTGCAAGATCACGCCCTCTGAGCCGGGAGTCAGACGCTCAACTGACTGGGCCACCCATGCACCCCTGAGAAAAGTTTCCTCTTTATGCCAGGCAGAGCCCGACGCGGTGAGGGAAGAGCCTCCTGTTAAGAGGCTGCATGTGAAGGTGACTTTCAAAGTGTGAACTATGGCGAGCAGGACGGAAAGGCGAGAAGGCCGTCAGGGTGGCCCTCTGCTCAGCCCAGCCTGAGACTCACCCTCCTTACCCCTCACAGCCCACTGAGTCTGGGCTCAGGCTCTATGGCTTATCTGGCCCTTATGATGCAGAGCTTTGCAACGTCCTGTTGTTTCCGATGGGTGAGCCCCGTCAGTCACACTGTGTGTGTGTGTGTGTGTGTGTACCTCGCACGGACTTCGCACAGGGCTCTGCCTATCATTCCGATGCACCTGCCACCCCTTTTCCAACCGTGCGTCCTCGACGCACACAGGGTTGTCCCGGTTCTTTCTTAAGCAAGGGCACCTGCTCAGAAGGAAAAGTACAACTGTGTCTGGTGACCTCCTGCCCCTCGAGTCTGTGTTCCCTGCGTCGACCTCCAGGGAACACCTGGCTGTCCGCCCCCCCCCCCCCAGACCCGCCTCCCCGCCATTCTCCTTGCCCGCTGGACTTCCCAAACCATGCCCTGCCCTCTGTTAAATGCTGTTCTACCCTCACCCCTTCAGAGACGTCTGCTGTGTTTGCCCCGGTTGATTCTGGGGGCCCCTGTCCTAATCACTCAGTAGTCACAAGGGTAACCTCTCACGCGGTTCGGCCTTTGCCGTTCTGAAACTGTGGTTATCAACTGTTTCCAGAACCCGGTGGGGACGGGTATTATCAGCCCCCTGACGCATAAGAGCCACCGAAGGCTCAGCACCAGTGACTTCCCCAACACCACTAGCCGGTAAGACTGAACCCCAACTCAAATTCACGCCCGGGGACTCCCTCTCCAGTGCCCTTCCTACAGTGACATCCCCACCAGACCCCACGAGGGGCTCTCAGTCCTAAGTGCCTGTTGGTGCGGACGGAGCTGTTCTTGTTTTCCTTTGCGCCTTCTTGTTCTTATCAACTGTGTCTGGGGTCGAGCATTTATTATTCCGTCTCCATTGACTGGGCATCTCCAGGGATCAGGGACACAGCCGTCCTTTCTCTGAGAGTCCCTCCGAGTGCAGGGACTCGGTGGGCGTTCTGCCCACCAGAGGAGCGTGGCCTGGGGCTGAGGGTGGGCACCGCTGACGTGCTCTCCGCCACCTCCGAGCCCCTGGACGCCGGAGGCAGGCAGAGCGGCGGTGACACCAACCAGAGGCAGCGGCCACCGCAGAGCACTTGACCCAGCGCCGGGCACGATGCTAGTCCTTTATTTACATGACTTAGTCCTCACAACAATTTCCAAGGGAGGTATTATTATTGGCAACTGAGGAAACGAACGTTCGGAGGTGTGGAGCCGGGGCGCAAACCCACATGTGTCTGACTCCCAAAGGAGCACATAAATAGCAGAATTCAATATATATTTAAAAAATATGATAATCCCTTACTCCCTGAAGGCCTATCCTCCCCTTGACTCTCCCTTTCCCAGAAAACAAAGTTCAAGGAGGAGAAAGCAGGGCAGGATGTACCTTATACGTGAACACACACACACACACACACACACACGCACACGCACACGCACACACACACACACATACACACGGATCAGTTATGCCTATCACCACCACCCTGGATTTCCTAGCCGGGGTGAGGGTTATGAGGGGCGGAAGTCAGTTTCCCCAGGACCCTAGCCCTCGTCCCCTTCCCTGGTGCTAAATAAAAGTGAATAAATACTAAATAAATACAACTGCCTCCCCCGGCTTCCCCCTCCCTCCTGTGACCAGCAGGGTGGAGGGGGCAGTTTAGATGGAGGACTGTCCCCAGCCCCTTCCATCCACCACCCGTCACTGCCGTCCAGGGCAGGAAACCAGGGCAGGGCCAGCCTGCGCATCAGGGCAGGGGAGGAGGGCAGGCCTCACAGTCTCAGCCCCTCCCCGCCGTGGCAGCGTGAGGCAGCCGCGGAAGCCCCCTCTCTCTCTCTCCCAACTCAGTCCGAGGCCCCGGTGCCCGCAGAGGGCAGCGGGGACGATGAGGTTATTTCCTGCCCGCCCAGGGGCGCCGCCGGAGGATCTCCAGGATCTGTGCCTTGCGGTGCAGCCAGTCCTGGGGGGTGGGACGCGGCGTCGAAGGGGCCGGCTGGGGCACAAAGAAGCTGTACCGGAGGCGAGCGTTCTGGGGGTTGCTAGCCACCAGGACCTGCAGCGTTAAGGGCTGGGCCAGCGGCCCGTGGCCTGACAGTGTCTCCGAGGCCGCGGTGGCCCCGCTGTAGCGTAGGCTGACCGCCCCGGGCAGCACCACATCCGTGGCAGAGGGCATCAGGGTGTATTCACCGTTGAGGGCGTAGGAGCCGTCCTGGAGCTTCAGGGCCAGGTAGAGGCTGCGGACACCGGGGGCCCCCTGCTGCCGGACAAGGATATGAGTGGCCCCCGCGGGGATCGTGACCACGTTGTTGTACCCGTACCTGCGTGGGAGGAATAGAGGGGGAGCTCAGCATCTTCCGGAATCCCTCCAGCCTTTCCGAGCTGTGTTTGTACAGCCGTATGTGTGAGTATGTGTGCAAAGAGGGTTGTCCCCCTAAAACTGTGTAAGGGGTCCGCATAGACCTGAGATCCGATAGTCTCAGGTCTGTAGGTCTGAGCTGTGTGCAAGCGTGCCCTCCCCCCTCTTCTCTCTAGACCTTTGCATCCGGTGCCCCCTCACTGAGGTGCCCCTCGAAGCCCACCTCTTCGATGCCGGTCCGATTCCCCCTCTCCCTCCAGGAGCAAGTTACCTCCTGGGGAAGCCCTCCCTGAGGCCCACCAGGGCCCTCACAGCAGCCCAGGCTGCCACCTGCTCAACAGGTGGAACCCTGCGCTGTACCTGGCTACTCATCTGTCTCCCCTGCGAGACAGGAAGCTCTTTGAGGGGAGAAACAGCGTTAAGTTCATCCTGGCAACCCCAGGGGCCCGAGGGGAGGAAATAAATAGCGGACGAACCTGAATTTTCTGAAGGAGCCGGACTGCTTTCGGCAGCCGGAACCATCCCCCCCGCACACCATGCACTTGTCAAACTTCTTTTTGGAGCCGATGACACGGTCACAGCCGGCGTGGATGCAGCGGCCCTGCACACAGACCGAGGAGCTGTCCGGGGAACAGGGCGTACCGTCTACCACCTGCCAAGAGAGGAGCAATGCCAAGTCAGGAGGGATTGGGTGACACCAGATCCCGCCAGGAAGGGGCCGTCGTAAAGGCTGGGCAGGGGGGGACGTGGACGGGGTGCGGCGTGAGCCCCGCCGCTGTAAGGGGTGATGAGCGTGGCGACAACAGAAATTTTAAAATCTACCGTTTTCAGAATACTCCCTATGGACCAGGCACTGTGCTACGTGTTTTGTAAACAAGAATGCAAATCTCACAAGCACTCCTTGAGGTTTCCAGAGATGGAACACTGAAGTTTCAGAAAGATGAGTGCACAGTCTCCCAAAGGGAAGACAGCTGGCAAGCAGAGGGGCCCAGGCGGACACCACATGTCCGTCCGTCCGAGTCTCAACGCCAGCCCTGAACCTCTCGAAGGCAGCGACCCACATGGACGCTAGGGGGCGGCCGACGTGTACGAGTTTTCCCCGGGGTAGGGGTGAAAAATCTGCTAGGGCTCCTCCCTTCGGCCTTCAACAAACCGCCCTAGCGCAGGGAGGGAGTGGGGAGGCGCCCCTGTCTCCAAGAGGCCTGTCCAGTGACGGACTGGCCATCCGCGAGCTGAACGAGGCCACCCCTGGAATTCAGAGAGGAGCCCAAGGAAACGGGGTCAAAGACTTGCCCAAAAGGCCACATCCCTTCTCACGAAGCAGAGCCCAGGGAGACGGGAAGAGAGAGAAAAAGAAACCACGGGAAACTTATCTAGAGTCTGGGGCTTGTTTTCCCAATACCCGGGGGACAGAGGAGCCTGCCCGAGCCCGGGCTGGCCCGGCACGGCTATGGGCTGCTTTGGGGGAACTGTGCCCTCTCAGCAGGGAGGGGGGGCCGCGGGAAAGACCGAGAACGCACGGCGCCCGGGGGCGTCCGGCCCTCACCCGTGGCTCCAGCACGTAGTAGTAGCCCAGGGCCCGGGCCTGGCAGGTGAGTTTGCACTGGTCCCGGGGGGCCACCCCCGTGTAGCGCGGGACCCAGTCCATGGGCCCCGGAAAGCTCTTGAAGAGGTCGGTGCGGTGGTTGTAGGCGGCGCACTGCTCTTCGCGGAAGGTCAGTGCTGTCGGGGTAAAACGGCCGGTCAGGGTCCTCTTTCCTTACCACGTCCCACCGCAGCCCCTCTGTCCCAGCCCCTCAGGCCCCTGCACGGCGTGGCACCGCTCTCCCCCCACAGACTGCCAGAGGAGGTCCCTGAACGGTGAGGTCTCTCCCCTCGACAGCAGGGGACGGTCCCTACTACACTCAAGGGACGACCGCCTCAGCCCCACCGTCCCCGCCCGAAGGCCTCTGTCCCTCCCACTCCTCACCTGACCCCGTTGGGCAGTCCTGGGTGTTGCAGGAACGGAAGCGGGTGCGGCGGCCCTCGCAGTACTTGCCGCCGTTGCGGGGGACCGGCCGCGTGCAGTCCCGGGAAGAGAACTGGACGCCGCCCCCGCAGCTCCGAGAGCAGCCGCCCCATGATCCCCAGGGACCCCAGCCGCCAGCCTGTGGGACCTGCAGAAGCAGAAAGGGTGCTCTGCCAGTAAGTACAGTCTCCCAGGCCCAGGGCCAGTCCCCACTCCCCCTGGCCCCCTGCTTGCACCCCTGCCCTGGGACCTCACGTTGAAGTCCTGAAGCTGGTCCACGTGGAGGCAGCGGCCACCCATGCAGGCCTGCGCCGGGCCGCAGGGGGTGCCATCGGCCCAGGGCGAATGCTTGGTCTGGCACATGGCATGGCCGTTGAGATGGCCGGAGCACCAGAGGGCAGCACAGGGCGGAGGCAGCTGCGGACAATGGCGTGAGTCAGGCCCGAAGGTCAGCTGGCACTGGCGATCAGCGTCATAGTCCTTGCCGGGGAAAGTCACAGGCAGACGCAGGGGCGCCTCTGGCTTGTCTAAGAGACAGTGCCCTGGGAAGGGGGTAGGGATGTGAGGTCAGCAGCGGGCTGAGGGAACGCTCTAGGTTGCCGGCTGAAAGCTTGGACTCCCAGGGGCCTGAGGGGTCCTAGAATCCAAATCCCGAGGCCAGAGAAAGCTTTCAGCAGCAGAGGCAATTGACCGGGTGCTTGTTATGTGATGAGCCTCGGCTCAACGCCTGAGCGACGCTCTCTCGTTTAACCGAGAGACCTGCTTTACAGACCAGACACACAGACGCGAAGAAACTTACACTCACACATCTACGCGTGTCTAACGAACAGCATCAGGACAGGAACCCAAAGCCCTGAGTCTTCCTACCTGCTCTGAGCAACTACAGGGCTCTGGAGTCTGCTTCTTATCAGCAACCTGCCGAGTAGCAGGCCGTCCCGCAGGCTTGCACACCTCAAGTGCCGGGCGGTCACCTCCCTCACAGCGGGCCCATTCTAGTGTGAACAGGGCTGACCCTTAAAAGGTGAGATCTAATTCTACCGCACCAAAAGTTGCCTGCCTTGGCTGTGCTATTTATTCTAGAGGAAGTGGGAACCACGCAAAGACAGAAGCATTTCTCACCCCGTCCCACACTGCAGAGGAAACACATTTGAGGGAGTCAACTGGGCCCATGCAGAACGTAGCAGAAGAGAGAGTATGGTGGGGGGTGGGGGGTGGGGGGTGGGGCAGGAGCCCAGAGCCGAACAGAGAAAGGGGTGAGCCATCTGCTTACCATAGCCATTGTCCAGGAAGTCAGTGATGAAGCGGGCACTGCAGGGGGACCAGGGCTCCTCGGGGTCCACGTGAGCCATCACAGGAGCCATGACATGGCGGGAGGTACTTCCAGGCCCATTCAGACCAACACATGACTTTGAGTTGTCATGGAGCATGTTGAAGACATGGCCTGTGAGAGCAGAGGCCTGGTTAGGGCCCAAGGGTCCCCTCTCTGTGCCCTCAGGGGGCTTCAAGCCCACGATAAACCTGGTTCCAGCTGTGGATGGTCAGATTCTCCCCGCATCCCACGCTGCCCCGCCCCTGTCTCCTTCCGGTGCTCCAGGGTTCCTCCATATGTAGCCCCCATTTCTCTGTCTCCCCTTCCCCCCAAACACACTCAGGGCACCTCCCTACCCTCTTTTCCTTGTAGCCAACGTTCCCAACATTCTATCGCTGACTCTGACGAATAGTATCTCTCTCAATATTGTGCCGTCCCCACACACACACACACACACACACACACACACACACAGTTCACGGTAAGTTTCCACACGCTATCTCATTTAATAGAAGAAGCTAAATGTTTGTCTGCATCCACAGCAGAGAAGGATAATGGCCCTGGGCCTAGGCCGGGGGTTGGAGGTCACCTTGTGACCCCTACTCGCATTCTAGTGAGCCCATTGTCCCCTTTCCCCGGGCCTGCTACCTCTCTCATCCATCCCGGGTGCCCCACAGCCCCACTCCCACATTACCCAGTTCGTGAGCAGCGGTGAAGGCTGACTGGAGCCCATCGTCCTCCACAATAGCACAGCTCCGAGCCGGGTCACACACGGTGCCCACGTCGGCCATGCCCAGAGTGTCGCAGGTGGAGACCCCACACAGGTCCTGCGGAGAGGGGTCACAGAAGACGCATGAGGAACCAAGACCCCGGGGCCCGCCGGGACGAGAGATCTAGGTTAGCTGGGCCCCCAGCGCCGTCGGGGCCTGGATGGCCTCGGCCGCGTGGCCGGGGCTGAGGCGACACGTCGTGCGGCTCCAGGGGCGCCGTTTACGGCACGGTTTCCACAGTGCCGCTGGTTGGTTGGGGAGTTAACGCAGCACGTGGCCCGTGGGGGCCGACTGGGGCCTCACCTGCCGGGTGAACAGAATGGCTGTGTCAAAGTGGGCCGGGTCCGAGTCCTCGGGGGTGTTGAGTCCTCGCTGCCAGGCGCAGAAGCTGCGCAGGGTCTGGGCGGCGCTGGGTCCCACTTGGGGCCCTTCCTCGCCTGGCCCCAGAATCACGAGGCGAGTCACCACCAAGCTGACGGGGTTGCGGATGCTTGGGTGCTTGAAGGCCTTGGCCGTTGCCGCCATCACCGTCAGCAGGTAGCGCTTTAGCCCCGCGCCGTGAAATGCTGCCATTTTGTCGTCGGCCACCACCAGAGTCTCCACAAATCTACTCAGTGAAGCGAAGCGCTGGATTGGAAAAGATGGGGGGGGGGCGCCCTGAAACAGCCGCCCAGCCCCGTGGATCACTACCCCCCACCCCCCTTACTTCCTGGGTCTGGAACTCAGCAGAGCCAGCTGCGCCACACATTCCCCCCGGGTCTCGCCTGGGCCCTCCCCCCAACCCCGAAGTCCCAGGGCTTTTGTGGTAACTCTGAGAAATCAGCTGTCGGTTCTGAGAAGGGGAGGGGATGGGGGGGGGGGATGCCACGTCCCAGGGCTGCGTGAGCCCCAGAGGCGAAAACGCAGTGAGAATGCCTCTGGGAGGGGTTTGGGGGTCCCCCAGGCCCGAGTGCGACGGGGCCTGCAGGCCTGGAGCTAGAGGGCCGGGCTGCAACGTGTCTGCCCTGTGTGGTTGGAGGAACAATTCAGTCAGCAGCTAGGGCCGGGGCCAGATCTCAGCGTGGCGGGTGTGGAGGGAGAGCGGTTGGTCTGGATTAAAGCGAGAGAGGGAGGGAGGGGAGGGGGGGGAGGCCGGCAGTGGGAGGGAGGGAAGGATGGAGACTCAGGCCGCCTTGCAGTCAGTCCGAAGTGCTGGAAGGGGACTGACCAGGTACGGGGCGCCTTTCCTCGTCCACTCCGGCCCTAGTTTGCACTTTGCCAGAACTATCGTGAAGGCGGCACCAGAAGCCAGAGGCCAATCTTCACGCCTTTCAAACCTCTCACTCCTTTATAGTTGGTGGGGGGGGGGGGAGGGGGGGCGGGTAGAAATCAAATTTGGGGCGCGGAAAGTTTGGGACGGCCAAGGGGCCGTCAGGATAGCCTTATCGCAGGAGATGGTACCAGCAGGATGCTGTGGCCAAGCGGGGTTGGGGTGGCCAGAGGGGAGGTCACTCCCGGCAGAGAACCCCGAGGGCCCTCCTCGGGTGGGACCAGCAGTCCGGCCGGGAGAAGGGTTGGGGCAGGGAGAAGCCAGAGCCTTCCCAAGAAGGGAGGCTGGTGGAAAGAGCAGAGGCAGACAGAAGGCAGGGAAGCAGCAGAATGGCCAGCAATGGAAGTGGGTGGAGAGGGCGTGAATGGGGGTCAGTAGGCCAGACATGGCGGGAGGGATGCTGCAGGACACAGACTCCAGGGCTTGCCTACCTTGGCTCTTCGGGGGCTGGGGCTGGGGTCCCCGGGGGGAGCCTTGACGTTGCACATGGGGCCCTGGCCGCTGGCAGGACTCTTCCGGCGTAGGATGTGAGCCCCGGGGCCCCCGGCAGAGTTAGGGGTGCCTCCCTCCAGGGGCTGGATGTGGAGCTCGGTCCCCCGATACTGCAGCACCCCTAACAGGGCTCCCCCGTCCCAGTGCAGAGATGCCACCGACTCTGGGTCTCCGTTGACGGTGCCGGTGAGGTAGGTGCCCGGCTCTGCCCCTCCCAGCAGCTCAGGTGCTTGGCCCAGGTACTGCACCGTCAGCCCCTCGACCCGCACGCCGGGGTCCTGCTCCAGCTCAAGCAGCAGCGTCTCCCCAAAGGCTGGCAGGCGGTACAGAAGCCTGGCAGGGGCGCCCAGACCCGGCAGGATGCTGCCGTTAAGCTTCTCTGGAAACACGATCTCCTCCTCCCGGGGGAGGGGGCTGGCCGGCCGGGCCGAGGGCAGGAGGGAGGCCAGCAGTAGCAGCGGCGGCAGGGAGACGGGCGCAGGGGGGAGCGGCAGGCGGGGTCGGGCTCCCCACGGCCAGCACCCCGCCAAGCCCCTCCTGGGATGCCGGTCCGTCCTGTTCATGGCACTGGTGCCGCGGCCGGGAGGGATTGAGGCCGTCTGGGCACCAAGTCCTCCCCGCCCTGGCTTTGGAAAGCTCCTCTCTGCAGCCTGGGGGCTCGGACTTGTGCCAAGGTCAGAGGCAGAGTTTTCAGAGGGGCCGGGGCCGGTCAGAGGAGACGGGGAAAACTTGGCCCTTAGGCTTAGGAGAGGCGCCTAGTGGCCTGGCTTCCCCCAAACTCTCCTCTCACACCCCCTCCTCTCCTATGTCTTTGTCTCTCCCTGCCCGTGTCTTCTTTAGCTCCTCTGGCCTCTCCTTCTGGGCTCCCTCAGACTGTCTGGCTTTGCCTCTGTGCCTGCCCTGTCTCTGGCTCCTTCCGCTGTGCCTTTGTCTCTGTCTCTCCTCCTCTCTCTCCCGTGTCTATGTGTCTGTGGGTCTCCCTGTGGGTTCTTCCCAGCCTCTCTCCGCGCGCCGGCTCTTTTAAGCATCCCGAGCTTCGGCGATTGGCTGAGCTGTAAGCCATTCAGACAGGAGCTGGGTTGGTGGAACTCAGATGGGTGTCTCATTGCTTCCCAAAAATCCTAGTTTTTGTTTTCCTTTAAAAAAAAAAATGGGACTTGCCCAGGGGAGGGGAATCTCTAGCAGCCGGATGGATCACAGGCACCGGGCCAGCTGATGACATAGCCTTTCCCCAAACCCCACAGTCGGCTCTCAGCTGTCTCTTTCCCTTTTTGGTGGGCCAGAGCCCCAGGAGGGGTAGGAAGTCAGGGAAAGGGCCTGGTCAACACGCACAGAAAGGCCACGGTCCCGGGAGAATTCTCGCTCCCATTCTCTCATCTGGCATGGCCTCCCTTTTCTCAGGGCTCCCTCATGAGCTGCCCTCTGCCCCTAGAGGCTGCTTTCCAGAGCTGAGGCAACTGAGAGACCTGCCCAGGGGGAGGCAGTGGGCAACAGGTAAGGAAGCACCGAGAGGGCAGAACAAAGGAGGTGGCCGGCCTTTGGCTCAGGATGGGAACAAACAGTGGGAGAGAGGCCGGTCGGCCAGGCGGGAGATGGGGCAGGCAAGGAGGCAGCCATCAGGGAATTTACTGCCCAAAGGTAGGATGAGTCGGCTTGGAATGGGCATGTGGAGCAGGCAGAGGATAAGGCAGGAGGGGTTAACGACTTTTCCTTTTATAGAAGGAGGATCCAGGGTGGCACCTCCTCTTCTCTAACACTCCCTCTCTCCCTCGGGCTCCCCCGTTCCTGAGTTACCACTACCCACACCCTCCAAAGCCCGGAACAGCCATTCCGCCTCCATTCCCCCCAGGGCTCCCCCTCCCCACTTCCTGGCTCCCCATTCCCCTGGCCCAGCTCCCAGTAGCTTCCCCCAGGCTCTTGGCCCTGTTCCTGCCCACTCCCAACTGCCCTAAAACCCTCCCCCAGCCCCAAGTCAGCCAGCCCCCAGCACAGAAAGACTTGCTGTCTCAGGAACCCAGATGCACCCAAAGTCAACCCATCCTAGGGAATCCCCCCACCTGGCTCCCTCCTTTGGCCTCACATTGCCCCGAGAACACAACTGTTCCCGGAATATCTAGTAATCTTTTATTTCTCACTGCCCATGAGACACGGACAGGACAGGGTGGAGGCAGGACTGTGTGTATAGGGAAATTAGGGTACTGAGAGGAACAGGAACCCAGTGCCTGGGGTGGGGAGAGGGCCTGGGGAGGAAGGGGCAGCATTCGGAGAAGGAAGTGGTTCTAGACGGGAGAGAACTCAGCAAAGAGGTCTGGGGGGGGGGGGGTGGACTCTGGAGGCAAGGAAGCAAGGGGTACAGAAGGAGGGAAAATTTCTGCCCACCCCATGCTGTGGCCACTCCTTTCCCCAGGATATCCCCAGGAAAGAGAATGCAGTCAGCCGTGCCTTTCCTTTCCCAGAGGCAGATCACCTGCCCCTGCCCCCATTCCCCTATCCACTCTCTGCCTTGTCACCTCCTGTCTCCCAAATCATATCCGCCAGAACACTTCCTTTCCCCCTCCCTTCCTGCTCAGGTCACTAATACCTGCCCTGGTGCCCACCACTTCCGGAGTCGCCCACCACATGCCCTGACTCTGGCCCTAACTCTGGAGGGGGTTGGGGCTGCAGGAGTCAGACAAAGGACAGGAGACCAGAGGGGGCAGGGGCAAGAGGAGCCATCACCAGAGGACTCTTACTGCCCCCTTCCACCCCCCATCTGAGATGAGGACAAAGGGGGTGACTAAGCAATGAAAGACAAAGGGCCTCAGAATCAGAGCAGCAGCGTGTGGGGGTGTCGGCCGCAGGGAGAGGGCACAAAAGATGTAGTGTCCTAGGTAGCCCCCCAGGAGCCCTCACCCCGGTGCCAGCTCAAGTTGCCTCCAAGGCCAAGCAGCCCAGACTCGACCCTGACTTCTCCTGGGGCTGGATTAGGGTAAAGAAATGCAGTTCGCCCCCAACACATTCACTGTGTCCAACTACAGGGGAAGAGAAGGCCCAGGGAAAGGGTGGGGGGGACGAGGGAGGCAGAGCCTCTGCCTGGCTGCCCAGTCCACCCCGGGCCGGGCCCAGTCAGTTCCCACAGCCAGGGATGTGGCCCCACCCTTTGGTATGGTTCCCATTAGGTCAACTCCCAGGCTAGAAGTCTGGCTTTCCTCTCTTTCTCCACAGCTAAGAATTCCCTGCCTCTGCCACTTTCCTGGTCCGTCGGCCCCACCCTGCTGCACTGCTGGTGGGCTCTCAGGGACCCTGGTGCGGGGAGGGGGAGAGATTTGGGGAAGGCCTCCTTCCAGGCTCAGAGTGGGAGGGATGTGCAAACTCAGCGGGTGGCCCAGCGGGAGCTGGGTTTGGAGGCACAAGGAGAGAACAGAACCGGCCTCCAAGGCTGCAAAACGCTTTGTCTGTTCCATACGGGGCTGGGATCGGACTCCTGGTGGTACTACATCTCTACGCCGTCGCCAGGGGCCAGGACTAAGGCGGGGTCGGAAAGACCGGAGGGAAAAAGGGCTGACCCCCAGGGAAGTGGGGTGTGAGGCATCTCTCAGGTCGCTTCCCGGGTCTGCCATTCTGCAGCTTCTGGAAGCCTGGCAGACATCAGGATCACCCACAGGGGGCCTCCCCGCCTCTTGGCCGAGGTGGCTCCTAAACACCCAGCAGCCCACTCCAGTGCTGGTGGCCTTGGCGTCCTCCTCGGTTTTCATTGGGGTTTGGCGGGAGCTCTCGGGCCCGCCCAGCCCCGCTTGGGCCCCCTCTTCCCTAACCCACTCAGGCCGTCTGGAAACGAGCTGGCTTTCCCCGCTCCGAATCTCTTGGCAAAGCCTGGCGCTGCCCCGGGAGGGCCGGGCTCAGAAGCCGCCATCGGGAGCGGGGCTCGGGCAGGGGGCGGCCCCGGCGGGGCGCAGGGAAGCACCCGGGCGGGCGGGAGAGCGAGGGAGAGCCGGGCGGGCGGCAGGGCACACACAGAGGGTCCCGCGGGGGCCGCAAGCTGCTCCGGCTCCCGCCTCGGCGAGTCAGCCACGAGCCGCCAGGTGAACCGCGCCCCGCCGCCGCTCTGAGAGCGAAAGTGAAGCCCTGGCGCCGAACCCGGATGTAGTCGGCGGGCGCCCGCGACCCTGCCAGCTTCCAAGAGGGCGGCCCCGTGGCGCCAATGGGCGGGAAGCCCGCGAGGCGGCGCGCAGGAAGCACTTCCGCCCGTTCTCCTCCCCGCAGTCCGCGGCGGGGCAAGATGGCGGCGCTCAGGGCTCTGCGCAGCCTCCGCGGCGTCGCGGCCCAGGCGCTGCGGTCCGGGGTCGGGGGCCGGCTGCCCGTTCAGCCCAGCAGGTGAGACTCCGGGCAGCCCTCGACGCGCAGCCCCCGAGGCCAGGGTTTCTCGGGTCTGGGGTCTCCGCGGGCCCTGTGACCCCCCCCACCCCCCCTCCAGGAAAGAATGACCCGGGCCGGTGACCCCCTCGCCCGGGCCTTCTGTCTCGGGCTCCAGGATGCAGTGGCGCCCGCCCTGGCCGAGGGAGGAAAGAGGGTCTCGAGCTCTTTCTGCCAGGGGTGAAATCAGCGGAGGGGCGCCCGTGCCCTTGAACGGTAGTGATAGTGTCACCTTCCCCCTGTGCCTTGCTGCTTCTCCCGAACCTCATCACGGGTGGCGTGTGACTGCTGAAAAGTCTCGTTAGACGAGAAGAGGGAAGCACTGTTGCTGGAGATAAAGGAGGAGCACAAGCCAAGACACCTCCCTTGTCCCCGCGTCGGTCCCAGGGCATCCCTCGGGTCTTACCTGGGCCGAGCCGCGGAGCCAGCATGCCCCTCCCCCGCCATGCACCGGCCCGGGAGACCTCTTAGAATAAGCACCTTTCTTGCGTTCATATTCACCAAGGTGGAAAGAAGAATATGATGAGAAGTGGAAGGAATTAGAATCCCTAACCTTGCATGCCCAGGAGTGACCAGGAATTAGGCCGTTAGTAGCAATGGGGCCTCTAGAGGTCCAGCTCGTTCTGCCTAAGCTACGCTGTGTGTCAGTCACTTGGCTTCGGAGAAGCCCAGGCACTTCCCTGGGCCCACCTGAGAGTGAACGGGAACAGAGGAACCAAGCCCTGTTGAGGCCCCTGTGTCCAGGATCTGTCTTTAACTCCCTAGAGGTTCTCGGCAATGGCAGCCAGATATGGAATGGGCAGAGCAGTTTGGGGGAGCGGTCATGTACCCCACCAAGGAAACGGCCCACTGGAAGCCTCCACCTTGGAATGGTGAGTTCCCAGAGCTCCTGTCCCAACTCAATACCCATCCCTGCCCCACGCTGTTTTCCAAATGCTCTTGAGCTCTCTGTCAAGGCAAGTTTTAGCAACCCCCCTGCCCCGTGCCATTTTTGCTGATTTTACTAGCAATGCCACAGACACGGTAACAGTGATAGTATAACAGTGATAGGAGGGCAGGTGTCTGTCAAGTAGAGAAGGAAAGGAAGAACATTCCGGGAGAAAAAGAGTAGGTCCCAGTCAACCCTTGAAGGTCCCTACCAGATTTATCTTTCTCCCTGCAGCTTTTTTCCAGAGGTTCAGTATATTTCCATGTCCCTTGGTAGCCAAGGTGGTTTTTCAAACCTTCAAAGGCACTGCTGGTTGCTTTTCAAAAACGTCACGGTAACAGTAGCTGAGTGCTTCCCAGGTGTCAGGAGTTTTGTATGACTTCTTGCACTTAGTCCTTGCGACAACTCCATGAGAATGATGCCAGTATTGTACCGCTTTGGAGGAAATTAGGGCGCAGGGAGACTAAAACTTGATCAAGGACACATAATTGGATTTGTGTCTGGGTCTGTGCGACTCCAAAGCTCATGGTGAAGGGTTTGCGTTGCAAAGTTAAGCTCTGGCTTCAAACCTCAACTCTCCATGTACCAGTGAATAAAGCAGCTATCTCACAGCATCACTGTAAGGATTAAGTGAGATTGTAACGTGGACCGGTTAGTGTAGTGACTGGCACATGGTAAGTTCCTCCGTAAGTATTGTTATTAACGGATACTGATAATTGAGCCACTACACCCTACTGCCTGCCAGCACTAATCTGTCTCTGTGTAGGTGAGAGTTTCACAGATACTTCCTTGTTTCTGAGATTTGATCTTTGTTGATTCCATAGCCTGGGATGCTCTCCTCTGCCTATTTGAATCATTCCCTGTATTTAAGAACCAGCTCTTGGGGCGCCTGTGTGGCTCAGTCGGTTAAGCCCCGCGACTTGGGCTCAGGTCATGATCTCACAGTCCGTGAGTTCGAGCCCCACATCGGGCTTTGTGCTGATAGCTCGGAGCCTGAAGCCTGCTTCGGATTCCGTGTCTCCCTCTCTCTCTCCGCCTGTCTCCCACTTGCACTCTGCCTCTTTCTCAAAGATAAATAAATGTTAAAAGTTAAAAAAAAAAAAAAAAAAACCAACCCTAAAAACCAGCTCAGATCCTGCCTTCGTGAATTCTTCACAGTATTCTTTTCTTCCTTTAAATGTTTAACAGCTAAGCCACTTAGTTGGTAACTCCGTTACTGGTTTCTCACGTGTACTTATTTCCCAAATTAAATTGTATGCTTTTTGAGGGTAACAGCTGTCATTCGGTGGTAGCAAGAACTAAATAGACATTTCCTGAGTAGTTGGGCATTCATCAGATAGATTTGGAAGGCAGGGTATCGTGGTGGTTAAGAGCATGGACCCCGAGGGGCGCCTCAGTGGCTCAGTTGTTTGAACATCTGACTCTTGACTTCCGCTCAGGTCATGATCCCACGGTTCGTGAGGTTGAGCCCTGCGTCAGGCTCTGCGCTGACAGCGTGGGATTCTCTCTCCTCCTCCTCCTCTTCTCTCTCTCTCTCTCTCTCTCTCAAAATAAACACACTTAAAAAAAAAAAAAAGCTGAACGAGCTGAGCTAAATCCTGGCTCTGCCACTTGCTAGCTGTCTGAGAAATCATTTAGCTTCTCTGGCCTCAGCTTCCCCAATAAGATAAAGATAATAATAGAATGTACTACTCGTATGGTTATTAGGGGAATTAAGTTAATGAAAATCAGTGAAGAGCTTAGGTTGGTGGTTGGTACCCAGTAAGAGCTATACAAGTGTTATCGGTATTATCTTTAAAAAGGTCTGGGGGGGGGGCACCTGGGTGGCTCAGTCTGTTAAGTGTCCGACTTCGGCTCAAGTCCTGATCTCACAGTGCGTGGGTTCAAGCCCCGCGGCAGGCTCTGTGCTGACAGCTTAGAGCCTGGAACCTGCTTTGGATTCTGTGTCTCCCTCTCTCTCTGCTCCTCCTCTGCTCGTGCTCTCTCTCTCCCTCCCTCCCTCTCTCTCTCTCTCTCTCTCTCTCTCTCAAAAATAAATAAACATTAAAAAAAGAAAAGGACTCTGGGAAACATGGAAGGGCGAGATTTGGGTGCCTGGGTGGCTCCGTCGGTTAAGTGTCCCAACTCTTGATTTCGGCTCAGATCATGATCTCACAGTTGGTGAGTTCAAGCCCCACATTGGGCTCTGTGCTGGCAGCATGGAGTCTGCTTGGGATTCTCTCTCTCTCTCTCTCTCTCTCTCTCTCTCTCTCTCTGCCCCTCCCCCACTGGTGCCTTCTCTGTCTCTGAAAAGTAAATAAACTCTAACGGAAAAAGAAAGAGCAAGGTTTGTGCGTGGTCCCCCCTCATGAGAAAATCTCGATCTCCCTTCCTGTTTTTCCGTGTGATGGTCTTCTTCCCCGTTATGTTGGCAGTTGGGAAGTTAACAAGGTGTGGATTGGTGAGGTGAAAGAGGCTGACTCCTTGCTGTCTCCGGGGAGTCACCATTTGGCTCTGAACTATTTCCTACTTCTCAGATGTGGACCCTCCAAAGGACACAATGGTGACGAACCTGACCCTGAACTTTGGGCCCCAGCACCCAGCAGCCCATGGAGTCCTGCGACTAGTGATGGAGTTGAGTGGGGAGATGGTGCGCAAGTGTGACCCCCACATCGGGCTGCTGCACCGAGGAACCGAGAAGCTCATTGAATACAAGACCTATCTGCAGGTGTGAGGGCGAACAGGGGCCTGCCGACGGGACCTAGGCATGCTGTGGCCTGGGGCATTGCCAGGTTGCTGCCCCCAAAACCCCCGGGGGAGGAGGGTGTTGAGGATGCAAGGACCGTTTTGGTTGGAGGACGGAGGGACGTGGCAAGGGATGTTTGAAATCCATCCAGATCTGGTTTATCCAGCAGAAATGCTTTGGAGCCGGAACTACACCACCGGCTTTTCTCCGGCTGACTTAGCTGACCCCTTTGCCCTTTTTCGAGTGCCTCAGTTTCCCTGTTCTTATCATACCAATACGTCAAAGCCGCGATCCCTGGGGGCAGGGAAAGGGGGGAGAGACGTCAGTTCCCTAGGACGAACAGCCGATTCTCGTATCTTCCGGCTGTCTTAAGTTTGTTTTTGAAACACTCAGTGAGTCAGAGTGACCGAGGGAGAGTTTGTGGCAGTGTGCCGTGTTTCAGGAGAGCTGTGTGACCCCCAGTGGTGAGGGTCAGGTTTGAAGGAGTCAGAGCTGGGGTGAGCATCTGAAAGTTTTGTCTTCGTGTCATGAGGAGAGGGCTTGATGACACAGGGTGACGGGGTTAGCACAGAGCCAGCTGACTAGACTGCGCTGCCCCCCGAGAGTCCAGGCACCGATGGTTTCTGGTCCCAGAGACCGTGGAGCTAAACGGTGCGGCACTAACCCGCGTCACAGTGACATCAGGACAAGAACTGGCTGTCCCCGAGAGGGCCGTCGTAGCCCCGCCCCCTTCCTGGAAGCTGAAGCTGGTTCAGTGGTTCGGCAGACAGCTAGACTTGGCTTTCTTGGTGTCCCGGGGAAGGAACCCTTTCTCCCCAACTGTTCCCGCCAGAAGCCAATCCAGTCCTTCTCAGGGCCCTGTCTTCCTGAAATCTCTCACTCACCCGATCACTCTGGCAGACTTGTGGGCCAGAGGAGCGTTGGCTGTGGTGTGCCGGGGCCAGCTCAAGCCTGCTCGCCAGAACAGAGTGTTATGTTTCCGGGCATTTTGTGAGCCAGTTGTTAAACGTAGGCATTACTGAAAATTAAATGATCTTGGCTTACACTTGATTGATTGATTGATTTTTTAATAATTTTTTTTAACGTTTTATTTATTTTTGAGACAGGGAGAGACAGAGCATGAACGGGGGAGGGTCAGAGAGAGGGAGACACAGAATCTGAAACAGGCTCCAGGGGGGGCACCTGGGTGGCTCAGTCGGTTAAGCGGCCGACTTCGGCTCGGGTCATGATCTCACGGTCTGTGAGTTTGAGCCCCGCGTCGGGCTCTGTGCCGACAGCTCGGAGCCTGGAGCCTGTTTCGGATTCTGTGTCTCCCTCTCTCTGACCCTTCCCTGTTCATGCTCTGTCTCTCTCTGTCTCAAAAATAAATAAATGTTAAAAAAAAAAAAAATTAAAGAAAAAGAAACAGGCTCCAGGATCTGAGCTGTCAGCACAGAGCCCAACGCGGGGCTCGAACTCACGGACCGCGAGATCATGACCTGAGCCGAAGTCGGCCGCTTAACCGACTGAGCCACCCAGGCGCCCCTTGGCTTATGATTTAATAAATTATATCAAAAGCCAGGGTAAGAAGTACTCAAAGCTCATTATTTTCTTATTTGACTCCTCTGTGCTCCTAAGTGATTTTATTGTCTCTGCATGGCAGAGACTGTGCTCCCCTGCCCAGTGCTGTGCTCAGTTATGTAACGTTGGTAGCTTAAAGCTGGCCCTGCTGGAGTATTTTCACCGTGGAAATGGGCACACGCAACAAATCACCCCTTCAGAGATTTGACTTTTCAAGAAACATTTACCAGCATGCTACTGGATATCGGGTGCTGCCTTGTTTAGCTCCTGAGACTAGAAGGCTAATGCAGCGTTGACTTTTGATGCCCACTGAGAGCGATGCTTTTTGGCAGGCAGTCTGAGGGCTCCTGGCCTGTCAGGTGTGACCCAGGCTCTTCCTTCTCCCCAGGCTCTTCCGTACTTTGACCGGCTAGACTATGTGTCCATGATGTGTAATGAGCAGGCCTACTCACTGGCTGTGGAGAAGTTGCTCAATATCCAGCCTCCGCCCCGGGCACAGTGGATCCGAGGTATGCCCGTCTCCTTCCTGTGGCCCCGCTGTGAGCGCAGCCTAGTGCCCCTCCCGCACCATTCCCATCGTGGGAGCATCCAACCCAGGCTTAGTTTGCAGACCCTAGACGCTGCCCAGAACTGCTGTGTCCACTCGCTGTCGATCCTCCCGCTGTCTTCCTGTCTCTACAGTGCTGTTTGGAGAAATCACACGGCTTTTGAACCACATTATGGCTGTGACCACACATGCCCTGGACATTGGGGCTATGACCCCTTTCTTCTGGATGTTTGAAGAGAGGGAGAAGGTAAGAGAAGGAGGAAAGGATAGGATAGGCAGGGAGGTACAGGAAGTGGAGAAGGTAGGAAGGAGCCAGGGGATGGAAAGGAGACAGACGAAGAACATGTAGAGGAAGAAGGTGTATTTAACTTGGGTTCTGTCCTTGAGGAACTCTGTGTCGTGAGGGGATGGTTGGGCACAAGAAGGCAGAGGGCAGGGGAGCGGACCACCATGTTGCTGGACTTAGGGGCCCAGGACTTTGTCACTAATTCCCAGTGTGTCCTATCAAGATGTTTGAATTCTACGAGCGCGTGTCTGGGGCTCGGATGCACGCTGCCTACGTCCGGCCAGGAGGTGTGCACCAGGTGAGCGGACTCCCCTGCCTTCTTGAACTTTCAGTCCATGCCTGTATCCTCTGTGGCCACTGGAGGGCAGCCCCGGCTGATGGAAAGGCCAACCCTGTAGCCCTGGGGCAGGGAGGCTGAGCTGTACTCTCTGTCCTTCTCCGTTTGGCTTCTAGGACCTACCCCTTGGGCTTATGGATGACATTTATGAGTTTTCTAAGAACTTCTCACTTCGGATTGATGAGTTGGAAGAGGTAAGGTAGGAACTGGTGGGAAGAGTCCCTCTTTTCCTCTCCAGAGAGGCTTGTGGGCTTTAGTGTATGTGCTGCCGAAGCAGCTTGTGGGTTTTAGTCCCTAGTTGTAAAGAGATACAGAGGCGTTTATTTGGAGGGAGGTGTGGAGGGTGTTCACGCGCCGGTTTTCTTGATCGATAGATGCTGACCAACAACAGGATCTGGCGAAATCGGACAGTCGACATTGGGGTCGTAACAGCCGAAGACGCACTTAACTATGGATTTAGGTGGGAGGAATGACTTCTCTCCTTAGGGGGTGCCGGGGGGCGGGGGGGCTCGGTCGGCTAAGCATCCAACTCGGTTTTGTCTCCAGTCACGATCTCACGGTTTGTGAGTTCTAGCCCTGCGTCGGGCTCTGCACTGACAGCGCGGAGCCTGCTTGGGATCCTCTCCCTCTGCCCCCTCCCCTGCTCTCTTGCACACTCTCTCTCTCTTTCTCTCTCAAAATAAATATTAAAAAAAAAAAAAAAAAGACTTCTCTCCTTGGGCACGGGGTAGTTCCAGCCTGATATCTTGGCTTCGGGAAGGTGTGGCGCCTTCCGGGCCAAGCTCCGAGCGTGGGGGCGGAAGAAAGCGCGCCTCCTCTCTTGGTCTGTGGAAAGTGACCCTTGTTCCCATCGTGCCCCACAGTGGCGTGATGCTGCGGGGCTCAGGCATCCAGTGGGACCTGCGGAAGACCCAGCCCTATGATGTTTACGACCAGGTGGACTTTGATGTTCCTATAGGCTCTCGAGGGGACTGCTACGACAGGTAAGGCCCATGTCCCCTCGGCTCATGTTCTAGCTGCTTCCCCTCGTCTGACTTGTCTCTTGGCTACTTTCTTTATGCCCATATTTTCCCATATCTGCTAGAGCTCTTGTGTCTGTTAAACAAGGTGGTTTTTTGAAGCACCTTCACGGGTGTACATCTCATTTTGCCCTCATCCTCGTGGTTTTTTTATTTTATTTTATTATTATTTTTTTTTAATTTTCTTTTTTTCAACGTTATTTATTTTTTTGGGGACAGAGAGAGACAGAGCATGAACGGGGGAGGGGCAGAGAGAGAGGGAGACACAGAATCGGAAACAGGCTCCAGGCTCTGAGCCATCAGCCCAGAGCCCGACACGGGGCTCAAACTCACGGACCGCGAGATCGTGACCTGGCTGAAGTCGGACGCTTAACCGACTGCGCCACCCAGGCGCCCCCTCATCCTCGTGTTTTAGATGGAACTAGTTTTGGCTGAGAAAGCCGAGGCATAAAAAAGGGAGCGATCGGCCTGGATTATCCTGTTAGTGGGGGTTGAGACTAGAATCCTCCTGACCCGGGGCTCTTGCCACCAGAGTCTAAGCCTCACGTTCCATTCTTGTTTGCTGACCCTGAATGAGATTTGCTTGTTTTCTTTTTGAGTCAATTTGGCCCTTACCCATTCTGCGGTCCAAGAAGCGTCTAAGAGGGCAATCGAAGAGGGAAGTACTGCAGGGCACGGTAGGGGGAGGAGATCAGGAGAGGACAGGGGGCAGGAGCCAGTACCGGAACCAGAAGACTGTAGGTTTTACCTGGGGCCAAGCCAAGCAGAGATCCTGCGCTAGGAGAAAAGAGGAAGGGGAAAAAGTCAGCCAGCCCTTTGCGGGTCAGCCACGGGTGTCCTTCCCGGCCTCACGTCCCGTGCCCTGACCGGTCCTCTCTCGCTCTGAGCCTGTCTCATCCACCCCAGGTACCTGTGTCGGGTAGAGGAGATGCGCCAGTCCCTTCGAATCATCTTGCAGTGTCTCAACAAGATGCCTCCTGGGGAGATCAAGGTCGATGATGCCAAAGTGTCTCCGCCTAAGCGAGCAGAGATGAAGGTTGGCCCCGGGAAGAGGGCAAAGGGAAAGGGGCCAGCAGCCAGGGAGGGGTACCCTCAGATGACCTCCTCCTCCTCGGTTTTCCTTTTTGGAAGAATTCGCCATATGAGTCTCAACCTGCCGTAGCCTCCTCTGTCACTCTGTCTTCTCTGCTTCCTCGCTCTCTGTGTGGGTTTTAGTTTCCCCGAGGGTAGAGGTTATTTTCTGTGCTGGGGAGGGGGAGGCCCGGGAAACCTTTGGACCGGCTCACCGATGCTCCCTTTTTCCTCTTTCCAGACTTCCATGGAATCACTGATCCACCACTTTAAGTTGTATACAGAGGGCTACCAGGTTCCCCCGGGGGCCACGTACACCGCCATCGAGGCTCCTAAGGTGAGGAGGGACGGGGAGGGATAAGGCTGTCTGTGCGCTGGGGGACCGGAGACAGATGGCCAAGTAGCTGCTTGGTCGCCAGCGCGAGAGAGGACACGCGGGCCGATAGAGAGGTTTTCTGGGCAGAGGGGAGCGTTCTTCCTGTTAACGGAGGCAGCGACCTTTCTTCCTTGGACAGGGAGAGTTCGGGGTGTACCTGGTGTCCGATGGCAGTAGCCGCCCTTACCGATGCAAGATCAAGGCTCCTGGTTTCGCCCACCTGGTAAGAACCGACCCCGGTGACTCTCCCTCCAGTAGAGGAGTCCGTGATCTCTGACCTTGGTTGAGATTTTCACGCGCTTTCCTTGCTTCTCCTCCCACCCTGCTGATCTTGCCTAACGCGGCTGCTGTCTCAATCTCTCCAGGCCGGTTTGGACAAGATGTCAAAGGGACACATGCTGGCGGACGTTGTTGCCATCATAGGTACGCGGCCTGTCTTGTAACAGACATGCCACAGACGAGGGAGTTCGGGACTCTCATTGGGGGCGGAAAGCGAACACTTCCTGTTCGGCACAGACAATGGGCCCAGAGCCACATCCTCAATCTCCTGGGCACGGTGATGGGTTCTGGATTTTGGATAACACCGCGTTTTTCCTCCTCCCGTCGGTCTCTTAGGTACCCAAGATATTGTGTTCGGAGAAGTGGATCGGTGAGCAGGGGAACAGCGTTTGATCTCTCTGCCGGTCTGCATCCTCCTCGGAGCCTGGCCGTCTCTGGGAAGGGACTCTGTGTGTGTGTGTGTGTGTGTGTACACACGTGCGTGAACATTTAGCTGTCAGGCTTTCCGTGCATGTACCAGAAAAGGAGAAATTAATAATAAATAAGCCGCCTTCCGGCCCCTGTGCCCAAACTTCTGGTGTGTCTTCCTCAGTATCTTCCTGCCTTTCACTTTGCTAGGAAACTCAAGAATGTTAATTAATTAACCCTGCTCTTCTCTCTGAGACTCGGTTCTTGGCAGTCTTTCCTGTTCCTCGCCACCCCCTTCTCTGACTCTTGTCCTTCCCACTTCTCCATTCCCCGTTTCCTCTTTTCCCCTCGGTTCCCCCCTGCCCAGAATTCGCTGCCTACACAAATTGGTAAACCCCTCTGCCTCTGCCCAAGTCCTGGGTCAAGCGTCCTGTGCAAGGGAAAAGGCTGTGGTGGGCTCTCAGGGAATTTGAAGGGACGGTTTATTCCAGATGTATCTGAACAGGGCGGGGGTGACGGCGGGTGGACGCGGTCTTTCTCAAGCGCGGGAGTCCCCCTTTCCCCTGGCGGCAGGGGCCTGGTCGCTGAAGGCCTGAGGCGCGAGAGCCCGTATCGAGCTCCCTCCGTCGGCCCTTCCGGGAGCCGCCCGGGCTCTAATGCAGGAAGGGGAAGGGGCCGAAGCTGGGGGAAGGCGGGGCAGGAAGGGGGGAACTCTGTGGTCAGGGAGCCACTCGCTGAGCACAGCTGCACAGTGCTGGCAGCGCGTCCGATCCCCGGCTCGCCGCCCTTCAGCTCCGGCCCAAGATGATTCCAGCCGTGCTCTTGATCGTCCTCCTTTCGGTGGAACAAGCAGGTGGGCAGGTTTGGTGCGGGACCGCGAGCCGGGCTCCGGGCTGGGAGTCGAGGGCACGCGTCTGGGGGCCGAGGCAGGGGCAGAGGGGGGCTGGCGGCAGGCAGGTGGGCGCAGGGCTCAGATGGACACCGAGACCTTGAGGCTGGTCCCGTCTGGTCCCCATCGGGGTGCGAGAGTCCTGGTTCCCTCCCTCGTGGTCTGGACTTCTTCAGGATCGATAGCGGGCAAGGCTTCAGCGTGGCAGGGAATGGTTGTGTGATGTAGGGCCGGTCTGGGGAGAAGCTCCCTTCCCCATGATCAGCATTTCCTGTGTGGTGTCTTTGGGCCGGTCCGCCGGGAGGTGATCTCTAGCTGGTTAACGATACCGACAGAGCCCCTTCAGGAAGGCGGGAGCCCGTCCTTAGGCTTGGGAGTGAGGCAAGGACAACCAAAATAGACCCGTGTTCTGCCTCCGTGGGCCATCTCTGGCGTAGACCATTCTGCCAACAGCCGCCATGAGTGTGGGCAGCACTCGATGCCCGGCTCCGGAGGCCTGAGCACCGGCCAAGAGATGGGGGCAGATGTGGGGAGTTCTCAGCAGCTCTAGGTTTCCGGTCACTCAGTGTTCGTTCTTTCTCTCTCTTTCTTTCTTTCTTTCTTTTCTTTCTTTCTTTCTTTCTTTTTTTCTTTCTCTTTTTCTTTCTTTCTTTAATGTTTATTCATTTTTGAGAGACAGAGACAGAGTGTGAGCAAGGGAGGGGCAGAGAGAGAGAGGGAGACACAGAATCTGAAACAGGCTCCAGGCTCTGAGCTGTCGGCACAGAACCCGACGCGGGGCTCGAACTCACAAACTGTGAGGTCCTGACCTGAGCCGAAGTCGGACACTCAACCGACCGAGCCACCCAGACCTTGTCACTCAGTTTCTTGATCCGCCACCCCTCGCTCGCTTTGGGCCGCCTGTGTGTATGGTTTTTGAAGAGGGTTGCCGCTGAGGCTTGGGGGGGAGGGGGTGAGTGAAACGTCAGGGAGATGGGACATTGAAAGATTGGGGGGGGGGTCCAGCAGCGCCCCTGTGCAGCAGAGGGAGGGAGGGATTCCGTGGCTGCCAGCATGCTGCCGTGAGGCGAGAACGGAGCAGGGGCACTGAGGCAGAGGGAGGGGCACGAGCTCTGACAGCAGAGAGCCTGGAGTTGAGCTCCAGCTCTCTCCCTTCATCCTCTGGCCCTCCAGGAGTTAACTTAGCTCTTCCCAGCCTCAGTTTCTTCATTCATAAAATGGCAACCACGATGTCTCTCCACCCCCCCCCCCCCCACGGGGTAGTTTTGAGATTTAGGCGGTATTGCGTGAAAGCGCGTCGGGGCATAGAAATTCCTCCACTGACCTCACTTGTGTGCCCACGAGCCCTTCAGGTAGGGGCTGAGGGCAGACGGGGGCTGGTGCTCAGACCCTATTTGTTTCTTTTAAGTTTTTATTATGTATTTTTGAGAGAGGGAGACACACAGAGCATGAGCAAGGGAGGGGCAGAGAGAGAGGGAGACACAGAATCCGAAGCGGGCTCCAAGCTCCGAGCGGTCAGCACAGCCCGACACCGGGCGCGAACCTGCGAACCTTGAGGTCATGACCCAAGCTGAAGTCAGACGCTTAACCGACTGAGCCACCCAGGCTCCCCCCCACCTTGTTTGATTTTTGTTTTAAGTTTCTGTATTTATTTTGAGAGAGAGAAAAAAACCCAAGCAGGTTCCCCACCACCAGCACGGAGCCCCTCGCAGGGCTCAAACTCCCCAACCGCGAGACTGTGACATGAGCCGAAATCAAGAGTCGGAGGCTTAAGTGACTGAGCCACCAGGCGCCCCGCTGTTTGATTTTTTTTTTTTTTTTTTTTTTTTGATTGCACAAAACTTCCTCTCTCTGCGGCCCAGAGTGAGTGAGTAACAGGGCAGAGGGTCCGGACTCGGAATCCAGCCTGCAGTCATCCCGCCGAGGCTGGGCCGAGACGCTCTCCCGGCCGTGCGCAGAGCCATCGGGATCTGTGAGGCCTAGGAGAGCAGACACCTGTTTTTCCACTTCGACGTGTCTTGCAGTGGGCCCGAGGGTGATGAGGCTGGGGCTCAGGGATAACCAATAGCTGCCTTCCCTCCCTTCCCCGGCTCACATCCTTCCTGTCCAGCCCTCAGCCACAGGTCACAGGACTCAGCAGAGACACTCCTGTGGTTTCTTCAGTGAAATTTGTCACCGCCTGTCCGTCACCCTGCCCCTCTGGGCTGAGGTTTCGGTCTCAGCCCAGTGAACTCAGATAAGTCCCTTGAGGGCTGTGAAGTGCTCAGTGGCGCCTGAGGAGCCCACAGCGCGAAGCCAGGGGGCTCGGCTCTTAGCGCCTACCTGGAGGGCGCCATCGAAGTGGTGCCTTCCGTGCTTCCTGTCCTAGCCCTGCCCTAGTGCGAGGGAGAAGAGGGTAAGCCGAGAGGAATAGGATCCAGAGAGGAAGCTCCAGTGTCTCTCTCCTTGGAGCCTCCCCGCCAGGCCCCGTCCTACCTGCCGGAGCCCTTTCCCTTCTGTCCCCTGGACGCCAGACCTTCCCTGATGCCCCGACCCCTCGGGCCCCCTCTATCCCCTCAGCCGCCCTGGGAGAGCCTCAGCTCTGCTATATCTTGGATGCCATCCTGTTCTTGTATGGTATCGTCCTCACCCTGCTCTACTGCCGACTCAAGGTAAGGCTGGGGGAGGCTCGGAGTGGGGAGAGGGCTGGCAAGAGGCATGGGAGGGCCGGCCGAGCAGCAGGGCTTTGAGGAGCGGGAGTGACAGGGGCTCCCCAAGAAGTTAGGAGGGATGGGGTTGGGCCACTAACTCTGCCGTTACTGATTACCTTTCCCCCACTCCAGATCCAGGTGCGGAAGGCGGCGATAGCCAGCTATGAGGTATGGACCCTTCCACGCGTGGGGGTCGGTTTGACGGCCTCTCGGCCTCGGGGTCCGCGGCCTCCGGGAGGGCGTGAGTCTTGGGTGCCGACCGGCACGAGCTTCAGAGCCCCCGCCCCCACACCCCATCCCTAGCCAAGTCACGAGTGGAATATTCGGCGGGTGACGAGGGAGGGTCACGTGGAGAGTGACCATGAGCACGGGCGGGTTGGATGTGGTGTGTTATGTGCGTTGGTGGCCATGTGGGCACGTGGCGTTCCTGCCCTGGAGTGTCGCTGCGAGGACCCTCCCGCCCCGGGGGCCTGCCACCTCCCCGGGAGGGGACGACGCTGCCTCGGGACCCTGAAGGAGGGGGCGGGTCTCTAATGCCTTTGCCCCTTTTGCCTCCGCAGAAATCAGATGGCATTTACACGGTGAGTGACCCTGTCTCCCTCCACCCCAGCCCCGGGAAGTCGGCAGAAGAGGGTGGGATTTTGTGTGACTGTTGGAAGACACGGGGTCTGTGGGGGTGGGTGGGAGCCCTAACCATCCTCTGACCTCCCACCCCAGGGCCTGAGCACCCGGAACCAGGAGACTTATGAGACCCTGAAGCATGAGAAACCACCCCAGTAACTTTAGGACAGGTGCCCTTGGCCGCATCCTTCCGCGCCTGTTCTCCTAGCCCTCATGGTCGGCGTCACACATGCCTCCCGTTAATGCCAGCTGACCCCGTCTCTGCAATGATACTATGCCCGCCCCCCCTCCGCGCCCCGCCCCCCCCCCCCCCCCCCGTTAATGTGCACACTGGTTCTTCCTCCCCGTCGAAGACCTGTGCTCAGATGCTAGTCATGAACGTTTATATTTTCGCCTCCCCTTCTTTCCTCCCCCTTCTCTTTCCCGTCTCCAACCCCCACTCGACAATGACAAGAGAGGACCACCAATAAAGCCGCCACAGACTGGACCCTATTCGTTCATTTACCACGTATTTATTCAGCCTCCACTGGGCACTAGGCTGGGTTCTGAAGATACCATTTTTAAGTAAACAGCCCCTGACCTTACAGAGCTCACAATCCAACAGACATCAGGCTGACCCTTGCCTGGTCAAAGGGACGAAAGCTGACTGTGGCGGCTGGGGCCGAGGCCGGGGGGTGGGCAGGAATGAGACCCCCGGCCCCAGGTTCTCTGGCACGGAGCTCGAAGAGGGAGTGAAGTGTTGGGAGTCTGGGCCCATTTAGAAACATTGGAACCCAAGAAACGACGCCCGCACCTGCTTTCCGTGTCTGGCAACTGAACCAAGGTCGGGTCGTGGAGAAGCCTGGCTGTCCAACCCTCCCCCCGCTGCCCCCCTCCCCCCAGATCGGAGTGGGCTTCAGGGAACAGCGTGGGGACCACCCGCAATGCACACATACACGGGCAGTGGCATGGCTGAAAAGCCAAAACCAAACATGCAGGATAATGGTGTGACAGAGCCTGGGAAGGTTTCACGGGAACAGTGGGTTTTCGGCGCGTCTGGGGCAAGAGGGACCTCAGAGGGCCGGGCCGGGGGTGCGGGTGGGTGAAGCAAAGGGGAGCAAATTGGGTCTAGATGGGGGGAGGGCAGCTCCTCCGAGCACGTAGGCGGGTGGCCGGGGCCTCACCCTTGTCAGTCCCCGTCCTGCTTGTGGCTGTGCCAGGAGGGCAGGATTTCCTGTGGTGTCTGAATCCCACCAGATGCTGCCACTCCTACCTGTGACCCGGAAGCCCTGTCAGAGTAGGACTACCCCTGGCACCCCCCGTGTTGGGGAAGACTGTGCACCACGAAGCGACTCACCCTGTTGAGAGTGTTTCCCAGCCTGCTTGTAGTATTTCATCTGGTCAGTAACCCGGTGGGGAGGGGGGGGGGGGGGGGAGGGGGTTCAGGCTCTTTGAAGGTAATTAACCTGGCCGAGGTCATCCTGCAAGTGACAGACTGAGACCTCTTTGTCCCCACACATCTTACCCCGTGAGAAAAAACCAGAAACTGGGAAAGACAGGGAGCAAAATAACCATGAGTGGTGAGGGCCTCGAAGGCCAGACTGAAAAGGCTGATCAAGCCACAAAAGAACGTGCAGCCAGCGCGGGCGTCTGGGGAAACCGTGATCTCAGAGGAGATGCGAGAAATGAGCCACGGCCGGAAGGTAACTGTTTTGCACGCAAAGTGGGAGCGAACTTTTATTGGAACGTGCCTACTTTTCGTTGCCCTGCATTCTGGTGTGTGAGGGTCCCCCGTCGGCCCGGCCCGATTTCCACCCCATTTGGATTTAATCCAGGAGACCTTAGCTGGCCATCCCGTCTGCTAGTTTCAGTTCTGGCTACCTGGCCAGTTCGGTGAACGGCACCCGGGTAATAGTGGGGGGAGGGGTTTGGAAGGGCTGTTCCCCAGACAGGGGGTCTAGGTGAGAGATTTTCAGCGGAAGGATTGGAGCACTTTGGGGGGGTGGGGGTGGGGGGGCAGGGGAGTGAATCCAGGCATTTTCTGCAGGAGTATTCCCCTGGCTGAGAAGGGAAGGGAGGGTGTTGGGTTCATTTTTGGGAAGCTGTCTCCTCTTCATAGAATGGTCAAGAGGAAGTTCTGGCGGGGGCAGGGTAGGGGGCAAGTGCCCTCTTTTCCTGTGACCGCCAGGAGTCTAGGGACTCAGTTTGTGACTCTTGCCTGCCTTTCACCGTCCCTCGTGCGATGCAGAGGCTCTTCTGTCTGCTGCAAAGCAGTTCCCAGGCTTGGGGGCAGAAGAATCCCAGACAGAGCGCCCCCACCACCCCCCCCCCCGCCCGCCCCGCCCTTTGTCTCCCTCTTTTGTCTCTTCAGCCCTCCTCTCCTCTCACCCCCCCCTCTCCCAGTGGGAGCCCATCTCTCTGTTCTCCCCTCACCGATTCCCGGTCTCCCAAAGCACCAGGCTCGCACCTGACCCCTTCAATATTTATTGTAGAAAAGAAGGGGCGGGTTGGGAGAGGGCTCTAGGCCTGGCCAGTGGGAGTTCCAGGGCCCGGCTGGGGGTGGAGGACAGTGGTCTGGACACCTCACTGGGTGGCAGGCTGTGTTTTCAGGTCCATGAAGTTGTTCAAGAAGTTAATCAGGTCAGTTCCAGCCTTCTTGACCAGGGGAGTCAACTGCTCCTGGGTCTTCTCGAAGTAAGCCCTGTGTATTCAGAGGATTAGAGGTCAGTGTGAGAGACCAGGGGCCTTGTGGGTGGTGGGAGATGAGACCCAGCTCCCCAGACTTTAGTGCCTGGTCCATCCTGTCATGACCACCACACTCGGAGGAGGAGAGACAAGCCCTCCCCTGGGCAGAGGAACAGACCCTGGAAATTGACATTCAAAGCCTGTCCAAGAGGTCCACGGGACCTATGCGGTGGTGAAGGAGTCTTTCCGTCCCACTTAAACCCCCTCCTCCCTGGGGCGCCTGGGTGGCTCAGTTGGTTAAGCATCTGACTTTGGCTCGGGTCATGATTTCACAGGTCGTGAGTTTGAGCCCCACGTTCGACTCTGTGCTGACAGGTCAGAGCCTGGAGCCTGCTTCGGATTCCGTGTCTCCCTCTCTGCTCCTCCCCTGCTCGCACTCTGTCTCTCTCTCAAAAATAAATAAACAGTAAACAAAACAAAAAATTAATCCTCCCTAACCCCCACCCTTGAGCTCAGTCTTCTGTGCAACCTTTGATCTTCCCTTCTTTCTCTCTATAGCTCCCTGGTTCCTGATCACCACCACCCCCTCCCCCCTTTTTTCTTTGCCTTTCTTTCTTTCTTTCTTTCTTTCTTTCTTTCTTTCTTTCTTTTTTTTTAAAGATTTTATTTTATTTTATTTTATTTTTTATTTTTGGGACAGAGAGAGACAGAGCATGAACGGGGGAGGGGCAGAGAGAGAGGGAGACACAGAATCGGAAACAGGCTCCAGGCTCTGAGCCATCAGCCCAGAGCCTGACGCGGGGCTCGAACTCACGGACCGCGAGATCGTGACCTGGCTGAAGTCGGACGCTTAACCGACTGCGCCACCCAGGCGCCCCTAAAGATTTTATTTTTAAGTAATCTCTACACCCAGTGTGGGGCCTGAACTCACAATCCAGGGATCAAGACTTCTTGCATGCTCTCCTGAGTCGGCCAGGTGTCCCCTGAACCTTTTTCACTGAAACTTACTTTGCCTGGGCCTGAAGCTCTGGGCCCTTGGCCTTCTCCACCAGGTCCTTGCCATAGTCAGTCACCGTCTGAAAGTACTGAGAGACCAGTCTCTGTAGACTCAGCTCCTCCGCCTGTCTCCTCACCAAAGCCCCTGCACGCACGGAAACACACACGCACGCGCACATACCTTCTTAGCTGGCTACCCATCAAGGAGCTCTCAGGCCCCTCCCCAAACAGGTACCCAGCTCCGGGAGCTTTAGAGGGGGAACGATCTATCTTCTGAGCTCTCTGGTGGCTAGAGCGGGGCATAGGAGCGCAGCCAGACGGGTAGCTACGACCCCCAGCACCTTCTCCTTCTTTGGGACCCCTCTCTGTACCACACCCACCTTCAAGGCTACAGATGGTGAGGAGTAGCACAGCCATTGCCAGCAGCTTCATGGTGGTGACGGTGGGGAAGGTGGCCTGGAAACAGGTGGGGGGAGGGGAGGGGCTGAAGCGGAACGAGCTTCATTCAGTTTCAGCCCCTCCCCGGAGACGGCTACTTAAGTACCCACTCCGACCTGGTTCCCTCCCTTCCCACAATTAAAACCTGGCCTTTGGATCCCGACCACACCGCTTGCTCCCTTACCCTACCGGGTCAGTGTGTGTGTCCTCGTTGTCTGTGCCTGCTGACTGGGGAGACAGGGGCTATATATACGGCTGCTTCCCCACGCCCCCTGTCAGGTGATAAGGACTGTGGAAGGACCCGATGGGGCAGGGGCCACGTTGGAGTAAACAAGTCAGAGAAATGGGGGAGGAGAGGACAAGCACGTGGGGGACTCATGGTGAGGGGGGGCGGGGCATGGGGAGGCAGGCCTTAGTGGAGTCCAAGGGGATACACTCCAGGCTTATTCAACATTCACTCTTTTGGGGTCTGGGGCTGGCAGTCCTCGGATTTGAATACTGCAGGGGGGGCCCTGGGTGGCTCAGTTGGTTGGGCGTCTGACTCCGGCTCGGGTCATGATCTGGCCGCTTGTGGTCCCGACGCCCACCCCCGCGTCGGGCTCTGTGCTGACAGCTCGGAGCCTGGAGCCTGCTTAGGATTCTGCGCGTCCCTCTCTCTCTGGCCCTCCCTCCCTCGTGCTCTGTCTCTCTCAAAAATCAACATTACAAAAATGTTTTTAAAAAATGAATGCTGCAGGAAGGGTTCCTAGTCTCCCCTGGGAAGCCCTGACATATGAAGCCCGCAGCAGCAGCCGTTGGTAACTTTGTCCCATTGTGGGTAGATTTTCTCTCCCCAGAATCATCCCCTTCACTGTGACTTGGCAGAGCAGAATTGGGAACAGAAGAAAGGAGAAAGGAGTAGAAATCAGGGGATGGGGTGAGGGGAACGAGGATTAGGAGAGTCCTGTGACGGGCCAAAGGGCAGGTATGATCGCATCTCTCCAGTGTTCAGTTAATGTGTGACAAGAAGGGAGAAAACACGAGAGCCCAGAATGACCCTCCCGAGTGCTGATAAATGAGGACACCCCACCCCCAATAAAACAAATTCAGAAAGTAGCCTCTGCCTTCTCCTTCCCAAACGGCGGGCCCTGGCAAGAAAGGAAGTGAACGAGAGTCCTCTACCAAGGATAAAGGTCGAAGTTCCCTGGTCATTCTCAAGTGGTGGTCAGCCAATGTGAGTCAGCAGGGGCCACCCATCCCTCTGACCAAGGCCCCAGCCCCCGTGCCAGCTCCGATTGTGAGGGAGGAGAGAAGGGGTCGGAGAGGTGAGGGCTAGTGGGGGAAGTGACCGGGGGCCCCAAATTCTTGCTTCATCTTCAATTATTTCTCTGTGGAATGCCTAGTACTTGAAAAGCCCTCCATGGACTGTCCCTGGCTGTGGAGTGGAGTTCATTTGGGGACCAACAGATTTTATCTGCCAACAACACCTGGGCCACAGGGGGGATGGGGGGGATTAACCCATAAGGGGCAGCTGTTTTAGGGAATAGTTTTTTTTTTTTAATTTTTAAAAATGTTTTATTTGTTTTTTGGGAGAGAGACAGAGACAGAGCGTGAGCGGGGGAGGGGCGGAGAGAGAGGGAGACACAGAATCGGAAGCAGGCTGCAGGCTCTGAGACATCAGCACAGAGCCCGACGCGGGGGCTCCAACTCACCGACCGTGGGATCATGACCTGAGCCCGAGTCGAACGCCTAACTCAGGAAATGGTTTCGTTAGTACGAAGGCTGCAGCCCCTGCTCCTTCCACCGCAACTCCCACCCATTTCCCTTCCGCCAAGAGAACTAGAAGGTGAACTTGAGGAGGTGTAGACCTCCAGGTGTGGGCCATGTTCCAGGGAGAGCAGTACTCGCGAGCAGTACTCATCTGGAGGTGCACTGCGTACTGTGCTGTACTGGGGAGGGTTGTCAGGAGTCCCTAGGGGTTCGAGGTGGGGGCACCCAGGAGCCATAGGAACCAGGGTCCCAATGAAGTCCTCACAATCATTCCGTCCTCCGCCCTTCACAAAACGGGTCTCCAGGCCGTAGGGTGAAAGTGGCCCAAGTTCCAAGATGCTCCCTCTAGTGTCTTGTACGCTCACAGCTTTTCTCCCCCCGACCTTGTAGACGCCGGGCGATCTAAGGCCATCCACTTGAGTAAGTCTAAGGAGCTACCAATCAAGTCCCGCCCGCCTCTGCAGTGCCTGGGTTGGAGCTCCCTGGACCTGCGTCTGCCACTCCTTCGCTTCCTCCTCTCCCATTGGCCGCGGGGAGAGGGAGGCAGCTTTTTTTTTTTTTTATCGATTGGGCGGGGCCCAATCAAGGGAGGGTCGGTCGGATCTTTGATGTCTTTTTTTGCCCGATTCCAAGATGGCGTGGATGACCACGCTGGGAATGCAGCGTGAAGCCGCAGTTCTGCCATCACTCAAGATGGCTGCCCCCATCAAGATGACCGGGGTGTGCCGGGGGAAAGGAGGCAGCAGGATAGTCTGAGACGGTAAGAGCTAGTGCTTCATTGCAAGCCTCGCCTTGGGGCCTAGGAATGGAGAGCAGAAAGACTGGGAAGCTGGGTGAGGTCTGTGTGGGAGCTAGGGTTAGAGAATGGGGGAGGGGAGGGGGTGACAGGTGGGGGTGAAGGATCAAAGATGGGACGGGAGTGTGGGGGTGTCTGGGGTTCAGTCTCCCCACCGGTGCCCTCTCCCCACTCTTCCTGTTCCAGGTGTAGCGTCGGACCATGTGGAAGTTTCTGGGACTGGGGAGTCGGATGATGGGGGGTGGGGCCCGTGGGGGGTAGAGGGAGCAATAGCGTCCTTTCTCAGGCTAACCCCGGCCCCTCCCCTGTCCTCTGGACTGAAATGGGGAACACACTGGGCCTGGCACCGATGGGGGCTTTGCCCCGCCGGAGCCCCCGGCGAGAGGAACCTCTGCCCAACCCTGGGAGCTTCGATGAGCTGCACCGGCTATGCAAAGGTGAGAACTTGGCATGTGGGTGTCTCAAGTTGAAGGGGCAGAGCAGGGGAGGGTCCTGAATGCTGGGTGTCCAGTGATGGGAGCAGGAAAGGGAGATCACAGCCGGGGCATCCAGCCCCTGGGAGGATCCCGTGCCTGAATGGAGTGGAGCATTTCGTGATAGGACTCGAAAGGAGGTCAGATCCTCCAAAGTGCTTTCTATGGGATTGGAAGGGGAGACTTACCTCTGGGGGTAGGGGTGCCTTGTCTGTGCTTATTCCTCCCCTTCCCCTCCCCTCCACCCCCTTCAGATGTGTTCCCAGCACAGATGGAGGGAGTGAAGCTCGTTGTCAACAAGGTTCTGAGCAGCCATTTCCAGGTGCTCCCACTTCTCTGGCCCTCCTCACTATCCCTCCCCGCCTATCCCTGGATCCTCCTCCTCCTTGCCTTTGTACTCAAGCCTTAAGCAGGCTCTATGGGACAAATGAGGGAGGATGTGGGGCTCTCCCTGCTTCCCTTGCCTGTGGGACTTGTTGCTTTTTGTCTGGTGTTGGCTATGTGGAATCTTTGGGATTCTTAAAAGGCCATCTGGCCGGGGAGCAGCTGGGGGGGAGGGGGTTGAAATCGGCAGGAACGCTTTCCTCCAGTGACTTCTCTTTCCTCAGGTGGCTCACACCGTGCATATGAGTGCTCTGGGCTTGCCAGGCTATCACCTCCACGCGGCCTACGCGGGGGACTGGCAACTTAGCCCCACAGAGGTGAGGACTCCTCACGCCGGGGTCATCGCCCTGAAAGCCCAGCCGGGACTCGGGCCTAGAGGAGGAGGAAATGTGTGTGTTACGGGGAAGAGCGTACAGGGCACCTGCTTCTCTGTGTTTCCTCTGAAGGGGAGAGAGTGGGGAAAGGTGGCGCGAGAAGAAGTCTATCTCTGTGGCTCCACCAGGGGGCGCTGGGTACTGTTAAAGAAATCCTAGCGAGTTGGATGGAGGCGGAGCGGTGCCCCCCACCAGCTGGGTCTTACTGGGGACCCTCTCCAACAGGTGTTCCCCACTGTGGTAGGGGATATGGACAGCAGCGGCAGCCTCAACGCCCAGGTCCTGCTCCTCCTGGCAGAGCGGCTCCGAGCCAAGGCTGTCTTCCAGGTGACCCATGGTCCCGACCTCTATCCGCTGAAGCCTGTCCTCCTCCACGGGTGTCCTGCTCTGGGGGCTCCAGCGAGAGGAGCGGAGGCCCCGGTGACCGCAAAGGAGGAGGAAGGCTTCACTCCTTTTTCTCCCCGCTGCAGACGCAGCAGGCCAAGTTCCTGACGTGGCAGTTCGATGGCGAGTATCGAGGAGATGATTACACAGCTACTCTGACCCTGGGGAATCCTGACCTGATTGGGGAGTCGGGTGAGGAATTGGCACAGGGTTCTTTTGATCTTGGCTGATCACTTGCTAACGTTGGCTAGGCCTCGTCGTGGTCGTCGTCGTCTGTGCAGATCGGTTACCGGAAAGTTCTTGGGTGGGCCGGGGCGGCGGAGCAGGCCCGGACGTTGTCCCTGTGACCGATGCCATGTGTCTCCACTACCCCGCAGTGATCATGGTCGCTCACTTCCTGCAGAGCCTCACCCATCGGCTGGTGCTGGGAGGAGAGTTAGTTTATCACCGGCGGCCAGGCGAAGAGGGGGCCATCTTGACCCTGGCTGGGAAGTACTCGGGTATGGGGTGAGGGGGGAGCAGCGACGGGGAGGGGAAATGCCGGCCTTGGCGAGGGCTCCTGGCCCGTGTCCTGCTACAGTAATGCCCCTCGTCTCCTCCCCTTTGGTTTCCACAGCCCTGCACTGGGTGGCCACGTTGAATGTGGGATCAGGTGGGGCCCATGCAAGTTATTACCACAGGGCCAACGAACAGGTGAGATTACCGACGCCATCTTCCGCCCCCGCAAGTCGGTCGTGAACTCTGACCCCTCCAGACGGCCACGGGCCCTGCTGGCCTACTGTTCTTCCTACCCACACGGCACAGACGTTGCCCCCCGCCTGCCTTCATCCCGCGGGTCCCCCGTCAGGGCTCCTCGAGGCCTCACTGAGACAGACCCTTCTCCCACCCTTGCCCTGCTTCTCAGGTTCAGGTCGGGGTGGAGTTTGAGGCAAACACGAGGCTACAAGACACAACCTTCTCCTTTGGTTACCACCTGACTCTGCCCCAGGCCAACATGGTGTTTAGAGGTGAGGGTCATTCGGACCCTCGGCATTCGCAGGTGCCGAGGGCTTGGGGGGCCCGAGGGAGGGAAGGTCCGCCTTACTTCTGACCCCTTTCTGCAAGCCTGTTAAGTAACCCGGTCCAGGGGCACTTGGGGGTGGGAGGGGCTCGGTCGGTCAGGCGTCCGACTTCAGCTCAGGTCATGATCTCGGGGTTCTAGAGTTCGAGCCCCGCGTCGGGCTCTGGGCTGTCAGCTCAGGGCCTAGAGCCCGCTTCGGATTCTGTGTCTCCCTCTCTCTCTCGCCCCACCCCCCCCACCAGATAAATAAACATTACGAAAAATTAAAAAAATAAATACCTAACCCGGTCTACATTCCGTTCCCCCACAGGCTTGGTGGACAGTAACTGGTGTGTGGGTGCCGTGCTGGAGAAGAAGATGCCCCCCTTGCCTGTCACCCTAGCCCTCGGAGCCTTCCTCAACCACTGGCGCAACAGGTTCCATTGTGGGTTCAGCATCACTGTGGGCTGAGGTTGTCCCAGAGCCGGCACCCGCTGAAGCTGGAGCCTCCGAGTCAGGTGCCCGAGGGCCAGAGACTAGGCCCCTCTCCAGAGCCCACCCTGCCGGGTGACCTCTAGGTCCCAGGAACAGAGTGGGGGACAGGGCCGTGCCCTCCTCAGAACTGGGGCTGCCGCAGGGGCGGCTGCCGAGGGGCTGGCGTGAGGCTCCGACCTCTGCCACCAGCCCCCCCCCCCCCCCCCCCCCCCCCGCCGGCGTCCTCTTCCCGTGCTCTTGTGGCTCTGGACCGAGGGAGAAGGATTAGGGGGTCTGGCTGGCTGACTTCTCTCCCCTCACTCCCCCCCGCCCCACATCTCCCTGTCGATTAAAGCTCCCAGCGTCTTCCTCTTCAGAGCAGAAAAGTCTGCATGGGATCAGCTCCCCGTCCTGTTTTCCATCCCGGAGTCTCCCGAGGGCTGAAGGGCTAAATCTTTGCCCTGGGAAAGTGGGCCCCCCCTCACTTCCCGGAAGGCGCTTCTTTACCTCTTCGCCCCGAGGCTCCCTCCTTCCTCATTTTCTGTGCTTCCGGAGAACAACTCTGTCCCCGTGGTCGTCCCCCACGGCCCCCAAGACTGCATGAAGAGGCAGTTACCGCTTTGGTCTTTCATTGCCACCACTGGGCTCCCTTTCTACCGGTCCCAACCTCTGGCCCCAGTATTTCCCCCTTCCCCAGTCCCGTGTGTCCACATGGGCTGGGGCCTCAGCTGCAGATCTCCTGGAGCAGTGGCATCATGGCGGCCAGCCCCCGGATGTGCCGAATTTGGTAGCCAAAGGCGTTGTTAATGCTCCGGAGCTCGGCCAACAGGCCCAGCAGCTTCGCATACAGAAACCTTTGGAGGAAGCGGTGGGGTCACCAGGGAAAGAGGAGGAAAATAAGGTAGCTGAGAGTCTTGCCCTGACGTCCTGAGCCCCTGAACTGTCCCTCGGCGAAGCTAGGTCTGACCCCTAGAGAAAATCACGCTCTAGTAGGACAAATTTATCCAGAATTCCAAAAGGTCCCCGAGGGGGTCCTCTGACACTTTCCTCTCTCACCATGCCGTATTTCTTGAACCCAGAGGTCTGAGGGCCAAGTGTGAAGAAAGCCCCAGATGTGGCCAGGACGTCACCTGTGTGGAGTCTGTGGATCGGGTCTTCTAGAGCAGGTTCTAGAAGGTGGGTGCGTCCTGTGGTGTAAAGCATCCCTCTCCTGGCCAAACCGGCTCATTGAGGAACAGCCGAGAACAAGGGGAGTGTCCCTCAGAGCCTGAGTAGATCACGGACTTTTGGGCCAGGGGACCGGCCTGGGCCATGAAACTGAACGACCCTGACTTCACGGGGGAATGAATGAAACATTAATGGGCCCAACGGAGAGAAGGGGAAGGGCCAAGGAAAGAGAGCGAACGAGAGACTTGGCCGGCTGCTTGAGCCTGGAGAGTGGACGGGTGAGACAGTGGATGTCATCAATCTCAGGAATGCTGTTATACAGAGCCTGCCAGCTCCTACTTTGCATCTCTACCGAATAAAAAAAAAAAAAAATCTGGAAAAAATCAGGTGAAACGCCCGTAGGAGCACTTTGGATGCCAGAACTACACGAGGCACGAGGGAAGGACTCGAGCCCCCGAGGGACCCGGTTTCCCAGAGGAAGGGACAGTGAAAGCATTCCCCCTGAGCTTAGCGTTTCCCTCACCTTTGTGCCCTGGCGTAGCCTCCAGCCCCCCCCCCCCCCCCGGCGCCCCCCGTACCGACTCCCAGGCCTTGGCTGCTGGCCTTCGATGTAGCTCTGCAGGGTCAGTGCCGTCACCTCTTGCAGATGATCAATCTGTTCCCTCCGGGTAACCCCAGGCCTGTCTGGAAGGAGGTGGGGGTGGCGGGGAAGGACGGGTGGGGTTGGGCACGGGCCTGCCATGCGGAACGGGCCCAGGCTGGGTTTGAAGACAGAGCCCCGGTCGTGGGTGGGTTCACGGGGCTGGGAGCGGGGGCAGAGGCGGAGGCGGCCCTCTGGGCTTTGGGGACGCTCACCGGGAGAGAAGAGGGCCATGGCGGCCATGAGCACATACTCGGGCTCCTGGAGCTGGAGTCGTCTCAGGGTCCCATGGAAGCGGAAGAGCAGCTCTAAAAACTGTTCCTGGAAGCCCACTGTGGGAGACGCCAGGCTTAGGATCCGTCGGGTCACCTGGCCGCACACCACACCTCGAAGGGCACGTGCCCTCTGCGGTTCTAGCGCCGTCTCACCGTGGGCTCCGTCCTCTATCGCGTAGTGGAGTGGCCCACAGAGGAAGTTTTGTGTTTGGAGGCAGAAGGTGGTGTTGAGGGCGATATGGCACATCTCTACAGCCGCTCCCTTGAGAAGGGAGATCTGGTCCTCCATGGGCAGGGACCTGTGGGGAGCAGGGGACGAGAGCACCTCAGGCTCCACCCTGAACTTCAGACAGGGAGAGGACCCCCCCCCCCCCGCCCCCGGTTCTGAGGGAGATACTTAAATTTTTTTTTCAACGTTTATTTTATTTTTGGGACAGAGAGAGACAGAGCATGAACGGGGGAGGGGCAGAGAGAGAGGGAGACATAGAATCGGAAACAGGCTCCAGGCTCCGAGCCATCAGCCCAGAGCCTGACGCGGGGCTCGAACTCGCGGACCGCGAGATCGTGACCTGGCTGAAGTCGGACGCTTAACCGACTGCGCCACCCAGGCACCCCCTGAGGGAGATACTTAAAAACAAAGCTGGGGATTCACGACCTGGTGCTCGGACAGGATGCAGGGTGGGTGAGGGGGGTCGATGACTTTTTTTTTTTTTTTTCCTTTGGTGTGCGTCTGGGGATTATGACTTCCTGGAGTGTTTTCTTCCTGAAGGGTAAAGGGGAGGTCACGTACCGGAAGAGGGGCAGATCCTTGGTGAACTTGATGATTTGCTGCACCATGAAGGTGTTGATCTCTGCGAAGTGCGTCAGCAGAGGCGGTACGGGGACCGAGACGGGCAAATGCTGGTGGCGGACGAACAGATGAGCGGGAGGCTGCAGAGATCAGAGCCTCAGTGAGAGGCTCTCTTTCGGCCGCTCCGGCCCTGGCTTGGAAGGGCGCTGGGCTGAGGCGTCTGTCTACACCGGGGGTTCTGGAGAAGTCTCGTCCTCCGAATCGGTGCCTGGAACACAGCCCCCTCCCTCGGGTCAGCCCCCCTCGGGCACCCTTGTGGTCACCTTCCGGCCCGAAGCCTGTCAAGGCTCACCCTGAACTGCACAAACTGGTCAAACATGGTGCCCACGTGGCGGGTGTGGGCCCCCAGGAGAGTCCGGACCAGCTCTTTCTGCTTGTCGCTCAGCTGGCTGGGTGCTCGCTGCGCGCGCCGCTGGGCCTGCTTTGCTCGCCGCAGCGCCAAGGCCTCTGCCGACAGGATCACTGTGTCCGGGGAACACAGATGACAGAGCCACTGAGACCAGCCCAGAGCACCTGTCTCTGCCAGCCCCACGTCCGGGACCCCTCTGGTACCCAGCAGGGTGAAGGATGTGGGGCGGGAGGGCTTGGCTGAAATCCTCGAGGCTTCGGGCCGCAGGGGATTCCTGGCCACTTTTCCATCCTGCCAGGCCCTGCGGCAGAAAAGAGGGCACCGCGGCGGAGAAAGGAAGGGTGGAGGGTAAGGGGGTCGTCGTGAAGGGAGATGTTTGGCTTCTGAGCCAACACTGACGAGGGAGGGCCCTGGATGCCTAAAACGTCACCGTATGTTTCCATATAGCGCTCTCATTTCGAGGGTTCTGAGGTTAAATCTCCCTGGATGCAGTAACCCTCTGGGTAGACAGGGCGGGTGTTATTATCCGTGTTTTTCAGAGACATGAGCGGGCTGGCACCCCAGTGACAGGTCCAAGGTCACAAACGCTTAAGTGACGGAGCTTGAATTTTTTTTTTTTTTAACTTCCACGGTTTCCTTTCCACTGCTCCGTATGGAAAAGTCGTGTGATGTCATGGAAAAAGCAAGGCCTTGGGAGTCAGACAGAAGAGATTAAATACAGATGGTGTAGCTTTGTAGCTGAGCGAACCCGGGGCACGTCGACTTCTGCGAGCCCCGGGGAGACTATCTGTGGGGAGCATAGCCTGGGGACCTGGCGCGGAGGAATGACAACAAGTGATTAACGGATATCCAGTACCTACTGAGTGACAGGCACTGTTTGTGAAACATACAAGAGAAAGGTCAAGCCACGTGAACATCTGGGGCAAGCAGATTCCTGGCGGAGGGGACGGCAAATGCCAGCACACGGGTCCCGAGGGGTGTGTTTGACTCAAGCACTGTGTGGCTTGAGCGCGGCCGTGATGGGCTGAGCCAGGCGGAAAGGGTAGGAGGGAGAGGATCGTGGGACGAGGAGCCGCTGGGGTTTGGGGCGGAACGGTAGCATCGTCGGACTTGTTTCTACTCTTCTTGTGTGACGTACGCGCTGTGGGACCAAGGGCAAGGCCGAGAGACCCGGCCCATGGATGCTCGTGTTGGGAGGGGCCAACTCACTGTCCTTCTTCATGCCAGCATCCAGGCACTTCTGCAACCTGCAGGCTGGGCAGTGACGTCTCTGGGTCTTGTTGACCTCACAGCGTCCGGCAAAGGGGCAGGTGAGACCAGTGCTTCTGGTGACGGTTCGTCTGTGGGAGACAGAGACGTTTGGGAGGGCGGGCGGGGATGGCAGCGAACGGGGGGCGACGTGAGGGTCTGAGATGACGCGGTCTAAAAGGATCGGCGGTGACGTAGGCTAATCTGAGCTGTGCCCAAGGGTCCCTGGGGGGCGGGGGGTTAGGGTACAACGCAAGCATCTCCGTAGGGCCCGGGATCAGCACTCTCGACTAAGGGGTTGTGTCCATAGCACAAACCCTCGGCCTTCCCTCTGTTATCGTCTCGCCTGTTGGCTCAGTGTTGAGGTTGGCAAGATAGAACATGCTGGCCACGGGGTAGTCGGGCTCTGGGATGCAGGGGGGTTGTTGCTGGACAAGCTCGCGCACGTGCCGGGGCTTAAAGGCCGCCCGGCGGGCGGTCTGGGAGGTTGTTTCTACGGGGAGGGGGGCTCTCACCTGAAGAAACCCTTGCAGCCCTCACAAGTCAGGGCATGGAAGTGGTAGCCTGTGGCTCGGTCCCCGCACACCGCACAGTTCCTCGGCTCGTCTTCCCCACTGGCCATGGCTTCAGACGCTGGAGTGGCCGTCACGGGCCCCTGAATGTGGGAAGGGTCAGCGGTCAGCTCCTGGTACCCTTGACCCCCTTCGCCCCCTCTTAGAGACCCCCTTCCCGAACCCGCCCTGGATCTGACCCTCTGCATTATCTGTACTTTATTGCTTTTATGTATTTATTTTACATTTACGTATTTTTGAGAGACAGAGAGAGACAGAGCACAAGTGGGGGAGGGGGCAGAGAGAGACGGAGACCCAGAATCCGAAGCGGGCTCCAGGCTCTGAGCTGTCGGCACAGAGCCCGACGCGGGGCGCGAACTCACAAACCAGGAGATCGTAACCTGAGCTGAAGTCGGCCGACTGAGCCCCCCGCCCCCCCGCCAGGCGCCCCTGTACTTTATTGCTTTTAGACTCTGCCCCCCCTCAAAGATGTCCTACCTGCTACTCTTGGGCCAGTCACCCGCAGGGCTCAGCATCTGGTGTGGGACACCTCTCCCCAAACTCCCACGCTGCCAGTGTTTGGAGTTAGGGAGTATGGCCCTCCACGCCTGGAAAACAAGGCACTTCTGTTGTGGGTGGCCTCCAGTGGGTCCCAGCGACAACCTAGATAGGGCGCAGACTCTGGACCCAGGGCAAAGGCCTGGGTGGGAGGTTTTCCCAGCATGCCCAGGGTGCAGATAGCTGGCACATGGGGCGGGACGCTGGTGGGGGTGGGGACCCTCACTACTCGCTGGAAGCTGCTTCTCATCAGACCCGAGGAGATCTTCCTTACTAGCTAGCTTCAGGCTAGATCTGTAAGCCGCCCCTGAACGTGGATCTTGGACAAACTGGGAAGGGAGAGGGAGAGACAGAGCACGCTTTTTCACGGGCAGTATGACGATGGGAAAAGAGTGGGCGTAACGGTGGCACAAGGCTCCCAAAACGAAAGTTCTTAAAAAGAGACCAGGGTTGGGGCGCCTGGGTGGCGCAGTCGGTTAAGCGTCCGACTTCAGCCAGGTCACGATCTCGCGGTCCGTGAGTTCGAGCCCCGCGTCGGGCTCTGGGCTGGTGGCTCAGAGCCTGGAGCCTGTTTCCGATTCTGTGTCTCCCTCTCTCTCTGCCCCTCCCCCGTTCATGCTCTGTCTCTCTCTGTCCCCAAAATAAAAAAATTAAAAAATAAAAAAAAAAAAAGAGACCAGGGTCTAATGAAGAGTGTATGCAAAGAGCTAACGAGGTCCACGCTTCCTAACTAGGGAGGGCTGAGAATCAAATCAGAGTGGCCCCTAACACATTAGAGGTAGTAGTTAGGGTTGATTTGAGGACCCTTGCACCAGAGCTGGCTTCATGGGCATGCGACCTGTGTAGTCACACAAGACCCTGGGCTCAGAGGAGCCTTGGGTTTGGTTTAACACTCTGCCATTGCTTGAGATCTTAATGGTCTCATCTTGAGATTCTTAATGATTTTTGAACAAGGGGATTTGCATTTCTGTTTTTCAGTGGGTCCTCCGAATTATGTTTTCAGTCCTGTCTGGGAGAGAGCATGTGAGCAGGGGGAGGGGCAGGGGGAGGGAGAGAGAATCCCCAGCAGGCTCCACGCTCAGCACGGAGCCCAATGTAGGGCTCAGTCTCATGAGGGTGAGATCAGGACCTAAGCTGATCTCGAGAGTTGGATGTTTAACCGACCGAGCCACCCAGGCGCCTCCAGATGAAAGACTTCGAATTAATAAGTTTAAGAATCAAAAGTAGGGGCCAGTTCCACCTCTGGGTACCTGCCCCCTCTCCCACCTTGAATATATTTTTTGCTTTAGTAAACTGCTGTGTAAAAAATAAATAAAAAAGAATCACAAGTTGGAGCCTTCACTGGAGTTGTCTGGTGCTCCGTCAACATTGAAGAATGTTTTCGGGGCACCTGGGTGGCTCAGTCGGTTAGGCATCTGACTTCGGCTCCGGTCACCATCTCACAGTTTGTGAGTTCGAGCCCCGCGTTGGGCTCCGTGCTGACAGCTCGGAGCCTGGAGCCTGCTTCGGATTCTGTGTCTCCCTCTCTCTCTGCCCCTCCCCTGCTTGCTCTCTGTCTCTCTCTCTTTCTCAAAAATAAATAAACATTAAAAAAACTTAAAAAAAGAATATTTTCACAAGTGTGAACAGTGTGTGTGTGTGAATATATATATGAATAAATGTATATGTATATACACATACTCCCAAGATCTATGATGACTGAGATGTTCTGTCCTCATGGAATTTACATGTGCTAGTGAGGCAGACAGACCCTCGCACAGATAAAGCGAAGCGTAGTCAGAGCAAGGACGGCGCTGTGCACAGAGCATATGGGACCACAGGTGAGGGGCACCTAAGTCCGCTGTGGCAAAAAGGTGCTGAAGAGGAGGCAGGAAAGGTTTCCTGGAGGCGTGACAACTGAGCCGATTTGGAAAGGGGACCGAGGAGTCAGGTGACAGCAAAATGCAGCTCAGGCAGAGGGCGCAACCTGCGGAAGTTCACGAAGCCAGACACAAAAGTGGGTGTGGCTGAACCTCAAATATCTCCCTCTTGCAGGAGCCTAGCCCTTCAGATTGGAGGTGGGAGGAGAGAATTCTGGAGAGGTGGGCTGGGAGGCTGAGATACAGGCAGGGCCAGTTTGCAGGGGACCTCCTGTCTCCAGACTAAGCAGCTTGAGTCCGCCAGACAGCTTGAATTTGTTTGTTTGTTTGTTTATTATTTGAGAGAGAGAGAGGGAGAGAGAGAATCTTAAGCAGGCTCTGCGCTGAGCCCCGACATGGGGCTCGATCCCACAACCCTGAGCTCATGACCTGAGCTCAACCAATAATCAAGTGTCAGATGCTCAACCGACTGAGCCACCCAGGTGCCCCGAGTCCATCAGAAAGCTTTTATTTTATTTTTTATTTTTATTTAAAAAAAAAATTTTTTTTGAACGTTTATTTATTTTTGGGACAGAGAGAGACAGAGCATGAACGGGGGAGGGGCAGAGAGAGAGGGAGACACAGAATCGGAAACAGGCTCCAGGCTCTGAGCCATCAGCCCAGAGCCCGACGCGGGGCTTGAACTCCAGGACCGCGAGATCGTGACCTGGCTGAAGTCGGACACTTAACCGACTGCGCCACCCAGGCGCCCCCAGAAAGCTTTTAAAGGGGAAGCCGAGAAGTGACATTAGGCTATCTATTCTGGATAGATCTAGCTTATTGTAAATATCTTTCTTTGCTGGCTGTTTGGAAGATGGATTTGATGGGGCTGGACCTGAGGCGAAGAGACCAGTAAGAAAGCTATTGTCCCGTAACTGGGAGAAGATTACGCCTGGACTAGGACAGTGGGAGGACGTAGAGGAAGAGAGCGTTTTGAGAAATTCCCAGAGGTGCAATCATTGGAACTTGGTGCGCTAGACTGTCTGCCCGGAGAAAGAGGAGGGGGAGTTCAACAGAACTTCAGGTTTCTAGCACCAGTGATGAAATGGATGCTGGTTCCACCCACTGGGAAAGAGATGGCTGGAGGAGGACGGGGTCCTGCGTCCTGGGCCTCTATCCACTTCTACAGCTGGAAGCTATTAAGTGCCCACTCTGTGGTGACACTTTATTGGGACGGACAAAAGAGAAGGTCCCTATTACTGAGGAATGTATTGTCTAATTATGGAGCGTGCACGAACAAATTGAACTCCTACATCTTACAGGAAAGAGTCGAGCTCTAAGTTGTGTGATAAAAATGATATAATAGGCTAGGCATCCATCGCTCCATTATTTTATTCTCAGTGAGCGTTAACTCTACCAGATAATATCACCATTTTAGGGAAGAGAAAACTAAGCCTCAGAGAGTTTAACTTACAGGAGGATCAGTAGACCCACCAGTTTATTAGATGTCTTTATTTGGGTGTCACATGGGCATCTCAAATTCAATAGGTCTTACAATGGAGCTCTACGATACCCAAGGCACAGGCAACAAAACAAAAAAATAAATAAGTAGGACTATGTCAAGCTAAAAAGCTTCTGCACAGCAAAGGGAACCATCAGTAAAATGAAAAGGCGACCTACACAATGGGAGAAAATGTTTGCAAAGAACACATCCCGTAAGGGGTTAATATCCAAACTATATAAGCAACTCAATGGAAAAAACCCTCAAATAATCCAATGAAAAATGAACAAAGGACCGAGATAGACATTTTCTCAAAGATCAAAGAAGATATTTAAATGGCCAACAGGTACATGAAAAGGTGCTCAGCATCACGGATCAACAGGGAAATGCAAATCAGAACCACAATGAGGTATCACCTCACACCCGTCAGAGCCAACATGGAAAAGACAAGAGACAACAAATGGGGGAGGGAATGTGAAGAAAAGGGAACCCTTGTGTGTGGGAATGTAAATTCACAGCCACTATGGAAAACAGTATGGAGGCTCCTCAAAAGATTAAAAATAGAACTAGCATATGAGTCAGCAATTCTATTTCTGGGTATATAGCCAAAGGAAACAAAATTACTGTCCTGAGGGGATACGTGCGCCCCCCCCCCCTTGCTCATTGTAACATTACTTACAACAGCTAAGACAAAAAAGGTGTCTATCACTAGATACATGGAAAATGATGTGAACACACACACACACACACACACACACACACAGTGGAATACTATTCAGCCATAAAAAGAAGGAAATCTTGCCATTTGTAACAACATGGAGGGAACTTGACGGCATTATGCTAAGCGAAATAAGTCAGAGGAAGACAACTATAGGATCTCACTTACCTGTGGAATCTAAGACAAACTCATGCAAACAGAGATCAGATTTTTGGTTGCCAGAGGTGGAGGGGGGAGGTGGTGCGGGAATTGGGCGAAGTTGGTCAAAAGGTACAAACTCCTAGTTATAAGATAAAAAAAATTCAAAGGATGTAATTCACAGCATAGTGACTATAATTAACCATATGGTACATTTGAAGGTGGCTCAGAGAGTCGATCTTCAAAGTTCTCATTACAAGGAAAAGAATTTAGAACGCTGTCAGGTGAATCATTTCACCATACGTGTACGAAGAAATCACGGCGTTGTGCACCTCAAATTTATACAATGTTATCTGTCAATTATATCTTAATAATACTGAAAAAAAAAGAAAATCATTGTCGACTCCCACTAACTTCTAAATTTTTTTTTCCACGTTTTTATTTATTTTTGGGACAGAGAGAGACAGAGCATGAACGTGGGAGGGGCAGAGAGAGAGGGAGACACAGAATCGGAAGCAGGCTCCAGGCTCCGAGCCACCAGCCCAGAGCCCGACGCGGGGCTCGAACTCACGGACCGCGAGATTGTGACCTGGCTGAAGTCGGACGCTTAACCGACTGCGCCACCCAGGCGCCCCCGACTCCCACTAACTTCTATGTTCCCTAACTTGGTGGCTATCCCAGCAAGAGAAAGTGACAAGAGCGTGAGTTTGGGCATCATAAGACTCAGGTGCAAATTCTGACTAGGCTCGTGCTGAGTTACTTTTGTGATTATTTGACATCACTGAGACCCAGCTCCATGAGAGTCTGAATTCATCAGGCTGGGCCAATCCCAGACAAGGGAAGGGAGGCTGACTTCCTCCTCCTGGATGGGTATTAGATGCTTAGGGAGGAGTTCAGGCTGGTGGAAGGATGCTCGGGCCCCGGGCTGCCCCTTCTCCTGGGGCCCAGGGACCACCCTGAGCCCTGTTCTTTTGACAGTTGCCTTGGGGACACACATCTCTGAGCTTGGTCTTCTATGAACAGAAGTGCTCCCAGCCTTGAGGCACCTGGCCGTCTCAGTTGAAAGAGCATGTGACTCTTGATCTCCGGGTTGTGAGTTTGAGTCCCATGTGGGGTGTAGAGATTACTTGAATCAATAAAAAAAAAAAAAAAAAAAAAAAGACGTGCTCCCAGCCTTGGGGCACCTGGCTGTCTCAGTTGAAAGAGCATGTGACTCTTGATCTCCGGGTTGTGAGTTTGAGTCCCATGTGGGGTGTAGAGATTACTTGAATCAATTAAAAAAAAAAAAAAGAGTTCTGCTGGCTGTGACCTACTGGGCTAAACTCTCTGAACTTCAGTCTTCTTATCTGGAAAAGGGGGTTAATAACGCCCACTCGCCAGGCCTGTTGTGAACATGGAAGGACGTTGACCCATAATCGTCCTCGTCCCCTCCCTCTTTCCTTCCTCTCCATTGCCACCTGCTCCCAGATGCCAAGCCAGAAGCTGGGGAGTCACCCAGCCTCCTTTCTCTCCCTCCCTCCCTGAAAATGATCACATGCCGTGCCGGTCATTCCTGTCTCTTGACCTGCCATGCCCACGACCTCGAAGCTGAGTTCAGACCCTCATCACTTTCTACTTATCACTGCGGTAGCCTGCTAAATTATTCTCCTACACCCAGTGCCATCTCCTTCTGGCCCATCCTCGGTGCTGTTGCTATTTCTAAAATGCAAATTGGATCATGTCTCTTTCCTGCTTAAAATTCTCCATTTGCTTCCCATCACCTTCAGGATAAAAGCCAATCTCTTTAGCATGTCACACACAGTCCTTTGCGATCTGGCCCCTGTTTGTCACTCTGGTCTCATCTATTCCAACCCCACTTCCCTCTCCTGATCTAACACATCACGTTCTGGCTCTAGAGGTCCTTGAACACTTAGAGATCCCTGAACAAGCTGGGCTCACTCACCCCTGAACACGAGCCCTTGTTATTCGGTCTGGTTGCAGTTGCCATACACACCTCAGCTTCCAAAGCATCAGCGCCCCCCCCCCCCCCACACACACACTTCCCTGATCCTCCCGATCCGCGTGGCCCTTCAGGCCCCCGAGCACAGAAGATTGCCTTTGGGAGACTGCGGGTCAGAGCCACACCTCTGCACACACTTATCTGTCACACCACTTACACATTGCTGAGCAATTGTTTCTTTCAGATTCTGTCAATCAACTGTGAGTCGCTGTGAGGCCAACAGCGGCCTCTTTCTTTCGTTTTTCAGACCCTGAGGGTTTGTATGCGCCAGGCCCATATAATAAATGCTTATGGAATGAAGAAATAGGGTATGCATTACGGTCTGATTCCAAACTCACACTCTTTCCACATGTTATTATTGGTGACTGCATGCACTTAGCAGGTATTTAATGGACACCCACCTTATACTAGGCATTTTCTAGGAGTACAGGTTCCATGATGTCACCTGGACACATTCCTGTTTCCCTTTTAGTCCCTGTCTTTTACAGCTAATCATCCTTTGCTATCCTGGTTCTCCGACGGGAAACTCATTAGGCTTCTAGTCTGATTCCTGACTCCCTTCTGGCTTCTGAGCCGTTCCTACCTGCCATGTTCGCAGCTGACATGTGGCTGACCTCACTCAGGTGTTCAGGTTTGAGCCAAACCTCCAGTCTCAGTCTGCTGTATTCTGTTTGGTCCCCCAGGTTCCGGTTCAAACACTTCCCTTCTCTTCTGTCGCTTTCCCTACACTCACCCAGACTCTTATACTTTGTCCAACTGCAAAATCCCCATCTTGCTCTCCCTGCTCCTCACCCTTCTCTTGCCAGATCAGCCCTGTTCCCTCTGGAAGAATAATCTAAAAATGCCGTTTGTACAAAGGTCAGGTTTAAGTTCCTTATTCTGATATTCAAGGCCCTACACGTCTCCTGTAGCTTCCCTATTCACCAACCAGTCTTTTTTTTAAAAAACAGACAAACAAACATGCCACTGAGGAGTTTTCAAAAATGTTTATGTTTATTTATTTATTTTGAGAGAGAGAGAGAGAGAGAGAGAGAGAGAGAGAGAGAATCCCAAGCAGTCTCCTCACTGTCAGCGCAGAGACTGATGGCAGGCTCAGTCTCACAAACTGCGAGATCATGGCCTGAGCTGAAATCAAGAGTTTCGTGCTTCACTGAGTCACTCAGGTGCCCCTCATCAACCACAGTCTTATTTCATTATTTTTCTCTTGTTAACACCCAGAGGCCAGATAGATACATCTTTTTTTTTTTCCTTCTTTCCATTTCCTTCCACTATTTGCCTAATATTATCCTTCCCTTGAGGCCCAACCCAAATCCCATTTTCTGCAGGAAGGTTTTGGTCTTTTGGTCCTGGACCATGTCTATCTTCTTTGATCTATTACTATTTACTATGATGCAACTTACTGTTGTACACACTGTTGGGCATGTAATCATCTAAGTAAGCCAGATCTGGCCTCCTGCCTTTTTTTTTTGCAGAGCCTATGAGCTGAGAATGGTTTTTATATTTAAACTTAAAAAGAAGAAAAAGCAGGACACGTGAAAATTACGTGAAATTCACACTCCAGTGTCCACAAATAAAGTTTTATTAGCATAGAGCCACCCTTATTGTTTATGACTGCTTTCAGGCGGTGGCGGGAGACTTGAATCATTTTAACAGAGACCACGATGCCTGCAAGGCTTACAATATTTACTCTCCGGTTGTACAGAAAAAGCATGCTGATGATCTCTGACCTAGGACCTTAAATTCTCTTTGTAATCTTTGCAGAGCTGTTTAAGAACTTGGGAGAGGTGTGCTTCGTTACAGGCAATCTTTTCAATACTAATTAACCATTCATTAGAAAGGTGGGGGTAGCCAGAGGAGCAGGTTGCACAGAGTGAGTAGGAGCCAGCCTGGTTAGAAACTGGGTAACTTAGGCAACCAGATTCCCATTGGTAACTGAGAGTCAGAGGATCTCCTGTGGATGGGGGAAAAGACGTGGTCTTTCCCCCTTCTTCTCTGTTTCTGACCTAGCAGAGAGGGTGTAAAAGCACTTTGGTCATGGATAGAATTGTTGAATTGTACACCCGAACCTAATATAACCCTGTATGTTAACTATAATGGAATTAAAATTTTTTTCATTACCAAGGAATAAAAAAAAAAGTGAAAATGTGAAAGCACCGAGGATCCAGCTAGAGAAAGGGTATTGAGGTCTTCTCTGAATCTGGTTGTTGAAAAGAGATCAGTGGTTCTCGGCTGAGAGTAGCCCAGCTATAATGACTCAGTTGTTACAGGCCATGAAGGAAACTATCAAAAGGGTGTCATAGCTGAAGCTGAGAGAGTTTGGTTTTGGCACACTGAAACTCTATGGAGGCTTTACATGCGCTTAAAAGTTTCTTCAATGGCTTTACAGTGCCTAGAAGTATCTAGGCAAGAGGATTTGGAGGATTTCCTTAAAGCAGAAATGAAAGCTAGATAGTTAGATAAAAGGGAGTATCAGTGGAAGTTCTTGGGGAGTTCATGACTCTCGCCTCTGTGTTTGACTTCCCTCCATCCTGCTCAAACCGTATTTTCCCTCTGGAACTTAGACGACATAATTATTGAGTAAAATTCCATCTTCTTGAAAAACCGTCTATGCAGATCGGACCGTGGGCTTCATCTTTCACATCTGCTCCCTACACCCCACTTGGCTAGGGGACTCTGGTACTCAAACAGGAACCACCACATGGGCAGCTACCTAAATTGCAGGAAGACACAGGCTAACGGGACTTGCATGTTGAACCCTATTTCAATGGCACCAATAGGGGCAAAGTCATATTAAGTGTGTCTCCTTTTTTTTTTTTTTTTAATGCTCTCAGCATCATGCCTGATACAGTGGAGGGCACATCGTCAGACTGAGACTGAATGAATAAGCAGTTGTAAATTCACTCTGTGGGGAGCTCATTACCTATTCAAGTGGATGCTTAAGGGACCTTTTTTTTTTTTTTTTTTTTTTTTTTTGCATTATATGGGAGGTAAGACAGGTGAATCGTAAACTTTCTACTCCTAAGATCTAGAATATTCTCAAACAGGCACTTCCCAGCTCTTTGCCATGGAATACGGTCCACTTGCTTCTGTCTCTGAGTCTCTCCTCCCCCCTATCTCTCCCTCTCTTCCTCCTTTGTTCCCTTTTCTTAATCAGACTGCCGTCCTACGACCAAATCTTAATCTGCAACAACTCTTGGCTCTACCCCTTTCATTCGGATACCCCCTTGATTTCCTTCCAGTTCTTTCTCCGCTGTCTCGAACTCCCGCACTCCTTCCTTCCCTCTCCCTCCTCCCCTCCCTCGTGTACCACTCCCTCCTCTCCCTCCTTCTTTGCTCCCGCGACTTCACTTTGCGCGCTCGCTTCCCCCGACGGTCTCCCCCTCCTTCCCGCTCTCGGACCTTCTTACCCTAGTTTGGAAATGCAGCAGACCGCTGGGCCCGCCACCATTGGATGCGCCGCGCCGTCACTCTGCGGCAGGAGGCGCTCCTATTGGTCGAGCCGGAGGCGGGTGCGGCGCCGACTATAAAAGGGGCGCCCGGCGGAGGCTCGCGGAGCGGCTCCGACAGGACGGGGTCGGGAGGGGCCCGGGCGGCGGGGAGCTGGTCGCCGAGAGCCGGGGTGCGGGTTCCGGAGCAGCGGCCCCCCCACCTCCCCGCACCAGCCTCTGCTCCGCTCGTCGGCCGGGGCTCCCGCCTCCGAGCCCCGCCACCCGCGGCCGTCGCCCGCGCAGCCCCGAGGGCCCCTCGCCTCTGCTGCACGTGCCGCGCCCCGTCCGGCCGCCGCGATGAGCGAGGTGAGCTCCGGGCGAACCTGCGGCGGGGAGGCCGCGGCGCGGGAACCCGGGAGCGAGGGAGGGCGCGGCAGCCCCGAGTCCCCGAGCCCTCCGGGGGCGCCCCACTGCCCCTCCGGGGAAGCTCCCGCCCCGGGCGCTGGGAAGCGACTGCAAGACGGAGGCTTTCAGCCCGGCGCTTTGGATGGAGCTTTTGGGGGGGGGGGGGGCGGGCGGGGGGACTGCGGTCTCGGGTGATAAGTCGCCTCCTCGGGTTACCGCTCTCTGCATCTGTCTTAGCGCTGCGAGGTCACTCGGGCTTCCCTGCACTCCCCCGACTTCGGAGAGAAAGGCTCGCCTGTACCCTCCTTCTCCAGGTTGTGCTGCACTCCTCCTTAGGTAGCATTCAGCCACAACCCCAGCCCTCGCCCCCTGTGGGCGTCACCTCCCCCCTTTGGGGAAGGTGGCATCCCCCCCCCCCCCCCGCCCCATTCAGACAGGAGCCAACCATTGGAGGGCCCGGTTCTGCTATTCAGAAGCCCCTGTTGTGGGGGCACGTCCACTCCTGGAGCCACGTCCCCTTCCGGAGAGGTCTCCCTCTGCAGTGTTACAGCCTAGGACTTTCTGGCTGGCTCCGTGGCATCCATCTGAGACAGAGCCAGTCCATCAACTGGGATTTTCTCTTTTCCAAGGACACTGTCCCTAGGTGGGGGTCAAAGCAGAGACTTGGAAAGACCTCTCCCATTGTTTGAATGCATTTGGAGGATCCAAAAACCAGGATCTCCCTTCCCAAGTGAAGTCACTATGGGCTAAGTAGCATCGCAGGCTTGCCCTCTGCAACCCCCTTTCCTAGTAGCCAGGATCTTGTGATAAATCCAGCGTCTCAGCCACATGCCAGGGCCCAGCCCTACGACTTCCTAGCTATGTGGTCTTAGGCAGGTCACTGGATCGTTCTCTGCTTCGTTGTTTGATCTGTAAAATTGGGGTAATACGGATCGTTCAAGCGATTAAATGAGATAATAATATGCAAAGGACTTAGAACAGTGGCACAGAGGAGGTCCTCAATCCACATTAGCTATCTATCGTTACTGTCTCCCCGTTTCTGTTTTGGAATATTACAGAAAATGAGCGCGAGAATTCTCAAGAATACCAGGGTAGTGAGGGGACAGGACCCTGGAACCTAGGTCTCAATTTAGATCTTGATCTCTAGTAGGAGCTCTACTAAAAGTTGTCGTCCGGGGAACCAATTAGTGCCAACGGCTGTGTTGTGTTGGTTGCTATGTCCACTGAGTTTATCCTGGAAAATTCAGCTAGTCTGGGGGCTGCAGATGAACCAAAGTGGCTCCAAGTCCCTCACCTAGTTGTGACTGTGACCAGGGCAGCCTTTCAGAAAGAGAAGGAAAGAAAAATTGTTCAATCTTCTTTCCACTTCTTTCTTTCTTTCTTTTTTTTTTAACATTTGAAAAAATATTTATTTTTGAGTGAGAGCACACAAGCAAGCAGGGGAGGGGCAGAGAGCGAATAGAGACGCAGAATCCAAAGCAGGCTCCAGGCTCTGAGCTGTCAGCACGGGACTCGAACCCACGAACCGTGACATCACGACCTGAGCCAAAGTCAGATGCTTAACCGACTGAGCCACCCAGGCGTCCCCTTTCCTCTTGCTTCTAATGTGAGCAGCCCTGATAGGAGAAGAGAGGTTTCCTTTGCCCTCTTTTCAGTGAGCTCTGGAGTTCAAGGCCCCCTCTAGTGTTTCTAAATCTGAAAGTTGCAATTCAAGCCGTCCCCTGGGAGATTGTGACCTGAAGGCTATGCCAGCGTGAATATGTGTGGTTAGCCTGTGCTTTGGGGGGGGAAGTGCGCAGACTCTCTGTAGGGCACGCTACAGGGGCTGGCATTTAGGGTGGCATTTGGTGGAGGAATGAAGCTGTTTCGGTGACCAGGAAGACCGTTGGTTGTGTGAGGGGAAAGTCAAGCCTTGACTTGGTGGCGGAACTTGGCTAGCCTCACTCAGGAGCTCGCTCCATAGAATGATGACTGTAGGATCCTCGGATGGGGACTAGCTGTGTGTGTGCGCAGGGTGCCCAGGCCGTCAGAGTGAACTGGTTCTAACTAGCAATTTAGTTCTCAAGGCTGCCTTCTAATATGGAGCCGAGCCTGGCTTCAGGCATGAGTATTTATAAAATCCAGAAGCAGCCACCTGGGTCTACGCAGAGACTAGCTCTTTCTGAACCAGATCCCCAAGGGGTCTCTGCTCCCTGAGAGGCCAAGACCCGGCCTGTTTTCTTCCTCTGGTAGGAAAAAAAAAAAAAAAAGACGATAAAAAGCGGAAGTATTGCCCAGGGCTCTGGAGCTCCAGGGAGATGCCAAACCTCTCCACCTCTCCCTGGGCAGCCCCAAGGCTCTCCACCTCGGGCTGCCCAGGAAAGCCCCGTGCACCCTAAATCTTATATAAGCTTCACCGCCCCCCCCCCCACCTGTTTATTTTCTTGCTTCAGAGAAACTGCCTCAAACGAGAGGATTTGGGATCTCCTTACGAGATTCCCATTTCAACTGAAGAACCAAGACCGGAGAGCAGTCTTCAGACTTGGTGCAACCAAGGAGCAGGGGTTCCGGTGGGGCTGCTGGGGACCATCTCCAGCTCCTCTTTGCCTCCATGGCTGTTTGCTGTCCCTCAGTACTGCAGCAGAGTGTTTCCCCATAAACGTACGTGTGTGTGTGTGTGTGTGTGTGTGTGTGTGTGTGTGTATCCATGCACAGGGGAGCTGCAGGGGACTCAGCTCCAGCTTGCTGTATTCACAGCTGCAGGCAGGACTTGATTGCTGTGAATCACGGTCTGTCTCTTATAGTTTCGTAACTTTTCGCTGGTTTCAACGAAGGATGGGAATGGGAGATGCACGCCATCCCTGGGGGCTCTGTCCCATAACCCCTCGTGGCACTCCTACGGTGTAGCCGGCTGCTTACAGCACAGATGCAAGTTCCCCTATGATCCTGTCGCATTTTTCAACTGTGAGGAGCCCAGCTGGTGCGATCCCTTGGTGTGGCCGTCGTTCTGTTGAAACGGGGGTCGTGGATGCCTGGGAACTGTGCTCACAATGTCTGTCTTGTGTTTTGGCTGGCAGGGGCCAAAAATCCGTTAAACCTCGCTAGGAGAGAGCTCAGAACTGGTACTCCCTCCTTTATCCTCCGGCTGGCTCTCGTCTTAGGTGCTGGGAATGGGATATCGCATTTGGGAGATCACGTTCTCGTTCGTGTGCGTATCTGTCAGAGTCTGCAACCTTCCCCACAACGGAAGCTTGGGCAGGCTGATACCATTCTGTTGTCTTCTGTGAGCCAGTTGTTAGGGAACCTGGAAGGGACTTGGAGGAAATCCAAGTTTCCCTCTCTCTTCGGTATTTTATTATAATTATTACGGTTCTATTGGACATATAAAATAGAAGGGCTAGCTACTTAACATTGGAATGCCCTCCCACCTCTGAAAATCATCTGTCTTCCAAAGCGAGGGAAATCAGAACTTGGTTCCAGAACTTGCTTTCTCAGTCACCCATCCAGGTCGTTGGCTTTAGCTGCTTGAGTGGGAGCCTCTCGCTGGTGAAAGTGGATGACTGTTACCTTCTAGCCAGGAATTGGGACGACTGTTTTTCCTAAGCCGCAGCTGTGACCTGTTGCATCGTAGAATGTCACGGCTCTATAAGGGCAGGCACCCATAAGCAATGTGGCTGGAGTTGAAATATGCAAACCTGAGGCATCTTTCCTGTCTGTCTGTGGAGGGTCTTCAGGAATGCAAGTGATGGAGATAGGGTTGAGGGGGGGAGAAGAGGAAGAAGGGTCAGGTGAGTGAGTGTCCTTTCAGAGCAGTGGTTCTATGAATGCCTCTCCCTGTTTTCTGTTTCTCTATAGTCCCAAATTGCGCTTCATGAGTTTCTTTTCTCATGGAAAAAAAATTTTGGGTGCTCGGGTGGCTTGGTTGGTTGAGTGGCTGACTCTTGATTTTGGCTCAGGTCGTGATCTCACAGTTTGTGCGTTCAAGCCCTGTGTTGGGCTCCACACTGACCGCACAGAACTTGCTTGGGATTCTCTCTCAAAATAAATAAACTTAAAAAAGAAAGAAAGAAAGAAAGAAAGAAAGAAAGAAAGAAAGAAAGAAAGAAAGAAAGAAAGAAAGAAAGAAGCAAGCTTGGTTTGCAAAACATCTTCAAGATAGAAATACAGATATATCTTTCACCAAGAAAATCTCAAATAACCAAACATTTTATTACTTAAAAAACGTTTTTGTAACTAGGCTTCATGCCCAGTGTGGAGCCCAGCACTTGAACTCACAACCCTGAGAGCAAGACCTGAGCTGAGGTCAACAGTCAGATGCTTACCCGACTGAGCCACCCAGGCATCCCTGTCCAAAAGTTTTAGTGATATGATTTTAGATATGTTAAGAAGCCCTTAAGATCATCTGATCCCATCTTCCTATCTTAGAGCTGAGCTAAGTGTACATAACACTAGAACCAAGACTAGGGCACAGACTGCTCATTCCAAAAGAACTTTCCATATGAGCCCTTTAATATGTTACCCCAGCGAGCGTAGAATGCTGTGATTTATATGCCACCTTTAAGGAATAGGTCACAAGTACTTTCTGCAGGAAATCTAAGCAACGTGATTTAATACCTGCTGAGCAAGAGGGTGGAGGGAGACGAGAGATCCACGGGAGATAATATTCATCGACAGGGTACATTTTGGTAGGATACCAGGCAGGGCAACTACTGTCCCTAATGCAGGATGTGCAGTCGCCCTGAAAATGGGTGCAGTGAATGTGCTCAAGTGGCTCAGGCAAGCTAACAGGAGAGACGGTGAGGGGAAACCTGGAGGCCCCCTTTTCCTGGGTTCTTAGTTTCTGGTGTCCATCATCGATCCTCGGAACTGCAGAGCATCAAGGGCCAGAAGGAGCGGTTTTCTGTCTGAAAAGAAAGAAAGGAGAGCGATTCTCTGACGTCTGGTGAAGTTTCGACTTGGAGGGCCCAGTGCAGGACAAAAGATCTTGCAAGAAAATTGGTGTGCCTGCTAACCAAACAAGGTCCCTTTCATTTGGGCCACTTGACTTCCAAGAAGAGTAGTACAAAGGCTGTGGGAGGAAAAGTCTAAGAAGGGGGAAAGAAGAATGTGTTAGACCTGCAAAGTAAGTGTTAGCAGCCTACTAGGATTCCAGGATCCGAAGCGCGTGCTTTTCGAAATCCATGCTCCAGGCCGGCTGCTCAAAATGCCTTGACTTGCCCCAGAATTGTTTTACCCGAGGGAGTAAGCCAAGGCGGAGGCAGATCCCAAACCACTTTTTCCAAGAGCCCTGCATCCCTGCGGGTGCCCATGAGCAGGTGCCCCAAATCCTGGACCTTGTCACATTCTCCTCCCTGAAGCCTCATTATTGCTTCGTTCTAGGCTGACTCCCGAAGGCATGGCCACCTGGGTTTCCCAGCAGCGCCCCCCCCACCCCAGGGAAAAGAGGTGCCATTTCCCACTCTGTTGTCCTTGGTGCTGCCTCCCTCCCACACAAAGCCCTCCAGCTGAGTGTTTGCTTTGTAGGCTGTGGGGGGATTAATACGTTTATTTTGGGACATTAACGCCATGGGTGGGATGCACATTGAAGATTACAGTAATAAATGATGCCTGGCGCTGCTCGCTCTCCCTCACCCCTACCCTCAGTGTGGGGTAGAAGGCACAACTCCAAGCTGTGTGCAGGGCACCGCAAAGAACCGCTCATTAAACTGTGGCAGCCCATGCTGGGGGGATGGCGGGGCTGTTGACTCACCGCATACCATGAGCTAGCCTGGCCCGAGGAGTTCTGCCTCTGACTCCGGTGGGGGGTATGCTATTCCAGGCACCAGGGCTGGGGTGTCTGAGGGGCCGGGGGCAAAGCAGCGGGGCGGGGGGGGGGGGGGGGCTCGGGAGCTCCGACAGCTCAGGTCCAGTTCCTGTTTTAGGAGGCATCTGGGTTTCAGGATATTTGGTTCACATTCCTTATATGAGGAGAAGAATGTGTGTGTGTAGGACCTGAAGTAAGAATTCCCAGTTCTCCTTCTGTTGTTATCTTGAGGGTGACCTTGAACGAGTCTTTCAGAGGCTGTTTGAAGACTGCAGCTGGTTGCTGCACTGAAGGAGTTGAACCGGTTCCAACAGTGCTCCCAACAGCAGGCTAGGGTCTCGCAGAGGCACCCGGACATCCCACGGGCCTCTCTGAAGTCCTTCGGCAGCGACCTTCATCTAGCATTGGGGGAAGATACGTCAGCAGGGGTCCAAGGGTCCCTGGGGACCCTCTTTGTCACCACTTGGAAGCAGCTGCACGAACTCCTGTCTCCCGTCCCTTTCTGCACCTCTAACGCAGGCGGGGAGCTTACGGAGCCTGGGATTTATGTCTATACCAAACCAAGGAAGGGGTAGGGGTCTTCTGGGGGCTCCTGTTTTGGAGTTTGACGATTCAGGCCCTGTTGAGGTTTCCTGCCCTGGGCTGTAGGGCAGGATGCTGAGTACCTGTGCTTCTTCATCTGAACTCTGCGATTCCAGCAGCACGAGAATGTGTAGATGATGTGTTTTCATGTGCAAAGCATCCCAGCCGGATCATGCAAATCCAGGTAGGGTGAGGAATTCTGTTGCTGCCCTGAACAACCTCTTTCAAGAGCCCAGTGGGAAGAGGAGTGCGGGGAAATCTGGGTAGTTTACCTTCTCCAAGGTTGGCTCTAACTTGCTGCTTGGAGCAGAGGGGGTGACACTGTCTTGCCTATTCTGGTGACAGTGGTTGCCGTGGCAACACCATTACAGATGAAAAAGACAAAGAAAGGAAGAAAGGCAGCCCTTGAAGGAGGCAGAGGGAGTCAGGCCTAAAGTGATGAGGTACCTATTCCCCAGTGGTGTCAGCAGGGAAACGGCACTTAAGTCACCACCGGTTTGACTGTTCTCAGGCGTTTTGCCAAGACAATACTAACAAGCCATCCTTCTGATTGAGCAGATTTGCAATGAACAGATTTGCACAATCATCGTTTGGATTAAAAAAATAAAATGCGTGTCTGTGTCTTAGAGGTTTGGGGTTTTTTTTTAAGTGTATTTATTTATTTTTGAGAGAGGGAGTGTGTGCGTGCACATATAAGCTGGGTAGGGGCGGAGAGAGAGGGAGAGAGAGAGAATCCCAAGCAGGCTCCGCACTGTCAGTGCAGAGCCCAACACGGGGCTCAAACCCACGAACTAGAAGATCGTGTCCTGAGCCAAAATCAAGAGACTGATGCTTAACTGACTGAGCCACCCAGGCGCCCCTAGAGTTCTTTGAAATGAAACGTGAACAGGGGCACCTGGGTGGCTCGGTCGGTTAAACGGTTAAGCGTCCAGCTTTTCGGCTCAGGTCATGATCTCCCGGTTTGTGAGTTCGAGCCCCGCGTCGGGCTCTGTGCTGACAAGCTCGGAGCCTGGAGCCTGCTTCGGATTCTGGGTCTCCCTCTCTCTCCGCCCCCACCCTGCTAATGCTCTGTCTCTGTCTCTCAAAAATAAACAAATGTTAAAAAAAATTTTGAAATGAAACGTGAACACTTATGGAGGTGCCGTAAAGGACCCCCTTCCTGTGTACCCGGGAGTGGCTCCAGGAGTCTCCAGGACTGCAGACCTGGGCAGCTGCTGCACGGAATACAGTTTCTGTCCACGCAGACTATTGTTGGGCCCTTTATCAGAGTTTAGAGCCATCGTCAGCATTTCTGGGGACAAACATTGGGAAGATGGAGATTTTGACTTCCAGCATTGGTTTAGAGTAAAAAGAGCTCCGTTACGAAGGTCCTGTGGTTGGAGAATAAGCCTCAAGTCCCCTTAGACCAATCCTGGCATAGTCTTCGGCCTTCAGTTCTCTTTAGGGAAGATAAACTCTGTAGCAACTTTTAGTCCTTGATTCCAGGACTTGAACCAGGCAATTCCCCAGTAACTTGACCTATTCTTGTATTTAACCCAGGA